>NW_024426996.1:38922946-39250072 GCF_017311325.1 Ursus maritimus
CAACATGGACGGCACTGGAGGAGATAATGCTAAGTGAAATAAGTCAAGCAGAGAAAGACAACTATCATATGATTTCTCTCATCTATGGAACATAAGAACTAGGATGATCGGTAGGGGAAGAAAGGGATAAAGAAAGGGGGGGTAATCAGAAGGGGGAATGAAATATGAGAGACTATGGACTATGAGAAACAAACTGGGGGCCTCAGAGGGGAGGGGGTGGGGGAATGGGATAGACTGGAGATGGGTAGTGAGGAGGGCACGTATTGCATGGTGCACTGGGTGTTGTACGCAACTAATGAATCATCAAGCTTTACATCGGAAACCGGGGATGTACTGTATGGTGACTAACATAATATAATAAAAAATCATTAAAAAAAAAAAGTCTTTGAATGGCACACACTGGGAGAAAAGGCGATTGTGTCCTTTTAATTAATTAACTAGTTTGTTTAAACAAGCGCCAAGTTTTTTATTTACTCATTTCTTGAATTCGAAGGACTCCTTAAAGATGTCCTTGGCTTGAGGGTCTTTGCTGTCGTCCTTAACTACCACACAACCGCAACCCACCATTTTCCGGTTTTCCTTAAAAGTTTGACAGAAGCCTAGCCTTTCCCCTGGTGTGGGGTTGTCATCAGCCCGGCACAAAGGGCTCCGCCAACCTGACACACGCAGGCTCATCACAGTCGGATGCCAGCACGTAAAGGTGGATGGGCTTGGCGCTTGTCTCAGGCTTGGGCAGTTGGGGGTCCCTGCGCTAGGCCTTCGGGGTTGAGGCGGATCTCCAGTGCTCCCGCTACTGCAGTCTTAACCGCTATTACCCCGCCAGCTGCTGGGCCCTCCTTGCCCCTGGCGGTGGGGGAAGGGGTGGAGGCGAATCTCGAAGGCACTGCAGCAGCGGCAGGGAAGGAGTGGGTGGCCTTTTCAATGTAGACTTGTTCACAAGACTAACCTTCCTGAGTTGAATTTTTCTACCATAATACGAGGATGGCAATACTCTACCTCGAGAAAAGCACTTTGTAAATAGTAATAACAATTACTCTTGCAGCAAAGTACTAATGGGAATGGCACCAGGATCGTTGTGATGCCTGAGAGAAGTCTTAATGAGAAGCCAGAGCTCTACGTTTTATGGTCAGGAGCCTCTTCTGGACACCCAGAGCCACACACCGAAGTGGTAACACCCACCCCAGATGGAGGAAAGCCGCACAATCCCTCTTTCTTCCCTTGTGCCCCAGTTCTGCTGTTGCACATGGTACTGGCTGCTTAGACTGGTCATTATTCCCAGTCTCTTTCTCTGTTGCCACTTTTCTCTAGACACGCTGTAGAGGCTAAGAAACAGAAATACTCCCTTTTCCATCCTCACTGGAAACTGCGGTGGTCGTGTGATGCTGTCTTGCCACAGAGGCTTAGGATGAAGACCTGGGTAGGGGTGGGGAGGTGGGAGTCTTTGGGGAGGCGGTTCACAATTCTGGGTAAAGAGCTGGGGGGTGGGCAGCAGGCTCTGTTTCTCCTTGCCTGCCTTGAACCAGTTTCATTTGTCAATTGTAGAAATAGAGATAAGCAAAAAAGAAAAACAATAAAACCAACAAAATCCATAAAAATTACCCATGATCCCATTACCCAGAGGTAACCAGTATAATATATTGAGGGGAGGCAAGTTTTTGATGTTTTATATCAAAAGTTCCCAGAACCCCCTCCTTGGGTGTGATTAATTGGCTAGAACAGTTCACAGAATTCAGGAAAACAGTTTACTCACGGGATGACCAGTCTACTATAAAGGATATAGCTCATGGAAGTTGTGGGGGTAGGGGTGCCAAGCTTCCATGCCTGTTCTGGGCACATCAACTTCCCCAAAGCTCTGTGAATCCTGTACTTTGGGGCTTTTATGGAGGCTTCATTATGTAGGCACGATTGATTAAATCTTCAACCTTCAGGAAAGCTTTAGTCCACAGTGGCCTTGCCTTGGTGATTCTTCAGGGGATGGGGAAGGAACTGCTTGAGCTGTGTTTGTGGTACACAGCGGACTGCAGAAATGTGTGTTTCAGTGTGCTCTCTTCTTGTAAAGGGGTAACAGCACTCCCTTTACATTTGGGGAACTCCTCCCGCTTCATGTGGTCCTGGTAGAGCAGTTACAGCACCACACGTTCCCCACCCTACTCAGAATGAGACACAGGATCCAGGCTGGCCAATTACAAGGCCATCTCCCTGCACACACAGGGTCTGAAACAAGGTATGGGCTCTTGACCTCATGTGGGCCAAAGTCCTTCACCAGAGTTTTCTCAGTTGGAACCGGAGGGGTAATTCTCTACTGTGCACTTGCATGGAGAGTTAGGAGGATAGAGGCCTGGGGCTGCAGGCAGCCATCTACCCCACCACATAAAGAAGGGCACTCTGTCGTGGAAGACAATGAAGCCAAGGAGAGATGGGAGTTTCAAAGAGAAGAAGAGAAAGAGAAGTCAGGTCCTGAGGCCCGGTTCCCACTCTTCCCTTGGGCTACCCCAGCATTCCTGGCTCTGTGAACTAAGGAATTCTCTTCTTGCTGTGTATCTGTCATTTGCAGCAAAAGGAGCCCTAACTAACGTCAGAGTAAAGAAAGGAAGAGAGGAATGCATGGAAGGAGGAATATCATCTACTAGAGTAATTAAGAATCCAGGAGAAGCAGGGAATCAGAGCAGGAAAAAAAAAAAAAAACAAGCAGGAATTTACAGGCCAACAAACCTTGAAAATAATTGGGCAGAGTAACAGATTTTTCTCAATTGATGGAGACTTGAGAAAAGAATTAGTTTTGCACATTAAAGGACAAGATGACAAGTAGATCATTTATGGACATCAAGGACCTTGAACTGAGTACAAATGTATGGTAGATACGAGTCTGTCACCTTCATGGGTGACATTTTGCTCCTCTCTCTTTCCCCCCGCTGCCTCCACATAGAATTTTGCCCCACAGAGTCCACTGTCCACTAAAAGGTCATTTAAAAACCTGATACCAACTCTTCAAATGTATCCCTGCCCAAATTCAATGCCCAAGTATCTAGCCAGAACAGTGGTAATGAGAAAAATAATTTGAACTTTTGCATTCTTTTCCCATGATGGAAGTACTGAGAAGTGGTGAAGGGACATAAGTCAGGCAAAGATCTGGGACATCAGCCGCTGCTTCTGTTGGCAGAGAAGCAGAATGAGATTTGGGGGTTTGATGAAGCCCAGTGCTATGCTGCCATGCTCTGCATAAACAATTAAAGGCATGAAGAAGTAGAGAGATTGCCTTTCCCCTTCACCATCATTTGTGTACTTTAAAGTATTTAAGTGCTGTCACAATGGGGATATGTTCCTGTAAATATAGATTTCGTTGTGGCTTCTAGGGGCGCTGGGTGGCTCAGTCGTTAAGGGTCTGCCTTCGGCTCAGGGCGTGATCCCAGAGTCCTGGGATCGAGCCCCAATCAGGCTCCTCCGCTGGGAGCCTGCTTCTTCCTCTCCCACTCCCCCTGCTTGTGTTCCTTCTCTCTCTGGTGTCTCTCTCTGTCAAATAAATAAATAAAATCTTAAAAAAAAAAAAAAGATTTCGATGTGGCTTCTTATAAGAGTTTACCACCTTAACTTAGAAAAACATAAGAAACATTAGATTTGAATCTCAATTTATGTAACTCATCAACTGCTTACATACAATGGTGAACTGACTCATAGTCCCTATGACTCATCCTTGGAGCTCCAGGTTAGCAATGCAGAAGGATTTTCTTCTTCTTCTTCTTCTTTTTAAATAGAGAGAGAGAGAAAGAGCATGGGCAGGGAGGGGGAGAGGGAGAATGAGAATCCCAAGCTGACTCCCTGCTGAGTAGGGAGCCCAACATGGGCCTCCATCTCACAACCCTGAGATCGTGACCTGAGCCGAAAGCAAGAGTCAGTCGCTTAACCAGCTGAACCACCCAGGTGCCCCGAGAAGGATTTTCTTATTCTTTCTTCCAAATGCAAGCTCCCTCTCTCCACTCCTTTCTTAAAAAGTTTTTTATATGGGAATTTGGCATTGTCTGGGAGTGAAGAAGGCAAGTTTCTGGGGATAGTGACCCTAAGGATAAGAATCCTCTGGGACACAGCTCTGAACTACAGTTCAGAAGCCTAGAATCTTTTTAGACTATAGAATGTATATACGTGTATGAGAAGGAGAGTGCGCATGTCTATTTGTGTGGCCAGAGGCGAGTGCTGAGAGTTCTGCGTGTCCCCTTAGCCCTTCTCCCCTTCTTCCTACAGTTTTATCTGAGGAGACAGCTGCCCAGCTGAAGACTAGCTTTTCTCACCTCTCTTACAGTTAGGTGTTTTAGCCAGCCTCCAGGATACCTCTAATGATCTCTGCCTCCTGGTATTCACACCTTTGCACAGTCCCTTCCACACTGTACCAGGGCTGGTCTGTGGGACCAGTAAAGAAACAGAAATGATGGTGTGTCACTTCTGAGATTAGGTTAAAAGACACTGCAGCTTCTCTGTGTCTGTCTCTTTTTGGGACTGTCGTCCCTCTGGGGGAAGCCAGCTGTCATGTGGAGAAGTCCTATGGAGACGCCCATATGGCAAGCAACTCAGGCCTCCTGACAGCAGCCAGTAAGGACAGAGGTCTGCCAACAATCATGTGGGTGAGCTAGGAAGTGCATCCACCAGCCCCTGTCAAGCCTTCTGATAACAGCAGCCCTTGAGATATAACCTACCCAGCTAAGCTGCCCCTTAAAAATGTTGTTTATTATTCCAATCTGCTAAGCTTTGGGATAATTGATTTTGCAGCAATGATAACGAAAGCACCAGGTGTGGCTAAGGAAGTGATGTGTGCTACTTGTGGGTCATGCCTCGAAAAAGAATAATGTGCCCTCTTGTTTCTCTCCCCACTTCCCCCAAACTAGAATATGACTATGATAATGAGCTGTCTCAGATCATGTAGACGACAGTAATACCGTAGGGTGTGGAGGGCAACAAAACGGAAGGAGCCTCGGTCTCTGTATTATTATGAAATACCAGCTTTAGCTGCATCAACAACCAACCTCCAACCAATGGCTTAAAAGCAATGCTTTATTTCTCCCACAAATCTGCTGCAGCTCTGAGAAACTTTTCAGGATGGCTGCCCTTCATATTAATAGTGCTTCTGTGCAATATCAGTGAAAGGGAAAACGTGGGCAAGTAAATGCTTCAATGGCACACCTCACACTCACATTTTACTGACTAAAGCAAATTGCATGACCCTGTCTAACCCCAACAGGGTGGAGAAGTACAATCGTTCCTTATTTCCAGAGCAAGAAGACCAGAAATGTTTTTTTCAACAGAACTAATTATCTACCAAAGCACTGAACACCATCAAGTCATCACATCAGCCCTGGACTCCTGTCCAGGAAGGAGCCTAATGGAGAAATAAACTTTTATTTTGGTGAAGTCATAGCATTTGGAGATTAGAGCCTAGTCTGTTTCCTAACCAATAAAAACATATAGCTACTAGAGAATGTATCTAGGACTTGCCTATCTGTTTACTAGTTTTAAAGTTATTGACAAGGAAAGTGAAGGCACACAAATGGATAATCCTATTTGCTCTTCCAGACCCACTCTCCATCCTTTTCTACCCTATTCTGTGGCCAAGGAGGGTGATATTTTAACAGATTGCCTCAACCAAGCTCCCTTCCCTCTGACTACTGGTTGAGTTTACCCAATGATACTCACTAGCGGAAAGATCAGAGGATAAGAGTAGAGTAATGGTAGTGTATTTTTGCCCTATGTCTATCCAGAGTCATGGTTTGACAGTGACAATGTTCTTCTAGCCAAGGCCACAGCTTCTGGCAGGAGGCCCTCTCCAAACCTATCGATCTTTCCAGTTTCCAATAACATTTCCCTTTTCTTGACCCATTGCAAGCCTAGAAGTCGTAATTGGTATTAGCCTTAATGTTTCACTATCCCTTGCTGGTTTCCCGTAATACTCTCAATCTTTGTAGAGCCCTTTCATTAATCATCAGCAATTACTTCTGCTATCTATTTCCTGTCAGTACCCTGACCAATACAATACATCTCCCCCAAATGATAGCTATTAGTCAAAGCAACCAATGACATAAAAAATGGGCAGACATGAAAGTCTCAAAAGGATGATGATCTTTTGTATCAACAACATAATAAAGCAAACAGGCATTGGCACCCAAATCTCACAATGCATAGGAAAGATATCCCTGTTATCGGCATTAACAACATGGTGAGAAGCCAAGTTGCAACTTAAATATTTGTGACTCTATCCCAAGTAACTCTAACAAAAAGCTATCTGACATACCTATTCCAAAATTAAAGCTTATCCCCAAATATCTCCATTATTCATTTCAAATATCACTGGCTTACCAACTTAATTCCTTAGCTGGAGTTCCATTGAGTTCAGCCACGAAGCTCTGGATTAGGATAGAATCTGCCAGGTTTCTGTTTGAACAAGATTCAGGGAGCCTCCAAAAATCCCACAGGCCACAAAGAATACTGCTTGTAGCCCAACTCATTCCATGGTGAGAGGAGAGAGAGAGAGAGAGAGAGAAGGGGAGGGAGAGATGAAGAGAAAGAGGGAGAGGAAAAAGGAAGGAGGGAAGGAAGGAAAGAATGAAAAGAAAGAGGGACGCCTGGGTGGCTCAGTCAGTTAAGCATCTGCCTTCAGCTCAGGTCATGATCCCAGGCTCGATCCCTGGGATCGAGTCCTGCATCAGGCTCCTTGCTCAGGGGGGAGTCTGCTTCTCCCTCTGCCTGCTGCTCCCCCTGCTTGTGTGTGTGCTCTTTCTAACAAATAAATAAATAAAATCTTTAAAATGAAAAGAGAGAAAGGAAAGAAAGAGGAAGGGAGGAAGGAATCTGTGTATCAAGTTCACCATCATCAAATGAGGAGCTGCTTCTTCTACATTAAAAAACCAAACCAAAAAAGAAACAAAACAAAAAACTCTCTCATTTGGGAGTGCTCCCCAAAGGGCACAAAGCAGGGGACCTAGAAGAAAATGTGGTTTTGCTTTCAAACATATTTGCTTCCAGTGGGATATCTGCAGTGGCCAAAGAAGGGGCCAAAAAGATCATGGAAAGTGATTTCTTTTCTTTTCTTTTTTCTTTTCTTTTCTTTTTTCTTTTCTTAAGAGAGAGAGAGTACAAGTGGAGGTGGGGAGGAGCAGAGGGAGAGGGAGAAAGAGAATCCTAAGCAGACTCCCTACCCAGCACAGAGCCCGATATGGGGCTCGATTCTCGACCCTGAGATCAAGACCTGAGCTGATATCAAGGGTCAGAAGCTTAACCGACTGAACCACCCAGGCGCCCCATGGAAGACGATTTTTATCCAGAAAGATATCTAGGTTAGAAACTCCTCTATGACCAAACAACACAGCTGAGAAGAAAATGAAAAATATCAGAATCTTCATCCATTTATTAAAATATTTCCCCATTCTAACCCCAAACAATGCCGACAAAATCATGTGTATTTGTTTAAATGTTTCTGGCTGTAAGTGACTGAATAACCAGCTGAAAGTAGCTTCTCAGGCTTTCTATTGTCTCATAGAAAAAAGGCAGGTGATTCCAGGTGTGCCTAATTCAGCCGCCTAACTAGGCCAGAGCTCTTAGTTATCCTTTCTGGGATCTCTTCTCCATCTCCTCCTGGTCACAAGACACTGCTCCGGTTCCCAGCATCACATCCCACATAATATCCTCCAAACACAAGAAAGAAAAACCCTCGTTTTCTCTTTAGACTACACTCGTTTTACTTTATGGGGGAGGAATGCCTTTTCCCAGAAGCCCTCAGCAGTCTTCCCCCTTCTCCTCATTATCTAGAATTGGGCCACATGCTACATCCACCCTATGCCTATAATTGGTGAAAATAGTCAGCACTTAGAACAGAATAACAAATAGTGGGAGCTCATTAAATATTTGTCGAATGAATGAAAGGTGAATTGGATTGCCATGGTTGCCTTAGACTAATTACAGTCCATCTCCTAGAATCCAGGTTCGTAGCACATGTTGCCGCTTGATGGATCAGGAAAGTGGGCATTTTCTTATCAGGGAAGATGGAATGAGTGGCTCTTGGGCAGTCAGCCGATAGCAAATACCACATGAGGCTATTTCTTCTTAAAGCAAGAATGAGAGCAACCCGGGAAAGGGCTTATTATTTTCTAATAGTTACTTTTGGGGGGGGGGGAATGTTTGGGGATTTAAACAAATCGTTTGTGCAAGGAGGTATCTCATTAGCAGACAAGTTACTATATTCTACAAAGAAATGAAACTTTTTTTTCTCCCCAGCTTAGGCATCATTTCCTTCAAGATATTCTCTTTGCCCAAACCCAGGCTGGGTTAGGTGTATATCCCGTATATTCTCAAAGCACTGTCTACCTCCCCGTAGTACAGCACTTACCGCACCGGATTATACTTCCTGTTTCTTCTTCACTCCTGCAGTAGCAGCTGTTACAGGTTCACCAAACTCGGTTTCTTTTTCTTTCCTTTTCCAGCCAGCTCCATTTCCCAAGGTCCTTTGCAGTTGGGTGTGGCCATTGCCTCAGTCTGGTTGATGCAATGTGGGTAAAGTGGTGCGCGCCACTTGCAGGCTTGGCCATAAAAACTAGCCATGCGCTCTCCTGGCTCTCTCCTTCCCCTCTGCTGGCTGAATGGAGAGGAGGGCTCTGTGGGCACAGAGGAATGTGGAAGGAGCCCGGGGCCTGGCATGGCTGCCTGCAGCAGAATACCTCTCCTCTTACCTACCTGAATTGGACTGAGATGAGATGCTGAACAGCATGGTTTTTTACAGCGCTAAGCTGCTGAGAATCAGGTGTTCGAGTGTGCGTGTGTGCGTGTGCGCATGCGTTCACTTTTGTTATACGTTACCCCCCCCCCCCACACGCACCCAACTAATAAAATTCCTCATGAGAATGAAAATCTCTTGAAAATAGAAGTCTCTTCCGTCTTGTTTTTATCTTTGTTTGGCTTCAGAGATGGGTGAAGCAGTCAGGGGTCCGCTGGGGCGGGGTGGGGAGTGGGGGCTGGCGGCAGCGAGTCAGGTGGCTGAAGAGAGGCCTCCCCAGTGGCCTTGGGAGCGGAAGGTCAACCAGAGGTGGGAGGAGGAAGAAAGCTTTGCCAGGGTTTCAGCTAGCTCTGTGGGGGGGTGTCTGTTTCCCACTTTTTGCATGGGTTTTATATGCACTTTATATGGGCATTCCTTGTCCTAGAGTTGTACCTGTCACATAATTGGCACTCAGTATATTTTTTAATGAAATAAATATAATCAAGTAGCTACTATGTGCCAAAATTGTTTTAACTTTGTAACGCTATCTTGGTAATTTTTTGTAGCTCCTCACAGCTCAACATTGAAACTAACAGTAAATCCCTTTAAAAGGGGAGTTACCTGAGGTGATTGTCTTCCTTGGCAACAAGAAAGGGGGAGAAAAAGCTGCCTGTCAGTTTTGCAACTGCATTATGGGGAAGAAGAACCCTCCCATCCACAGCCCCCAGGTTGGGGGCAGGTAGTGAATGGTGGAAGCTTCCCTCGATTTTTATGTGTTTAAAGGGACACTCAAAACGTTTAAAGATCAAAAGGACAGTGTCAACAAGGTGCTGTAATATAAAGTCAAGTTCGATGGGAATATTCTTGCTGTCATCCCCAGCACACATTATGTGCAAGCATTGCTGAACCTCTAAACAGTGTTTCTTAGGGTTTTGGTTTTTTTTTTTTTAAGATTTTATTTATTTGTTAGAGAGCACAAGCAGGGGGAGTGGCAGAGGCAGAGGGAGAAGCAGGTTCTCTGCTGAGCAAGGAGCCCCATGTGAGACTTGATCCCAGGACCCTGGGATCATGACCTGAGCTGAAGGCAGATGCTTAACTGACTGAGATACCCAGGCGTCCCTCTTAGTGATTTTTGAAACACCAATGATGTCACCTGGAGTGTCTCTTTAAAAGTGTAAATTCTGTGTTTTTAACCAGCTCTCCTGCTCAGTGAAGTATGAGAAATATTGCTACTACATACCCTGCTTTCTCTTTCTTGTATTATTGTTTTTCACTATGTTAATTGGAAAAAAAATTTAGCATCTCCCATTCCATCAGATCCCTTTAGCTAATGTCCATGCTAGGAAAAAGACCACCAAATAACTGCAGGGTTTCCTTCCTGCTGGCACTGGATAGGGCGGGACAGTTACAGGTGCCCTCTCTGGCCTCTGTTTTTATTATTTTTCTTTCATCCCTCAGCTGCAGAGCATTGCTGGTTCCCTATCTTACGAATTCTTGCAAATTTCATGCTGCCAGGGGTTTGGCTCAGATTAAGGTAGTTTGCTGACTACTCTTTCATCTCAAAACTGACCATTGGAATTCTCACTGTTGGTGAGTGAAAAATGATACAACCACTTTGGAAAAAACCTTCTGGCAGGACAATGGATAAGCATTATGGCATATTTATATTATGAAATACTATACAGCAATATCAAAAGAACAAACTATAGATACAGATACCAATATGCATAGACCCCCAAGACATTATCCTATGCAAAAGACACACACACAAACCAATACATGCTGTGTAATTCCATTCATATGAAGTTCATGAACAGGTGAAACTAATCTACAGTGATATAAAAAAACAGGGCTACTTCTGAGAGAGAGGAGGGGGCTATTGACCAAGAAGGGTTCTAAGAGGATTTTCTGGGAAGAGGGAAACATTCTACATATTGATTTGGCCAGTGGTTTCACGGATTTGTATATATGTAAAAAATCACTCAGCTAGATTAAGACATGTGCGTTCTACTTTATTTAATTCTAGAAAGATAGCTGGTTTCCATGGCTCTCAAGAAGCAGATCCACATGTCTGTACTTCCTTCTTGCCTACCCTTTCTTGTCTACTCTCCCCGCATTCCACAGTCCTCTGCAATTATTTCTGTTCCTACTTACCAAAAGTTCCCTGAAGTTGTCCGTCTCTGCTTAGTCTCCCTTCTAGAGTTTCCTCTCATTGCTATTGCCGTGAGTTGTGCCAAGGCTGATCCTGTGTGTTTACTGCCATCACTCACCCCAAGAGTGGGTTACGAGCTAGAAGTGCACAGGCTTGGCCTTCAATGCCTAAAAAGTAGCTGTTGCTGATCCTTTTTAATAGTTCTTTTAAATTTTCTAATTTTTATTTCTTCGATTTCTTTTTCACAAATTGCCTCCAGCTTCTGGGGATGAATGAAAAAAATGTTAATACTTTGGTCAGTGGATTTAATTAAGACCACTGTGATTTGGAACACAAGCTCAGATAGTCTTGCCAAGCAGAGTGAATGTGGCGCCAAAGCAACTTGGTGATCTGCTAGACGGCGGAGGATTTAGAACACGCAAGTTTAAAGATGGTTAAATAAACCCCAGTGTTACAGTTGGATAAAAAATACAAAGAGCGAGCAGAGGGCCAGTGTAAAAGTCTTCACATTTCCAGCTCCTTGCATCTTAATTTTTGGTTCAGAACTTCACAAACTATAACATCCAGATTTTTCAGGGCAGAAGTGCCAACCCATTTGGACAGAATCCAATTTTTGTTCCAGAATGGAACAGATGATGCTCTGCCCACAGTTGAATCCCAGCAACTGAACCCAAAGTGAGGAAAAAAACCCAAAACTATAAGGCATGAAATATGCCCTCTTTGAAGGACTGAGCAAGTAGCCCACAGAAAAGAAAATGGCAGTGAATCAGAGGAGAGATTAAGGAGCCATCTTGGCTTGGAAGAAGAGCCTGTCCTTGAGGGCCACGCAGCTTTCTTTGCTGGTTATTGTTCCTAGAGAGGAGATAGAGCGGGAGAGCGGTCACTTCTTGAGTGAACCCGACTTGCTAAGGAGTCATGATTCTCCAGGCTGCCGCTTCTCAACCTTGGCTACACACTGGAATCCTGCGTGGAGTTCTGAAAACCTCTGAAGTCTGATTCCATCGTGGAGATTCTGACTGAGTGGGTCTGGGGTGTCCCCTTTGCATCAGGATGTTTTACGTCTCCCACATGACTTTACTGTGCAGCTGAGGTTGAAAACCAATGATCCAGGTTTGAGACCCTAGACCCAGCACGGTACCTAGTGGGCTACCAAACATTCAATAATATTTGTTGCTGTGGGTCGTAGTGATCTAGAAAAGGATTTTTATTGAGCTATAACTTGCATATAAAATTCACTGCTTTAAGGCCTATAGGTTAGTGGTTTTTAGTATATTCCGAGTTGTGCAGCCAGCACCACTGTATCATTTCAGAACATTTCCATTACCCCCAAAGGAGCCTTGGTACTGATGAGCAGTCAGTGCCTCTTCCCCCTTCCTTCAGTGTTTCCCCCAGGCAAACAATCCGTTTTCTGCTTTCCGGATTTACCTACCCTACACATTTCATCTAAGTGGAATCATACACTGTGTGGCTTTTGTACCAGGCTTTTTTCACTCATCATGATGTTTTCTGAGCTCACCCATGTTGTAGCACATACCACTACTTCATGCCTTTTTATGGCTGAATAATATTCCATTGTACGGATAGAACACATTTTGTTTTTCCATTCAACAGTCGATGGGCATTTTCATTATTTCTACTTTTTGGCTTTTACAAATAACGTGGCTGTGAACATTCACATACAAGGTTTTTTGTTTTGTTTTGTTTTGTTTTTTGCAAATGTGTAGTTTTGTTTTTCTTGGGGAAATACCTGGGAGTGGCATTGCTGGGTCGTGTAGGAATGCTATACTTAACTTTTTTGAGTGGCTACACTGTTTTATACCAACAGTGTATGAGAATTCTAATTTTTCCGTATCCTTGCTAAAACTTGTTATTTTCTATTTTTTAATAAACATAATGTGAATGCAGTGGTATTCACTGTGGTTTTGATTTCCATTTTCCTAATGATTAATGATGTCCAGCATCTTTTCATGCACTTATTGGCAAGTGTATACTTTCTTTTAAGAAATGTCTTTTTAAATCTTTTGCATATTTTTTTAAAATAAAGATTTTATTTATTTGAGAGCAAGAGAGAGAGAGAGAGAGAGCAAGGGAGAGGGGCAGAGAGGAAGACGCAGGCTCCCTGCTGAGCAAGGAGCCCTATGTGGGACTGGATCCCAGGACCCTGGGATCATGACCTGAGCCAAAGACAGCCATTTAACCAACTGAGCAACCCAGGTGTCCCTCTTTTGCATATTTTTATGTGGGATTATTTGTCTTTCTATTGTTGACTTGTAAGAACTCTATTCTGTATACGACACTATCACATATATGGTTTGCAATTTTTTTTTCTCCCATTTTGTGGGTTGTCTTTTCTCTCTCTTGATGCATAAAAGTCTTCAATTTTGATGAAGTCCAATTCACCTAACTTTTCTTTGATTGCTTGTGTATTTTGGGTCATATTTAGGTCATACTACTTTGATTACAAATACAATGGTCACTTTTTTTCTCTTCCGCTGTGGCAGGCAGCATCTGAGATGGCTCCAAGGAGCCCTAGCACTGATACTCATTCTGCTGTGGAATCCCCTGCCCTTGACTATGGGAAGGGCCCTATGGCAAAAGCGATGGGATGTCACTTCCAAGATTAGGTGACAAAAAAGACTATGACTGCTATCTTGCTGTCTTTTGCTCACTCTCTTATTCACTCCAGAGGCTGCTGCCGTCTGGAGAGGCCCACACGCCAAAGAACTGAGGGATGCCTTTGGCCAACAGCCGTCAAGGAGCTCAATCACCCACCTAAGCTGCACCCAGATCCCAAACTCATGGAAGTTGAGCTGATAAATGCTTACGTTAAGCCACTGAAGCGTGGGGTAGTTGTTACACAGCCATAGATACCTCATACAGTGAGTGAAATTACTAAGCTAAACTAAAGCCCAGCAGCTAAGCACCGTTGCCTGTAAAGGTAAAGTGAATGGCATTCAGCTGGTTAGCCAACCAGTAGTCACTGAGCCATCACTGCACAAGTGGTTTTATTTACTAAAGGCATTTGCAACCAAATAAATATATATTGTATATTTAATATAATATATGACATGCATAACAGAAAAAATAAACTATACGTAACTAGTTTCAGCTCAGTACCTGTACCTCTGAAACACTCATTCAGAACATCGGAACCATTTTCTCTCTTCCCTGTTTCCCCTCACCCATAGCTGTTTTCGCTACTTTCAAACTGGGGTGAGGTTACGGATTACAAGTAATTATACTACCTGTCTAAGCAAGACAAGTTTAGAGAAATGACTTAGTTATCTAAATAATATGCAACATACCCAAAGTGACTATATCTCTTGCTTCCAGGGCAGCCTTGATTTCAAATCTTTCTCATGGTCTGAATGTGTCCTGTTTGGGGTGCAGAAAATAGGGCTACAGGGGCACCTGGGTGGCACAGTTGGTTGAGCATCCAACTCTTGATTTCAGTTCAGGTCATCATCTCAGGGTTGTGAGATCGAGCCCCCCACATTGGGCTCTGCGCTCAGCATGGAGTCTGCTTGTCCTTCTCCTTCTGCTCCTCCCCCCAAATGCTTGCTCTCTTGCTCGCTCTCTCTCTCCCAAGTGAATAAATAAATAAAATCTTTTAAAAAGAAAATAGGGCTACCACACATATACCATAAGGTCAAACAGTAACCATTTGGAATCTAATACAGGTTTATATAATTCACTTCTATTTCAACTAACTCATTCCATTTGCACGGGGTTAGTGAGTGAAAGCTTTACTAAGAATTTGAGATTCTATAATTAATAAATAGGTCATAAACCATCTTCAAAGCCCAGAAAGTTCCAAAACAGTAGCAGCAACCTAAGGGGTCCTGTGTATGGATTTAGCTGAGTTTAAACAAGGAAAATAATAAAGGAACTTGCCTTACACTGTCTGGGGGAAAAGCCACGGCAGGGTCACGTCTAACACAAATCCCAGACAGAGGGCTGTTTTGCTCCAAGGAGCTGAGCTGCTGGCTGGAGGAAGAGAGAACCTTCGGCATTCATTCCTTTCATCTCTCATCAGGAATCTGCTATGTTGTCCAGTCCTGGTGCAAAATGCTTATTCCATAAAAGCACATGAGTGTCTGGTTTGGCAATAAGAAGGGCCTTTTCCCTTCACTTTCTACTCCTTTGCATGATGCACTCCTTACTGCTTGGGGGGGAGTGGAGGGCAATAAGAAAATCAGAGACAAAGAATTTGAATCTTCTGAGTCAATTAATAAAATTAATTTCTCTTTTTTAGAGCCAGAGGATTATTTGGGGATGTTAAAAAGCTTGGTAGAACCAGATTCCATACACGTGGACTAAACGCAGTTTCATTTCATGACAGTGTACATCTACTGAAAGGCTCTGAGGTGGCAGACCCGGGGCTGGAAACTGGGGTGCGGGAGTGAATGCCCTGGACCTGCACTCACGAGATAGATTGCCCAGCATCCAGCCCCAGCACTGCAGCTGAGTCCCAAGGGCTGTGTACTCCTGCCCCATAGAGTAAAATTGCCCCGCACCCCCACCCCCAGTCCACATGCAGCTTCAGAATTGAACTCAGCTTCGGGATCAGGCAGAAGCTCAGACAGGCTTTCAGTAAGGGTCTTTGGCTTCCTTGCTTTTAAGAGGTGCAAAGCCAGAAGTGTGTTAGCTCAGCCCATTGTGACATGTCCCAGCAGGGCCTTCTTAGCTGATTTTCAGCTCATATTGGATCAAGGATCACCCCAGAGCCACTTCAATGGGAACTGGAGAGGGGAAGGTGATGGCTCCAAGCACTCAGTTCTCCATTTTCAGCATGCAACAGAAGGCTGAGCACCAAAATCGCTTGTGATCCAGGTGTGGCAAAACGGACCTGTCTTTAGAGAGGAAACGCTAGAGGAATAGAAAGATTTAGAATGAAAGTTAATGGCCTTGACAAGCTTTAGGGCTGCAGGGGGCAATGGAGAACACCTTCAGCCTGGCGGGTGGAAGGAGGAGAGAACTGGTGGCAGACTGGGTGGCTGGAGCAAAGAGCTCGTTCTCCCTTCCTCCTCAGCATGGGGCCTTCCAGGGCTGAGCCACCCACTTGGGGCCCTGGGACTCCACCCCCCCAGCCTGGGGAGCCAAATACCCATACTGAGTGGATTGGAGAATGAAAAAGCTCTCACTGGACAACTGACATAAAAAAAAGTCGATAGGCTCATACAATCCCCTTGCCCCAGAAAGAGGGCCGATATATCTTGGACAAAATTATGAACTTTCATCCTGGTTTCTGAGCCCCTTTCACACTTCATTTCTAATTCCAATCACCCATGGGAGACAGTGGCCTTTTCCTTTTCAAATTTTCACCCTTTCTCATCAAAATTTACCTGTCCTGTGTCTCATTCCTTCAGGGTTTGCGCTCAGCTGAGTAACTACCAAGGTAATCTAAGACCATCATCAAATAGCATGTTTACATTTTAAGAAAGGCCTTTGGCGCCTCAGCTTAAAGGAGTATCAGATGTGAAAATTTTGAATCAACAGTGCTGCATTTTGGGGTAGGAGAAAATGTATTAAGGTTTCTGCCTCTTCCCTCCCTGCCCCCACATGCTAATAGTAATATGATGATTTATATTCCCACCCTAGTTAATGATTTGGACCAAAACCTTTCCACCTGATGAAAAACAGTTTTAAAATTCCATCCATTCTGTTGAACTATGTTCAGATATATCCAGTATTTCCAAAGGTGACAAAAATGTAATAGTTGTCAATGACTGAGAAGGGAAGTCTTGTGATTTAATATCAGGGATGTGACCATCACGATCCCACAGGAGAGCTCTAGAGCTTTCCTCAAAACTGGCCAAGGCTTAAGGAATACCAACCTGAGTTTGTCAGAGGACAAACCTTCTCTCTCTACAGGTATTATGGAGGACACAAGAAAATGATTCATACTATCAGGTCGCTGAAAATATACTAGGGGAAGTAAGACCTACATACAACTAAAATATATGGCCAAATAATATTTTGAAATGTGGATTTCTTCCTTTTCCTCTCTGTAGGGCTCCTTTCCATCACAGTAGGCTCCAGCCTCATTGCCTTGGGGGAGGGACGTAGCAAGGGAGAAAAGAGATACAGTTTGAAAGTAATTTTGCTCCTTGCTCCAAATGCTCCTTCCTCCTTAGGGAATCCTTGGGGTGGGGCATTATGGGGGAGATGAAAGAAGAGAATCTGTGTCATCCCCACACTGGAAAGATATGTTCATAGGTGGGAGTAAAGGGGCAAAAATGAGAGGTCACAGACTCCAGGAGCAGAAAGGATCTGTGTCTGGCTTTGGAAAATAGTCACTACTAAGGAAAGAAAATCCCAGAGAAAATGGCCGTGTCCAGGCAGGCAGGATCAAAGGCAGCCCTGCCAGGGACTCCCACATCCCAGTCATAGCAGACAAGCAGCAGAAAGCTGGAGGACCTGCAGGGAACATATGGAAAAGGGGTGACGTGTCTTGGCAGTAACTGCGTGGACCAAGCCCAGAGGACCTTCCCCACCCCGCCCCAGCCTCAAGCCCCACTACTCAACATCTTGGCACTGGGGAGGCTCCTGGAACCCCAGAAAGGCGTGAGGCTATTTTTTCCACTAGCTCAGTGGCGCAAGGCTCAGGTTAGAAAGCAAGCTGAGTTACAGAGAAGAGAAGAATGTTTTACACAGGCCTGAGTTTATGTCCATGATTGAAGGCAGAGAAGGTGAGTGGTCCCAGGGCTGGAGGAGATTGGGGTCTGGCTGTGGAGAATGAGTTTGAATTCTCCTGGATTACCAAACTTTCACTGCAGGGAGGGTGTTAAGGAGCTGGTTCTCTGCCTGAGCAAAGCTGTGTGTTCTGATGATGAAGGTAAATGAGGGATTGCTGATCAACGAGATATTGACAATAAAGCGCTTTGTTAAACACCTTCATGTATATTTGTTGACGTGGTGAGTCCTTTAATAAGAATCACTAAGATACAGCCTTTATTTACTGAGTAAACTGAGGGAGATTTGGAACCTTCCCTAGAAGGCTGACATTTACTTCTCTGAGGAGATTGATTTAATGTTCATGATTGTTAGCCTAATGAGAAAGCTTATTTTGGCAATGGTGCGAGACATTCTGTTGCTCTCATTTTGTTCTTTTATGACCTTGCAAAATAAACAATGCACCTTTATGCAGAGTACATGAAGAACCAAAAGCATGTTTTAGCCTGATTTGTGTTGGATGATTCGAGATTTCCCCAAGAATGTACCTACCATGCAGCAGTCTCCTCTTCCACCAGTTTACTTTTTCTCTTCAATTAATACTTTGATTTGGGGGGCAGTTTTAGGTTTTCAGAAAAATTGAGTGGAAAGTAGAGAGTTCCCATCTACAGGCATACCTCCTTTTATTGGATTTTGCTTTATTGAGCTTTGCAGATATTGTGTTTTTCACCAATTGAAGGTTTGTGGCAGCCCTAAGCAAGTCTATTGGTGCCATTTTTCCAACAACACATGCTCACTTTGTGTCTCTGGATCACATTTTGGAAATATTCACAATATTTCAAACTTTTTCATTATTACTATATTGCTATGGGTGATCTGTGATCAGTGATATTTGATGTCACGGTTGAAATTGTTCCGGGCACCACGAACCATGCCCATATAAGATGGCAAACGTAACCAATAAATGTTGGTGCATTCTGACTGTTCCACCCACCAGCCATTCCCCGGTTTCTCTCCCTTTCCTTAGGCCTCCTTATTCCCTGAAATTAGGTCTATTAACACCCCTACAACAGCCTCGAAACATTCAAGTGAAAGGAAGTGTCCCACATCTCTCACTTTAAATGAAAAACTAGGAATGATTAAGCTTAGTGAAGAAGGCATGTTGAAAGGCGATAGGCCAAAAGCTAGGCCTCTTGTACCAGTCAAGTTGTGAATGCAAAGGAAGAGTTCTTGAAGGAAGTTAGAAGTGTTACTCTAGTGAACACACAACTGACAAGAAAGCAAAACATCCTTATTGCTGATATGGAGGAAGTGTGAGTGGTCTGGACAGATGATCAAACCAGTCACAACATTCCCTTAAACCAAAGCCTAATCCAGAGCAAGGCCCTGACTCTCTTCAATTCCATGAAGGCTGAGAGAGGTGAAGAAGCTGCAGAAAAAAAGTTTGAAGCTAGCAGAGGTTGATTCATGAGGTTTAAAGAAGGAAGATGTTTCTATAACATAAAAGGGCAAGGTGAAGCAGCAAGTGCTGATGGAGAAGCTGCAGCAAGCTCCCCGGAAGATCCAGCTAAGAGAGTGAATAAAGGTGGCAAGAATAAACAGCAGATGTTAATGTAGATGAAACAGCCTTATATTGGAAGAAGACACCATCTAGGACTTTTGTAGTCAAAGAGGAGAAGTCAGTGCCTGGCTTTAAAGCTTCAAAGAACAGGTCTTTGTTGGGGGCTAATATAGCTGGTGACTATAATTTGAAGCCAGTGCTCATTTACCATTTCAAAAGTTCTAGGGCCTTTAAGGATTATGCTAAATCAACTCTGCTGTGCTCTGCATACGGGACAGCAAAGCCTAGATGACAGCACATCTGTGTCCAACATGGTTTACTGAATATTTTAAGTCCCCTGTTGAGACCTAATGATCAGAAAAAGAGATTGCTTTTGAATATGACTGTTCATTGACAATGCACCTGGTCACCCAAGAGCTCTGATGGAGATAGACAATGAGATTAATGTTGTTTTCATGCCTGCTGACACCACATCCATTCTGCAGCCCATGGATCAAGGGATCATTGTGGGTCTTTTTTCAAGTCTTATTACTGAAGAAATACATATCATAAGACTATAGCTGCCACAGATAATGATTCCTCTGATGGAACTGAGCAAAGTAAATTGAAAACCTTCTGGAAAGAATTCACCATTCTAGATGCCATTAAGAACATTTGTGATTCATGGGAGGTCCAAATATCAACATGAATAGGGGTCTGGAAGTTGATTCTGACCCTCATGGAGGACATTGAGGGGTTCAAGACTTCAGTGGAGGAAGTAACTGCAGATGGGGTGGAAATAACAAGAGAACCAGAATGAGAAGTGGAGCCTGAAGACGGGACTGAATTGCTGCAATCTCACGACAAAGCTGAACGGATGAGGAGTTACTTCTTATGGATGAGCAAAGAAAGTGGTTTCTTGAGATGGAATCTACTCCTGGTGAAGATGCTATGAAGACTGTTGAAATGACAGCAAAGGATTTAGGATATTACATAAACTTATAAAGCAGCAACAGGGTTTGAGAGAATTGACTCCAATGTTGAGAGTTCTACTGTGAGTAAAATGCTATCCAACAGTTTCACATGTTACAGAGAAATTGTTTGTAAAAGGAAGACAATTGGTATGGCAACTTCACTGTTTTCTTATTTTAAGCAATTGCCACAGCCACCCCAACCTTCAGCAACCACGGCCCTATCAGTCGGCAGCGTTCCACCATCAAGGCAAAACCTTCCACCAGCAAACAGATTATAATTCATGGAAAGCTGAGATGATGCTTAGTATTTTTTTTTAGCAATATATTTTTTCTTTTCTTTTTTTTTTTAAGTAGGCTCCATACCCAGCATGGAACCCAATGTGGGACTTGAACTCACAACCCTCAGATCAAGACCTGAGCTGAGATCAAGAGTTGGATGCTTAACCAACTGAACCACCCAGGCACCCCAAGTATTTTTTAATTAAGATATGGGCAGTCTAGGGACCCCTGGGTGGCTCAGTCGGTTAAGCCTCTGACTTCAGCTCAGGTCATGATCCCAGGGTCCTGGGATGGAGCCCCATGTTGGGCTCCCTGCTCAGAGGGAAGCCTGCTTCTCCCTCTGCCTCTGCCTTTCCCCACCAATCCCTGCTTGTGCTCACTCTCTTAAATAAATAAATAAAATCTTTTAAAAAAGATATACAGTGTTTTTTAGACATTAATGCTATTCATAGTTAATAGGTACAATATAGTATAAACATAACTTCATGTGCATTGGGAAACTAAAAAATTTGTCTCACTTTATTGCAATAGTAACTTCATTGTGGTAGTCTAGAAACAAAGCTGCAATATCTCTGGAATGTGCCTGTACCCTTTTTCTTTTCTTTTCTTTTCTTTTTTCTTTTCTTTTCAAGATTTTATTTATTTGACAGAGAGAGAGACAGCCAGTGAGAGAGGGAACACAAGCAGGGGGAGTGGGAGAGGAAGAAGCAGGCTCCCAGTGGAGGAGCCTGATGTGGGACTCGATCCCAGGACTCCAGGATCATGCCCTAAGCCGAAGGCAGACGCTTAACAACTAAGCCACCCAGGTGCCCCCTGTCCCCCTTTTCTACCTTAACATGACTTTCACTATGTTACTGCCTTCAATAATATAGCTTTAGGAAACTCTTGCCTAAAAAGATGAAGGTGCAGATAACTTTTGTTATTGATCTGAAAGTATTTCACTGGTCTCCTCAGTTCTCAGAGGTTCCTTCACAAACCCTTGCCTTGCTGTCTCTGTCAATCCGTTGCCCAGTCCTAATGGATCCCAAACTCATGAATACCTCGCCACCGCCCTCTCCTTACTAGATGCGGCTAACATTCTATGAAGGTAGAGATCTCCCTTATCTTAGTAAGTTATAAACTCAGCTTTGCCTCATTCACAAACTCTTTGGTGGGGCTTTGAGGGGAAACATTTGACAGTACCATTCTTACCTCCATTTTACAAGTGAGGAAATTGAGGCCCAGAGAGGTTAGTTAATTTAACCAAAGACACAGAGCTAGTAAGTGGTGGGTCCAGGGTTGAAATCCTGCCATTCTTCTTCCGGAAAGTACACTGCCGGGCCACAAGTCTAGACTTCCTCCCTGTATATTTGAAATCATACAATACAGTCGCTTATTCTTTCTCCACCAATGGTCAACCATGTGGTAATGATCTCATGGAAGCTAGAACTCAAAATGGCTTCCTGAGCTAGGTGATGCTTAAAACTTGCTGAAGCCAGGACTGCGGCACTTTCGAGCTCTCTAAACCCTGAGGCACTCCCACCTGCTTAAATTGCTACACAAAAAGAGGTGTGTTACCTGGGGTCTGTTCCTGCTCTCCTTTGATGTCCACCTGCCTGAACCACAGCCACTCTGACCCTTTCCACAGAGTGGCTGCCTGACCGCCACCATTGTGTCCCTGCTATCCTGGGGTGACTTTGCTCCCCGCGACACACTGAAAACAAACTGCTTCTTTCTGCTCCCCTACTGCACACAGCCACCTTTCTCTGTCCCCAGTCTTATGCCTGCCCTGTCTTGCAATCCAGCCCGGGATGCTCAATGTCCTAGAAGTTCTAGCAGACCACGCCTTGGCAACAGAGAGCGGGCAGGCAGAAGCATGCTGCTGCGGGTGGGGAAGTTTCCCATCTGGCAGCCCCTCTGGAAAAGAAAAACCAACACAAATTACCACAGAACATGTATCTCCAGGCCCCCTCTGCTTACTGCCAGTGATATGTCTCTGCTGCCAAGGGAGGCCATGGGCCAGCACCTCCTCAGATAGATCCTTAGGAAGCAAAACCCTCCAGGAGGAGGAGTGGGGAATTAGGTAAGGTGGGAGGGTTGGCTTTGTCAGCGACCAACACACTCCTCTGCCTCAATTCATGGAGCCTGGCCAACCATGGGTCACTTCAGCTCAGGCCTGCTGTGGGTTGCAGGTTATCGCACGAGTTGATAAAGGGGCTTAAAACACCTGAGGGAGTAATGTCTGCCTGCTCATTTAGCAGACCGAAACCAAGGACGTGCTCACAAACTTATGGAAATCAGCCCGCGGCAGTCAGAACCCCTTGCCCCTCCCCACCCCTCTTGGCATCAGTCTGACGCTCCGCCAGTTTGTTACCTGTCTCAGCGAACTCTTGCTGAATAACAAACCAACCCGAAACTTAGTAGCTTAAAACAATAGCCATATTTTTCCTGACAATTCTGTAGATTAGCTGGGCAGTGCTTCTGCTGGTCCTGCTGCCTCCCTCATGTGGGTGCACTCAGCAGAGTGTGAGCTGGAGGACGGACCCAGAGGTGAGGTCTGACAGGGCTGAGCTTCTCTGTGTGGTCTCTCAAGGAGGCTCGGTTTCTTCCCATGCAGTCCCATGTCAGCATTCAAAGATGGCAGGAGCAGAAGTCACAAGGCTTCCTGAGGCCTGGGCTTGGAAGTTACACAATGTCACTTCTGCCACATTTTCTCAGTCTGAGCAAGTCACAGGCCAGCCCAGCCTCAAGGAGTGGGGAAGTAGACTCCACCTCTTGAGAAGATTGTGTTTCACTGGGACTTTAACTGGCCATCAGCAGAGGGAGTGAACTCCATTATCCAGAAAGATATGAGAAGCTTCTTAATACCACTAATAAAGATTGAGAAAACAAAACCCACTTACTATGTACTGGATAAGTACCTCACAAGAACCCAATGAGGTAGGTGTTACAGATGAACATTTATTTCCCAGTGTTCCTTGGGAAGTCCCAGCTCTTCCATGTGGACAGGCAGAATTCCCTAGAGAAGAACTTCCTGCCCCTGCCCTCACCCACCCCTATTTCCTCCTACCGTGGGATCAGTGACTCCTCTCCTAGTGAATCCAGAAGTGCATCTCTTCCTTCTGAAGATCTAAGAGCCATGGGCAGAGTGCAGTCTGTCTGCTCCTGGGGGGCAGGAGTGCCCTGTGGAGGGTTTTCAATTCAATTCAGGAGGAGGGGTATATTAGCAAAGCCTTTTGGTTTACCAAAATCACCTTCTCCACATAGCTTTATCCTTTGTAAATGAGTTATTTTGAACTCCATCTGCCTGAGTTTCTCAATTGCGTCTGAACTCAGGGAGGGAAAGGAGGGGTATAATTATCCCTTGTCATTGAGAAGGTACGTAATCTGTACGAGGTTGCACAGCTAGTACTTGGTGCAGCCTCCTTCCAGGACCCGCCTCCTCCACCCCCTCTCTCCCTGACTGCAGGAAGTCATTTAACATTTATGTCACCACTGTCCTTCCTTCAACCAAATCCAGGTTAACAAACAAGTCTTTACATCTTCTCCTTCCCACTTATTCTTCACATCACATGTGTCAAGCATTTGCAACCCAGAGGTCAATGGAAGCATGCTGACCCTTGAACATTCAAAGAGAATTAACTTGAAAACCCTCCCTCAAGGGAGGAGTGGTGAAAGTCCTGAGTCCCTCCCATTCCCCTGGATGTGGGGTGAGAGTACCGTTTATCTTGTATTACCTTATTCCTAGTGAATTATAACTCCACAATCCTACTTCCACCAAATTATAAATTAACTCACCATTTTGTACATGCTTTTTGTACATGCTATTTCTCCACATTGTCTCCGGACACGGAATACAGACACGTTGCCTTGATTTCCCTCCTTAAACAGCCCTGACACCAAACATTTGGGAGCAAAGCAGACCTGACTGAAAGGACAGTGTTGGGGAGTTTTGCATTGTGCAGGCCCCCCAAGCCTCTGCTGAGACCTGTCGCTGTCCATCCTTGCTCCCCTTCCATTTTGCACTTTATTATGTAAAGCTTGAAGCACATCTAATACAAGCGAGAATACTATAATGAACCCTCTGTTCCCATCACTTAGTTTCGACAATCAGCTCACACTCTCGTCTACTGCCTTGCTGGGGTTATTTCAAAGCAAACTCTGGATATCCCTTCACATGCAAGTGTTTCAGCACGCACCTCCAGAAGAACTGCTTTTGAAAGCATAATCCCCATACCAATACCCTCCTGAGCAAATTAATAGCAACTCCTCAGTATCAGCAAATATCAAGTCAGCGTTCACACCTTCCTGTCCCTCTTCTCTTACGCCCAGGTTTCCATCACACCTGACAGAGATGACTTGTACGTGCTAATCTTCAGCAGACCGCTGTACTCGCAGCAACACAGACCATACACAGACTGCCTACCTGAGCAGGGCCAACTGTTCGGCTGGGCACCGCAGGCCCAGGGCCTAGAGTTCACAGCATTTTTAGGAGCTCACAGAAATGTTCTAGTTTTAAATGAGAAGGGAAAAAATTTTTCAGCAAAAAACATTTTTAATATATAATATTAATATGTCCATCTTTATACCAACAGTCATAAAATGTAATTTTTCATGTTATTTTAAGGAAGAACCCCGAAAGGCAAAAGCACCTGGGAGCCATGCAAGTCATAATATAGCCCTGCACCTGGCATCTCCTTTGAGCTCAAAGCATCTCAAAGGCATCGTCTAATCTAAGTGTCCAGAACTGAACACGTTACTCTGCTCTCCTCTCTGGTCCTCTCCTAGTGAAGGGATAAATTGTGGAATAAAGATCACCCAAATGAGGACACCCTCTGTTTATTTAGAGCTTGCTGTTGTGAGTCAGCGTCAGCCATCCTCGCTTGCATTTGGCAGAGACTCAAAGGCAGAGGAGTGTTAAAGCTTTAGAGGGGACATGGAGGCGGCTTTGGGTATGCTCTGATTAAAGGCTGCTGGCGTGGGGAAGTTGGAGACGAGCTAACTAGAAATAGGGCACCCTGTGTGACAGGCTTAGGGAGTATATTTGGCTTTCTCTGGTTGGCCCTGAGTTGGAGGTGGGGGCAAAAATAGGCACCAGTAGGGACCATTGACCAGAACCTGACCCTTCTGGGCTAATTGCTACAGAGCTTGTGGTTTAGATTCCCAACCTGGTGGCAGCTGCAAAGGTTGTGAGTCAGAGCTGTATTGTCATGTATGCCAGGCCATTGCCCATTTGTATATTCAGACTCCTCTATCTTGTTTCATAATTTAGAAATCCAGGAATTATCTTAAATGCTTCCCTCTCTCCCACACCATATCCAACCCATCACCAAATCTTATAAAATTCAGTTCCTCAAATCTCTCTCAACTTTGTCACTTCTTTCCATCTCCACTATGGTACAACCAAACTATTTCCATCTTTCATCCGATCTACTAAATAGCCTCCTAACCTGCTCTACCTACTCTACTGTCTCCTCCTGGCTTTATTTGCCCAAGGACATTTTTTCAAAAGGCAACCCTGATTACATTATATCCTTAAATTACTCTCACAGGTTTTAGGACAAAGACAAGCCTTCGACATGGCCTCGAGGGCCCTGCATGGTCTGACTCCCAACCTTCTGCTCCTCTTGCATGGTGTAACCCTGTTTTACCTCTGAGCGAAACTGGCTTTCTTTCAGTCCCCAGTACATCTGCCCACCTGCCACAGGGGATTTACTAGAAGGCCATGGGCAGCTCCTGAGTCAAAGGAATAGGTGAAGGGTCAGGGTAGTTCCAGGGACACAGGGGGTAGGAGCAAAATGAAGTCTCATGAGGGCACTGCTACTGGGAAATATCAGCTTCAACTATACCCGCCCCCCTTGCTCCACTCTGCATTAAGATCCAAAGCCCTGGGGGCACCTGACTGCCTCAGTCAGTTAAACGTCTGCCTTTGGCTCAGGTCATGATCTCAGGGTCCTGGGATCGAGTCCCACATCGGGCTCCCTGCTCAGTGGGGAGTCTGCTCCTCCTTCTCTCGCTGCCCCTTTCCCCCTGCTTGTGTGCTCTCTCTCTCAAATAAATAAATAAAATCTTAAAAAAAAAAAAAAACTACCAGTAAAACTTTAAACAATTAAGACAAAGTAATTCTCCAAAAGAAAATTATGAGTTCTTACCAGGAGGAGAAATGGATGCAGGATGGCCCTCAAATCAACAAATGTCCACTAAACTCATGTTTCCACCTGGACTAACTTCCCATCCCATTTGGTTAGTTAACTTTACTCAATTTTTAGATTCTAGCCCAATTGTCCTTTCATTAAAGAAGTCTTCCTTTGCCCTCCCAAGGGAGTCAGAGTTCTCTATTCTGTTATTTCATAGCATTATTACCTCTCTGTCATGGCACTTTGCCACTGCTGTAATTTTACATTTGTGAAGATTTGAATTACATCCATCTCTCCCAATTGGCTAAACAGTCCATGAGAGCAGAGCCCACATCTGTTGGGGTTAGTGTAACTATCTCCAGTGCCTGGCACAGTGCCTGGCAAAGCAAAGACACTCAGCAAACATTCCTTCAATGTATGAATCAAGCCATAAAGGTATTTATTTTCCCATTGATATGAACTATGCCACTCCCCCCTTAGAAGACAAAAGGAGCTAAATTTGTGAACAATTTTTTCCAATTCATACTTTATTACATAATTTTCTTTTTTTTTTAAGATTTATTTATTTATTTTACAGAGAGAGAACTCGAGGGAGCATAAGTAGGGGAGGGGCAGACGGAGGGAAAGCAGCAGACTCCCTACACAGCGAAGAGCAGGGATGTGGGGCCTCGATCTCACAACCCTGGGATCATGACCTGAGCTGAAATCACAAGTTGGACGCTTAACTGAGCCACTCAGACGCTCCCATAATTTTCTTAATCTTTATAATAATGCAGCAGGAACCCATTTTACACACAAAGAAACAGGCACGGGGTGGGGGCGGTGGCTAGGGAATTTGTTCAAAATCACACACCTGGCAAATGATCCATGGGGGAGACTAAGCCAGGTCGGCCTGATTCCAAAACACAAGTTCAAACTACTATATACTATTGCCTCTCCATAATACTAGTTATCTCCTTAACACAAAGCATTGGCGATAGAACTCATCCATCTGTAAAACTTGTTTTCAGGTAAGTTCATTTTCATGTAAATCTAGATATGTCATAAAACTTAGTTTCATTTGTAAAATACTGATTCATGAAGAGAATAAAACAATTAAATTAAAAAAAAAAAAACTCTGGGCAGACACAATTTGACAGAGAATTATAATGCTTACCAAATACCTTGCTTTTTCTGTCATTCCTGATAAATAACGCAGCGTGAGTGAAGGAACAGAGATTGGTGCAGGGGTGATTATTTAAGGTAACCTGTTCCCTAAATTTAATCGACAGATTATGAAAAGCACTTCAAGTTATCCCCAAAGGCTTCACCATTTCAGTGTTACTTCTCAGTGAAGGAGGGGAGGTTGGAAAACAACACAAAGAATTATTTCAATTCCCAGGACTTATTAGAGCAGGGACTGAGCAGAGAGCAGCTGCTGGGGGAATGTGGATCTCTCCAGGAAAAGAAGAACAAACCCGGCGAACATAAGGAAGTGTTCCTTCAGGTCAGTCAGAGCAATGAGATGGCCGAGATGCTGGTGAGGAGACACGGCAAGGAGAAGGCAGGCTCTCGGTTTCTCTTTTATTGCGTGCTCGAGTCTCCAAATCTGCTAAAGACACGACTACAGGTGACGGCGGGAATTGCTCTTCAATGGTCACAGTGGTGTTCCCTGGGGGTCTCTATGGTTTTTGGGGGATGCAGGAATTCAAAGTGACAGGACCAGAGTAGGGAACTAAGTCACCTAATATGTTTTCTAGACACATAACTAGAGTCTGACTGACGTGGTTTCTGTATTTAACGCACAAGAGGTTCTGCCAATTTGTGGATCCTTGGAGAACACTGTGTTTTCAAAGCGGCCGGCTTGACTTTGAAGACATCTGGATCGTAATATATAATATGCACAGGAGACCTGAAATGGGGGAAAAAGAATGCAACCTGAAAAAAAATGAACAGAAAATGGAACTAACATTTCTCAACCATCCACTACGTGTAGGCTCTACAATATTATTCTGTTTTGCTTTTTCATAAGTGCCCCATGAAACAGGTGTCATGCCCCCATTGTACAGATAAGCACATGAAGGCTCAGGGAAGTCATAAAAATGACCTGTAGTCAAATCCAGATTCATGTATCTATCAGATTCCAAAGCCTTGGCTCTTTCCACAAAAAGCTAATTCTGGAAATTTTTCAATAATCTGGCAGTGTTAAAACAAGCCCAGCAGTCCTCTGGTGGACTTAAAGAAATCAAATTTTTTAAGTTCCCACCCTTAGCACCTTACCACCAAATAATAACTCTGCCACAGGGTAGACCCTGAGTACTTGGTCTTATTCCTCCCTTTCCTTTGTCAATGAGCAATGAAACCTTCGTTTCATTGGTGTTGAAGGCAAAACACATTATAAAAATTTAAAAATATTATATAAGAATGAACATAATCCCTGTTCCCTGAGCTGAAGACTTCTATGACTTTTTCAGTTTCTCCTAGGTTTTTCTGATGATGCTTAGAAAGGAGGATCAGGCATTATCTCATGAAGGAAACAATATGAACTGAGGTTCAGGCAAGTTAAGAAATCTTCTAAAAAGTAAACAGGAATTAGAGTCCATTTCTGCTTTGTTGAATGTATTATTTATTTCAAGTAGGTCATACATGTACATGATGCAAAAACATGGAAAAACACAAAAGCCCTATTTAATAAAAAATAAATCTTCCTTCCACCCCAGTTCCCTAGGCCCCCCAAAAGTAAGCACTGTTACTAGCCTCTTGCATGCTCTTCTGAGATATTATAGGCACATGCAAGCAAATATATGGCACATACCTATTTTCTTAGAGCATTCTTAGCATTGTGTGCTCTGTTATGTAATTTGTTTCGCTTAACAATACATTAGATAAATAATCCCATATCCACCCTTACAGAGTTGTTTCCCAGATCTAAGTTTCAATACTAGTCCACTAACCCTTTAACTGCTGCCTTATATTTATGGTAAGACCATAGATTTGTCACAATTAATGTAACAAGTGAGAGGTTTTTGAAAATTTCTTGTATTTCTACGATTATTTTCATTGGTCTTATTAGGTTAATTTTTCCCTCTCCCTAGCACCCCCAGCTTTCCTGTCCCATCTCAGCGATAAATTGACATACCTTGTATTTGGATTAGCTAGTTCTTGAATTCTGGGAGATATTTTGCAATGGATAGCAGCATAAGACACTGGCCAGTGAGCATCACGGACAGGTAGATAATCTTGATGAAGAGGCCTGGGCTTAGCTAGAGCAATTATTCGAGGGCTAGGTTTGTATAGCAAGGCAGCACGGGATATCTATAGTGGAAGCAAAAAGATACAAAAATATACCCCAATTTTCACATCTCCCTCTCTCTACAGTGATGGCCCTAATTGAATCACCATCCAGGATTCTCTCCTGGATTACTGCAGCACATTCCTCACTGGTCTCCCTGCTTCCATGTTTGCTTCTACAATCCAGCCTTCACATACCAATTACTGAGGGAGAGAATGAGTATTTTAATGAGTGCATTCCATAAGCCAGACAGTGTTCTAAGTAGGGCACCTATTTTATTCCCACTTAATCATCATAATAACCCTATGAGGTACGTACTTTCTGAAGTTCAAGTCAGATTATGTCACTCTCGGGGTTTAAAACCTTCTAGCGGTTTCCCATTTTGCTATGAACAATATTTAGATTCCTTACTGTGGCCTAGAAGGCCCTACGTGATCTGACTGCTATCCCATTCCTCTGACCTCATCTCCCTCCCCTCCCCACCTTGATCATGACGATCCTTGCCACACAAGGCCCCTCTGGCCCAGCTCTTTCCACCTTCAGACTTTTGCACCTGCTAGTTCTTCTGCTTGAAATCCTCTTTCCTCAACTTTGTCATGGCTGCCTCTCCATCATTCAAGACTCAAATATCATGTTCTCAAGGACATCTTCCCTCACCATCCAGGAGACATCCACCTGGCTGGTAACCCTCCGCTACAATACACTTACTCAATCTTCCTTATAGCACTTACCAACACCTCACTTTGCTCACTTATCTCTTTGTTGGTATGTTTATTGTCTGCTTCTCCCCACTAGAATATAAACTTCTTGAAAGAAGTACATGTTTGCCAAAAGCTAGAATAAGTGCATAACTGGCGTGGAATATATGTTGACTGACTGACTGATCAACTCCTTCTGGTCTTAACTTTGAAAATCGCACCTGCCAGGTTGCCTTCTACTATGCTGCTTTATTGGTAAAGCTGGAAGGATGACATATAGCTCCTATTCTCTCTCTTAAATGTTCACTCAAAAGAATCACGATGGATAACAAATACCCCTCTGTAGCCCTTAAAGTACTGTTTTGCACTGGTATAGACTTGTTTTGGGTTCTAAGAGTATGACTATCTGCAGTGGTATCACTTTTAACAAGATTTTTTATAAACTCCCAAACAAACCTAGCAACTAAAGAAAAATAACTGTCCCTCAATTTTATATATCAAAAAACTGAAAATAAAGTTATTTTCCAAGGGTCACAAGGCAAGTCCCTTTAGCAAACTCAAGATGCTCTCCTGAGGGGTTTTGAATCCCAGGCTAGTTTTCTTTCCTAACAGAACTCCATATTGCATCCTCAGTTCTTAGAGGGTAAAATTTATCCAACCTCCTTGGCAATATGGTCATTAGATATTTACCGAACACTCAACGGGGATGGGCACCAATTTGCCATGACAATGAATAGAGGGGAGTGTCAATGAGGAAGAGGGAGGGAAGCCACTGAAGGTGCCAGGCTCTGTGTTGAGCACCAATGCCTTATCTATTATTTCAAATCACAACAGTCCTCCCAGTAGGAACCTGTTAACTTTATAATCTCTTTGCTCATCTTGTTCCATCCAACTTCAAAATCATCCCAACTTTAAAACTCTGCCACGTGCTCTTCCCTTTACTAGAATATTCTTTTCTCAGACCTTCACCTAGCTGACTCCTTCTTATCACTCAGGTTTCACACCAGATATCCCTTCCTTAGAGAGGCTTCCCTGAGTACCATATACAAAGTAGCTTATTCCCCACCCTCACCCATAGTCAATCATTTCCTATTTTATTTTCTTCGTCGCACTTATCACTACCTGACATTATCTTATCTGTTTACTTATTTTCACTGGGAATGGTGGCTGGCATACAGTAGGCATTCAAGTACTTGAATGAATAAATAAGGCTCAGGAACATTGTCACAACATCACAGAACTAGTGGTGAGGCTGGAATTTGAACCCAGCTCTTACTGATTCCAAAGCCCATGCTCTTCGCCCTCTATCCCTAGTCTCTCTACATATCTTGCAGCTAGGTCTTCCTTCATGCCACAGACCACTCTTTCAAGATTATCTTTCCCAGTGACTTTGGCCTATGCCCTATAATAGCAAAATAGCACCCTAGGAACAACCAAAAAGTGAGGTGAAGGATGCCAAGGCAGTGGTGGCTTACAGGACGGATGGGCAGTTCACTTCGTTCTCTTTCAAAGCACAGACCCTCTATCTTGATCCTTGGGTGGGCAAGGTCTACAGTTCTTGGAGTTGCAACAGCATTCAGGGCAGGAACTGAAATCTCGGTTTCAATCTAGGGAAGAAAAATAAAATAGGGTCTGTAAGTATCAAATAATAAACACCATCTCCATCAAGGTTACAAAGAACTGTCTGGCCTCTGGACCAGACTTCTCCACAAATCCAGTAGAAAGGATGAGTCTTGCAGTAACCATGATCATAGCTGAAAGGATCAATTTCCACCTTTTTCAAACTAGGTTGTATGAACTCCAGCCCAGCTTTTCAGAAACTTACAGTTAAACTAAAGATGGGGAGGAAATGGCAACATTACATATTGACTAAGGGATAAATGGTAATGCTAATTTGTGGAATAAAAACTCAGCCAAGAGGGAAGGCTCAGGCCTACTACATGAGAACACTGTAATGGGGAGAGCTCTGCTTTGTTCTTAACTACTTTTGCCTTTTGGAAACTGGGACTCATATTATCACAAATCCCCATACTTAAAGTGAATTCAAGTGGTTCTCTTCTAATTGGAACAGGTAAGAAAAAGAAACCAAAGCCAAGAGGAAGAAAGGCAGAATCACATTCTCCATAGACAATGCTGTGTTGTTCCCCCAAGTCATTTCTCACTATCTGAATTGTGGAAATATGTTCAACTTACATGGTCTTCTATTTCAATTACTAGTATTCAAACTCAAAATTTACCAGAAGACTTTGAGAGGGAATATAATCAATAACTGGAAATAAAATAGGGTTTTAACTGTGGGCAGAAAAATAATAAACAAGGTATGCTGCAAATCCCTTTTTGTGTTAAGACAATGATGATACTAATGCTGACAGCATTTTACATGTACTAATATTCATTTATTTCTCACCTAGGGTATCACTTTTATTTGCATTTCACTCATGGAGAAACTAGGTACTATACGAAGTTCAGAAATTTAAGTTTTTATAGTGACTAAGTTGCACAGCTGGGATTCAAACCTAAGGTCCTATCTGTCTGCACAATTCCCTGGGAAGAGAATTTGTCTTGGATTTTTCCTACTCTTCCTCTGATATTTCTCAATGCTTTATTTATTCTCTTTCATAAGTATCAAATAAACTTAATTATTTACCTATAGGTCTATGGTTTCTTCTAAATTGAAATTTACTTTAAGGAAAGGAACTATTTTATTATTCTTGTCATATCCTGTATTATATAATTAAGAAATACTTGTTTAATGAATTGAGTAAATGAATGATTTATTTTCTTTTTTGATTATAAGCCTCAATTGAAAACAGTGGTTGTCATATATTTCTTTGATTTTCCCAGAGCCTGATAGGAGACAAAGCTTTATTCATTGGAAATGATTAATTAGTATTTCATGGAATTGTACAGACACTAACCCCAGATTGCTTCAGTGGTAAATTTTAACAAATATTTAAGAGGAAGAAATAATATAAATCTTACATAAACCTACAAAGAATAAGAAATACTACTAATCTATGGTGATAGGAATCTGGAAGTGGTTAACTCTAGGGCAGGGGTAGAGTGGAACTGACTAGAAACAGAAAGAAAATTTTGGGAATAATGTTTTGTATCTTGATTGAGGTGGTTGCTAGGAAAAATACGAATACATATGATGAAGAATATCTCTAATATGTAAAGAACTGTTATGAATCAATTAAAAATATACAGACCAATAGAAAAATAAAGCCACGAATAGACAAGTTTATAAAAGAAAACTACACAGGTAAATAAATGTTGGGAACTATTAAATTTATTAATAATCAGAGAAATTAAAGTGTTTTTATTAATGAGATAGTATTTTTTAAATTAATATTTTGTAAAATAAGTAGTATCTAATGTTGGCAAGAGTGTAATGTAAAAGTCAGCCCAAATAATGCAAGTGAATATGTAAATCAAAATCACTTTTGTTGGAACACATTTTGGGATAATATATGAATCACCTCAAAAATGTTCATACCCTTAATCTGGTAACTTTACTTCTCAAATTTTTGTTCTCAGAATATAATCAGATTGAGAATGATGGGGGAGGGACATGTTGGTAAAATGACCTTACAAATTAGGATAGTAAGTTAGACAAAGCCGTGTGAGATATGCAGAGTACAGGTGGTCAATACTCAAAGGTATCTGCTAAATATAAAATAAGAGTCTTCAAAGTTATAAAAAAAACACAGAATCTTCAAAGTCAAAATCTCTTGAGTCAAAGATTTTTAAAATCTATACAGGTTGATTAGTCTGAATAGGAGCTGTGGACATCTGTAAGTAGAGAGAGAATGATGGATATGAACTAAGTGAACTATGAAACCAACCCTTCTTAAGTTTTGTAGTCTCTGACAAAGTTCCCATAAAAAGAGACTCAGTATGACATTCACAGAGGTAAAAAGACCTTCCACAGGGGTGCCTGGGTGGCTCAGTCCATTAAGCATCTGCCTTTGGCTCAGGTCATGATCCTGGGATCCTGGGATCAAGCCCCACATCAGGCTCCCTGCTCAGTGGAGAGCCTGCTTCTCCCTCCCCCCCTGCTCGTGTTCTCTCTCTCAAACTCTGTCTCTCAAATAAATAAATAAAATCTTAAAAAAAAAAAAAAAAAAGACCTTCTACAGTTCATCCACCCAAAGTCTCTGGTGCAAGTAACCTAATGTACCTGTGAGAGTAAATTGGCTTCCTTTGTGGGCATGTGTATTTTAAAACTCTGGGAAGATTCAGTATTAACTGTAAAAAAGTTAAGAGAATCAAAATCATGGAATTAATACTTTGTATTAAGAATAAGTATGTGCAATGGGTGGCTCCATTGGTTAAGCATCTACTCTTGATTTTGGCTCCGGTCATGATCTTGGGGTTGTGAGATGGAGCTCTGTGTTCTATGGGAAGTCTGCTCGAGATTCTCTCTCTCCCCCTCTCCCTCTGCCTTTTCCCCCTGTTCTCTCTCTCTCTTAAATAAATAAATAAATAAATAAATAAATAAATAAATCTTTAAAAAAAAAAGAATACGTATGTGCAAGAACTGATGAAATTTGGACATGGAACATGGAGTAGATTTATCAATTAAACTTCCCGATTTTGATAATAATTCTGTGGTTACATAAGATGATGATCTTGTTCTTAGGAAATAAACACTGAAGTATTTAGGAAAATGGGTGTGTGATGTCTGTATCTCTCAAAAATGATTTAGGAAAAAAATTAAATACACACACACACACACACACACACATACTCATACCCCACATGGAGGAAAGAGAATGATAAAACAAATGGAACAAAATGTTAATTCTTGCAATTTTTCAGTAAATTAGAAATTATCATTAAAATAAAAAATATGTGTATATTACTAAAATTAAAAGCATGTGCATGGGAGCACCTGGCTGGCTAAGTCAGTGGAGCATGTGACTCCTGATCTTGGGGTGGAGAGTCTGAGCCCCACACTGGGTGTAGAGCTTATTAAAAACAAAACAAAACAAAACAAAACAAAACAAAACAAAACAAAACAAAAGCATGTCCATTTTTAAGATAATTTGGCCTGTTAGAGTGATCACCCTATAACTGCAACTTGAAACGTATAATTGAGTATTTGACTTAGACTTACAGCATTAAATTGAAATCTTATGTTTATGTCATTCTGATAACATTGAAACTTTAAGTTTACCATATTTATAAATTTGATGTATTCGATTTTTAAATAGTTATTTAATATTTGAAATTTTGTTTGTTAATGTAGATGGCTGAAGTAGAATGCTTAAAAAAGAAATCAAATTAAAATATTAATAAATATAATTAAAATTATTTGAAGGTATTTGATTACATTTAGAAACCAAGTCAAACATTATTCAGGACTTTTCAAAGTCATTGCTAAAAACTGCTAGAATTATAAACAGAGTAATAAAACTTGCCAGCTAAATTTAAAAGCCTAGGAAAGAAATAGATTTTTAATTTAAAATTTAAAAATGGGTGGTGGGGAGGGCACGTATTGCATGGTGCACTGGGTGTTATACGCAAATAATGAATCATCGAATTTTACATCAAAAACCAGGGATGTACTGTATGGTGACTAACATAATACAATAAAAAAATATTTTAAAAAATGGACTGTTAATTATTTAAATCAAGAGCATACCTCTGAACAGTCTTTTCTGTATAGAAAAGCCATGCTCAAGGATTCCAAGGTTTTTTCTTAAGTGGCTATAGATTCTTTGCCACTTCTCTCATTGAGAGGTGGGGTTTGTGTCCTGCCCCCTTGAATCTGGCCAGACTTGTCACTGCATCAATCAACAGAGTATGACTGCAGTGACATGTGACTTCCAAGGCCAAAGCATTAAAAAAATGCAGCCTCCACCCAGTTTTTTTGGAATACTCAAACTTGAAACACTCCATTTTAGAATATTCCTTCTCAGAATACAGCTGCTATGCTGAGAAAAGTCTAAGCCACATAGAGAGGCCCCATGAAGGTGCTCCTGTGAATGTTCCCAACTGCATCTAGCCTTTAAGTCATATCAGCCTAGGCACCACATACAGAGGTTGCTATGGACAGACTGTTTACGTCCCCCTCAAATTCGTATGTTGAAGTCCTAACACTCAATGTGATAATATTAGGAGGTGAGGCCTTTGGGAGGTAATTAGGTTTAGATGAGGTCATGAGGGTAGAATCCTCATATTGGGATTGGTGTCCTTATAAGAAGAGAGATAAGAATTCTTTCTCTGTGCACACACAAAGAAGTCATGTAAGCACACAGCAAGATGGTGGCCATCTGCAAACCAGGAAGAGGACCTTCAGCAAGAAGAGAATCTGGTGGCACCTTGATCTTGGACTTCTCAGTCTCCAAAACTGTGAGAAATAAATATCTTTCAAGCCACCCAGTCTCTGGTACTTTGTTACAGCAGCCCTAGCTGACTAAGGTAGGTGTGAAGGAACTTTCAATCCCCTACCATTTCAGACAACCAAGCCATTAGAGATATCCCAACTGAAAGACTTCTAACTCATGAAATCCTTGAGTGTAATAAAATGCTTGTTTTACACCACTAAGTTTGGGGGTGCTTTGGTATGACACAACAGATAACCAAATCACAACTTGAAGAATTGGTTCTCTATATTGATTCTAAATTACCTGGAATTTGTTTTCTGAGCTGATTGGATTTAAAGGTCACTTAATGATCCTATTGCCAGTAGTTAAAAAAAAAAAAATACTGGTAGTCCATAGCATGCAGTGGCAAAACAAAAAGCAAGACTGGGTGACCAAGCAGCTGCTGCCAGAAATTATTTTAGTGAAATAAAGAAGTATAATGGGATTAGTTGGTTGTTTCTTTTCTTTTTTTTTTTTTCTAAGATTTTATTTATTTGTTAGAGAAAGAGAGAGAGAGAGTACAAGAAGGGGGAGCAGCAGGCAGAAGGAGAAGCAGGTTCTCCGCTGAGCAGGGAACCTGATAGGGAACTTGATCCCAGGACCCTGAGATCATGACCTGGGCTGAAGGCAGATGCTTAGCCGACTGAGCCACCCAGGAGTCCCTAATTGGTTGTTTCTAAGTGCACTAGAGAAAGTGAATTAAGAAATGACTGGCTCAGGCCTTTAAGTTCCCTCCTTAATGTCTCAGTAAGGGACCAGAAAGTTTCTGTAACTTCCCTAAAAGAAACCCTTATATTCTATGGTCATAGGGCTGAAAATTCTGAAAACCAAACTCACAATCTAATTCTGTGAGTGGGTTAATTACAGTGCAAATTGAATTACCAAATTTGTATGGTCTCCTATGTTAAAGTTAGAGCAATGGTTGGGAGGGAATAGGACCTTGAAAATTGGAATAGGGATATATGGGCAGATTCCAACAAAGCTGGGGACTTTAAGCCCATAAATACTGCTGAGCGTTCTTACCAATACAATCAGCCATTCTTCCCCTGCCTGAACGGGTTAGAGTCCCCTTGCCTGAAGAACCTGGAATAGGTTCCCCTGAAGTTGATACCTTCTAGGTAACTGCTGACCTAACCCTACTATCTCTCATTGCTTCTAGATTTATAACCAGACCCAAGTTCCAACTTCCAAAACAGCCTTCCATGTACTTCTCTGTCAGCTTCCATAATTGCTTAAGGTCTAATTCTGCATTGTTGTTCTGCGTCTCTGATCAAATCCTAAGTGACACAGTAGGCACAGAGGAGGCAGTCAGAAAAGTTCATTTGATGAGAGGAGAAAATAAACAGGGAGAAAAGTAAAATATATCTAGAAATAAGAGAAGAGCATGTTACAGTTATAAACGTGTTGTTACAAAATCAATCAGGAAGTGTTTCTTTCACATGGACCCACTTACCCTTTTTGGAGGAACATAGTTTGGACTTGTGGCTTTGGCTATTGAGAGTTGTAATATCCGGGAAGAAGGAAAAGAGATTTGAAGAGAATCTCTTGTTAAGTAATCACTGTAGGGCCTATATGCAAATGGAACATGAAATATTATAATTGTTGGAGGAAAAATAACTGCATTTTTCATTACTGTACTCAACCTCTGATCGATTATGTGTAATTTTTCCTATCTCAGAAACCTCTTTTCCCATAATCATTAGTGTTTTTTCTACCAGACTGGTATTTCCTAAAATTTTTTTTACTATGATCCACAGTAAGAAGTTATATTGTGATATAGTATATGTAAATCTGTGTGTGTGCGCGCACATGCGCGTGCACATGTATCTGAAACAAAGTTATTATGAAACAATGCTTGCCCTGAGCAAGGTATTCTGATTTTTTAAATTTCATTTGATTTCATTAAAAAAAAAAAACTGGAATCAAATTCACGATCCACCGATGGGTTGAGACTTGCAATTTAAAAAACACTTCACTTCCTACCAAAACCTCGTATTAAATCCCTGAGATAAAAATTCCAGTCACTACCAAGGACCCCTCTGTGATAGCCAGTCTCCTCTGCAGTGCAGTTTGAGATAGTGCTGATCGTAACTCCTAGGAACTTGGCCCATTTTCATAGGCTGGTCCCCACATATCCCTTTCCTGGTACAAAAACCTACCAACCAACAAACCTACAAACCTAATATGAAAAAAGTTTTTCACAACTAAATATAGGATTTCCCTCTAGGGATAGTCTGTTAGCTTTTAAAACTGATGCATAATTAACATACCATAGAATTTACCTTTTTGAAGTGTACAAGTCAGTGGTTTCTAGCATATTCACGAAGTTGTGTAAATACTGTCACTATCTAAATTCAGAATGTTTTCATCACCCCAAAGAGAAACCCTATACCGATAAACAGTCCTTCTCCATTATTTCATTCCCCAACCCTGTGCCCCCAGAATCACTGATCTATTTTCTCTTTCTATGTGTTTGCCTATTCTGGAAATTTCAAATAAATGGAATCATACAAATATGTAGCCTTTTGTGTCTGGCTTCCTTCACTTGGCATATTTTCAGGATTCGTGTATCAGTACATCATTCTTTTTTATGGCTGAATAATATTCCATCAAATGATTTACCACATTTTTAAAATCCATTCATCCATGATGAACATTTGAGCTGTTTCCACAAGTTTTTGTGTGAGCATATATTTTTAATTCTCTTGGGTACATGTCTAGAAATAGAATGCTGATCATGTAACTCTATTCTTAACATTTCGAGGAGCTAAAAAGCAGTTTTTAAGCTGCACCATTTTGCATTCCAACCAGCAATGTACAAGGGCTTCAGTTTCTCCACATCCTCACCAATACATATATTCTATTAATTATTATTATTATTATTACCATTCTAGAAGGTTTGAAGTAGTATCTTGTCATTTTAATATGCATTTCCAAGATGACTAATGATATTTGGCATCTTCATATGTGTTTCTTGTTCATCTGTATGTCTTCTTTGGAGAAATGTCTATTCAAATCATTTGCCCATTTTCTAAACTGTGTTGACTTTTTTTGTATAGTTCTAAAAATTATATATATATATATACACATTCTGAATACTAGTCCCTTATCAGATATATGATTTTCAAATATTTTCTCCCAATATGTGGGTTATCTTTTTACTTTCTTGATAGTGTCCTTTGATGCACAAAAGTTTTTACTTTTGATGAGATCCAATTTATTATTTTTTGTCACGTGTTTTTGTTGTCATATCTAAGAAACCATTGCCTAGGTCACAGAGATTGATGTCTATGGTTTTTTCTAAGGCTTTTTATAATTTTATCTCTTATATTTATAGGTCTGTGATCCATTTTATTTTTTTTAAGTTTAAAAATTATTTTATTTTATTATTGTTATTTTTTAAGTAGGCTCCATGCCCAGCATGGACCTGAGAGCAAGACCTGAGCTGAGATCAAGAATCTGACACTTAACCAACTAAGCACCCAGTCACCCCTAAGATTTTTTTTATTTTTCAATAATCTCTACACCAAATGTGGGGCTCAAACTCACAATCCTGAGATGAAGAATCTCACGCTCTTCTGACTGAGCCAGCCAGGTGCCCCTGTGATCCATTTTAAATTAATTTTTGTGTATGGTGTGAAGTAGGGGTTCAATTTCATTTGGATATCCAGTTATCCCAGCACTATCTGTTTAAAAGACTATTCTTCCCTGATTAAATTGTCTTGGCAGTCTTATCAAAAATAAATTGACCATAAATACAAGGGTTAACTTCTGCACTCTCAGTTCTATTCCATAGATTTATATGTCTATTGTTACGCCAGTAACATGCTGTCTTGATTACTGTAGCTTTTAAATAAGTTTTCAGGGGCACCTGGGTGGCTCAGTCGGTCAAGCGTCTGCCTTCAGCTTGGGTCATGATCCCAGGATCCTGGGATAGCACCCCACATTGGGGCTCCCTGCTCAGTGGGGAGCCTGCTTCTCCCTCTCCCCCTGCCCCTCCCCCCACTCATGTGCGCACTCTCTCTCTCTAATAAAAAATCTTTATAAATAAATAAATAAATAAATAAATAAGTTTTCATTATTTTTTTTCAAGATTGTTTTTTGCTATGCTGGTACCTTGCTTTTCTATATGAATTTTAGAATTGCCTTGTCAATTTCCACCAAAAATGGCAGCTGGAATATCAATAGGGATTGCACTGAATATGTAGATCAATCTGGAGAGAGTCACCATCACAACAAAATTAAGACTTCCAATCCATGAACAGGAAATGTCTTTCCATTTATTTAAGTCTGATTTCTTTTAACAATGTTTGTAGTCTTCAGTGTACATGTCTTGAACTTCTTTTGTTAAGTATTTTGTTCTTTTATTATTTTTAATTTTAGTAAAATACATATAACATAAAATCTACCATCTTAACCATTCCTTTTTTTAAGATTTATTTATTAATTTGACAGAAAGAGAGAGAGGGCACAAGTTGGAGGGGGCAGGGGGACAGAATCTTCAAACAGACTCCCCACTGAGCATGGAGGCCAATGTGGGGCTTGATCTCACACCCATGAGATCATGACCTGAGCTGAAATCAAGTGTCGGATGCTTAACCAACTCAGCTACCCAGACATCCCCCATCTTACCCATTCTTAAGTGTATAGTACAGTAGTGTTAGGTGCATTCACATTGTTGTGCAATCCATCTGCAGAACTCATCTTGTGAAACTCTATAGCAATTAAACAATTAACTGCCCCCACCCTCTATAGTAAACAAACTGAGTGAGGGTTGCTGAAGGGGAGGTGGGTGGGGGGATGGGGTAACCAGTGGATGAATATTAAGGAAGGCACATGATGTAATAAGCACTGGGTACTATATAAGACTGATGAATCACTGACCTATACCTCTGAAACCAATAATACGTTATATGTTAATTAGCTTAATTTAAATTTTAAGTATTCCTCTGGATTATAAATACAGATATTTTAAAAATAAAAATGAATATAGATATATAAATATCAAATTATATGTACATTTTAACTAAATTACCAGATTTTGTTGAATGAACTGATAAATAAGGAAACAAAGAAATTTTGTGTGAGGAATTGGGCCTCTTTTGCTGGAATCTATGATGGAAAAAGACCCAAGTTGTCCAGTTCAATTCTCTCTCTGAATGTAGGAGTCTTTTCTAAAATCCATGTAAACTCGTCATTCCAGGCTGTGCTTGAACAAGTGCTTTCAGGGGTTGGGGTGAAGGTGGCAGTTGACTTTTCCAATAAACATTTCCATTACTGGAGAGCTAGTCAGAAAGATTTTCCTACACCTAGCTGACCCCTGCTGCTCTGTAAATTCTTTGTTCTAGATCTAGTTCTAGGATCAACACAAAGTAATTTTACTTCTACCTCCTTTTCCTTATTCAGATGCTGACCCTTTCAATATCTGAGCACAGCTATCACTACTTCCTCGGTCTTTTCTCTAGGCTAAACATGTCATTTCTCTTAACTATTTTTCATGTAACGTAGTTTCCAGAGGCCTCAACATTTCATTCAGCTCCTTCTGAATAGTCTCAAATTTAGTATCAGTTTCTTAAGGTATAACATCCATAAGTGGACACATACACTTAATGTGTCTCGACTAAAGTACTATACATAGTACTATCACCTCCTTGTAATTGTACACCATACATATTCCATTAATGCAACTTAACATTTTCCCAACAACTACATCACAGCCTTAGCTCCCATGTGGAAGTACCACCTAAGCTGTCTTTTAAAGACAAGGAGAAATTCAGCATTCAAAGCAAGAAGAAAAACATTTGAAAAGTCATAGAAACATAAGAGAAACATCAAGTTCTACAAATTGAAAAAACTTGCAATGTTTCATTTGCATATTTCCTTTTAATTGGCTGACAATGTAAGTTCAGAGTGAATTTTAGTTTCACCACAATTTGAGTCAAATGTAATTACTGGTGGGGCGCCTGGGTGGCTCATTCGGTTAAGCGTCTGAGTGTTGATTTCAGCTCAGGTCATGATCTCAGGGTCGTGAGATCGAGCTCCAAGTCATGGAGGCTGCTTGAGATTCTCTCTCCCTCTGCCCTGTCCCAACCTGCTCATGCATGCTGTCTCTCTCTCTCACTCTCTCTAAAAAAACAAACAAAAAACCCCACAAATGTAATTACTGGTGATGACCCTCTGGTTACCTACAGTTGCTGCATACATTTGAGTTTTTACCCTGATCCTTTGAAATGCAAGTGGACTTCCAGTTTATGAAACTACATACACTAAAATAAGAAAAACATTGTGAGGTTTAACCAAATTAGATTAGAATTTATGGAGATTATCAAGGTATTCTACCTATTTATTAGACATTCTTTCTTGAATCTGTTGGGCAGTGCCAGCTTCTGGATCCTTTTGGAGGGTTGGCTAAACAGTGCAGGAGAAGGGATCTCCCAGATTACAGACTCTCTGCCGCAGTTGTAGTAATATTGAGGCCTGAAAGTTGTAGAAAAGAAAAGAACTGAGTGAAACGAGTATGAATTCCAATAACAGTAATTTCCAACAATGACCCCCAACTCTACGCCTAGGAGCAGGTATGACAGTTTATCCCTTTACTACTGAGCTATTTTCCACATGGGGAGAAATCAGGAATGGTCACAGCCATCAAGTTCCAGCTGGTTTCTAATATCCTATTCCAAAATAAAGGTTCTGTAATAAATTGCGTTCTTTTAAATAGACCAAAAAGTAACTAATGAAAAGGGAAAATTTGCTGCTTTTAAAACCAAATACCTTCTTAGTCTCTCAGAGATAATCACTAGAGATCGCACAGATATTAAAAGGAAAATAAAAGGCTATATGAACAAGGTTATGCCCACAAATTTTAAAACTTAGGTGAAATAGATAAATTCTTTGAAAGACACGAACTACCAATGCTCATTTGGAAAGATACAATCTGAAGAGCCCTTGTCAAGAGTTTACTAAGCAATTCCATGGTCTTCTTGCCGCAGCACTCATTTTGTTTGACAAAGCAGCCTCCAGGCACCTTAAACTGACCTTAGCCCATCTCACAAGCACATGCCCTAGATACCAGTCCACCGAGTCATAAGGAAATGTACATTCCTGATACGACTTTGCCAATAGCCCTGCAACCAACAGTCTCCTTCCTGACTCCCAATGCCTTCCTTTCTTTATGCATCCTTTAGATATGAGTCCCAAGGAGCTTACCAAAGCTCTGCTCTTTTGTTTGAATTGACCAATCTGGCTTTGGCCTAGGAACTCCAAAGCACTCCACCTGCAGCCCTAATAAGACATGTGCCCTAGGTCCTGCCTCTCTCTGCACTGTTTTAACCTCCATGCATGACTCCTCGAGGCATGCCAGGTACTTCCAGGATCTGTGAGTAATGAACTTCACTATTTCAATTTCTGTTAAGGTCTGTTGTTGAACTGTGATCCCATGCTTCACTTAACAAGCGTTATTTTGACAAATTCGTAACAGCCCTATATCTATTAAATAAATTGAATTTATAGTTAAAAACCTGAACTAGAGGGGCGCCTGGGTGACACAGTCATTAAGCGTCTGCCTTCAGCTCAGGGCATGATCCCGGAGTTCTGGGATCAAGCCCCATGTCAGACGCCTCCACTAGGAGCCTGCTTCTTCCTCTCCCACTCCCCCTGCTTGTATTCCCTCTCTCGCTGGCTGTCTCTCTCTGTCAAATAAATAAATAAAATCTTAAAAAAAAAAACACAAAACCTGAACTAGAGGGTATTCTGCTAAGTGAAATAAGTCAGTCACAGAAGGACAAATACCATATCACTTCACCCATCTAATGGAATTTAAGATACAAAACAGATGAACATAAGGGAAGGGAAGGAAAAATAATATAAGAGGAAAACAGAGAGGGAGGCAAACAGTAAGAGACTCTTAACTCTAGGAAACAAACTAAAGGTTGCTGGAGGGGAGGTGGGCCGGAGGATGGGGTAACTGGGTGACAGGCATTAAGGAGGGCACGTGATGTAATGAGCACTGGGTGTTATATGTAACTAATGAATCACTAAGTTCTACCTCTGAAACTAACAATACAGTATGTGTTAATTAAATTGAATTTAAATAAAAAATCTTAAATTAAAAAAATCTTCCCTCCAAAAAACTCCAGACCCAGATGACTTCATTGTAGATTCTATGAAATACATAAACAAGAAATGCCAATTCTATATATTTTCCAGTTGATTCTATGAGGACAGAATTACCAAAAACAAGTAAAGGCATTACAAGAAACAAAGACATTACCACAAAGACACTATAAGAAAAATCCAGACTAATAACCCCTCATAAACATAGATGCAAAAATTCTAAAGTTTTATTGGAACACAGACATACTCAGTTTTCATAACGTCTGTGACTGCTTCCTGCAACAATAGTGGAGTTGGGTAGTTGCAATGGAGACTTTATGGTCAACTTTACTAACTACCCACTTCCTGAGAAAGTTTGCTGACTTTTGAGTAAAGTCGTATATCAAAAAGAGATAGAGAAATGACCACCTCAATTATCTTGGAAACCAAACTTCAGATAAATAATGGTATCTTTGCCTTTTTCCTGTTACTTTAATTTCCCTCACTATTTGTGCTCATCCCCTCCCCCCACCCAGTCTTTCTTCAAAGAACCAACCAGCAGAAAGCCTAATCATTCAACAAACATGCACTAAAAGCAAATTGGCAATGGGTATCAAAAGCCATTAATAATATTCTCACCTTTACATATAATAATTAACTCATGGTAATCAAGCCCATGGTGGTATGCAAAATCCATGAGAAACTGCATGCATAAATAGTTCATGCACAACAATGTTATATATGATACATATCCCAGCGTAGTACTGCCACTTTATTAAAAACTCAAGGGGTGCTTGGGTGACTCAGTCAGTTGAGTGTCCCACTCTTGATTTTGGCTCTGGTCATGATCTCAGGCCATGGGATCGAGCCCTACATGGGGCTCTGTGCTCAGCACAAGTCTACTCACTCTGCCCCTCCCCCTTGATTTGTGCATGCGAGTGCACTCTCTCTAATACATAAATAAAATCTTTGTAAATAAACCCTCAAAATCCTGGTAAGTCAAAACATTATAAGATATAATACAAATCTGTAATAGCTAACTATTAGTCTTGCTCTGGAAAAGTTTTTCTGTAGCATCAGATTAGGAAATATATAGAATCTTTAATCCTTAATAATCTTTTACTACAGATTGGACAATTTATGGCTTTCAGATAAAAGGGCTGGGTTCTGTGTTCATTTTCCCTAGGGACTCCTGATAAAGCAACCTGATAACACACAAACACTAACCTGTTAGGTACATATCGATGGGAGACTTCTTTGGGATGGGCAAGGTCCTCAAGTCTTTTGGTTAGCTGAGCCTTCAAAGCAATACGGGCAATAGGACAAATAGGATCTTGATTTCCCCAAAACAGTTTTCTGTTAAAAAGCAGAAAAATCAAATGGTAAGGAATTCACTACTAATGGACACCTTAGAAATGGCTCTTGATGGCTTCCCTACTGATTTTATTTCACTTCCAGAACTACCTCTATTACAGAATTTAACAATATCCAGTCATCGGAAACAGATCAACTACTTATGTAGTTAAAATAAAAATAAAAGAAAATTGTTTTACCTACTGTCTTAAAACACGGTGAACAAAAATGAACCTATTTTCTGAAAGAGGTCTGTTTATGCCATTGTATAATTAACACTTAATTTATAATCAGGTCAACACAAAACGGGGATGCCATCTACCTAACACTGAGCTCCTGCTGTGGGGAAGCCCTGTACCAAGGGATCAGAAAATAGAACAGTATCAGGGTAATATGAGTAGCTCCCATTTGTGAAATACTGTGGGCCAGGCAATGGGGTAAGTGTTTACGGACATCAGATCTCTTTTTTAGTCTGTAAAATAGTCATGATTCCTGAGCAGAGGGTGAGGAGAAAAAGAGAATCAGTGAGGGATTCACCTGAAAAGGCTTCATGGAAGAAAGTGAAAGGCACAGACCGCCAGAAAGGAGGCACATTCCATGTTGCGGGTACTGTGGGAATTGGGAATAATCAAGTATGGGTCAAGGCATGTTTGGACAGAGGCACGTTGGGAAATCATTAAGTAACATTGTTACAATGAGTAGGGAAGGCAGAAGAAGGTACCTTGGTAACCTAACTTTGCATATAACAAATTGCCACTTAATTGAGCTTAATTATTTAAAAGGTCCTTTTTTTTAACCTTATCTATATTTTTGCATACAATGCTTATTTCTCTACTTTGCAAGCATCAGCCAGTCACCATTAGAAATATTAACGAATGAATTAATATTCCCATCCCCTACATTCTGCTGATTCCATTTCCTAAATACAGCTTAAATCTGTCCATTTCTCCTTATCCTTGCAGCTTTCCTTGTCCAGATCCCATCATCCCCATCACTGCCAGAGTGATCTTTCTAAACTCCAATCTGATCAAGTCACCCCCTTGTTAAAGGCTCTTTAAAGGTTTCCATTGGCTTTACAATGGAGTCCCAACTCCTTACTGTGGCTTACAAGGTCCTCCACAATTTTGACAAAGAGCACCTGCCACTCCAGCCTGTAAGTTCATCCAGGGGAAGGAGTATGACTTAATCTTTTGGAGATTTCCCCTTAGGATAGTTTAGTGGTGTACATGACAGCTGCTCCATCACAGTCTGTGAATGAAGAATGGTGAAAACTGGGAACTCACCTGATGGTGATGTAAAACAGAGTAGAGAGGAGAGGATGACCACAGGAAGAAGAGGCTACAGCAGAAGTCAGGGCCTCAGGTGACGAGGGCCAGAGGGGTAGTGACATTGGGGAAGATAGTAACTCTGTTTCCAAAAGAGAAGACTGGTGGATAGAGGTAAGAGCACCACGGAATGGAGAGGAAGATTTCAGGACAAGATGCATCAAATATAACTTAGATACCAAGAATGGAAACGGAAAACAAAAACAAAAACAAAAACAAAAACAAAAGACAATGGGACTTGGCCAGGAAAATATCAGTGGTAATGGAAAAAGTGAAGAGCATCTTAGGGGTAAATAACAAAACTCTGGTGGAGAAAGCCTAAGGGAGTCAGGGATTAGGAAGCAAAGGTGACATATATATAGTCGACCTTTGAACAACGAGGGGTTACGGGCACTGACCCCATGCAGTTGAAAATCTGCATATAACTTCTGACTCCCCCAAAACTTAACTACTAATAATCTATTGTTGACCAAAAGCCTTACTGAAAACATAAACAATGAACATATACTTTATTTATGTATTTTATGCTGTATTCTTACAATAAAATAACCTAGAGCAAAGAAAATGTTATGATTTTCTTAAATCATAAGAAAGAGAAAATACTTTTAAGTACTGTATTTATTGGGAAAAAAATCTGGGCACAAGTGGGCCTGTGCAGTTCAAACCTGTGTTGTTCAATGTTCAACTGTGTATATTGGTATTGTATTTATTGTTTCAAATTCAAAGCAAAAGGTACCTTAGACACGGCAATTATGTCAATACATAATATAGAGTCCTGATGATGACTTCTAGGGACTGAACCTTTATCAGATCATTATCTGCCTGAAAATTTTGGCCATAGGGGTCCTGGGTGGCTCAGTCGGTTAAGTGTCTGCTGTCAGCTCAGGTATGATCCCAGGGTCCTGGGATGGAGTCCCATATCAGGCTCCCTGCTCAGCAGGCAGTCTGCTTCTCCCTCTACCTCTCCCCTGCTCGTGATCTCTCTCTCTCTCTCTCTCATGCTCTCTCTCTCAAATAAATAAAATAGCTTTTAAGAAGAAAATTTTGGCCATAAAAACTAGAAAACACATAGTATAAAAGTATTGAGAATTATGTAAAAGGCAGGAGAGCCAGCTCAAAGCAAGCTAGAAGGAAAGGATCAGTGGGATGAGAAAGAGCAGAGACTATACAGTTGAGAAAAATGTGGATGTAATGTTCATCAGAAAGTGGGGAGACTAACTGACATGTCAAAGTAACATATTACGCAGATGACTCTCCACTCTATTCTGACAACATTTAAAAATTGCCCATGTTTAGCTGTTACATAGCTAACAATATCAGGGAAATAAATGTTTAATCTTTTACAGTCAACAATGAGGACTTAACCTCAGAGCATACGATTCTTATCCATATTGTACCTGTTTGTTGGATCCATAAGATATAACAATATCTGACACAATCACACCCCTAGAATTCGAGAATAAGGGACCTAGAAGGTCAAGAACTCTCGAGAGTTCTGTGTTCAGTCATCCTTTTCTGAACAGCTAAATCTCTAGTCTTACATATTTCCAGAGTCAGAAAACACAAAACAGCTTTCATTAGTCTATTTCCAGAGTGTTATTGTTCTGAAATTCTTACACCCTCTCCCATTATAACAAATATTTATTTAGCTTTCATCTCAATAACATGCTTTATGTACTTGATGATTTATGAGACAGTCTTTAATCTTTCTTTGTCAGTCTGGCCAACCACAAATTCTTTGAATGTATCCTCATAGGTTCCATTTTTTTTTTTCTTTTCTTTTTTTTTAAAGATTTTATTTATTCATTTTAGGGACAGCGCGCACATGTGGGCAAGCAGGGAGGGGCAGAGATGGGGGAGAGGGACAAAGAATCTGAAGCAGACCCCACACTGAGCACAGAGCCCTACCTGGGGCTCAATCCCACAACCACCAGATCATGACCTGAGCCAAATCCAAGAGTCAGACACTCAACCAAAGCGCCAAGCTGCCTTTTGCAGTTATAATAACATTTTCCAGCTTACTCCTAAAAACAGAACCTAGAAATCATATTTGACTCCTCCTCTCCCTCAGGTTCTTCATTTGTCACTATATCCTATCCATCTCTATCTTGACTCTAACCTTTCTTGTAACCCTTAAAGCCACTCTCGTAGGACAAGTCTTCATTATTTCTCTCCTGCATTATCATAATAGCCCCAAATCAATTTTCCTGACTCTAATTCTCCATGCTATCAATGGGACCATACCTTTCTAAAATAGCCATTGTGATATAATGTAAGTAAATGGGCTTTGTGTGCAATGAACATAGATTCAAATCCCAGTTTTGGTACCTGCAGGCTAGGTTACTTAATTTATTTGAGCTCAATTGCCCAACCAAATCACTCCTTCAAATTTTTTAATGGTTTCAAATAGGAGTAGGTTGGAGATGAGTGTTCTAAGATTACTGACAGTTCTAGCAATATTCATTAACACATCTCTTATCAATGCATACCTCTCAACAGTGTATATGTGTATGTACCCATCCATGAAAAAGAGAGAATTTAAAGCATATTATATTCTTAATGTTTAAAAACAAACCGTTTAAAAATTAAATTTTTAGGTTACAGCAAAGTTGCAGGATATAACATTAATATTCAAATTCTACTGATTTCTTATGCACCAGCAATGAACAATGGAAATTTGAAATTAAAAACAAAACACTATTTACATTAGCAACAAAAAATGTAAATACATAGGTGAAAATCTAACAACATAAGTATAAGATCTCTATAAAGAAAACTACAAAACTCTGGTGAAAGAAATCAAAGTAGAACTAAATAAATGGAGAGACAGTCCATGTTCATAGATACAAAGAGCCAATATTGTCAAGATGTCAGTTCTCTCCAACTTGATCTACAGATCCAGTGTCATCCCAATCAAAATCCCAACAAGTTACTTTGTGGATATTCATTCACAAACTGATTCTAAAATTTGTGTGGAGAGGCAAAAGATCCAGAATAGACAACACAATACTGAAAAAGAAAAACAAAATCAGAGGACTGCCACTGCCTGACTTCAAGACTTACTGCAACCCTACAGTAATCAGACAGTGGTATTGGTGAAAGAATAGATAAATAGATCAATGGGAAAATACAGATCCTAGAAATAGATCCACACAAATATAGTCAGCTGATCTTTGACAAAGGATTGAAAGTTATCTAACAGAGAACAGATAGTCTTTCCAACAAATGGTGCTATAAAACTGGATACCCACATGCACAAAAATGAATCTAGAGACACACCTTATACCTTTCACAAAAATTAACTTGAAATGTATCATCTAAATGTAAAACGCAAAACTATAAAACTTCTAGAAGGTAACATAACAGAAAATCTAGGTGACCTTAGATTTAGCAATTGCTTTTTAAACATGACCAAAGCATGATCCATTAAAGAAAAAATCGGTAAGTTGAACTTTGTTAAAATTAAAAACTTTTGCTCTGCAAAAGACACTGCAAAGAGAATAAAAAGATGAGCCACAAACTAGGAGAAAATATTTGCAAGACACATACCTGATGTCTAACAGTCTTACAAGATTGTAACCTGGAACTCAGGTTACAATAACAATACCATATATGGGGTAGCTTATAAACCACAGAAATCTATTTCTCACAATTCTGGGAGTTGGGAAGTCCAAGATCAAGGCATCCGCAGATTTGGTGCCTGTGAGGACCTGCTCTCTGGTTCATAGTCAGACATCTTGCTGTGTTCCCACATTGCTGAAGGAGCAATGGAGCTCTCTGAGGTCTCTTTTATAAGGACATTAGTCCCATTCATGGGTGCTCCATCCTCATTATTTAATCACCTCCCAAAGGCCTTACCTCCTAATACCAGAATATTGAGGATTAAGTTTCAACTTATGAATTTTAGGGGAATATAAACATTTGGTCTACAGCATCTGATAAAAGATTGGTATTCAAAATATACAAAGAACACTTACATTTCAACAATAAGAAAACAAACACCCAATTAAAAAGTGAGTAAAAGAGGCACCTGGGTGGCTCAGTCATTTAGTGCCTGCCTTCAGCTCAGGTCATGATCCTGGAGTCCCGGGATCTAGTCCCGCATCGGGCTCCCTGCTCAGTGGGGAGTCTGCTTCTCCCTTTGACCCTCACCCCACTTGTGCTCTCGCTCTCTCAAATAAATAAATAAAATCTTTTTTTAAAAAAGTGAGTAACAGAGTTGAACACACACTTCAGCAAACAAGATATGCAGATGGTAAATAAGCATATGAAATATGCTCAGCATCATGTCATTAGAGAATTAGAAATTAAAACAATGAGAGAGATACCACTATACACCTTTAGAACGGCTAAAATACAAAACACCAAATGTTGGTGGGGATGTGGAACAATAGGAACTATTTTATTCATTGATGGTGGGATTAGTAGACACTTTAGAAGATACTTAGCAATTTCTTACAAACTAAACATATTCTTACCATATGATCCAGAAATTGCATTCCTAGGTGTTTACCCAAATGAGTTGAAAACTTTTATCTGCATGAAAACCTGCACATCAATGTTTATAGCATCTTTATTCAGAATTACCAAAAACTGGAAGCAAACAATATATCCTTCAATAGATGAATGGATAAGCAAACTGTGGTACAACCAGACAATAGAATATTTGCCAGTGCTAAAAACAGATGAGCTACCAAGCAATTAAAAGACATGGAGGAACCTTAAATGTATATTGTTAAGTAAAGGAGGCAATATGAAAAGGTTATATACTGTATCATTTTAACTATATGACATTCTGGAAAGGGCAAAACTATAGATATAATAAAAAGATCAGTGGTTGCCAGGGTTTTGGAGAGGGGAGCACAGAGGGAAAGAGGTGAATAGGTAGAGGACAGGTCATTTTTAGGGGGGTGAAGCTATTTTACATAATACTGTAATGGTGAATACATGACATGCATTTGTCAAAATCCATAGAACTGTACAACACAAAAAGTGAACCCTAATGCAAACTACAGACTTTAGTGAATAATGTGTCAATATTTCTTCAACAATTTTAATAAATGTACCACACTAACACAAGATGTTAATAATGGGGGAAACAAGAGGAGTGGGTAGTAATACAGAAACTCTCTCTGTACTTCTGGCCAATTTTTCTGTAAACCTAAAACTGCTTTAAAAATAAAGTGTATCATTTTTTTAAAGCAATAGTTCAGAAACAAAGGAAAAACTTAAGGCTTTACTCAGGAGCCAAAGAAGAAAAGGGGGGTCCTGTGGCCAAAGATGGGAGCTCCATGGGTCCTACTGGCTGGAGATCCAGAGAACAGTTGTGCTCTAGGCAGAGGCTTAGAGATAGTATGTTGGAAGCAGCAAAGCTGAACCCAAAGGATGGACACAAGAGTTTCAAAGTGGTTTTCAAATCTGTCTGCTTATTAGAATCATCTGGGGAGCTTTTAACGCTCCCAAAGCCTAGCCTGGACTCCAGACGAAGTAAATCAGGATTTCTGGGGATGGGGCCCAGGTATCAGTGTTTTAATAGGTCCCCAGGTGATTCCATGGGCAGACTAATTTGAGAACTACTGACTTAGGGTTAGCCTTCCATGTGTTGACTTAAATGAGGGGACAATATTAGTTCAGTAGATTCAGTTGACTAGAGAGTGGATAAACCTGGAATGCAAGGTTAGTGGGCAAGTAAGAATAATACTTACCTATTTAATGTAAGGAACACAATCCTCACAAACAAGACTATGGAATGTTGCCTTACCTATCTGGGGTGCCCCATTGTTTTTTAGGCCTAGAAAGATCTTGGATTCTCTTCCTAGAAAAAAAACTAACAAAAACCAACTGATTAATTCAGAGAGAATGCTTAACCATATTTAAATATGATTATATTAGATAACTCCTACTCAAACAAATCCCATCTTGGTGGGAAAACCCCAAAGCCATATTTGATGTGATTTGAAGAGTACTGAAAGCACAAAGTATTCAAAAATATTGTGGACCCAAAATTCTCACTCCTAAAATCATAATAGTATAGAACATAGTGAAACAGAGATAATAAATATGCAATAAAACCAAGAGCTTATTATCTCCTGAAGACCCTAGATAAAATGCACACTCAATGGGAAAAATTCTCAATTCTCATATTAAGTTTATTTGTAAATGGCCTGATGGCAATGGACCTGAAGAGACTGCACAGGTAAATTTCAGACAGAATATGTGGCTTTGGGAAAGCTATGAAATAGGCAAAATATGCTTTGAGTACCACTCAACCCCCTTTCTTCCCTACTTTGCTCCTTTGAAGCTTCCCTGATTGTTCTGAACCTACCTATAGCAGACACAGTTTGTGCTCACGTGTTCCTCCACATTTCCAAGCCTCCCTTCAGTTGTTTATTTTTTAATTTTCTTTATTTATTTATTTATTTATTTATTTATTTATTTATTTATTTTTTAGAGAGGAAGGGTGTAGGAGCAGGAGGGCAGGGAGAGAGAATCTAAGTAGGCTCCACACCCAGTGTGGAGCCCACCACGGGGCTCAGTCTCACAACCCTGGGATCACGACCTGAGCTGAAATCAAGAGTCGGATGCTTAACGGACTGAGTCACCCAGGCGCCCCTCCCTTCAGTTGTTTAGAGCCATGTGAATAGTTACTCTAACTTCTGCAGAAGTGTTGAGTATCAATTCCAGGGCAAGCTAAGAGCTTAAGAGCCTCCTCCACTTCCCTCTTCTCCTGTTGCAATGACTCTGGAAGCCACATATTCCAGACGGCATGGCGAAAAGACAGAAGAGGCCAGCCATCTCACCTTGGACTGTGACATGAGGGAGAAATGAACTTTTATTGCATTAAGTCATTGAGAGTTTTGTATCTTATTTGTACTGCAGCATTGATTATCCTGTGCAGATTAATATACCACTTATGTTCCTGCAGCTCATATTGTAGCTATTTATGTACTTCCTTGGAGTTTGAAGGGCCCAATAAATAACAACCTTTTTTTGCCCACAATTAGGAACTAACTGAAAAATAGGTACAGAAGTCAGATAAATAGAATAAAAATACTGTCTCTATTATTGATGAAATGGTATTGAAGGGTAGTGTGGATTCCTGACATTCCTGAATTGAACTTGTCCCCCCAAACTGCAAGCCTCCCCCTGCAGAAGCTAAGTTTGCTATGTGACAGAAAGCATATGACAAATATCATTCACTATAGACAGGCAGGTCCCAAAGAAATAGGACCCAGAAGGGGCCAGTTTTCTCTCTCCCAACTCCATCAAATAGAAGTCATTTCCACCCCCCTGAAGAGTCTTTTTTTTTTTTTTAAGATTTTTTATTTATTTATTTGACAGAGATAGAGACAGCCAGTGAGAGAGGGAACACAAGCAGGGGTAGTGGGAGAGAAAGAAGCAGGCTTCCAGTGGAGGAGCCTGATGTGGGGCTCGATCCCAGAACGCCGGGATCACGCCCTGAGCCGAAGGCAGACGCTTAATGACTGAGCCACCCAGGCGCTCCTGGAGTATCTAGCTAGCTAGCTATATGGAAAAGCATTCTCCCTAAAACTCGCCTGAACTCTTTAATAGACTTTTTTTTAGTTTCAAGTTTTTATTTAAATTCTAGTTAGTTTACAGTGTAGTTTTAGTTTCAGGTGTAGAATTTAGTGATTTATCACTTACATACAACACCCAGTGCTCATCACAACCAGTGCCCTCCTTAATGCCCATCACCCATTTCACCCATCCCCCACCCACCTCCTCTCCAACAACCCTGTTTGTTCTCTATAGTTAAGAGTCTGTTTTATGGTTTGCCCCTCTTTTTTCCCCCCACATTCATTTGTTTGTTTAATTCCACATGAGTGAAATCATATGGTATTTGTCTTTCTCTAATTTTGCTTAGCATAATAATCTCTAGCTCCATCCACATCATTCCAAATGGCAACATTTCATTCTTTTTATATTTTGCAAGTTTCACTCTGCTTGGTGATGACCTGTTTTTGTTGATTTTGAGGGGAGTTCTTGTGCCTCTTAGACTTGAATGCCTGTTTCCTTCCCCAGATTAGGGACGTTATGTTCAAATAAATATGTTCAAATAAACCTTCTGCCCCTTTTCCCCACTCTTCTTTTTCTGGGACTCCTATGATATGGGTATTACTGTGCTTTGTGGAATCGCTGAGTTCCCTAAGTCTGTATTCATGGTCTAATAGTTTTCTTTCCCTCGTCTTTCTAGCTTTCTTATTTTCCATAATTTTATCTTCTGTATCATCTATTTGATCCTCTGCTTTTTTCATCCTCGTTGTGATTACATCTAGTCTGTTTTACATCTCAGTTATAGCATTTTTTATTTCAGCCTGACTAGTTTTTAGGTCTTTTATTTCTGCAGCCGGGGTTTCTCTGGTGTCTTTTATGCTTCTTTCAAGCCCAGCTAGGATTCTTATGACTGTTGTTCTAAATTCTTGTTCAGTGATATTGCTTACACCTGTTTTGAGCCTAGGAACTTCTAACCATGGAGTGAGAATTCAATAAATGTTAGTTCTTTTTTCCTTTCCCACCCACAATACCTAGTATGACACCTTGTATATAGTCAATGCTCAGCATATGCTAATTGATTTGAATTGAATTGGTATTTAATGGTTTAAAATACATACTTAGGGGCACCTGGGTGGCTCAGCTGGTTGAGTGCCTGACTCTTGGTTTCTGCTCAGGTCATGATTTCATGGGTCAAGAGACCAAGCCCTGCATCAGGCTCCATGGCTCTGGGGAATCTGCTTCAAGATTCTCTCCCTTTGTTCCTCCACAATCACTCAGGTGCATGTTTGCACAGGCACGCACTCTCTCTAAAATAAATAAATCTTTAAAAAAATAAAGAAAATAGGGGCGCCTGGGTGGCACAGCGGTTAAGCGTCTGCCTTTGGCTCAGGGCGTGATCCCGGCGTTGTGGGATCGAGCCCCACGTCAGGCTCCTCCGCTGGGAGCCTGCTTCTTCCTCTCCCACTCCCCCTGCTTGTGTTCCCTCTCTCGCTGGCTGTCTCTATCTCTGTCGAATAAAAAATAAAATCTTTAAAAAAAAAATAAATAAAAATAAAAAAATAAAGAAAATATAAACTTAGTTTAAGTGCCTTATAAGGGAAAATCATGGAACTATCAGTAAACCTTTCTCACTTGAATAGGTTTCTAGACAAAGAACAGGTTTGAAGTTAGTAAGAACAGTACCTCACCTCCACGCTCTTTTTTCCCCAATGTCTAATACTCTGGACTCTTCTAATTTCCCCCTTTGCTATTGCAGTTAACCTATCTGCATTTTGTCCCTCAGAACTCTGCTGCTTAATTCACAAGTTTCCAGTCCAAAGTTCTCAAATCCTTAAGGGACCTATGAAGATAATGATGGAAGTCCACAACCTTTAGAATATTTCAAAAGGTCAAATGGAATCCTACACCATCCACAGTCAGGCTGTAGAGGTTACACCAAATACCAAATTTGTTTCTGAATTATACCATCTCCATGTTACTTCATGCTGATAGGACTCTCTGATGATACGCACATCTGATCTTAATTTTTAAAAAAAATTAATAAATGTAGTTTGTTTTGTAAACAACAACAAAAAACTTTCAAAACATGTGATTGTGGTTGTGGGTAGAGATAACCAAAATATTTTTTGGTGGTAAACATTTGGAATCAGCTACGTAATCAATATGATGCAACCCCCAAGTCATGCCTGTTAATATCTAGAAACAAAGAAGATACTGTTCATTGGCAAAAAAAAACAAAAAAACAAAACAAAACAAAAAACCTACATCCTTATTCAACAGAAGAAGGGCTTCATCACGTAAGCACCGCATGAGCCCTGCTGAGAGAGCCTGAGCCAACTTTCCAGGGAGGATGGCTAGATGGAGAGAAAGAAAGCCAGAGTTGCAGACAAAACATCTTATATACATTAATCTTTTAAAACAAGTATGCTCTGGCTGCTGTCATCACTTCCAAGCCAAGGTTTCCCTCACTACCTTTTCTTCACTAGCTAAATAATGTTTTTTTAATGTATCATTTTATAGACCAATGACAGTTTCCGAGTTTATTCCTGTAGATGTTAATTGGGTTGTTAGTTCAGTTGGAAATAATCTCATTAACATTTGCTAATTCTGTGTGGAGGTCTAACACCTGTCCTCTTCATTCACTTCTTGTGTATTATGTCACCACAACTACATCTCCACCCTATCTCTTCATCTTAACACAGGCTTCCCCCTTCTTTCACTCCTTGCATTACCTCACAATGTGTAGTCAGGGTCCTAGGCAGAAACAAAAAATGTGGTTGAAGGATTTTCACTCTTGAAAGCAGATTTTTTTAATGAGGATTACATTGCTGTCCCAGTCTCCTGTAGTTTGTCAATAGCTCAGAAAGTTTTTGAAATCCTTATCGTAGGTGCAGAACAATAAATATACCTTTATACAACAATAATGATGGAAATGATTGCAGGTAATACAAACAAATCTCTTTCAGTCAAAATGCTCTTTTACATTTAACTACGTTGTTTATTCAGAAAATATTTTCTTTGCCAATGCCAATAGGCATTCCTATGCCTAAAGGAATAGACACAGCATATTCCTTTAACAAGAATATTTTTAGACGACGGGGGCAGGGATAAATAATAAAGCAAACATAGTTTCCTCATGGAATCAAGCCAAATCAACCACCCAAACAAGAGCAAGAAGTGGTATAACAATAAGAGAAAAAAAATTTTTTTAAAAAACACTCTCTTCACAGTCTTTTTTTTAAGTATAAAAACTTATCAGGTATAAACTATTTCACTGTCTACTTAGCCACAGGAGAGTTTGCTCACCTGACATACATTTATTTGAAGTACTGTGGTATTTTAAGTGGGTGCTTGGTAACACTATAATGTTAGTTCTACCAGCTCTTCTAACTCAGCCACCACACAACCTCAGGAAAGTGACATAATTTCTCTGAATTTCATTTTCCCTCAGTAAAATCTAGTTGATTTATCTGCCCTATCAACTTCTCAGGATTCTTGTGAGAAAAAAGAAATTTTTTTTAACTGCAAAGCATTACATAAAGATAAGGTAGTAGTATTTACTGCCTGAAAGAGTTGAGCGGGGAAAAAACAAACACACTAGAAAGCATAGCAAATAAATCCAAAAAACTCTAGGGATGCCTGGGTGGCTCAGTCCGTTGAGCATCAGATTCTTGGTTTTGGCTCAGGTCATGGGATCAAGCCCCGCATGGGGCTCCAAGCTCAGCAGGGAGTCTGCTTCTCCCTCTCCCACTGCTCCTCCCCCCCCCACCATGCTCCCACTCTCTCTCAAATAAATAAATCTTAAAAAGAAAAAAGAAAAGAAAGAGAGATCTCTCCCTATCTCAAGGATAGGGAAAATTTTAAAAAAATAAAAGAAATCCAAAAACTCCAAATAATAACAATAAATGTAAATGTTAAATAATAATAATAAATATGAATGATTTAATCCATTTATTCAAAGAATGGATACAAATAAAATTATTATTATTTACTTCTCATCTATCTGAGCCATTGGTATTAATCTTTGGTATTTCTCTTTAATGATTCTACTCTATTACCTCTTCTAACTCCATCTTAGGGAAACAAAAAATAAGCATTGATTCTCAGGAGGCATCTGTTCTGTGTACTGTATGTACACACTTGCTTTCTTCCATAGAGAGCACTTTCTTGAAATTTCATTAGCTACTGTGCTTGAGATAGAGATGAGGGGAGATCAGGATATACTGACCCCGAGCTTCACAAAACCTGTGACATGAGACTGTCAATGCAGCATCCCAAGTCCCTTAAAGGTTCAAACCGAGCATGTAACATACACCTAGTATCTAGCAAACAAGTAAAACACTGAGCGAATCTAAGGCGAGTTCTCCTACATCTCAGTCCTCTTCCCCCATCTCACTTCTGAATCACTTAGATCTCGTTTCCTTTTTACACAGGAACTGTCATTAGAAAATGGCCTTACAACGAAGAAAAAGCACAGGAACCCCCAAGATAAAAGGGATAAATGATAAAGGAACCCCCAAGATAGGCTTTTCCTTCAGATGCCCCAGAGTGAGTCTGCCCCATCAGCTAGGTAGTCTGGGAGAAGAGTACTATACCGACAGTCTTACCATTTTCTTGCAATGCCACAGGGACCAGGATCTACAAAAAGAAAAGTAAAAGCAAACATTAGATGCACTAAGAATCAAAGATACGATAAAGATAGCGTCACAAATCAACAGAAAAAGAGACAGTCAAAAAGAATTATCTAGGGGAGTTGCTAAATTAAATATGTCACACCATGTACCAAAATAAATCACAGGTAAATCTAGACGTTAAATGTTTTTTAACTGAATTAGAGCAAAAATAAGAGGATATCTACTTAATCACTAGATTTTAATCTCAGTTAAAGGTGACAAGAGATATACAGGAATAATATAGATTAAAATATTTAAAACTTAAAACTTCTATATGCCAAAAATTAAAACTTGAAGAGGAAATGAAAATATTTGGCAACAAATATGACAAAGGGTTAATAGTCTTAATACCTGAAGATTACAATAGTATACATGAATAAGAAAAACCCCAAGGTATGTGTCAAAAGTTGAATCGACAAAGGACAGAAACTGAATTCATATATGAAGACATAAATGCATATATAAAGATATATAAATAAAAGAAAAAGTTCATGCTTGTTTTTAATCAAAACAATGTAAGTTAAGAATGAGATTTTTTTTTAACTATAAAATTAGCAGAATAAATTTTGCAGAGGATAATGAAACCAGATGGATAAGATGAGATGAGTACTCTTGGGTACTGCTGGTGGACATCTAAACTAGTATACTGTATGAAAAATAATTTGGCAGTACAAGTCGGCAAGGCCTATATTCCTTAACCTAATTCTACTTGTAGAAATGTACCCTAAAGAAATTATTCCAGGGGTGCCTGGGTGGCTCAGTTGATTGAGTGTCCACCTTTGGCTCAGGTCGTGATCCCAGGGTCCTGGGATCGAGCCCCACATTGGGCTCCCTGCTCAATGGGGAGCCTACTTCTCCCTTTGCCTGCTGCTCCCCCTGCTTGTGCTTGCTCTCTTTCTGTCAAATAGATAAATGAAATCTTAAAAAAAAAAGAAATTATTCCAAGTATAGCAAAAATGTATGCACAAAAACGTTTATTGTGGTATCAGTGGAAAATTGGATACACCTGAAATGTCCAAAACAGAAGAAATGGTTAAGCAAATTAAAAATCATGGTTCAGGGGCACCTGGGTGGCTCAGTTGGTTGAGTGTCTGACTTCGGCTCAGGTCATGATCTTGGGGTCCTGGGATCCAGCTCTGTGTTGGGCTCCCCACTCAGCAGGAAGTCTGCTTCTCCCTCTCCCTCTGCCCCACCCTGCTCATACTCACTCTCTCTCTGTTAAATAAATAAAATCTTTTTAAAAAATGTTTTGGGGCACCTGCGTAGCTCAGTTGGTTACATGTCTGACTCTTGATCTTGGCTGGTCTTGATCTCAAGATCATGAGTTCAGGCCCTGCACTGGGGCCCAGCATGGAACCCACTTTAAAAAAAATCATGCTTAGTTTTTTGCTAAATGTGGGAAAATGTAGGAGATCATACAGGCCAAGTTATGTAAAGGACTATTATAATAGGCTTCATAAGGACAGTTTGTTCCAGACGGTTTTTTCTTGGGAATTTTTAATCACATCTGAGAGTTCTGAAGTACCACTGCCTACCCTCTGAAGTATTTTGGGTAAAGGAAGGTGGGTGTGCTCTGGCATCAGACAGACATAGCTCAAACCCCAGTTCTGTTAGTCGTACAACCTTGGGCAAGCTGCTTAACTTCTCTGAGACTCACTTTCCCTTCTCAGATAGGAGGGTAATAGGTATGTCTGTATAAAGATTAGTGACATATATGTAGAGTACCCTGCATAGATATGCATGGTGATCAGAATTATCAGTTACAACTCTAGTGTATCAGCGTGGGAGCACTGCAGGAAACACAGCAACCCAGTATTGAGTGGGTTTCTACCATGTGCAGCATGGTGCCAGTGCTGAGAGGAACAAAAATAAGTAAGTTCACCTCTCAAGGAGTTTACAGCATAGTAGGAGATAGGTTACAAACTTAAAAAAAAAAATAGTAAACAAATTTTTGAATTGGGATATTTTCTATTACTCTACTTGTTTTTAAAGATTTATTTATTTATTTGAGAGAGAGAGAGAGAGAGCATGAGCAGGGGGAGGGGAGGGGGGGGAGAGAGAGAGAAGCAGACTCCCCCCGCTGAGCATGGAGCCCAGTGTGGAGCCCAATCTCAAGACCCCAAGTTCATGATCTGGGCTGAAATCGAGAGTCAGATGCCCAACCAACTGAGCCACGCAGGCGCCCAATCTATTATTCTATTTTTTAAGGCTAAACTGACTCAGACCTAAGGAAAAGGGGAGAGTAGACTACAAATACGCCCCTTGTGCCCAGTCAGGCTGTCACTCAGCACAGATGCAACACTTGTTCCATGGATTTTTTTGTGTATCCAGCAAGCTTGGTTCCCAGCTTTATATACACAGGTCAGAAAGTCAGTCTAACACTGAATCATTTCTAAAAACACTTCTACAAATACTGATAATATGAATGAATAACACTTTTTCTATTGCCCTTTCATGGTAGCTTCTCCCATAGGTAGAGCTTGCACTCTTTTTTTTTTTTTTTAAGACAGAGAGAGAGAGGAGGAGAGGGAGAGAGAGAATCTTAAGAGGCTCATGCCCAGTGCAGAGCCTGATACAGCGCTCAATCTCATGACCCTGAGATCATGACCTCAGCCACAATCAAGAGTCAGATGCTTAACCAACTGAGCCACACAGGCACCCCTTGCACTCTTTATTTTAGAAATACTTTTGATGTTATCTTACCAATTGGTGGGATAGAACAGCTCTCAGGTGGCTATTATTAACTAATGCTCCAAGCAAAGCACTACCACAATGGTTTCCAAACTTGTCTGCACACTGAAGATCACTTGGGGGATCTTTTAAAAAATTGTGGGGCCCAGGTCACACCCTAGACCAATTAAATCCACAATCTTTGGAGGTGGAACACAGGTACTGGTATTTTTTGAAGCAGACAAGTTTGGGCTCTACCACAATATTGTTCAATGGGTAAGACTCCTGGCTCTGGAATCAGACAGGCTGAAACCAAAACCTGGCTCTAACCAGGAGAGAGAGGGAAAGCATTTCAGACAGAGGAGATGGCAAGTGTAAAGGTCCTGAGGTGGAATCAAGCAAAAGGCACAGGAAGACAGCTGCTCAGGGTGGCTGGAGGGAAGGGAGCAAGGGAGAGGACAGTAGGATTTGTGGTTGGGCCAGATCCCAGTGAGCCCTGCAGGAATTTGGCTTTTATTTAAAGGCTACCAGGAGGAAGCTCCCAAAGGATTTTGAGCAAAATAATGGACACCAACTCCCTCTAAGAGATAATCAGAACATTATGGGGGCATTAGGCCCTTTAAATGTCTGTATTTTATTCTGCAGCATCCAAACCACATCACTCACGTTGCCACCTACAGCTAAAAAATGGGATGGTCTAAGCCATTTGATGGAGAAGGCTGCCATCTGCTGGGAGAGAGCCTGATGAAACCTATTCTTCCCCCATGGCAGTAGTGAGGCATTGTTCACTGTGAGTCCCATTGCAAGCACAATAAAGCATTTTGTAACATATAAGGATGAAATGTCTAAGTAAAACTGTTCTCCACTTTGCCCTCTATCCTGCCTCCAAAGGAACCCATGTTTGAGATGTTCAGCCTCTAGTCCTGAGTTGTACTGAATGGGGTACCACTAGACCTACCAAAAAAAAGCAGGGAGCACCTCTCAGAATAGATCTAGGGGGCACACGAAGAGAGGGTAAGAGAGAGGCAAGCTGGAACTTGAGAGAAATAGGAGAGGTATTTTTGGAGATTAGCTGTCATGAGGATTGGGACTTGGGAAGAACGATGATGCCTCGAGAGCATTTTTAGCAGGTTTCACTCTATGTTCAATGGTATAGTTGCCTGTAAGATACTGTTCAGTAAGACCTACTTTAGTTTTCAAGGCTTTTTGAAGTAAAATTTGTGCTTGTTTTATGTGCACTATTGTTCTGGAGATTGGTCATAAAGCAGTCCACTTCTATTTTGGGTATGACTATGTAAACAAACAATGAGATGTTCTTTGATATGATGTAATAAGCTATGTGATCCGTCACTATTGTTCATTCTTCTTGCTCTTCTCCTAGGTACGGCTCCCTAGCACTATGCTCCCCACTGCCTTAGCTCAGGGACATTGGGCAAGAGATAGGAGAGCGTAGGAAAGGGTTTTGCTTGAGGTTGAGAAAGCAGAGACAGAAAAAGGACAAGTCCTTCCATCTAGTTAGATGACAACAACAACAGAAACCAGGGACTTCTGTGCAAACTAGAGGTCAAAACTATTACATCCTCTAACTATTAAGCTGTGCCTCCTCTCACACCTACACTTTTGTGACCCTTTTTCTCAAATTTCAAATCTATTTTTCATGTTCATTTTTACCCAATTTCATCTATGTGAGACAGCACTGGCAACTTGGGTAGCTGCTAAGAAAGCTGGATTTATAACTTACACCAAACACCAGGATAAATTCTGAATGGATCAAAGATTTAAATATTTTTTTAAAAGATTATAAAAGAAAACACATGGGTAATTCCTTCATAACCTAGAAGTGGAAGAAGGACTTTCTAATTATGATTCCAAAAAGCCATAAAAGTAATGTTTGATAAATTTTACTATAAAAATATTTTTGTGGCAAAACAAAATGAAATAAAAACAAGCAAAGACAAGGAGACCACCAACAAACAGAAAAAAAAAGTTCATACATATCCCAGACAAAGGGCTAATCTCCTTGTAAGCAAGAAAAATACTTAGCAAGTCAAAAGGAAAATAGTCAAAGGACATGAGAAAATATATATATCAAAAAAGATGCTTAATGTCATACAGATAGTGAGACAAATGCAAATTAAAACTTAATTGACACACTAGTTTTTCATCAATTAGATTTTCTTTTTTTTTTTAAGATTTTATTTATTTATTTGAGAGAGAGAGAGAGAGAATGAGAGCAAGCACAAGCAGGGGCAGAGAGAGAGGGAGAAACAGGCTCCCCACTGAGCAAGGAGCCCAATGTGAGACTCGATGCCAGGACCCTGGGGTCATGACCTAAGCCAAAGGCAGATGCTTAACCGACTGAGCCACCCAAGAGCCCACATCAATTAGATTTTCAAAAGGCCTTAAGTCCAACCACACACTACAATGGTGAGGCTATAGAGAACAGACACTTCCATTGCCACTTTCATTGGGCGTACAAAATAACATCAACTCCCACGGAAGGCCATTTTGTTAAATCAGAGTTCCAGATGTGTTTACCCTCCAGCATCCCACTTCTGGATATTTATTCTACAGATACACCTGTATGACGTGTACTAAACGACATCATGTACAGATTTATCTACTGCAGCACTGCTTGTAATAATAGCAACATCCAGGAACAAATGAGGTGTTAAACTCGTAGTGGCACAACTATGTCATAAAACATGAGGCATCTGCTTTTTAAAAAAGAATGAGGAAACTCTATATGTAGTTATATGGGAAGATATGCTGTCAAGTGAAGAGTGAAGAACAGGATAGCATGCACTACTCTTTGATAAGAGAGGGGGAACACACACATAAGCTTGTACTATTTTCTTGTATTTATATAAAGATAAATAGAAACGAATAAAAGTGGTTACTTGTAAAAGGGGAGAGAGGGGACAGGGTGGGAAGGTGACACTTCCTTGTAGTCTTTTAAGATTGTTTTGGTTTTTTAATCATGTAAATGTCTTACAAATTTCAAAAAAGTTTTAAATTTTAAAAAAAGTTTTACTCAATTTGATTTCCCTCCATACTCCCACACTTGTCTGAGATTCTTTCTTTTAAATCACTTCCCTAATCCCTTATAAATCCAAATTAAGGGGCGCCAGGGTCGCTCAGTCAGTTTTGAGCACATCTGACTCTTGATCTCAGCTCAGGACTTGATCTAAGGGTCATGAGTTCAAGCCCCACAACGGGCTCCATGCCGGGCATAGAGCCCACATCCATCCATACATATATACACACATACATAAAATCCAAATGAAGTACTCTTAGTTCTGTATGCTTGAGATTAAATATTTAATCTTTACTTCAGCCTATTTTAGGAAAGTACCTTAAATGAATACTTTGGTCCTATTTTTTTCTGAGCCTTTCTTCTCCATCAAAAATAGAGGTTAGTATTGTCATTCAACTCAGAACAATGAAGTGACTGTCCTGTGGGATACTCCGATCTACTTTACTTTGTATGCTATGTGGATGTGTTATTGTTATGGATGTGTTTAGCCTCCCCAACCACACTGACAGTCCTTCAAGGATGGGATCCTGTCTTACTCATCTATGGTTCAGTGTCTACATCCTGAACATAGTAAGTGCTTAATAAATTTTAACAGTGACACTGATGATTAGATGATGATACCTTAGTAAGGTAATAGATGATGGGCCCTATTCTGTAATAAAAATTTTAAAAATATGCACACAACCAAACTGCCATGTGTCAGTCATCTTTACAGCCCCACAGGACACAAAGAGTGCTTTAGTAGATGCTCAGCAAATGTTCGGTGGATGAAGGAATCTTATTGAATGAACAGAAGTATGGTGACATGCTGACTAAATATCTCCTAAATATTATGCAAATATGCTAGATGCTTATTAAGCCTTACCAAGGGAACTAATGTAAAGACAGGATTTTTAACAAGGAAAATCTAAAATCTAGAAAACAAATTGATAAGATAGGAAATTTTAAAGTAGTATTTTCCAAAGCAGAGTTTGAGAACTTTTGAGAGAATGTCATCATCAAGCTACATCAGAGGGGCTTACTTTAGGCATCATAGACAGGGAAGGCCCTCTTAAGAGCTAGGCTTTCCCACCTTTTAAAAACATGGAGTGGCAGAGAAAGACAAATACCATATGAGTTCACTCATATGTGGAATTTGAGAAACAAAAAAAATGAACACGGGGTGGGGAGAGAGAGGAAAACCGTAAAACAGACTCTTGACTATAGAGAATGAACTGATGGTTACCAGAGTGGAGGTGGGTGGGGGATGGGTTAAGTAGGTGATGGGGATTAAGAAGGGCCCTTGTTGTGATGAGAACTCTAAGTGCTGAATCACTAAATTCTACACCTGAAACTAATATTACACTGTAAACTAACTGGAATTTATTTTTTTAATTAAAAAAAATTTTTTTAAGTAATTATTTCAAATGTGGGGCTCAAACTCACAACCCAGAGATCAAGAGTCACATGCTCCACCAACTGAGCCAGCCAGGCTCCCCATAACTAACTGGAATTTAAATAAAAACTTGGAAGAAAAATAAATAAATAAACAAACACAAAATTAATTAATTAAAAAGGAAAGAAAAAATAAAATAAAAATGTGGACTGGGACCTGAACAGGAATTAATCATGACAATCCTGGAAAAATAATAAGCATCTAGGGAGAGGAAACCACAAATACAGATTCTGAAGCAGGGGCAAGTACGGGATTGGCCTTTTAGAGAACAGAAAAGAAGCCAGTATGACTGGGGCACAGTAAGCAAGAGGGATTGGAAGGGAGTGAGGTCAGAGGGACCATGGAGCTCTAGAGACCCCTGCAAAGGTTTCGTTGATCCTAAGAGCGATGGGAAGCCACAAGCAGAATTATATAGTGAGGGTGCCATCCTTACTTTATAAAATAGCATCCAGTTTGATCAAGCCAAAAAAAATCTACTTTGTCCCTGACTCCTCCTCCTCCTTCACCTTCAAATCAAATGTATCCAATGCCAGCTGTTAGTTTTTCTATTTCTTGAATTAATTTATTTGCATTGCTACACCCTCATCCCAATTACGGCCATTTCTCACCTGGATTTTTAGATGAGCTTCTCGAGTAGTCTCCCTGCTTCTACCTTTGTTTCCTCTGCAATCTATTTGGCAATTTCTGGAAGCATTCAGTTGGAGGAGGGAGGGAGGAACAAGATTGGGAGAAAAATCAAGACTTCTATCTCAAAGTATATTACTTTGTGATGCCTATGATATATCCAAATGGAGATGTCCAGTAGGCAGTTTGAATACATGAGTGTGAGACTCAGGAAAGAGAGTAGAGCTGGAATATATAAATTTAGGAGGCAGTAGTACAGACATGCTATTTAAAGCCATAAGTGTACATACGACAGCCTGGGAGGGAAAAGTAAAAAAAAAAGAAAAAGAAAAAAAAGAAAAGGGGTCAGGATGGAGCTCTTTAGAGTACAGGAAAATAGGGAGGGCTCAGCAAACGAGCCCAAGAAGCAAGCAGTCACATAGGTGATAAACTGGGGGACTGTGGTGTCACAGAGGCCTAGACTAAGAGGTATATGTTTCAAGAAGGGAGTGGTCAATTGTATTAAATGCTGCCCAGAGGTCAAATAAGATAAAAATACTAACACCACTACTAAGAATGGCTAACATCTACTAAGCACTTAGCAGTACCACAATCTGCTCTAAATGCTTTACAGATATTAACTCAATTAATTTTCTTAACAACCCTAAGGATAGAGAAGGAACCACTGGACTTGGTGACAGAGGCTGAATAAAGAAATCCTTCATTCAACAATAATTGCTAAGTCCTAACTTGTTCCAGGCACTACTTGAGGCATTGAGGATGAAACGGTGGAAAAGACAAAGGTTTTGCCCTCTGTGAGCTTAATATAAACAGTAAACAAATATACACATAATACTGCAGAATCAGTTAGACAAGTACTTTAAAGAAAATGAGCAGGCTAGAAAGTGTTCTTTTTAACAGAGTGATCTGGTCTATCTTCGTAAGGTGACAAATACTTGAGCAAAGGGTATCCTGGCAGACGAAAAGTCAAAAGAAATGACTGTGAGGTGGGAGCAAGGAGGCCATGTGGTTGGAGAGCAGAGATGGCGGGGAGATGGTGGGACATTTGGATGGAGAGGCAGGTGGGAGCCAGATCATGTGGGGCCTTGCAGGCCTGCTAAAGACTTTAGATTACAAACTATGTGAGATGAGAACCCCCTCTGGAGAGGTGAGAGCAGGCGAGTTGCATATCATTTATGTTCTAAGATCCAAGACCACTATATGAACAATAAACTGGGGGGGGACGGGGAGGAATGGGGCAAGAGTGGAAGCAAGAACATGCTGAAAGCCACTCTAGTGGATCAAGCAAGAGATGATAGTGACTTACAAAGATGATGCAGCTTTAGATGTTAATAAGTGCTCAGTCACGATATATCTCAAAATTGAGGTTTGCTGATGGTTTGGAGGCTGAGTGTAAGAGAAAAACAGGTGTCAAGAATGACTCCAAGGTTTTTTGGGGCACCTGGGTGGCTCAGTCGTTAAGCGTCTGCCTTCGGCTCAGGGTGTGATCCTGGCGTTATGGGATCGAGCCCCACATCAGGCTCCTCCCCTGGGAGCCTGCTTCTTCCTCTCCCACTTCCCCTGCTTGTGTTCCCTCTCTCTCTGGCTGGCTGTCTCTCTGTCAAATAAATAAACAAAATCTTAAAAAAAAAAAAATGACTCCAAGGTTTTTTGGTTCTAGCACCTAGAGGAATGAGTGGTGGTACCATTTGCTGAAATGAGGAACAGTGAAGGAAGAGCAAGTTTGGGTGTGGACGTAAGAGTTCAGTTATGGACACATTCAATTTTACATGCCTACTAGATACTCAAGTAGGGATAGTAAATAGACAGTTGGTTATAAAACTCTGGAACTCAAGGGAGAAATTTGAGAAGTTACCAGCATACAATTAAAGCCATGGAACTGATGACATTGCTTAGGGAACAAGGAAAGTTCTAAAGAATCTGAGAAAACTGAGCCATCACTCACTTCAACCTAGAGGCTGGGAAGAGAAGTTCCTGACTCAAAGAAAACTGAGTCAGGAACAACTGATGAGATAGGAGGGCAATGAAGGCAAGTAAAGAAGGACTTCCTACAAAGAGGGAGTGAACGTGTCCAATGAGTAAGATGAGGATGAAGAATTAACCACTGGATTTTGGCAAGGCAGAGGTCATTATGACCTCAACAAGAGCAACTTCAGCCAAGTAGAGGAGATGAATGTTAAAGTGGGTTCTTAAGAGAATGAGAAGTGAGGCTATGGAGATAACAACTGTTTTGAGGAGCAGAGAAATAGGAGTGGTATCTGGAGGGATACATGGGATTAAGGGAGGGTTTTTTGTTTTGTTTTGTTTTTTTTTTTTAAGATGCAAGTTATTGCTGCATGTTCATGTGCTGAATGAACCAGTAGAGAAAATAAAATGATGTAGGAGAGAGACGGGCTAATTTTAGGAGCAAAGAGCTTAAAGTTAGATAGGATGGAATCCAACATACAGGTTGAGAGAATGGCCTTTAATAGGAATAAAGATGGTTCATCGATTATTAACAGGAGAAAAGGCAGAGTATATATATACAGATGCTGGTAATTTGGTAGATTCTATGCTGGAAAATGAATTGACAGGGAAATGTAGTATGTTTGCCGAGCAGCACTGAGAGCCCACTTGAATTTCAGCATTGAGAACCCACTTGAATTTCAAAGTCATTAATTTAAAATCAGTCAGCATAGTTTGTTTTTCTCTTGTCATTGTTTTCCAAGTGCTGGCAAGAATTGGATTAACTGGGCAAGAATGATAGAGGGAAAAGCAAGGGAGGTAAGGATATTTGCAAGGGAGTGATTCCATTAATGAACCGTGGACTATCAAGTGAGTAAAGGGAGACAGAGGACAAAAGGTAGTGATATATCATGAAAACTTAATAGCATCAATGGGTTAGAGGTCCTTTTGAAGCTGAAGAATTGATAGAGGGGGTACAAGAAGGAGTGAGTGAGTTGGAAAGATAGGACAGGGTTAGAGATTAGAGTGCTTGATAAAAAATTTTGGAAATGACACAGCCATTGACATTACAAAGGCTAGAGAAGTGAATGCCTAAAATGGGATGAAGAACACCATCATTCAAAGTGAGGAGGTCAAAGAACTGAGAAGCCAAGTGAATCATCCATATGGATACTGAAATCTCCATGCATTATAACAGGGTTGGTGGTGGAGAGTAAGGCAGTAAATCAGAGCAGTTTCAGTGGAGTGGAGGGAAAAGAAGCCTAACTAGGTGGGTTGAGGACAGAATAATGAGTGGGAAAACGGAGTAAGTATAGACAACTTTTTGGACAAGTTTTGCAATGAAAGAACAGAAAAATGATGGCTATGGGGAGAGAAGGAGGGGTCTGAAGAAGACATGGGGTCAAGGGTTTTTTCAGGATGAAAGGTTCTTGAGTATATGTTTATAGAGTACATGTGAGCATTCATGGGCTGATTCATTAGAAATGGAGAAATTAATTAATGGGATTATGGCAAGAACAAAATTCTTCAGGAGACAAGAGCGGAATCCAAAGCACAAGTGGAGGATTTTGCTTTTCACAGAAAAAGGCACAATTCTTCTTTGAAATATGTAAAAAGAATCCATAGGTGAAGATTTGGGTAAGGCAATAGATTAGTGGTAAGAAAATAAGAGAGCTCAGGGTGCCTGGGTGGCTCAGTTGGTTAAGCATCTGTCTTCGGCTCAGGTCATGGTCCTGGGGTCCTAGGATCAAGCCCCACATCAGGCTCCCTGCTCTGTGGTGAGCCTGCTATACTACTCCCTCTCCCTCTGCTGCTCCGCCTGCTTGTGCTCTCTCTCTGTCAAATAAATAAGTAAGTAAGTAAGTAAGTAAGTAAATAAGAAAATAAGAGAGCTCATGACTGTTTCTATTTGCTCAATAAATTGTGAGACAAAGTCTTCAGCTGTTTGGGGGTCAAAAGTGTAACATTTGGAGGAGAGTAAAGAGGACAGTTATCTTCTCAGAGATTAGGAGAACTAACTTACTAGGTGAATAAAGTGGGCTTGCTAGGAAGTTATCATGTAACCAGTAAGATGTGTGGTCATGAAATTGAAATAAAAGAAACCATATGATTGTGTGATTTTGTTCAGCAAGAGTCAGCTGCTCAGGTGTAGGCAGAGGATGGATGGTTTAACCAGGGCTGGGGTTTTGCTTGGAGAAGTAGCGTGGATAGCCAGAGTCAACAGGGTGGTGGAATATGTAGGTAAGCCACTGACAAACCGTAAAATGTAAGCTGATAAAGAGGAGCCAAGGAGAAGATGAGATTAAAAGTGGTCAGCTGAGGGACTGGAAGCCCAATATGGACAAAGAATTGTTTTGGGTGGGATCATCAATGAAAAGTCATAAGTGAACCCAGTGTGGTTAGAGCAAGGGATGTTAATACCCAAGACCCATTAGCCCTGTAAGGTACCTTGTGAACTTGGCGAGGACTGTAAACATTTAGTAAGTACACTTTGAATTTCTGCTTAATGAGTTCTTACAACTTTAATAATGTAATAGCTAGCACTTATTGAGTGCCACCATGTGCCAAACACTGACAAAAATATCCCCCTTCAAGGATCCCTCCCTTTAACTGGGGAGCAAAATATAGCATCTTAAGTGCTATAGTGGCATCCCAGAGTAAATGCAATGAGTACAGAGAAGAATTAAGAGGAGCTTCAAAAAGAAGTTACAATGAATAATCAAGGACATCTAGGAGGTCATCAGGTGAAGACAGGAGAGAGTGAAGAGATTCAGTTTCTCTCATTTCCCGGTCTCAATTACCCGTCAGAGTCACATACGGTCCAAAGGTAGATGACTGCAAAGCAGCGGGTAAATGACACAAAAATTACCGTTCTTTCAAACAAAGTGAGCTCTTGCGTGCACACATTCACATTCAAACTCTCAGTTCTAGACAGGGCGGGGTGGCTCAGTGCCTTGGGAAGGGCCCCAACACCTACCGCTCAGGGAAGATGGCGGAATCCTTGGTGGGAACCTGGTCACCAGAGAAGGGGAGATCACCACGGCGGCAGCTCTGGGAAGCAACTCGGCTTCCTTGGGCTTGTGGGGCTCGCGGGGAGCATGAAGATCCTGGGGTTTACGGGGCTCGCGAAGCTTACGTGGCTTGCGGAGTGCATGGGGCTCGTAGGCTTTGTGGGGCTCGTAGGCTTTGTGGGGCTCATAGGGTTCGTGGGACTCATAGGGCTTGTGGGGCTCATAGGGCTCGTGGGGCTCATAGGACGTGTGGGGTTCAAATGTCTCCTCGGCCTCATCAAACTCGTTCCATTGGTCTTGCTGGGTCTGCTTGTCGGCCTCTTCTGGTTCCTCCGGCCCCTCAAGCTTGTGCACGTCGAGCAGCCTGAGGACAAAGGGCTTCTGAAGGGCTTCGGAGGGAGCGGATATTTCTGTCGCGCCATGCCCATCTGTAAACGCAGATGAGCCTGAAACTTCTTCGTCCTCCATTGGTGCCCAGAAGCTCCGGCGGCGCGCGGCGCTGATCCTCGAAGCGGGACGCAGGCGCGCTGGGTGTCTTGCGCGGGACCCGAAGGGCTTGCGCTGCGGGGCGACGAAGCCCCGCCCCCTCCAGGCCCGGCGCTAGCAGCCCGGCCCTGCGGCCCTCCCCGCGCTTTCTCCGGTTGCCAAGGGGACGCGCCTGCCTCCAGGCGCCCACTCGAGCGTGCCGGCGGAGAAAAACCGGCGGGCTCCCGACCAGCTGTTCCTTTTGTTAAGGGCGAGGACTCTGGAGTGCTTTTCGTGGCTCAGGCCTTGGGGACAACATAGCAGCTTCCAGTCTAGCTGAGGTACCACTCGGGCCACATAGCCAGGTCCCTGTTAGGTTCAGGGGTTCTGTGGCGCCGGTTCTCCATAGGCCTTTGTTCCCTAATCATGCTGGGAGGGGTAATATTCTAAGGCCCTCCACCGCTAAGATTGACTTCCATCAGTTTCTAGTAAATGCACAACAGTCATAATGTGGGTATGGGAGATGGGCGACACCAATATGTCATTTGATTCAAACTTAATAGTCAGGAAAAATCTCAAATTTAGATTTTTAAAGTTTTCTTCACATGAAGTTCTACACACAGACACAAAGAAACACTGACGGGATTACAAGAATAATACATTCATCTACAACTTGTGTCTGGTTACAGGGCACACTGTCTACTGAAGTGCACTATAAATCATTGTTTTTTATAAATCCTGTAATTATCTCACAATATGTGTGTGTGTTGATAGCATTAATTTGTTAGATGTGGTATCTTTTTTAAAAATAATTTTTATTATATTATATTAGTCGCCATACAGCACATCCCCAGTTTTTGATGTAAAGTTCCATGATTCATTACTTTCGTATAACACCCAGTGCACCATGCAATATGTGCCCCCCTTAATACCATCACCGGCCTATCCCATTCCCCCACTCCCCTCCCCTCTGAAGCCCTCAGTTTGCTTCCCAGAGTCCATAGTCTCTCATGGTTCATTACTCTTTCTGTTTACCCCCCCTTCATTCTTCCCTTTCTTCTCCTACCGATCTTCCCATTTCTTATGTTCCATAAATGAGTGAAACTACATGATAATTGTCTTTTCTCTGCTTGACTTATTTCACTTAGCATTATCTCCTCCAGTCCCGTCCATATTGCTGCAAATGTGAAATCGTTCTTTCTGATGGCTATGTAATATTCCATTGTATATATGGACCACATCTTCTTAATCCAGTCATCTGTTGAAGGGCATCTCAGCTCCTTCCACGATTTAGCTATTGTGGACAATGCTGCTATGAACATTGGGGTGCATATGGCCCTTCTCTTCACTACGTCTGTATCTTTGGGGTAAATACCCAGTAGTGCAATGGCTGGTTCATAGGGTAGCTCAATTTTTAACTTTTTAAGGGACCTCCACACTGTTTTCCAGAGTGGCTGTACCAACTTGCATTCCCACCAACAGTGTAAGAGGGATCCCCTTTCTCCACTAGATGTGGTATTTTTTAAAATACAATATACCAGAATTTTTATAACCCTCTTTTTGGCAACCCCCTCTCTCTTCTTTATCATTATTATACTAAGAGATACTAAAAGGTAAGTGATCTGGACCCTCTCCCAATCCCGAGGAGTGCTTTCAGCTAATTTTCATGGCCATGATGGTGTGGTAGAGGAGAAAAGAAGTGGTAGGGTTTCCCTGATGTGGGTTTTTTGTTTTTGTTTGGGACAAGACACTAGAGATGTTCAAGAATAAGTCATCCGTCTAAGTATATGGTAAACCTAAATACACCATTTGCACAATATGGATATATTTTGTTTCACAGATGCAAAAAAGTTAAAAGAGAAACATTTTGGATTGTGGATATTATTTAGAAGAATGAGAAGAGTGTGGCATACATGAATCAGGAAATCTGCTCCCTCAGACATGATACAGACATGTGCAGTACAGTATGGAAATTCAAGAAGTATATCCCCAAAACTCGGGGAAATGAGAAATAAAGCTATCAGAGAGTTTTAACTCAGTATGTGAACAGTAAGGCAAGAGTTCTGTAAATTTACTTTAAAGAGGCACCCCTAAATCAGTACTAGTCCACCACTAAATGGAATGCCTTCAAATATTATATCCTAGTGGTTATGTCTATTCAAAAATTGCAGAGAGGAGCGAGTCCAAAGCCAACAGACTGCAAGCGTTACATATAGCTGGTTCTTCAGGCCCTCTTGAGACATCAACAGATCCATGCTCACCAGGCAACCTTCTGACATGATCCAGCTTCTCAGGGATTTTTCTTACTGGGAGAGACTAGGATCACACAGAATGAATTCTGGTCCACATCGCAGTTACATACTGGCATTCTGATTTTATACACCAATCTCATGAAACTGACTTATGTCTTTCCCAGGAGACATTTAGGAATCAATCTGGATTCTCTCTTTCCCTCACCCCCCTCCCTACCTCCAGTACATCGGCAACCAGTTCATCCTTCAAATGCTTTTCTTTCCATCTTTCACCAATGCCAGCCCAGGCCACCATCATCTCTCTGGATTCTGAAGTGCCCTCAAACTGGTGTAATGACAATTATGACTCTCCAAACTATTTATAATAATTCTCCAGCTTTGCACCATTGGATGCCACAGGATCTTGGTCCTTGCCTCTCTCTCTCCGGTCTACTGTGGGCTGTTCCACCTTTGCTGTCTACATTCCAGCCTCCTCAATCTTCTCTAACATGTCAAAATCTTTCCCATTTCAGCATCTTCCTACACCTGTCTCCATTGCCTGGAGCCCACTCTTTCCTCTCTTCACACACTGGCTTGGCTCTTTTCTATCCTTCAGCTCTTGGCTTAAATATCACCCACTCAAGTTTTTCCAACCCATAGTAATTTTAAAAATGTTCCTGCCATTACTTTCTATCTCAGATACTTGATTCAACACAATTTATAATTATTTCATCTGCTTTTTTTGTGTGTGCCTCCGCAGCTAGAATATAAGCTCCTTAATGATAGGGACATTCTCTGCCCTGATGGCTGGTGTAAGCCCACGGCTGTGCTTAGTTAACATTCCTTCTATTTTTTTCCTATCTAGAATCCCTTACCTCTTCTAAAAGTAGAGCCCGTTCTTTCTGTGGGGAACTCATTCCATATGGTTTGAGAGGGTTAATCCTTCTCCCCTCCCTCAGCTCGGAGCAATTTGGCCACAGGGATCACTATGTGAGCCCAGCAGAACCAATCTTCCCCCTCCATGAGATTTGCTGGATGGCTGCTTTAAAAGAGAGGACCCATTTTGCTCTGGGATCATGAGCTATCTGAATGTTGTAGGTTTGGTATTGAGAGCAATTCCTTGCAGAGGGAATCTGAGAATGAAGCTAAACAGAGGTTAGCAGGACCAAGAGATGGAGAGACAGCCTTGTTATCTTTGAACTCCTGAATCTGCCCATACCTTAGATTTCCTAGTATAATGAGCCCCCCAAATGCCCTTTTTTGGCACACACAAATTTAAGTTGAATTTCCATCATTTTAACTGCAAGAGTTCTGGCATATAGTTGGTGCTTAATAAATGTTGACTAAATCAATAAATGAAAAGACAGATCCATCCTTTTTTTAATTTTTTTTTTTAATTTATGTATTTGACAGAGAGATTGAGCACGATTAGGGGGACCGAGAGAGAGAGAGAGAGAGAGAGAGAGAGAGAAGCAGGCTCCCTGCCAAGCAGGGATGTGGGGCTCCATCTCAGGACCCTGAGATCATGACCTGAGCCAAAGGCAGCACTTAACCAGCTGAGCCACCCAGGTGCCCCAAGACAGATCCATTCTTACTGTGCTAACTATACTTAAAGTTTCTGAGCCGGGAAGGCTGGCAATGGTCATTATTCTAAGGTAGTGAATGCCACCTGTGAGGCCTGTGGGGAAGACTGGCAGCCAGGCAGCCTCTCTGACAACATGCCAACCTGTCTTAGCTGAGTGCCATTTCATTAGAAACCCCTGCGTCATGTACCTTCCTTGCTAGCCTGAGAGCTTCTCAAGTCCCTGCTTTAATCATCCTCAGCATCAAGCAGCCGGCACCATGCTGGCACTCAACATCTCTTCACTGAGGGAAAAACTCGAGCCACAACACTTATTACCAAAATGTAGAAGCTAAAATCAGAATGTGAGAAAAACAAGACTGAACAGAGTTATCATCCCCTATCCCAAAAGCTTCTGGCATCACCTTTGAAATAGGTATCCAGGAACTTATGTATACCCCCAACGACCTTAGAAAACATAAGAGATAGAATCAGAGTTTAGGGCTGGAAGTAGTCTGCATTTGATTTAATCCTTTTCTAGAGTGAAGACCAAGTAAGACACAATATGGTTAAGGGATTTGTCCAAAGGCCAGTACTTGGCAATCTTTAGGGCAGGGTTTCTGACAATCCTGAATCATTGTGTGATCCAGTTTCCATAGGACAGATTAAGGTCTGTCTGACTGACCTTAGAAACCCAAGTGGCTCTTGTGATATGATACTGTTCAACATTACTCTGCAGCTCTGAAGATGAGAAAGCCAGTGACCTTAAAGTATCACTCTAACATCTCATCTCTCAGAGGGCAATTAACATTATGCACATGTATGCCTAAATTCAAGTATGTTCCATTTCATTCCAATACTTGATAGTGGAGATTTTGTGCTAACATTCAGAGGGGCTAATTCCTCTTCATTATTTTTTTTTTTTTTTTGCCACAAATCCCAAATTTTAAAAGGAAGGATTTGCAGAACAAATCCTCTTTTCATGGGGTGCCTGGATGGATCAGTCAATTAACCATCTGCCTTCCAGTTGGATGATCCAGGGGTCCTGGGATACAGCCCCTCGTGGGGCTCCCTGCTCAGCGGGGAGTCTGCTTCTCCCTCTGCCCCTCCCCCTCTCCATGCTCATGCTCTCTCTCTCAAATAAATAATAAATAAAATCTTTATTAAAAAGGGGAATAAAAAATAAAAGTTTTAATTTTACCTTCACTTATTTCTTTTCCAGTACTCTTCCTTTAAGTAGATCTGAATTTCTGACCTGTGTAATTTTCCTTCTCTCTGAAGAACTTCTAACATTTCTTGCAAAGCAGGTGTGTTGGCAACAAATTCCCTTGATTTTTGTTCATTTGAGAAAGTCTTTTTCCTTTACTTTTGAAAGATAATTTCACAGAGTACCGAATTCTAGGTTGGTGGGTTTTCCCTCTCAACACTTTAAATGTTTCACTCACTCTCTTCTTACTTGCATGGTTTCTGAGAAGTCGAATGTAATTCTTATCTTTGTTCCTCATAGGTAAGGTGTTTTTTCCCTCTGACTTCTTTCATGATTTTTTTATCTTTAATTTTCTGCAGCTGAAAAATTATATGTCTATGTGTAGTTTTGGGGGCATTTATCCTGACAGGTGTTCTCTGACCCTCTGGGATCTGTGGTTTGATGTCTAACATTAATTTGGGGAAATCTGCACAGTCATTATTGTTTCAAATATTTCTTCTATTTCCTTTTTTCTTTTTTCTCCTTCTGGTATTCCCATTACATGCATTTTACATCTTTTGTAGTTGCCTACAGTCCCTGGATATTCTGTTCTGGGTTGTTGCTGTTGTTTTTCCAGTCTGTTCTTGTTTTCAGTTTTGGAAGTTTCTACTGAGGTATCCTCAAACTCAAGAGATTTTTTTCCTCAGTTGTGTCTAGTCTACTAATAAGTTCATCAAAGGCATTCTTCATTTGTTACAAAGTTGTTTTTTTTTTAATCTTTAGGATTTCTTGTTGGTTCTTTCTTAAAATTTCATCTCTGCTTACATTGCCCCTTTGATTTTGTATGCTCTCTACTTTATCCATTAGAACTCTTAGCACATTAATCATATTAGTCATCAAGTTGTTTTAAATTCCTGTTGACAATCCCAACATCTCTGCCGTACTGGTTCCAATGCTGTATATGGTTCTGATGTCTCTTCTGTGTGTTTGCTTTCTTGTTTTGTTTTGTTTTTTATTAAGTAGACTCCACTCCCATCATGGAGCCCAACACAGGGCTTGAACTCACACCCCCGAAATCAAGACCTGATCTGAGATCAAGAGTCAGACAATTGACCAACTGAGCCACCCAGTGGCTTATGGTATGTCTTGTAATTTTTCCTCAATAGCCAAGCATGATGTACTAAGTAAAAGAAACTGCTACAAACAGACCTTTAGTAAGGTGGTGGTGGGGTGTGGGAGGGGGAAGTGTTCTATACTCCTATGATTAGTCTTAGTCTTTTAGTGAGCCTGTGCCTCTGGACAGTGAACTTCACATGTGTGTCTTTGTTTTCTTCTCTGCTTATGTGGGACGAGATGACTCGAATGGGCTGGAGTTGGGCATTTCTCTTCCCCAGGTTAGGCTCTGTTAGTACCCCAGCAAGTTAGGTTCTGGTTAACTAGTTTCCCCTGAAGGCAGGCCTTGTTAATAAAAACACAGTGCTTTGGTATATTTCAAATTGGTTCCTTTTTCCCTCCTCTGGAAGCACCAGGGGATTTTTCTCTAATCTTTGCTGTGGGAATCTCATCAAGCTCCTAAAGATAAGGCTCACAAAATTGTAGGGACCCCACTGTGTCTGGATCACCTGGAGTTTTTACTCATAGTCATCCATCTGAGCCTCCAGCAGTTCGTCAATTACAGTTCTGGTTTTCCTCCCTTGGCACTGGTTCCCACAGTTGTTTCCATTCATGAAGCTCTGCTCCAGTAAATTTTCTCTTCTTGGTTTCTTCAGTCTTGGGGGCAGCAGTTTGCCTTGTGTCCTCGCCTTTTATGGATCCTCGAAGAGCTGTTGATTTTTCAGTCTGTTTAGCTTTTCACTTGTTAGAATGGAGTGGCAGCTTCCGAGCTTCTTACATACTGACTAGAAACTGAAGTCCTTTTGTTTGTTTTTAAAATCAAGACAAGACGCTAAGGTTAAAAGTTGGATTTTTACCACGTTTGTAGTTAAACAGAATTATCATAAAATATTTCTGGTGAAGAAAGCTATCTATGTATAAAAGCAAAATGTCAAGTATTTAAAAATCAAATCCTCAGTGTTCCTATTCTAGTGTATCAGCTCCTGAAAGAGAAGTCTTTCCTAAATCTTTCTACATGTGTTACTTTATATTTCTATGTATGTCTGGTAGTGCTTACTTTTCTCCTTGCCTTATCCTGATATTTCTTTCCTTTCAGTGTTATGCGAATCTACTTAAGGAAAGACACCTAGATTTTTACTTGAAAAGAGGTCGTTTATTAAAATATTTTAATTTAAATCTCAGGTCACCGAAAAACTGCAAATGGTTTGAATGCTTACTAATCTTCACTTTAATTTTGTTGATGAAAATCCAAATCCCCCAAACATATTATTTTACCAATATTTTCAAAGTTCAAAATCTAAATGTAGAGAGGCTCTTAATCAATTAACATTATCTTTGTATATATGTCATGCATTAAGAAAATAGGAAATGGCTTATTTTTTATTTGACAGTGAAAACCTTTGGCTTCAAACCTGTCACTCAACCTTCCCTGGTGACATTTAGATTGAGAGCTGCACAGTGGGCCTGGGCGTGGTCACTGCATATCTGCAGCCAGGTGTGCAATCAAGTCTTTGGCATCTTGCATGACGGAGGGTATTTCTGAGCCGTTCTCAGTCACTTGGGTTCCAAACAAGAACATCTTCCTGTCATTTCCCACCTCAGACAATGCCAAAGCTTCATGGATATCTGTAATACGATAGGCTGCTTCAAGATCCTTCACCCAGAATGGAAAACAGATAGGAAAAAGCTGGTTATTTTGCAATCTTTTTGGATAGATACATTTATTATTCTAATTTATTGCTCTCAATGATCCCACCTCCATTTTAATGTGAAGGATATCATGACCCCATTATTATGACCCCAGTGGTTGCCTGAATATAAAGATTTTAATCAGAATAGTACCAGCAATGGGGCACCTGGCTGGCTTAGTTGGTAGAGCATGCAACAACTCCTGATCTTGGAGTTGTGAGTTTGAGCCCCATATTGGGTATAGAGATTACTTACAAAAAGAGAGAGAGAGAGAGAGAAATAAAGGGCAGCAGAATTATACCAGCAGTTATGAGCTATCATCAAAAAGGAATTTTTGGAATGAGGTCAAGCCATTCTAATACCTTAATCAATTTTCCAAACACTGTGGTCAACCTGCTTCTATTTTTGTTTTTCCATTTCTTTTTTATTTACCGAAAATCATATTCAATAGGATCAATTTTTTTCTATTGAAGTATAGTTGACACACAATGTTACATTAGTTTTAGGTGTACAACATAGTAATTTGACAACTCTGTATGTTATTCGGTGCTTACCATAAGTGTAGCTACCGTCTCTCACCATGCAATGCTATTACAATACCTTATATTCAGCATATGCCATTATATATGCTGTACCTTTCATCCCTGTGACCTATTCATTCCGTAACTGGAAGTGTGTACCTCCCACTCCCTTTCATTCCTTTCTGCCCATTCCCCTACCACTCTCCCCTCTGGCAATCATCAGTTTGTTCTCTGTATTTATGGGTCAATTTCTCCCTTTTGTTTGTTTGTTCTTTTGTTGTCTAGATTCCACATATAAGTGAAATAATATGGTATTTGTCTCATTTCACTTAGCATAATACCCTCTAGGTCCACCCAAGTTCTCACAAATGGCAAGATTTCATTCTTTTTTATGGTGAGTAATATTCCAATATATGTATATATATTAGATCTTCTTTATCCATTTATCTGTTGATGGACATTTGGGTTGCTTCCATATCTTGGCTACTGTAAATAATACTGCAATAAACACAGGGATGCATATACCTTTTTGAATTGGTGTTTTAGTTTTTTTGGGTAAATACTCAGTAGTGGGGAATCATTGGATCATACGGTATTTCTGTTTTTAATTTTGTGAGGACTCACCATACTGTGGGTCCTGTACCAATTTATTTTCCTGTCAACAATGGACAATGGTCCTTTTTTCACACCCTTACCAACACTTGTTATTTCTTGTCTTTTTGATTCTAGCCATTCTGACAGGTGTGAGGTGATCTCTCATTGTGGTTTTGATTTGCACTTTCCTGATGATTAATGCTGTTGAGCATCTTTCTCATGTGTCTGTTGGACATCTGTATGTCTTCTTTGGAGAAATGTCTGTTCATCATATCTTCTACCTATTTTTTAATTGGATTATTTGTTTTTCAAATGTTGAGTTGTGTAAGTTCTCTACGTATTTTGGGTATTAAGTTCTTATCAGGTATATCATTTGCAAATATCTTTTCCCAATCAGTATTTGCCTTTTTTAAAAAGATGTTATTTACTTATTTGAGAGAGAGAGAGAGATAGCGATAGCGAGAGAGAGAGCACAAGCAGGGGGGAGGGGCAGAGGAGAGGGAAAAGTAGGCTCCTCGATGAGCAGGGAGCTGGATTCGACTAGGGGCTCCATCCCACGACTCGGGGATCATGACCTGAGCCAAAGGCAGACACTTAACTGCTTAATCAACTGAGCCACCCAGGCCCCCCTTGCCTTTTCGTTTTGTTGACGAATTCCTTTCCTGTGCAGAAGTTTTTATTTTCATGTAGTCCCAATAGTTTATTTTTGCTTTTATTTTCCTTGCCTCAGGAGACGTATCTAGAAAAATGTTTCTGGTGGTATCTGGTTGCAGTTGATTACATTTCTAGATGTTGGTCATCCCAATACATCCCAATACATTCCAATGCTTGTCTGAGATCAGAATTCATTTATTCTTAGAGCCTGTAGGGACTTCTGAACAGTGTTAATGGATCCAGTAACATGTACAATGTCTCAAGGTAATAAATTCACTGATGGAGAGGAAGAAAATATGAGGAGAATGTTGGATAAAAAGGGGGTTCCTTGTAGAACTCAGTCCGTAGAGCATGGAACTCTTGATCACAAGGTCATGAGCTGGAGCCCCACACTGGATATAGAGTTTATTTAAGGAGAAGAAGAAGAAGAAGAGGTGGAGGAAGGAGGGAGAGGGGGAGGAGGAGGAGCAACTTTGTGGCTCAGTCAGTTAAGCATCCGCCTTTGGCTCAGGTCATGATCCTGGAGTCCCGGGATTGAGCCCCATGTCCGTTCCCCGTTCAGTGGGGAATCTGCTTCTCTCTTTGCCCCTCCTCCCACTCGTGTGCTCTTTCTCTCTCTCTCACTCTCACTCACCCACCATGCCTCTTTTCTGAACACAATGCTATGAAACTAGAAATCAACCACGGAAAAAATCTGGAAAGAGCACAAATAGATGGAGGCTAAATAACAGGCTACTAAACAATGAATGGGTCAACCAAGAAGTCAACAATTACATGGAGAAAAATGAAAATGAAAATACAACAGTCCAAAATCTTTGGGACACAGAAAAGGCAGTTCTAAGAGGGAAGTTTATAGCAATATAGGCCCACCTCAAGAAGCAAGAAAAATCTCAGATAAACAACCTACCCATACACATAAAGGAGCTACAAAAAGAAGAACAAATGAAACTGCAAACCAACAGAAGGAAGGAAATAATGAAGATTGGAGCAGAAATAAATGACTAAAAAACCCCAATAGAACAGATCAGTGAAACCAGGAGCTGGTTCTTCAAAAAGATCAACAAAATTGATAAACCTTTAGCCAGACTCATAAAGAGAGAGAGAGAGAGGGAGGACTCAAATAAACAAAATCAAAAACAAAAGAGGAGAAAAAACAACTGACACTACAGAAATACGAATGATTGTAAAATGATTGTAAAATTACATGCCAACAAACTGGACAACCTACAAGAAATGGATAAATTCGTAAAAACATATAACCTCCCAAAACTGAATCAGGAAGAATAAAAATTTGAACAGTCCAATTACCAGCAATGAAATTGAATCAGTAATCAAAAAAAACTCCCAACAAGCAAAAGTCCAGGACCACATGGCTTCACAGGTGAATTCTACCAAACATTTAAAGAAGAGTTAATACCTATCCTTCCCAAAATATTTCAAAAAACAGAAGAGGAAGAAAAACTTCCAAATTCATTCTCTGAGGCCAGCATTACACTGACACCAAAACCAGAGAAAAACACCACAAAAAAGAGAAGTACAAGCCAGCATCTCTGATGAACATAGATGCAAAAATCCTCAACAAAATATTAGCAAACCAAATCTAACAATACATTAAAAAAATTATTCACCATGGTCAAGTGGGATTTATTCCTGGGATGCCAGAGTGGTTCAATATTTGCAAATCAAGCAACATGATACATCAATAAAAAAGAAAAAGCATATGATCATTTCAATAGTTGCAGAAAAAGCATTTGACAATGTAATTAATCCATTCATGATAAAAGCCCTCCACAAAGTAGGTTTAGAGAGAACATACCTCAACACAGGAAAGGCCTTATGTGAAAAACCCACAGCTAACATCATACTTAATGGGGAAAAACTGAGAGTTCTCCCCTAAGGTAAGGAACAAGACAAGGATGTCCACTCTCACCACTTTTATTCAACATAGTACTGTAAGTTCTAACCACAGCAATCAGCCAAGAAAAAGAAGTCAAGGCATCCAAATTAGTAAGGAAGAAGTCAAACTTCCACTATTTGCAGATGACATGACACTATATATAGAAAACCCTGAAGATTCCACCAAAAAACTACTAGAACTGATAAATGAATTCAGTAAAGTTGCAGGATACAAAATCAAGGTACAGAAATCTGTTGCATTTCTCTATGCTAATAACAAAGCAGGAGAAAGAGAAATTAAGAAAAAAAATCTCATTTATAATTGCACCAAAATAAAATACCAAGGAATAAGCCTAACCAAGGAGGCAAAAGACCCGTATTCTGAAAACTATAAAACTTTGTTGAAAGAAATTGGAGATGACACAAAGAAATCGAAAGACATCCCATGCTCATGGATTGGAAAAACAAATATTGTTAAAATGTCTATAAAACCCAAAGCAATATACAGATTTAATGCAATAGCTATCAAAATACCAACAGCATTTTTCACAGAACTAGAACAAACAATCCTAAAATGTACATAGAACCACAAAAGACCCCAAAAAGTGAAAGCAATCTTTAAAAAGAAAAACAAAACTGGAGGTAGCACAATTCTAGACTTCAAGTTATATTACAAAGTTGTAGTAATCAAAACAGGCACAAAAAGAGACAGATCAACAGAACAGAGTACAAAGCCAAGAAATAAAGTCACAATTATATGGTCAATTAATCTAGGACAAAGGAGGCAAGAATATGCAATGGGAAAAACAAATGGTGTTGGGAAAACTGGACAGCAACAGGGAAAGGAATTAAACCGGGCCACTTTCTTACACAATACACATAAACAAACTAAAAATGGACTAAGGACCTAAATGTGAGACCTGAAACCATAAAAATCCTAGAAGAGAGTAATTTCCTGAATTTGGCCATAGCAACATCTTTTTAGATATGTCTGCTGAGGCAAGGGAAACAAAAGCAAAAATAAACTATTGGAACTACATGAAAATAAAAAGCTTCTCCGCAGCAAAAACAAAACAAAACAAAAAACAACCAACAAAATTAAAAGACAACCTACTGAATGGGAGAAGATATTCACAAATGACATATCGAATAAAGAATCAGTATCCGAAGTACATAAAGAACTCACACAACTCAAAACACACACACAAAAACAAATCATCTGATTAAAAAATGGACAGAAGACATGAACATTTTCTAAAGAAGACACACAAATGGCCAACAGACACATGAAAAGATGCTCAACATCACTCATGATCAGAAAAATGCCATTCAAAACCACAATGAGTTATCACCTCACACCTTTCAGAATGGCTAAAATCAAAGCCACAAGAAACAACAAGTGTTGGCGAGGATGTGGAAAAAGGAACCCTCGTGCACTGTTGGTAGGAAGGTAAACTGGTGCGGCCATTGTGGAAAATAGTGCGGAGGTTCCTCAAAAGATTAAAAATAGAACTATCCTGGGATGCCTGGCTGGCTCAGTCAGTAGAGCATGCAACCCTTGATTTCAAAGTCATGATTTTGAGTCCCTCACTGAGTGTAAAGTTTACTTAAAAAAAAAAATGGAACACCCTATAATCCAGTAATCACACTACTGGGTATTTTACCCAAAAAATGAGAAAACACTAATTCGAAGGGATATATACACCCCTATGTTTATTGAAGCATTATTTACAATTGTCAAACTATGGAAGCAACCCAAGTATCCATCAATAGATGGCTAAAGAAGATGTGGCACGTGCGCGTGCGTGCGCGCGCGCGCACACACACACACACACACACACACACACACACACAGAGGAATATTACTCAGCCATAAAAAAGAATGAAATCTTGCCATTTGCAACAATGTGGATGGATCTACAGAGTATAATGCTAAGTGAAATAAGCCAGTCAGAGAAAGACAAATACCATATGATTTCACTCCATGTGAAATTTAAGATACAAAAGAAACAATGGAAAGAAAAAGAGACATACCAAAAAACATACTCTTAACTATAGAGAACAGTTACCAGAGGGGAGATGATTGGGGTGATGGTGAAGAGGTGAAGAGGATTAAGAGTACACTTACCTTGATGAGCACTGAGTAATATATGGAACTGCTGAATCACTATATTATACATCTGAAAGTAGTATATTAACTATACTGGAGTGAAAATAAATTAAAAAAAATGTGGTCATTTAAAAAAATAAATGGAAAGCTATGTATAAAGAAGAGAACCATAAGCAAAGTAAAATAATAGTCAACCAGTTGCTGAAGAAGATATGTGTAATGCATGTAAGTAACAAAGGATTATTTTTCCAAAAGATAAGAAACATTTCTACAACTCAAATAAGAAAAGATAAACACCCTAATAGAAGTTTGGGAAGAGATATTAAAAGACAACTCACAGGGCGCCTGGGTGGCTCAGTCAGTTGAGTGACCGACTCTTGACTTCCACTCAGGTCATGATCTGGGGGTCATGGGATCAAGCCCCATGTCAGGCTCTGCACTGGGCATGGAGCCTGCTTGAGATTCTTTCTTTCCCTCTCCCTCTGCCCCCTCCTCTCTCTCACTTGCGCTCTCTCTCTCTCTAAAAATAAATAAATAAAAGACAATTCACAGATGTGGAAATTAGTTTCAAAGAATGAAACAAATTTGAAACTAATAACCAATGCACACCTGAAAAGAGCTTAACTACAAGCTCACTAGTAGTTAAGGAAATGCAAATTAGAATAACAGGATAAAATTTCAGCCCCATCAGATTGGCAAAAATGAAAAAGTTTGACAATACCAAGTATTGAAATGGATGTGGAGCTGCAAAAATCTGTCATATTCTGCTGGTGGAAGAATAAATTGGGGCAATATCTTTGGAAAACAACTTGGTAAGATCTAGTAAAACTGAATACATACAAATCCATAAACCCAGCAATTCCTCTCTTAGGTGTATGCACTAGAGAAATGTTGATACACACCTACAAGCAGACACATACATGAAGATTCACTGTAGCACTGTTAAGAACAATAAACAACTGGAAATCACCCGAACACCCAGCATGAAAATGGTAAAATTGTGGTATATTCATGCAATGGAATACCATACAGCTCACTTACATGTACCATGGTCTTCGTAGTTTGCGGTACTTAAGAGGCTCCAGTTTAAAACAAAACCAAAGCTCCAGTCCTTCTTCTTCTTCTTCTTTTTTTTAAGACTGTATTTATTTGTTTGAGAAAGAGCGCACAAGCAGGGGGAGGGACAGAGGCAGAGGGAGAAGCAGACTCCCCGCCAAGCAGGACCCTGGGATCATGACCCAAGCCGAAGGCAGATGCTCAACTGACCCAGCCACCCACCCTACAGCCCTTCTTTTTTTTTTTTTTTTTTAAAGATTTTATTTATTTATTTGACAGAGAGAGACAGCGAGAGAGGGAACACAAGCAAGGGGAGTGTGAGAGGGTGAAGCAGGCTTCCCACCAAGCAGGGAGCCTGATGTGGGGCTTGATCCCAGGACCCTGGGATCATGACCTGAGCCGAAGGCAAACGCTTAATGGCTGAGCCACCCAGGCACCCCCTCCAGCCCTTCTTTTAAATATAATCTGCAGAACTAGCTTCCAGGCTGGACTGTAACATAGGCTCCTCCTTTAGGTCATCATTTGTAATTACTTGGTTTACTGCCATAAACATTCACCCTTAGAAGTAGTGGAAGAATCAAGTTCCCTAATGATTGGCAATCTTAGCAATTGAAAGAGGGGCTTTAGTATTACAATGCTATAGATGTTTAATTTTTTAAACTTTTTTTTATTGTGGTAAAATACACATAACAAATTTACCATCTTAACCATGTGTGAGTGTACGGTTCAGTATATTCACCTGTTGTGAAACCATCCACCTCCAGAAGTCCTTTCATCTTGCAAAACTGAAACTCTGTACCCACAAAACAATAACTCCCATTTCTCCTTCCCCCAACCCAAGGCAATCATCACCAGTATAAACCCTGTATGCCTTAAATAATGACTCCTCCTTCTCCTCTCCTCCAATTCCCTGGTAACCTCTACTTTACTTTCTGTCTCTATGAATTTGACTACTCTAGGTACCTCATAAAAGTGGAATCATACGATCTTTGTTGTTCCATTACTGGCTTATTTCACTTAGCATAATGTCCTCAAGGTTTCTCCATATTACAGCATGTGTCAGAATTTCCTTTTTTAGGCTGAATGATACTCCATTGTATGTATATCACGTTTTGTCTATCCATTCATCCACGGAGGGACATTTGGGTTGCTTCTACCTTTTGACTACTGTGAATAATTCTGCTGTGAACACGGATATATGAGTATCTGAGTTCCTGCTTTCAATTCTTTTGAGTATATACCCAGATGTGGAATTGCTGGATCATATGCGGGTTCTATTTTTAATTTTTTAAGGAAGTGCCACACTGTTTTCTAAAGAGACTGAACCATTTTTCATTCCCAGTGACACTGTACAAGGTTCCAATCTCTCCGCGGTTGTTAAATATTTTTTATGTGTGTGAAATAAATTCAGGTCAGGCTAATTGATCGAAAACAAACTATTTCTTTATGTATGGTAGACACTCAAATATTTTGTTGAAATCAATTCAACCATCAGTAAATGTTTATTGAATTAAATTCAATGCATATTTGTTAAATTTCTACTATGCTTGTTCAGTATAAGGGACACAATGATGAATAATGGTCTTTATTCTTAAGGAGCTCATAATCCAGTAGATCTAATAAGTATAAACTAAACTGAATTTACAGCATATTGTTAAATATCTAGCTATTAAAAGTAGACATTTCTATTTCTTTTAGTAATAATAAAACTATTGAGTACAACTTGTATTTGCGCAGATTTTTACCTGTTTGTTTGCAAACACAACCAGAGGAAGGATTGGGTTTGTTCCAATTAATTGATGAAGGTGTTTCTTGGCTTCAGGTAACCTGTTGTGATCTGCTGAATCCACCACAAAGATCAGCAGCAATCCTCTGGACAGGTACATTTCCCAATAGGCACGGAAAGGTTCACTGCCACCAACTACAGAGAACAGTAGAGAAAGAAGACAAAAAAACCATTGCAGAAACATCGACTGAGGAGGCAGGAAAGGCACTTTTGGGTAATTTCCAAACACAGGACAGGTGTTCTGATAAAATTGCCACTGTGTTAGAGTGTACCCAATTCTGAGAATGACCAGAGACATGTTACTAGGGAAATGGCTGGTAGGAATATTTACCCTCCATAAGTGGTTCAATCATTCTGGAACACAAAGACTCAGCATAAAGACACTAGATACTACAGTGGATACAGTGGATGCCTCCTGACCTGTAACATGCTGCGGCCACAGGGACCAGTGCCTATCTGTTAAGCTCAGAAAATGGGAGTATGTTATATGTTACTAAAATAATTCGGGGTGATAGGTTAAAACACACCTTTCTCCTAAATAAGTTTTTTTTTTTTAAAGATTTTTATTTATGTATTTGACAGAGACAAACAGCCAGTGAGAGAGAACACAAGCAGGGGGAGTGGGAGAGGAAGAAGCAGGCTTCCAGCGGAGGAGCCTGATGTGGGGCTCGATCCCGGAACGCTGGGATCACGCCCTGAGCCGAAGGCAGCCACTTAACGACTGAGCCACCCAGGCGCCCCCCAAATAAGTTTTAAATACACTGAATTCACTGGCCAGCCTCATTTGCACTATCTTTTTCCTTCGTCAAAATCCCAGAACTAATTTCTCCTCTTAACATTGCACTAAGATTTAATAGGATCCTGTGGGCATTAAAGAATATTTGCCTCAGAAAAAAAAAAAATGTCTTTGGATTATTTCATTCCGTTGATTCTTCCCAGAAGAAATTTACTGGTATGATAATATATATACACAATGAATTTAATTTTTATTTTTCTCCTACAACAGAGGTTGGCAAACTTTGGCCCACAGTCTAAATCTGGCCCACTGCTTACATTTGTACAGCCCAGGAACAAAGAATGGATTTTACATTTTTAAATGTTGGGGAGAAAAAGAGAAAGAATAACATTTCATGACACGGGAACATTATCACATCTGGATTTCAGTGTCTATAAATAAAGGTTTATCAGAACACAGACGTGGACTTGTTCACATACTGTCCATGCTGCTTCCACACTACAAGTTTAGTAGCTGCGTAGAGAGCATGTGGCCATCAAAGCCTACATTATTTACTACCTAGCCCTTTACAGAAAAAGTTTGAAGACCCTTGTTTTAGGAATTTAACAAAAAAAATTAAAATACTACTGGGAAAATGTCTTGATTTGCCTGTCCTTTGTTTTCCTTTTACAAAGGTAGGTTAATTCCCTAAATTATTTTGTGTTATTAACTTTTTAAAAGAATGTGTAATCATCTAAGTAATTCATATGGTTTTAACATATTTAGTTTAAGCATGAATGAACATTTGGGTTGTTCCTCATTTCGTGTGTGTGTAACACTTCATCTATATAAGGATTTACCTATGACATTTCACCTATATAGGGATTTTTATCTTTTTGTTATTAACTTCTAACTGAATTGCAATGTATTCAAAGAACATGGTTTGTATGATGCCCCTTCTCTGAAAAATTTGTTAATGCTTGCTGTATGATCCACTAGGTGGATCATGAGCCTTTGAGAAGAACCATGTATTATAGCTTTGGGATGTAGCTAAAATTGTCTAATTGAAAATCTTATATGGTCCATTAGATGAAACTTATTGTGTTCAAATTGTCTGTATCTTTGCTGATTTTTTTCCTCTTTGATTCTATTAATAATTGACAATATGTTGAAATCCCTCACTCCAATGGTAGATATGTCCATTTCTTCCCCTAATCGAAGTCTTCCTTTCTTTTCATCCCTTCGTTCCTTCCTTGCTTTCTTTTCACTTCTTATATATGGAGACTATTTTCTTAGCTATCTATTTGGTTAAAATTATTATTTCTTCTATAGCTTCTGAACAAATTAAAACCTCTATTCCTAATAATGTTGTTAGCTGAAAGATTTGCCTACACGTTGAACAATTTCTCTGCCCGTATTTTCTTTTTGTAACTGGATGAAAGCAAAAATAAAAAGGCGATTACAGTAATCTAAGGGAGAGATGGTGTCGGTTCCAAATGAAATAGGTGCAGTAGGAAAGGATATAACTGATGAATTCAAGCTTTGTTTAGAGGTAGAAAAATTCATAGTGTTTTATTTGTGGACTGGAGTTGGGGGTGCAAAAGGAGACATCAGGGTGACTCCTAGTTTTCTGGCTTGAGTAACATGATAGGTGAGGAACCATTTACTGACCAGTAACAGTTATGGAGATAAATCAAGCACTTTGTTTTGACCCTTTTAGGTTCAAGAGGCCAATTAGATATACTGGTGAAGATGTCAGGTGACATTTGGATATGCTTGGGCTGGGTACGTAAATTTGGGAGTCATTAGCATAAAGATGGTATTTAAGGCCAATAGGATGGATAAAATCATCCAAGGAGAGAATGTAAAGAACAGAATCTAATGCAACTTTGGGGAACAGCAATATTTAGAGAGGTGGTGACTCCAGAATTACTTTAGTGTAGAGACTTCTGGGTTGCCCTCTGGTTACAAAAAGAGGTTTGGGGCTTTTTTATAGTTGCATTTGCAGAGAAGGAAGTATGTCGTATTTACTTAGACTGAATGTTTATTGGGGGTAGTAAAGGAAAAGAGGCTATTATAGGAGGGGGTGCTATAGCCTTCCTTGCAGCTCCCTCTTATGCCAGCACTGAAAAAAGGAGGAAATAAGAATAGAAAGTGAGATCCTCCACACTGCACTATTGAACTATACATGCATTCTAAAAGTGTAGGAAAACCTGACCCAGTGTCACTTTTTCATAAGGGTGCAGTGTTGCTAACGTATGTCTGGCTTAAGGTATAACAAGATAAGCCTACCCTGTTACTAATGAGAAAGAGGGCTTACTCTCCAGAAACTCCATCTGGCTATCTTCAGTGTTGATGCATACTGCATTGAAGCCTTGGGTGGGTGCCACACTGTGCTGGACTCTGTTTAAAGCTAGAGAGTGCAGAACACTGGTCTTTCCTGCTCCATCCAGGCCCAACACAAGGATCTGCTTATTTTTCTCCTGTGAAAACAAAAGACAAATCAAGAAACCTATGCGACCAGAGCCTTGTTTTCCTGGCTCCTGGAAGCGTGCCTGCCTGTGGTAGGACCCAACAATAATTGTAGAATTGTAAACCAGAACAAAACTTCACAGAACATTTAATATGTCTAGGGGAACCTGGCTGGCTCAGTTAGTAGAGCATGGGACTCTTGGTCCTGGGCTTGTGAATCCAAGCCCCATGTTGGGCGTAGAGCTTACTTAAAAAAAAATTAATAGATCTAGAACAAACTGTACCAAACAGCCATTAGTTATGTGGTATTAATCATACCACATCCCTCCATCCTCCAACTAGAATGGTGGTGATCAATCTATTAAATATAGACTTTACATATATCAGGATTTATAGAAGGTGCCATAGATCTCTGGATCAATTTTCAGACTTTACCTTGCTTCTTGAGTTCATGTCCACTGGGGAATGCACCAGAATTCAGTTTGTTGTTTGGTATCTTGGACCTCTATGGTTCATTACTGACTATGCCATTCAGCATGTAAGGACCTAAGGTCTCATATTATTGATCTGTTTTCTTTCCCTAATTGGATCACTAACTAGCTTAAAAGACTTTAGGGCAAAGTTCCACCTTATACTTTTTAATATAAGTATCATGATTGAATGAAAAGGCTAAGGTTATAGAAATTGTTAAAGAGGTTCCAATCACAAATGAAGATTTATTTTAGAACCCGATGTTAAAACCTGTTGAACTTGACATAAACTTTAGAATGCAGCATTCCACCAACATACCAGACTTAGAAATTTTTATAATAACTGATTGAGAGACAAGAAGGGCAGGCTGGTATGAAAAGTTCAGAGTGCTCAGAAAGGTGGCTTTTAGGGTACAATATTTAATGTGAACAGTAATAAATGACCAACAATACAGCCAGATTGCCCACAGGAATTCAATTCTATTTCTCAAACTGCCTACTGGTAAAGTTTCTCATGCACAAAAAACACCGGTAATTGTCTTCAATGACATTATTTGGAAATAACAATAATCTTTTACATTTGTACTTGAACACTAAATGACATTAGATTTAGACTGGGTTTCTAGTAAAAAGTGAATTTTTTTCATTATCCCACTTTTTCTTTTGTTGAAAATAAGATCTATGTGAAAGATGTTTGAAGATCTGGTCTAACAGGGTCTTGTATAGTAGAGCATGATTTATGAAAACTGTCTTGTGAATAACAGAATTAGAAAAAGTGCATGTTTGTTTTTGGAGTTCTTGATGGCTTGTAAAGCAAATGGTATTTCCACAGTTATTTTCTATCTTCATCTCCATTCCCTTCCCTCTGCATCTAAACGCTATAGTGTCATTCTGGGAGTGTGGTGGTGACGAAGAAGGACTTCCTGGATAGAGAATACTTCACAGGATGATTTAAATCACATGCTTTAAAGCGAAGTTGGGCCCAAGAAATGGCTGCAGGGTGTGGACTGTGTCCCCCTTACCGTCTCCACCAATGGCCCCACTCATGGCTCCCCCAACATATTTTATCAGTTCCAAGATGCACTCCTCCCCCCATTTTAACATATCCAAAATGAGGGTTTTATAATTCATGGTATGTCTTTTTTTTTTTTTTTTTTGCAGAGAGAGAGAGAGCGTGCCCTTGCGGGCAGGGTTGAGGGAAGGAGCAGAGGGAGAGGGAGAGAGAATCCCAAGAAGACTCATGGCTGAGCACAGAGCGGGGCTTGATCTCAAGACACTGAGATCATGACCTGAGCCAAAATCAAGAGTGGGATGCTTAACCCACTGAGACACCCAAGTGTCCAGATATGTCATATTTTGATTGGCAGCATTTTTTTTTTCTTTCTCAGTGGTGCTAAAATAATGGTATCTGACATCCGAGGAATATTGTGAGTAAAAACAGTTCCCTACTCTCTTTTCAACCACATGGCTGTCCCTACTCTAACCTGTCTAGAAATTCTGCAGTCACTAATGCTTACATTTTACTTTATTTTTTAGCAAAATACATGCTTTCTAATGTTTACCATCTCTTAAGGAAAGCTAGGATTACTGTTAAGCCAAAAGTTCTGACACAATTTGTGATTTTGAACACCACCGTTCCCTGTCAATAGTCATTCTTTTAACGATAAATGGATCTATAATAGTCTGTGTTTTACCAGAGATCAAATCGCAGTTAATAATTCAAATTGTTTAGAACCAGAAAGCACCTGCGAGCTCAGGAACTCCAGGAGCAAGAAGCTTATTAAGCTGATCCAAACAATGCCTGTTTTTTCTTTCTTTTTATCCTACACCCCTCAATTTTTTCACTATGGTAAAATACACATAATATAAAATTTACCATCTTACCCATTATTAGGCATACAATTCAGTGGTATTAAATACATTCATGATGCCCTGCAACCATCACCACCATTCATCTCCATAAGTCTTCATCTTGTAAAACTGAATCTCTGTACTCATTATCATTCTCCCTCCCCTCAGCCTCAGGCAACCACCAATTCTATTCTACGATTTTGACTACTCTAGGTACCTCATATAAGTAGTACAAACACCATAGGTATTTGTCTTTTTGTGATTGCAGTGCCTGGTTTCTGAGACCTCTCAGTTAAAACTTGGTGACCATCCCTCTGGGTGCCGGTGCTCCGAAAACAAAGGAAGCAGTAACCACAGAGAAGGTCCAGCCCTCAAACACATCTGCACGAATTCAGGGGCCCTGCACTACAGAATGGAGTCGGATAGAGAGCCCGCATGCGGCGAGTGCTCGGGGCTGGTTTCGGCGCTGTAGGCGGGGTGTGGCCACTGCCGCTGAGCGCCGGACAGAGACCCGGCAGGCGAAGGGCCCCTTCCGCCCGGTGCGGACCAAGCATGACCTCTTCTTCTCATCGCTACGCCGCCCGAGGGTGAGCGCAGGAGCAGGGTGGGGGGTGAGGGTAAGGCAGGTGACAGGAAGGGGCTAGCAACGGTCTTGCGAAGCTTGGCACACCCCCTCGCATCCACAGATTAAAATGCCCTCAAAGGAGACCCGCTTCCCTCCCGCGCGGGTCGGGGCCTCGCCTCGGACGTAACAGAGCCGGCGGCGCTCGGGCCTGACCGCCTACAATGGCCTTGGAGAGCCGGTCGAGGCCCGGTCCCTTACCGGCGGCTCCAGCGGGGGCTTTGTCAAGGCGCTGTTGTCCTTCTTCTCTTTCTCTTCTTTTCCCTTGAGTTGTTCCTTCTCTTTCTCGGTCTCCCGCTCTTTCCTCTTTTCCTCCTCTTTACAGTTACTTTTCTCCTCCTTTCCTTTCCCCTTCTCCTTTTCTTTTCCCTTAATTTTCTCCTTCTCCACCTCCTTTTTCTCTTTCTCCTCCTTTCCTGTTTCCCGAATTTTCTCTTTCTGCGGCTCCTTCCCCTTCTTCACCTTCCCCTTCTCCATCACCTTCCCCTTCTCCATCACCTTCCCCTTCTCCATCCCCACCGCCCTGATTTCCTTCCCTCTTTCCGCGCGCCCGCGCGCTGGAGCCTGGGCCCTGGGTCCCGGTAGGTGTGGCCCCCGTGGCGGACGCAGGGTGGAGACGTAGGTCCACGCGGCGTAGACAACACCTGCAGTCGCTGCGCGGCCGAGGCCAGTCCCAGGGCGCGCTGGCTGCCGCCGGGCATCTGACGCCCGCTAGCAGGGGTCTGCGGCGCCGCGGATTCGCTGAACGCGGGGCGGGGGAGGGGAGATTGCGGGGGAGCTAGAGGAAGCGTTGACCCAGGGAGGTGGGGGAGGCCCAGCCACGGGAGTTGGGAGAGACCCGGGGGACTGATCTTCCGGGTAGGAAAAACGCCCCAGGCGACACGTCCTCCGGAGGTCGCACTATGGCCCCGATACCCTTGTGTGGGCCGCAGTCTCTGAAAGGCCTTCCAAGCCGGCCCAGTTCCTAGCGTGTCACCTCTCCCACATTATCCTAGAGCCACCCGGCCCACGTGTCTCCCATCGGAAGAACGCTTCGGAAGCCGCCGGCGTCCAGAGCATCCCAGAGGTTTCCCCGCCTCTCCCAGCCAGTAATCACAAGCCTGAAAAGCGAAGTCGGGTATCTTCCCATCCTCCCTCCCGTCTTAACTCCACTAGGAGTGTCTAGCGGCCGCTATCCAAGATGCTTAAGAGAAACATGAACGGTTCCCTTTTTTTTACATGTCGCTTAAACGGAATTACCTGGAGATTAAATTAGTAGTCCACTAGGAACATAGATAGTAGTAATGATGGGTATTAAAACTACAACTAAACAAAATAGTCACCCCCCAATGTTCCCATATGCAGCCAAACAGGTACCCATGGGACCTTTCAAAGGTGGTGTTAATATTTCTTAAGTTGGTTGAAAAATATATGGATGGTTCTTTTTTATTATTTTTTTTTTTTTTAAGATTTTATATATTTATTTGACAGAGACAGAGATAGCCAGCAAGAGGGAACACAAGCAGGGGGAATGGGAGAGGAAGAAGCAGTCTCCCAGCAGAGGAGCCCGATATGGGGCTCAATCGCAGGACCATGGGATCACACCCTGAGCTGAAGGCAGATACTTAACGACTGAGCCACCCAGGCGCCCCTTATTATTTTCTTAAACCGCTCTCAAGGATGTATTTCACAATCTAATGAAATTATCTTAATGCAATAAATTGACTTTCTTTCATCAGATCTACTGTTCCAATAGGCTTGTAAGGAACAGTGAATGACAGGCTGGTTCCAGCTTTGAGTGATGTAAGTTTTTAACGTTAGCAGTTTACAAGCAGCCTTGAAAATGCTGTGCTTAGTAACTTAAAAAATGTTTACTCCTCAATTTGTTTATAAACACACATGAACATGATGAATTGTTAGTGAAGTTACAACTGGACTCTCTCAGTTCCATCAGATTAGTTTTGAAGCTTTGTGGGAGGGGCAAGAAACAATTTTAGATATTCAGCCTAAAAAATTCTTAGGTATACCAACCAGAAAGTCCTCAATAAAATGCCAAAACCCAAAACACCTTAATCCATACTCACTGCTAGAATATTTTATTTTAAAATGTACCACAGTGAATGGATGTATCCATATTGGCTTCTATAATGTATGTACACGTACACACACACACACACACACACACACACACACACACACCCCAAGTATATGTCATTGATTAAAGACCTGTCTAAAAGAAGAAATAATTACTAGAAAATTAATATAGATGTTTATACTTCATTTGACAATTATAACTTACTTAAATTGAGGTTTCAGTTGCTTAGTAATAACTGGTAATAACAAAGGCTAGTAATTACAATGACTAAATAGAGAAATGGAAATTTCACTCTTGGTGCCTTGGGTCAAAATTTTCAACGATGGATAACTTTCACCAAAATTCTGTAGTTCAGTTAACCTAAAAATGATTATCCTTCACCACAGAAATTTAATGGAATCCTAAATAACAAATTTATGAACAATTATTCCTGTAATGGAGTATATATTCAGAAGGAATAAGTATATCTTACCAAAAGATTATTCTCTAAGCTCAAAAAATATTATGCCATAATAAGTCATTCATATATAGGAGGGTCTCTTGTTTAGACATTACTGCAGATTCTGATTAGGCAGCACTGCATTTCTTACTCTTACAAAGGAGGGAAAGCCTTTTAAAAAATATCTTTGAAGAAGTTTCAATAGGTATGTTCAGAGTCAAACACAGCAGCACTTTATTAACAAGGACGAAATAATATGATCACAAGGAAATACTCAGTCTAAATTCAATGCTATCTTGGGCAGCACAAAATGAATACTAACAAGGGTGGCAATCCAGTGTGTCTGTCTCACAGCTGTTCAATGGGAAAGTGGCTTGTAAGCAAGGAAGACCAGAGCAACACTGACACCAGACTGACTGTACAATACTTCATTACTTTGAGAAGGGTAATGAATAGTTGTACCCCAAATGACAAAGGTGAGTCATTTTAGTATCTATTAATTGGGCCAAATAGTTAAGTTCTAATACTGCCCGCTTTTGAACTCTGGAGGATTTCCTCTCTACCTCAGAAGTCAATGTTCATGCTCTTAACAGGGCCATTAAATCTTTTGATTGAGACACTCCAAACCCATCTGACTCAGAACACTGGGTCTAAGAGTCAACTTCCTGCAACATCGATACATTTTCCTTGAGTTCTTTAATGGTGCCAAATCAGCATAATGTCATCATAATCTGAAAACAATACAGGGTGCAAAGAAGTCCTAATTTATATATGTGTGTGTATATATGTACATACACACACATTTCATTACTATATATATAGTATGTATATATAGTATCCCATACTCCAGGATCACACGACAGAGAATTTATGGTTAAAAGCGATCATGACATTTACTTTAGTTTTCCTGTGGTCATTCATGTAATGAAGTGAAGAACACCAGTGTATTAATAAGGTCCCTTTTTATCACATGATATTTCTAAGCAGATATTTGGAATGCTCAGAAGATTCCACTTTCAGTCTCTTAAGGCCTCCTAAGACATAATTTAAAGTGGGATTTGATAGGAACAAATATCTTCGGACTCGAGTTGAAACAGAAGTAGGTTCTGTTTAAATCCTAGGAAATTTTGGATAACATGCCTTGTTTGTGAAACTGAAAAAACACCAGATCACAGCACACAAAGAGAAAAAAGGCAACAGAGATCAAGGTGGGAAAATGTCCAATTATTTTGAGTCCTTATCATCTGTGCAAAGCTAGGTGGTACAAGCAGGCCAAGTCTGACTAGGCAGAGTTTGAGGAAGATGTTTTCCTGTGTGATGCACAAGAAAATCATTTCATGAAAATGTGGGTATGGGAGAGGGAGTAGCTCTGTGCTTCTTGCTGTGTTACCTTTATTATGTTCCTAGTGTCAGCGAGACTACAAATAGCCTGCAAACAAGAATGTTCTAATCACCAGCCACCTTTTCCACCTTTCTTCTTTTTCTGTTGCTGTTTCTTTTTTGTCGCTGGAGCCCCTGCAGGTTTCTGGTGTCTTGGGGGTATGATATTACTTGTAGATGCAGATGCTGTTGCTGCGCTGCCAGGTCTTGGGGAGGTTGGTGGGCTGCTCACAGTTTTACTGGCATCCCTGAAATCATCAGGTCAGGAGAGTGTTGGTCATTCATATATTCAACAAAGGAAAAGACTATAAAAACATATGTATGTGGATTTCACTTTCTACTCCTAACAATCTCCCACACATATTCTATTTCTTTTAAAGTGGGCTCCCCAACTTCCTATCCATTTTTCTTTTGAATACAGTATTTACTGCTTTTAATTAAAGAAAAATATGTGGTTCATGCCAATTTTTAGAAAGCGCAGGAAAGAAAAAAATTTAAATGACTCAATCTTACAATGTTAGAATAACTTATTTAGTAACATTTTTAATACTTCTAGTCATCTTATTTATAGTATCTGTCCTTATTTTCAGTTAGTTGAATGACTCTATATTTAGCTTCCTTTTGAAAATACTGGAATCCTAACATTTATAATTCTATAATCCTAGTATTTACAATATAATCAAACCAGAAACACATTTTTTTTCCTTTACATAAGCATATTGGCAAAACACTTACTAAAGATATCTAACTGTATTCCTTATACTAAAAATATATTTTAAAAATTCTTATTAATGATCCTGAGTCCATCTGAGAAAGAATCAACCTATGCTGTGAGTGACTTCAATTGAGGAGCAATGACTTACAGTTCAGATGAAGCTCCTGCAGTTGCTCCCTGGGTCCCTTTTCCAATCTGATCCTTCTTTTTACCCTTCTTTCTTCCCCGGTAGTAAGAACGTTCTCTCATTGGTAGCCATCTTTCTGGGTCTGGGGTCACCTTTGGGTCATAATTCTTAGGCAGTTTTCCTGTGTATTAAGGGATAAAGAAATGAGATATGTTCATAATGTTTTCAAGATAGTCTGCTTAAAGAATGTGTCCAGGCCCAGGAATAAATAACATTAAAACTGAAATAAGTTCATCTGAGAAGGTTTTATTTCTATAATCTAGCCAGGGAAAAGACCTTATTAAGCATAATACAAAATTCAGAAGCCATCAAGGAAAAGACTTCACAGATATATCTATTAAAAATTTTTTTTAAAATATTTATTTATTTATTGTGCAAATGGTGATTTATTAAAGCACGGGGACAAGACATGTGGGCAGGAAGAGCTGCTGCCTAAAGTTTCATTTATTTTTAAATAATCTCTATACCTTACGTGAGGCCCAAACTCACGACCCTAAGATCAAGAATTCTGACTGCACCAGCTAGGTGCCCCTATATAAAAAATACTTAATTGCATTTGGTAGGAGATACATTTTTAAGAGAAATAACAAAAAAATATTTGCATATTATATAACAGAGTGGACTGATATTCTTAACATAGAAACAGGTCTTGAGGCACCTGGGTGGCTCAGTCATTAAGCGTCTGCCTTCGGCTCAGGTCATGATCCCAGCGCCCTGGGATCGAGCTCCGCATTGGGCTCCCCGTTCAGTGGGAAGCCTGCTTCTCCCTCTCCCACTCCCCCTGATTGTTTTCCCTCTCTCGCTGTCTGTCAAATAAATGAATAAAATCTTAAAAAAAAAAAAAAAAGAAAAAGAAACAGGTCTTGATATTCAATAGATAAATCATGCAAAGAAAAATGGTGTAATTAGGGTAAGCCAGGAGAAATAGAAGTCCTTACTCATGTGAAAAAATGTTCTACCTCAGTAATTACAAATGAAAAGGTAGCAAAATTCTAACAAACAAATATTAAAAGCAGTAACAATACCCAGTGTTGATGAGATAGTAAGAAACACTCAAACACTATGGCAGAAGTGTATAATGGTATAGCCTTTGAGAGAGCAATTTAATTTGGCAGTACTAGCCAAAATTTGTACGTCTAGAAATTTATCCTGCGGATACCCATAAGACACAAAGTTATGTATAAGAATATGGGGGTGCCTGGGTGGCTCAGTCAGTTGAGCGTCCAACTCTTGAAGTCGGCTCTGGTCATGATCTCAGGATTGTGGGACTGAACCCCATGTCGGGCTCTATGCAGAGTGGGGAGTCTCCTCTCTCTCTCTGCCCCTCCTCCTGCTAGCACCCTCTCTCTATAAAATAATAAATCTTAAAAAGAACATTCTCTATGGTATTCTTTAAAGTAAACTAACAAGTGTCTATCAATAAGAGAATGATTAAATAAATTAGAGTATGCCCACATTATAAGAAGCTATAGCTATGGGGACGCCTGGGTGGCTCAGTAGGTTAAGCATCTGCCTTCGGCTCAGATCATGATCCCAGGGTCCCGGAACTGAGTCCTGCATCAAGCTCCTTGCTCAGCAGGGAGCCTGCTTCTCCCTCTGCCTACCATTCCCCCTGCTTGTGCGCTCTCTCTTTCTCTCTCCTCCCCCCACCTCTAACAAATAAATAAATAAATAAATCTTAAAAAAAAAAAAAAAAGAAGCTATAGCTGTGGGTTAAAAAGTACATCTATAGGGGCGCCTGGGTGGCACAGCGGTTAAGCGTCTGCCTTTGGTTCAGGGCGTGATCCCGGCGTTATGGGATCGAGCCCCACATCAGGCTCCTCCGCTATGAGCCTGCTTCTTCCTCTCCCACTCCCCCTGCTTGTGTTCCCTCTCTCGCTGGCTGTCTCTATCTCTGTCGAATAAATAAATAAAAATCTTAAAAAAAAAAAAAAAAAAGTACATCTATATTTATTAATTTGGAAAAATGTCTGCATGATACAGTCTAAAGTAGAAGATTAAAACAAATTATCCGGAAGATATTGTTCGTATCAATTTTCTAAAAACTTTTATTGACTGATCATGTAAATGTATAAATAATATATGTTTCTATATACAAAAAAGTTAAATTGTAATTATCTCTGGGAGTATGAATTTTGGGTAGGGAATTTTCCATGCTTTATTGCCATTGTATAATGACGGAAGTTTTGTTTTTAGAATGAGCATATGTCACTTACAAGTTTTTAAAAAGTTTTTAAAACTTGTAAGTTTTAAAAAATACTCATCTGGAAACCGCAAAAAAATAGAAAAGAAAGTGATATTACAGGTTACTGCTACCTGTAGTTATCAGCTGTTCCCTTGCAGTATTACTAATACATGAAACAAATACTTAGCATGGGACTCAATCTCAGGTTTGTGAGTTCGAGCCCCACGTTGGGCATGGAGCCTACTTAAAAATAAACGAAAGAAATGAAGGAAGGAAAGGAAGGAAAGGAAGGAAAGAAAGAAAAGAAAGAAGGAAAGACAGAATGAATCTGATTTATACCACAGATTTCTCAGATTCAGGAACAGGTAGGTGGCTCTAGGGATAACTTCTGACTAGTTGAAGCCAAACATGGTAATTCTACCCACTCTTGCCAGGAATTAAGAACACAGCCTAAGCCAATCCATGCATGTCATTCCCTTGGTTAATGGTTCACGCTTAGACAATGACCTATGTTGGCCCATGAGATTAATGGGAAAGACATGACAACTGCAGAAAGGCCCTCTTTGAACTGTGGATATAAATGACAAGCCCCACGGGCGCCTGGGTGGTGCAGTTAGTTGAGCATTCAAACTTCTGATTTCGGCTCAGGTCATGATCCTTGGGGTCATGAGACTAAGCCTCATGTTGGGCTCCAAGTTCAGCATGGAGTCTGCTTGGGACTCTCTCTCCCTCTCCCTCTGCATACCCCCCTGCCCCTGCATGCACTCTCTAAAATAAATCTTAAAAAAAATAAATAAAAAAGACAAACCCTGACTGTTGCTAACAAACATATGACTCTAATGGGATTCAGTTTTGTATACGAAGAGATAAAACTCCTAGATTAGTCAATCTTTCCTATACACAGCTATTTTCATAAATAGCCAGTTCAAATTGAGTTCAGTTTGTAGCTAAAAGCACCCTAATGAATAAAGGGCTTACTGTGTGCCAGGCATCATTCTGAGATCTTTACATGTGGTATCTCATTTAATCCTAGAAGGATATATAACATCCATTTTATAGATGAAAAACTCAGGCAGGTACATTAAGTAATCTATTCACAGTTATAGCAAAAGAGCAACATTAACTAGAGCAAAAATTTGAATTCAGGCAATCAAACTCTCTAGAGCTGTGGTCTTTAAAGTAAAAAAAATTAAATATTAGCTATAGTCAAGGCAAAAGTCAGTGTTCAAAGACAATCGAGAGAACAGTGTTTTTGTCTGAAGATTTTTATACTGGGCTAAACTCAAGCTTTTATCTTGTAAAATCTAAAGATAAAAAAAGAAAAATCCTTACCCTTCTTTTTTTTCTTCTTCTTTTTCAAATCTCCCTGTCTACAAAGAGAAGAAAAATCATTACCATTGTCATGATAAAATATCAATACAGCATTAAACATGTGCAAAAGAGTGAGCTGGGCACTTTATCATTAGGCACTTAAGATTTGGCACTGTCTCTCCAAAGTTAACAAACTAGGCGGGATATTAATACTGGTTAAGTTTAATCAAGCTTCACACACTATAGTTTTTAGAAAGTGGTTTAAAAAAGATTAGCAAGGTTTTCAGAAAACAGACACCATTTATATTGCCATACATTAAATTTAGTAAAAAGAAATCTGCACAAGCATGAAAATCTACAATACTATGTTAAGTTACATGTTTGGCAAAATTAGAGAACAGGTAACTAAACTCTTAGGCAAAAGAACCACGCGCAGGTGTCATACATGCAAAGACTATCTCTGGGAGGGTATGTAAGACAAGAAACATTGGTTGTGACCTTGGAGAGAGGAAGAGCATATAAGGATGGGAAGAAGCTTTTATTCTGTATGTTTTTATCTTCCAGATCTTGAACCTGGTGAGTTTACAGAATTTTCTAAGTAAAATCTTTATTACGTACACTTAAAAAAAAAAGGGAAGGTGTAGTGAAAGGATCATGAAAAATAAAGAAAACACTTCAAAATAATGAAGTACTCTGACACCTGTAAGAGGAAGACATAAAAAATATCTCTGCACATAATCATACGTGACATGCCTCTATGGGAACTATGAAACAGTGAACTAAAAAGATGAGACAGCAACAATTTCTGCCCAAAATTCATTCTACCAAGTCGTTCAATTGTGAAAATTCTTTCAGGGCATTCTAAAGAATAAGAAATGCAACATACAGGGTCATACTTTAACGAGCTTCATCTCTCACCCAGGCTAAGCAAGTCTTCTAAACTGTCTCTCTACAAAAATCACCCTCCAGCCATACCTGCAATTTCCCAAAGGTTCTCTGCCTTTGCTCACACTTGGCCTAATTCATCCTCCTCAAGAGTCAACACAGTCACCTCTTCCATGAGGTGATTTCCTAGCCCCCAACTGTTCCCAGGAAGGACTATACCCTCTGCCCTGCACAATCACAGAACATGCAACCTTTATTGAAATTACTGCTGTATTTCCTTCTGCTAGACTTAGGTTCTTTTAAGGGAAAGGACCATGACTTATTTTTTGTCAACAACACAGTGTATCTTCAAAAGAAACTAAACCTTTGGGGCACCTGGCTGGCTGTCAGTAGAGCATGTGACTCCTGATCTCTGGGTTGTGAGTTCGAGCCCCCCATGAGGTGTAGAGATTACTTAAAAAAAACAAAAAACTAAACCTTTGTATCCAAAAGTGAGCATAAAAGGCTTTAATAATGCCTAATGAAAATAATGTGCTGAAATTTAAAAGCCTAAAAGTCAGTATCTTTTTTTTTTTTTTTAAGATTTTATTTATTTATTCGACAGAGATAGAGACAGCCAGCAAGAGAGGGAACACAAGCAGGGGGAGTAGGAGAGGAAGAAGCAGGCTCCAGCAGAGCAGGGAGCCCGATGTAGGGCTCAATCCCAGAACGCTGGGATCACGCCCTGAGCCAAAGGCAGATGCTTAACGACTGAGCCACCCAGCCGCCCCAAAAGGTCAATATCTTAATAATTGTCTAAGGAAAAGGAGAGGATTAAAGGATTAGAAAAGAGCTATATTCTTACTAATTACTCAATTCTGTTTTGAAAGAGGAAAAAAATACAGAAAATAATTAAATAGGGGGCGCCTGCGTGGCTTAGTCTGTTAGGAATCCACCTCTTGATCTCAGCTCAGGTCTTGATCTCGGAATCGTGAGTTGAAGCCCTGTGCTGGGCTCCACGCTGAGCATGGAGGGAGGGAGTTAGGGGGTGAGGGGGAGAGAGAGAGAGAAAGGGGGGAGGGAGGAAGGAAAGGAAGGAAGGAGGAAAACCTTTAAATAAGCATTACTTGAAAATCCCCTTAAGATTTGGCTTGAATTTTTCATTTTGGGATTCTTGATAAGGTTTGAGGTGGGACTCATATGATGAAATGGAATTTGGACCAGGTAGTAATCTGAGACTCCAGTTCCTAATTTTAGTTAAAAAATCTATTATGAGGATGATAATGCTTTTTTACCAGAGTTCATAATGTAGTTACTCATATACTATTGCTAATATATTTTTTTTTAAGTTAGGAAAAAATTTACATTTCAAAAGGCACTCAGAAAAGGAGAAAACAGGGACACCTGAGGGGCTCAGTCGTTTAGCATCTGCCTTCAGCTCAGGTCATGATCTCGGGGTCCTGGGATCAAGCCCCACATTGGGCTCCCTGCTCAGTGGGGAGTCTGCTTCTCCCCCTCCCTCTGCCCCTCCCCACCATTTATGCTCTCTCTAGCTCTCTCTCCCTCTCTCTCAAATAAATAAAATCTTAAAAAAAAAAAAAAAAAAGGAGAAACAGTGAAAAACCATGAAAGCCAGAAATCTGGGGAAGGATTATCTCTCTTCCATTCTCTATTCATTCCAAGTCTCTATTCATGGAATCTTAAACATTTCACTGTGTTTCTGAGATGGCCAGGCGGGAGAAGAATTGGAATTTGATTTCTTATAAGTTAATGAAGCTTGATAATCTTCCTTCCAAATCAGCACAATAAACCTCATATAGAACTATATGAGAACTAAACTCGATATAGAATTACTAAATGATGTACTAAATATACGCCAAAAACTTACAAGGTAAATAAAGTAGGGGACAACCAGCTAATGGAATACTATGCATAAAAAGAATGAAATATGTCTATACTAAAAATATGAAGAAGGGGAGCCTGGGTGGCTCAGTCAGTTAAGCATCTGACTTAGGCTCAGGTCATGATCCCAGGGTCCTGGGATTGAGCCCCACACTGGGCTCCCTGCTCAGCAGGGAGTCTGCTTCTCCTTCTACCCCTCACCCCTGCTCATGCTCTCTCTCTGAGAAATAAATAAAATCTTAAAAAAAAAAAAAAGAATATGGAGAAATCTCCACAACTTAGTAAATGAAAGCAAGGTGGAAAATAGTAAGTACAACATAATCCCCTTCTGTAAAAAAACAAAAAATAAACCAATCCAAGGAAAATATTTCTAAATCACCTTTGTGTGTAAACACAAAGAATGTCCTGAAGACAGACACTCAATACCAAAGGTTAATTTGGGGGTGGGATGGGGGGAGGTGGTACACAACACAAGGACTAAGAACTGGGCATAGCAAAAAGGAAGCGGAAAAGAAACAAGGGGGACTTAAACTTTATTCACAAGGAGTTTTCAGAGAATGTATTTTTCATTCCTTATGTAATTTAAAGTCCACATTAGTGAATGTTACAATGAAAACATTACCCTTGCTCCTTTGGTTGACTATCTCCAGCAACTTTTCCACCTTTTTTCCGAATGTAAGTAGCACCAGGAGAATTTTCAAGAGCCTCGACGTCTACTTTTAGAGACATACTATCTGACGAGGGCAGATGTTTACTAAGGCTGGGATCAAACAGGAGTTCAGGAACACAATATATACACATACATATGTCTGCCAAAAGAAAAACAGTCTTTTTTTTGATGTCCTTTGTCAAAAGTAAAAAAATGTTCTTAAATCTTCTATAGAGTAACAAATTAGGGGCGCCTGGGTGGCTCAGTCAGTTAAGCATCTGCCTTCGGTTCATATCATGATCCCAGAGTTCCGGGATTGAGCCCCCTATTGGGCTCCCTGCTCAGCAGGGAGTAAGCTTCTCCCTCTACCCCTCACCCCCACTCGTGCTGTCTCTCAAATAAGAAAATCTTAAAAAAAAAAAAAAATAACAAATCAGATGATAAGGTCAATTATATATTATATACCCTGAAAAAAGAAACCATAATCTACTTCAAGATGGGGCTTAATAAAATCTCTATTCCAAAACAACTACCAAACGTAGATTTCCTCACTACCAAGGTTTTGAGCTGTGGCTACTTAGCATCCACGATTCCACCTTGGGTTTGGGAGCACACCATGACTAGAGTAGCACATGATCAAACTCAGCCAATCAGGGCACTGAATCTCTTATCTTCACAGTAACTATTAGGCATGTGATCTAAAATAGTTCAATCAGAATGATATTTCAGAATCTTTTACAGCCACCCAAATAAGATATGCTTTTTCTTTTTCTTTTCTTTTCTTTTTTTTTTTTTGCTGCTTGTCTTGAACCTGAAGAGATATAAGCTGCATCTTGACTTCATTTTTGCTTTTGGATCAAACTGTACCCCCAAGTGGATCTACTACTGTATTTTTCAGTCATGTTGACCAATAAATTCTCATTTTTGCTCTTACTGGTTAGAAGAGTGTTCTGTTTGTTTGTTGAAATTTACAACAGAAAAAGCCATGGTCAAAACAGGTATTAGAAGGGATCTAGCACGCTACTTGGGAGCTGTCTAAAAGAACAATCAAAAGGTCAAAAGGATACGCTTTTGCCTTCTCAGGATCTACAAGTGAGTAAGCAGAAATAAGCTGCGCCAGGGTGTGAATATCTTTTGGATTTTGTCTTAAAAAAAGAAGAAAAAGAAAGTCAGTGAACAGTTTATGAAACTGGAAAAAATAACAAACAAGCAAAATTAACTTCCTTGTATCAAATAATAGCAATAGAATTTGCATTTTTACATCTCCAGCTTTTACAACTTACTTCCATAGCTGTTCTAGGTCACTAATTGCCTCTTTCTTCCGCCCATATTTGAGTTTGAAGTTTGCAGCCTCTCTTATCAAGGACAAATGAGCAGAAGATTTGGGCTACAGGTTTAATAAAAAAAAGGAAAAAGAAATTTAAGCTACATATCTACCAAGTTCATGAAGTTACAATATTCATTAGACTTTAAGTTGGGCCTCTCTATTAAATTCCTCAAAGTTTTACTGAATTCATGAAATAACAACAAAAATCACACAAACATACAGGAAGGGAGGTAGACAAATTATACAAGTGATGATCAATTTATGAATTTGGACCACAACCTTTTTTTAGATTGTCTACAACTAGAAATATTTCCCCATAATCAAATCTTAGAGATATATCACCATAATTCTCAAACATTAACACAGTATTTCCCAGAACACTGATATCCCTCTACTGCCAATAGTGCCAACAGTATAAATGCCACCTGTGTGCATGTATATTTATAAGTGGGATATTGCCTATGCAGAGACTCACACTGGAAAAAATGAAGATGTTCTTATTCCATGGAAAAATGAGATACAATTATTGCACAAACTTATTGTTCCACCACTTTCTGCCATCCATGAGCTCTCCAGCCACTAACGATGAGCACTCCCATATGTACTCATGTATGATTTTTTGAGATTATACACAAATACATATAACGAACCAGAAAGGACTTCAAAACCTGAGCCTTTTTTTTTTCATTTTACAATAATTCTTATTTCTAATAACTTTATTTGGATCTAGTATACTTAAAAAATTAATTTGACAGTCTAACAGTATTCAATTCTTTAAATAGTGACTTGGAATATTTCAATTCTTGTAACTTGAGTTCACTACTACAGCTTTTTTAGATAAAAACATACCCTCATAACAATTTACTCCATTTATTTACCTGATGGTTTTGATACCACTGGATAGCTTGCGTGAAGACCTCAATGGCACTATCGATATCCTCCTCATGGCTGTACATAGTCACTAATGCAGATACCTACCCAGCCAAAAGTATAAATTAATGAATAAAATACCTTCTTTTCTCCCAGAATAAGCTTTTTGAAAATGAAAAAAATTGGAAAAAATAGCAAATAAAAGTTTCTAGGCTCTCTGCCAGTACCAAATTCACCATAAAAATTCTTACTTTCTAGACCATAATAACTAGAAATACCATATACAACAGTAGTTCCCAAATACAAAGGTAGTTATCTATAAAATATGACTTTCCTTTTAAACCAGTGCCAGTTCACAGTTTGTTACTAGCGCATAGCAAGATAAGAATAATAGCTGAGAGTAAGTGCTTAGAAAATTAGTTTATATAATAAAACACTGCTGGCAAACCCAATGTGTGATCAGTGAGGTACACACGAGTGTGGCTAAACTACCATGTAAGTTCTATCTGGCCTGAGCTACAAAAAGCCAGTGAAAAGCTTGCCTAGTGTGTTGGAGGGACAGCAAGGAGACCCATGTGGCTATAGCAGAGTGAGAACAGGAGGAGCAATTATGAGATGAGGATAGAAAGGAATAGAAACAAGATTTTCTTTGAGAAAATCAATAAACTGATGAACCTCTGGCTAAACTGATCAGAAAACAAAAAAGAAGACCTGAATAACCAGTATCAGGAATGAGAGAGGGTCTACAGATATTAAATGGATAAATATGAAATACCTGAACAACTTTTATGCCAGTAAGTTCAACAATGATGAAGTGGATAAATTTCTTGAAAGGTAATAGAAGGCCAGATATGACATACTAGAAAAATTTATATTTGATTCTGATATAGAGTAACTGTAGTCCAGTCTTAAAAAAAAACGAATCTTCAAAGGATAAAGCATTATCATAATATTGTTATACATTACTGAGTGCCAACTGTAAACAAGCTGTGTTAGAGGATACAGACATGAATAAAAGTCCCCGTTCAATAAATGTACATACCACCAATGACAGCATTAGTCTCTACTTTGAAACAGATGCTTTCACAGCTATATCGGTGATCTAAATCTGTGATGACTGAATCATCACAGAACTAAAAACTAAATTTGTTGGTCACTATTACTAAATTGTTTTAACTCAAAATATCACACTGAAGACATGATAAAATAATTTAGGCTAAGAAATTCCCTATACAGGTGTTAGGTTATTTAAGGTTGGCTTTTAGTGATAATGTAAGGCTTAAATAGCACCTTGCCTAAATAATAAGCCAAAGCAAAGCAGAACACAAAACGACATTAAATGCAGACCAGATAAGTAACTTATTTTAACTACTACTCCCACATTATTAATAAAAAGAAATTAAATACAAAGAAACATCAAACAACATACCAAGAGACTGTAATTCCACTACTATTTTAGTCTTACAACATTTTAATTATAAACTCACCATGCCTGGTTTATGCTTTAACTCTTCTATGCTTCTCAATATTAGACATGCTTTGGATATATTACCTTGAGAGATTAAAAACATCATCATCATCACACTGAAGAAAACATATTATTAAAACAAAACAAAACAAGAAATTTAAGTCCTATTTTATAGTATCTCCAAATACTCCAGCTTTGGGATTTTTGGGATAATGTGCTCTATTTATTCTTTTTACACACATATAAAGAAACTGAGTCTCAAGAAACAATTTACCTTGCTAACACCCACAAAGAAAGTTAATGGCAGAGATGCTAACCAGAAAAGAAGTCTCCCAACTCCCACCCAGTCTGCTGAGTTCTCTTTCTCCATTTTCAGACTGTAACTTAACATCCTACCTAAAGACACTGAAACATGTTACTGCAGATATGAGTGCAATGGAAAATTTCCTCCAGTGTCAAAATACTGATTTTCTACTCATTGCAAACACCAACAATGTAACCTTCCAAAGTCTTTAAAAACAAAATAGAAACCAATGACAGCTCTTTCTTAGTAATTTTAGTAGGATAAATACTCCTCTCAAAAATAAACTGGAAACTGGATAAGGAAAGAAAATAAGGGAAGAGCAAGAAAAAGGAAGAGTGGGAAAAGGAAAAAGAAATAAGGGAGGAAGGTAAGGAAATGTGAGAATGGGTAACATTACAGGAGACCAACAATATTTTTTTTCTTTCCTTTTTTTTTTTTTAAAGTAATCTTTATGCCCAATGTGGGGCTCTGGGACTCAAACTCACGACCCTGAGATCAAGAGTCGCATGCTCTATCAAATAAGCCAACTAGGTGCCCCAAGACCAACAATGTTTCTCAACCTTGTCTTTATTACTAAACACTAAGAAATCTCTTAAGACTTTTTTTTCCTAATTGTCAAGTATCCTCATCGTTAGCCATGAAATTTTCGTTCTGGCCATCATAATATCTGTAATATTTTTTGGCCACCCACCAAATAAATGATTCCCCACCCTCATGTTGAGAATGCATGGTCTACATCAGAGACAGAACTTCCTATGATGGAAATGTCTTTATCTATGCTGTTCAACTAGCCTCATGTGGTTATGAAGCTTCTGCAATGTGGCTAGTGTGAGTGAGGAACTGACTTTTAAAAATTTCATTTAATTTTAAACTTAAAATAGCTATATGTGAATAGTGGTTACCAAAAGCTCTAGATAATCACTCAAGGCTAGTTCAAATCGACAAAAAAACACCAGCAGTTTTCTGTAAGATTAAAAAATGTCAGTTTTCATTAAATTTCCCTGCCTCTTCTCCCCCAAAGATGTGGGTCATAAACTATAAACAAAGGAGAAAGGGCTAAGTTAAGAAAACTAAATGCAAAGTAACCCTTCTTTCATGCAAATATGACCAAGTGACAGATATAAGCATTTCTACACATGACATACCCAGGAAGTTTAAGTATGATCTTTTGAAACATAGGAATCCTTTGCTACCCAGTTTCAAGGCACAGATTGAGAATCATCCTAAAAACTTAATAACCTGAAGAAAGGCTGTTTGAAACAGTAATAATGCTTCATCACTTGCCAAAATTTTTTTGCAAACTTTTTAAAACCACATGGTTCACAACTACTTCAGAAACATCTCAACCATGTTTCCATTAAAATGATATTTTAATCATGATGAAATAATTATTAATACCTTGGGAAATTTTCAGCTGTGCCATGGTCAGCTTAATTTGAGCTGCATTTTCTGGATGCTGATCTGAAAACTCCTAAAATGTTTTTAGTTGGAGAAAAAAAAAACACAATTTACACAACTAACCGCACACAGTTCAATTATCACTTCTACACAGAATTTAAAATCCAGTTTTAAAATATTAACGTTTTGGTTTCAGATCAAAATTTTAATTCTGGAAAAATTTTGATTCCCATTTTGTTCTAAAATTATGCTCTGAAAGTGTAAAACTATCAAGTTCCAGGAAGTCATTAATAGAGAAATAATAATTAAGATTATTACACAGTTTTGTTTCTGTTTAAATAAGATACTCAAATAGATGCTGCCTCCTTACTGAGGATCCTTCAGGATGGTCCTAATTTTACCCTGCTCAACTTTCCAGGGTACTGTACCCTCAGGAATTTCAAACATGTAATCCAACAACTGATTTAGGATGATAAAAACCAAGTTAGTATCTCTGTAATTGTTTGAGGTTTTGGACTGGGACTCATTGGAAAAGACATTACTGAAAAAATAGGTTAAGCATATTCTGACATTATAAGCCTAAAACAAACTGTTAACTCATGCTAAATTGATCTCCAAATGAAAACCATTCTTCAAGTTTATGGTAAACATTTAATAATGCAAAAAAAAAAAAAAAAAAAAAATTTTTTTTTTTTTTTAAATAGGCCGGCCCAGCGTGAAGCCCAACACGGGGCCTGAACTCAACACCCTAAGATCAAGACCTGAGCTAAGATCAAGAGTCCAACACTCAACTGACTGAGCCACCCAGGCACCCCACAATGCAAATGTACATAAAACAAAGCTGTAGCTCAAGAATTAACTAAAGTAACACTCTGGAATTTGTCTAGTGGTATGTTACCTATTAGTTTTCCCACTTTATTTACAAGTTTACAGGCTATGATAATGAAAATGAAACAAGGATGCAACAACATGACACCTCATTAAAAATTCAAATAATTCCTTTACCTGAAGCAGCTCTATTGCTTTTGTGTGCTGCTTTTCACGGCAGAGCTGGGCAGCTTGGATTAATACAGGCAGGAGATGCTCAGGACTTTGGGACTGTAAACTGGCAGATATTTTGCGGCACTGTTCTGCCTAAAAAAAACAGTATTCCCCCCCACAAAAATAAGTTGGTTAATAAAATTAAACATTAAGTGAACGACCAAAAAGAAAAGGATGGGGGTGGAAGGGGAAGGAACTCAGCTGAAAGACAAGAGTGAAGAACTAGTGAGTTCTACTGAACTACTGAGAAGTGGTTTATAGTATCTATTCTCATTTTTTTACTCTAAGGAAAGATTTCCATTTACTGAATTTACTGAGTTACAAAAGCATTTAGGAAAGGGCTAGATCTTTGGGCGGGGGGCGGAGAATCTTAAGCAGGCCCCAGCTTAGAGCCCGACGCCCAACACGGGCTCAATCTCACAACCCTGAGATCATGACCTGAGCTGAAATCAAGTGTTGGACGTCTAACTCACTGAGCCACCCAGGTGCCCCAGAAAGGACTAGTTCTAAATTAATTTGGATGCTTAAATTTTGAGTTTTGTTTAAAAAAAGAAAATACAAGTATCAGCCTTTGCTTAAAAGCAACAAAATGTATAAGTATTTCTTGCTAAAGTATTCAAGAATAACCTGGCTCCGTTCTAAATAACAAAAATGTTACTGCCTCTCACTCTCCTACTGAAAACCTCTCCTGTGGAAGAGTAAGAAATCTTTAGAATTAACGCATATTAGATTTCGAATTGACCTCCTTAGCATTTATAACTTGAATAATTCTGCACAAACTAAAATGAAAGACAGATCTTAAACCTAAAATCACAGTTGACATCTTTCTACTTTAATTCAGAGAGATTAGAAATAAGGTACTGACAACAGTGTCTCATTTACAAGTGTGAATAGTGTCCTCTTCCTCTTAAGAGGCAGCTATAGACCTTTACGAAGAACTGGGCAAATTACGTGTTTAACAAAATTTATGATATATGACATTCTGAAAAATACATTGGTGTAAGACAAAAAATATACACAGATTGGACTGTTACACCACCCATTATGCCTCATATGCCATACTCCAACAAAAGGTTGAGCCAGAGCAATGAGAGATTTGCTACCTACCTGATTTGTGTACATAGCAAGTAAAGCTTTGTTAAATTCTATAGCTTGTAGCTGTTTCTTAGAAAGCTTAAACTCTACTCCTTCTGCATTGGTTAATTTCACCTTCTTCTTGGAGTCAAAGACATTTTGGTCCTGACAAAGAAAAGTTCATCTGTCATTAACAGCAATCTCAGACTTTAACCTTTTAACATGTCAAGACTCTATTCCTTTTCCATTTAGTTACTTTATACACAAGAGAGCTTGGAAGATAATACATCTACCTGGTTAGGTTGTTTAAACCCCTAAGATGCATATAAATTTGTCTTGGGTTCTTGGTTTTCTTTTGATTTATCCTTCCACTATTAACTGCTTGTTTTGAGCTTTTTGAAGAAAAGTACTTATGGACAGAACAAATCTTACAGTGGAAATCAAGACTACGAAGATACAAAGAAATCTGTAATCTACAAACCATGCCCTTTAGAATTTAGATGATAAATGAGGAAAATAATTCTTTCCTCTTTGAAACAGTCATTACGTAAGCAAATCATTAAAATTCAGAAATAAATTCACACCTCTTTTGAAACCCTGTTTAGCAAAAAAAAAGCTAATGTAAAATAGCTGCTGTTTTTCTTTTCCTTAAGGCCCTTCTCACCTAGGCAGTAGCTCAAAGACGCTCAAATTCTCAAACTTGTGTGCAGCAAACACAGTGTTATCTGCCTTATAAAAGTCCTGTTAAAAATTACAGAATGTCACATACCTTTCTAGGAAGGAAGACAATTAAATTACATGCATCTTGAGAAGGACAAACTGAGCATCGGAATGTCTACTGTGTGCACTGTATTCTAGCTTTCTTAAATAATATATTCACAAGTAAGTGATACTCTATGTTTTTAAACCAGGTCTTCTACTAGTTTGAAGACTAAAAGGAGACAAAGAAGATATCTGAAATAAATACCACTTTTTCTGAGTGTGAAGCTTCAAACCAATGTAAAAATTATTTTAATGTACAGCAAAAAACTTTCATATAAATCAACTGCTTTTTTTTTTTTTTAAGATTTTATTTATTTACTTGAGAGAGAGAGAGGACAAGCTGGGGAGAAGGACAGAGGGAGAGGGGGAAGCAGACTCCCCGCTGAGCTGGGAGCCTGATATGGGGTTCGTTCCCAGGACCCCAGGACCATAACCTGAGCCGAAGGCAGACATTTAACCGACTGAGCCATCCAGGAGCCCCTCACATAAATCAATTCTTAAGAAACCAGATTTTTAGTTGGTTTTCCTCTGTACTATTTTAATACTTCAATTCATCATGCATGCCACTGCCAGACTTCTCTTAAACTTTGCTATCATGGCACCTATTCAAAAATTTGATTTTCAAGGCCTCCCATACTTTGTTCTCATTCAATCTAAACTTTAAAAAATTTTTAACTAGCATGTATGTATCCTTTTAACTTCTGTTTTCTCATTTTCTTCTCATAAGCCATAAGTATTTCTCCATATGTTCACTTGCTTATGCTGTCGTTTAACCTTCAAACTGTAACCCTCATTTTCAAGGGTGAGCCATAAATTTACCAGCTCAGAGACCTTTTCTTTCACCAATACTGCAGTTAAAAAGTCAAAAATTTAAACACGTACTTTTTTTTCAATACCAGAATGAGATTTTTAAATGATGTAATGATTAAGACTGAGTTTCTATTTCTTTTGCATTATTATTTCATCCAGCACTATTTTGAATAAAAAGTCTGTTGACTAAAGAAAGTTCGGTATATCCCTCTCCCTCTAATCTCTCGCTCTAAGAAATAATTTTTTAAAAATCTTAAAAAAAAGAGTTTGGTATATAACTACAACAAGATTAAGTTATTTAGTGTTTCACACACTCTCCTTCCCATAATTATATCAGGTAAAAAGAATTTATCCTCACTGGCATTTCAAATAATTCATACACAGGCAAGTATATAATGCTGCTAAGATTCAAATGCCAGAATCAGTTTTTGAAACCCTAAACCATGCCAAAGGCCTGCAACATCCTACAACTACTACTCTCTCAAATGCTATTATCTCATCTCTGGAGACCTTCTGAATTTCTGCTATTGGAGGAGGGAAGTACCACGAAGGACTCGAGTCAAGAGACTAGAATCTGAATCCAAGTTCTACCTCTAACAGGCTATGACCTTATAAAAATAACTTAACTCCTTTCAGCCTCAGATTATATTCCTACAAATTGGAGGCAAGTACTGCCACCTAAAAATATAACTGTGAAGATGAAATAAGATGGCACTTGAAAAATCACAGTTTATCAAAAGAAATCAAATGTTACTTTTCTTATTTTCTACTGACTTCAATTTCAAATCTGAAATGTTCTTCCATTAAAACAATGTTCTAAATGGTGGTTAATTTTGCTAGTATAGTACTCTTTAGGATCATTTATATTCCTACTTGTAATTACATTTGACATGTGGCTTTAGGGGTGGGCATGTCTCCCTTCCCCCAAAATAAAAACCACTGGAAAGAAAAAAATCATATATAGAAAACTTAGACTCAACAGATAAAAATGACACATAAAATAAGTGCATCCTTAGTTTAAGAGTCCAAACAATTTATTTTTCAATATACAGATTCTCCACCTTATTATAAACTGGGAAAAGGGTAAGATAGTCCAGAGACTATAAATGCAAAAAAGTTTTATTACTTGAATATAGATTGCAGAATCATCATTATGAAAGTCAACCTGTGATTGTGATTTTGCTACAACTGGACTGTGGTATGGAAAAAAGATGAAGATGAGGGAATATTTTCAGTATAAAATATAAATGTAAGAAAGCCATGGATATCCCATACCTTGTTAATAGTAATGATGTTGTTTGCAATCACAGCTAGCAATGCCACATCTGTTGGCCTGTGAACAATAAGCGACAGTCAAAAAGAAACAAACCTTTAAAAAGAGACTTCATCCCCTATAAAAGGCACTTCATTTTAATAACTTACTTTAGTTTTATTATCTGATTGTAAAGTTGTAACGCCTCCTCTGTACGACCCTGAAGCTGCAGAATATAGGCCATCTGCCCATGAATGATGGCCAGTTCTGCCTGTGGGTCTTCCTCAGTCCCATCCTAAGGAGAAAAAGAAACATTTTTCCCCCTGTAAATTCTCCAAATCGATCTTCATATTTACCAAGTATTCCAAACATTCAAAAGGTACACTATCTTAAAGACAACAGATAATTTTCAGAAAACTTCCCTTAGAATCAGTTTGTTAAAATTTAGGAATTTGACAAAGGTCATTCCAAAAGTAAATTACTGTGTAAATAGTGAGTGCCAGAAAACAATAAAAGATTGATGAAAAGGCTAACAGCTATAAGGACTCTGTAATGAAACTACTTCATAACTGTCTTTAAGACAACTGGAAATGATGACTGTTGGATCATTTGTGGTTCATTTAAGAAATACGCATGGGATTCCTATGAAAGGACCCATATTAAAAGGTCTGAGCCTTACGTCTAAAGTAAGAGAATGTATTTATATTAATATAAATTTAAAATAGAATGTATACGGCATATAAAAATTGTGGTATTGCAATTTCCCAGCCTAAGATTTCATCAAATAATTGATCAAGAGGATTTTTACTGTGATTTATATTTAATAAATCACCACCTACTCTAACAAGTCAATAAATACTACAATGACGCATGCTATAAATTTATATTAGAATGTAAAATTTGGGTTTAATATCAGTGGAATACTTACAGAATCTTCTGATAACGAACGGCGGCAAAGATCTATAAGAAAAAATGGTTTTAAAATTAATATCGCAGGTAACTGCCATTCCTTTCACCATTATGAAGAGCAAAAAATTATTTTTTTTTAAAGATTTTATTTATTTATTTGACAGAGAGATAAAGAGAGCACAAGTAGGCAGAGCAGCAAGCAGAGGGAGTGGGAGAAGCAGGCTCTCCACTGAGCAGGGAGCCCAATACAGGGCTCAGTCCCAGGACCCTGGGATCATGACCTGAGTCAAAGGCAGCTGCTCCACCGACTGGGCCATGCAGGGGCCCCAAGAACTAAATTCTTGGGCAGAAGATTTCAAGATAATTTTAATAACAAGCAAACTTGGATTTTATTATTAGCATCAACATAAATAATAATAAATGTTACATAAATACTATCAGTTCCTGACTATTCTAGCTCTCTGGCATTTTTCTTTCATTTGTAATCTCTGGGTTAAAAAAATTTTAAAGGCATTTAAAAAATATAAATGTAACAAATGCTGATTGCAAAAAATCAATGACAAAAAAAACAGTAAAGACAATAATCCCACCACCAAGAGACAACCACTATTAGCATTTTCATTACTGTTTTTTAAATGCAAATGCACAGCTGCTTTTAAAATGAAATTGTGATATTCTACATACTATTTTGAGACCTCCCTCCCCCATTTAATATATTGTGAACATCTTAATATTATAATAAATAAAAATCTACATTATTTTTTTAAAAGATTTATTTATTTATTTTAGAGAGGGAGAGAGAGACGGAGGGAGGAGAGAAGCAGACTCCTTGCTGGGCATGGAGCCTGATGTGGGGGGCTAGATCCCAGGACCCATGAGATCATGACCTGAGCCTAACCAACTGAGCCACCCAGATGCCCCTAGATCTACATTTTTATTTTAAATGATTGCATTGTAATCTATTTTGTGGTCATGGTAAAACTTAGCCAATCCTCTTATAGGACAGAAACTCATGAGGTTTCTAATTTTTTCTTATGACTATTCCTTCAATTAGGATTCATAAAAATACATACATGAATTTATCTATTTCCTTATAATAAATTTCTTCATTTATCTTACTATTATTAATTAATCTAATTATTTCCTTAAAATGAAATCCTTGGATCAAAGGGTATGCAAATTTTAAAATCTGCCACACATTACTAAATTGTCCACTGCAAAGTCAGTATTATTTTTACACTCAAAACTTCCATGTAGAAGAATGTCCTTTTCCCACACCACTGTCCATACTGAGTATAATCAAGTAATTATAATTCTCAAACATATTTTTCTTCTCATGGTTCTCCAACTTCTGCTTTTATTTTAACCTCCAACATTTAAAATCGACCCTGCTTCACCTTTTCTTCCTCCCCACTGTCACTGCAGTCCCTACATCACTTTTATAGCTTCCAGGGAAATATGTACACAGAAGAAAAGTTTACATGTTTCTGGAGTTGAAAACAAACATAAGCTAGTAGGACTATTTTTCTTTTTTTCTTAATTAAAAGCTTCAAAGCATGTAAATGTTGTATATGAAAACATACTAAATGGAGTTAAACTGTGCTTGAATAGCGTTACCAATACAAATGCAGTGTATATGCATGCATGCACGTACACACACAGGCACACTAATTATCACCGTACTTGAGTACCAGTTTAATAATGATAATCAATATTTACTGGATGCTTATGTTATATGCCATGTACTGCTGTAAATGCTTGACATTAACTCAATTTACATTTAATACTTATAGTGACTTATTAAAAAAATCTCAAAATAAGGTCTGGTATGGATGAAAATGGACAAGTACTCTGGCTTAGGATTAGACAGAAATAGGGGAGAGACATGTTAAAATGCCAAGAGACAGGATAGATGAACTTTGAGAAATTCCCACTGCATCAATAATTTCCAATTATAAATTTCACAAAAATCAAATTCAATTTTTGGAAAAAATGTTTTACGTTATATGCATATTACAATTACACATAATTTTAATAAACTTCCAACCTTCAGCTTTTTGTAGGATTTTCATTGCTTGGCTCAGCTGGCCTTGTCCTATCAGAGCACATGCAGCATTGTAGCATAGTTCGTGTGTGCCTTCTTGGAGGCCCAAGTTCTCCTGTCATGGAGCAAAATACCAGTCAAACACTAGACAGGAATATTTTTCACAGCTGTGTGGGTACATACAGATACTCACTGGAACCACTTTTTCCCAATTGCTTTGAGCTGCAACAACTGCTGAAAGGTTTGTTTTTCTCTCTTCATCATAATCATCTTGGGAGTTTCGGACAAGATCTCTATACACTGCTAAGCATTCATCATAGCGTTCTAACCGGTATAACTAGGGAGACAAATACCAAGTAAAAGATCAGAGGAGAAGACAAATACAGTATTATGTCTCAAACATCATATAAACCCTTTTTTGAATCACTAAGTAGGAAAGGTTATTCAGCATGATATGGGCAATCAACAGTTTTTCCTTTACAATTTTTCCATTAGTTCTGTGTGCTACTAATACTTTCAAAAACTTGCAATGAATGAATCTCTACTACACTGTAGATTTGTAGTCATGATTCAGATAGAAGTCATTATATTTACCCCCTTCCTGAGGTTAGGAAAATGCCTAAGTGGGTTGTGAAAGAAAATTTTTCCAAAGAAATCACCCTGCTACCTAAATCTGACTTACAATGAAAAAATTTTCCCACCCACAAAATGATTATTAAGCCCCAGTGAACAGGAACAAAATTAGATGTTAACAAAATGAGTTAATATTTCCTAGGAGTTCCCTATATTTAATTATTTTCTCTTTCCCAGAAACCAACTAGTAAAGGGTTAATATCAAGCACACAAAACATAATTCGTGCTTATTTCATTCAAGTTGTTCTAAAGGGCAATAACAACTGCCACTCTGGATAAATTAAATCAAGACAACTATATATGACAGAGACTGATGCCCTTCATCAAACTCAAAATGCTGGAATTTACCCTAAATTTGCCTAGCTTACCTTAAAAGTTCTTTATAAACCTACAATCCATGAACTTGTCCAAATCTTTCTCCAACCTGTATGTATTGTTAAACTCCTCCTATCTCTTGGGGACATTTATTACATTATTTGCCCTTACTGACATTTTAAAAATCTTTAAGAGGGTTTTGTTAGTTCTACTAAAACATTTCTGTCCTCTCATCATTAACAGCTCTATTTTTACATTAGGCTTAATTATAGGTCTCAAACCCTTTCAGAATAAGATAGTTTTAGGGAATTCATAAACTAGTTCAATTCATCCAAATTCTTATCTATCATGATTTAGTTTATTTTAACCTTAAAACAAAATGTGTTAAAAACTAGAAATATAATTTCAAAACTGTGTTACATATATCCCACTGGCCTTCATCTTTCCAATTAAAAAGTCAAAATTTCATAGGATAGTTTTTAATTCTAATTTTCTAATTAACCTGCTGAAATAATTTATTCATAGAATATTATATATGCAACTGTTTGTGTGAAGATCAAGAAGAGGGAATATGTTCAAACCTCAAGAACTGGTTTGGTGGCAAGTTTGGTGGAGCATCAGGATGGGCTGAGGTTCCTCATCCCTGCTCCTCGCTACAGGTACAGTCATGCTCACTCAGGATGACAGTCAACATGTATTTTAAAGCAGTAATTACCACTTGTCCATAAAGCTCCTTTAGTTTGTCTGTCTGCTGACTGGCACTTTCTATTGTCTTCAAGGCATTCTCAATTCTGTTCAGCCTGTACTCACAATATGCCTTCTCAAAGGAAAGAGAGTTACTGAAAAAGAAAAAACCATTATCTGATCATTAGCTAACAATGCAGAGCACCCACTATGACAAATATGCTATAAGCTCCTGAGGTATATTAAATCATTTGATCTCCATTAACAACAGATGAGAAAACTGACAAAGTTTAGTAACATGTCTGAAAATCAGTTCACAAGTGGCAGAAAATAGTACATCCATTTCCCTTGCCTCTCTTGCTTTCGTGGATATTCTTAGAATTATTGGCCCTTTGAAACCAAACATTTAAGAATGAAATCATGATTCAGCTAAATAACTAATTGTCTTAGATTAAAAAAAACAATCTGAACACTATTTTGTTTTTTTTCAAGATTTTGTTTTTCAGTAATCTCCACGCCCAAATGGGACTTGAACTCACAACCCTGAGATCAAGAGTGATATGCTCCACCGACTGAACACTATTTTTAATGGGTTATTATAGAAGTTTCTTAGATCAACTAATCAAATAATAAGCCATATAAAGCTGCTTTACATGTGTTCAAAAAAGCAAATGAATAGCAAAGAAAAGGTAACTAAAATCTTAAAAGAACACAGTACTTGCAACCAATTGATAAACACACAATAAAAACATTACCAATCTACATTGACAAGTCATCTACATTAATGTGACACTTGAAACTCATTTTGGAGTTTCATTTATTTATTTTTAAAGATCTTATTTATTTATTTGACAGAAGAAGAGACAGCACAAGCAGGGGGAACAACAGGCAGAGGGAGAGGGAGAAGCAGGCTCCCCATGAGCAGGGAGCCTAATGTGGGGCTCAATCCCAGGACACTGGGATCATGACCTGAGCTGACGGCAGTTGCTTAACCAACTAAGCCACCCAGGTGCCCCTCAGTTTGGAGTTTTAACCATAATCCATGAGAAAGAATATTTATCAAGCAAATGACAACATCCTTTATTTACTTGGCTAAAAAATTATCTGAAAATCTCCCTATGTCACAAAATAACCAAAAGTCAAGATATTGAATTTTAGCGGCGCCGGGGTGGCTCAGTCGTTAAGCATCTGCCTTCGGCTCAGGGCGTGATCCCGGCGTTCTGGGATCGAGCCCCACATCAGGCTCCTCTGCTGGGAGCCTGCTTCTTCCTCTCCCACTCCCCCTGTTTGTGTTCCCTCTTTCGCTGGCTGTCTCTCTGTCAAATAAATAAATAAAATCTTAAAAAAAAAAAAAGACATTGAATTTTAGTATAAACATGTTTATTAGAAAGCAGTGTCCCCTTTACTTTATTTTTAGTAAAGTTTTAAAATTAGTTTTCAATCTTTCTGTGTAGATATGGCTTGAACTCCCCCCAATACCAAAAAGGTATACACTAAGAGGTTTTACATCCACTGCTATTCACATCTACCCTGCTCCCCTTTACCTCCTACTGACTATTTTTATTCACTGTTTCTCCACCTAGTGTTTGTTTTTGCAAATACAGGAAAATACACACATAAATTCTTACATCCTCCTTTTCTTATACAAAAAGTATACTATATAGTTGTTGACCTTTGAATATGGGTTTGAACTGCGTGAGTCCACTTATATGTGGATACTTTTCAATAAATACAGTATAGCACCCTAGATGTATTTTCTCTTCCTTATGATTTTAATGTCATTTTCTTTCCTCTAGCTTACTTTATTTTAAAAATATAATATATAATACATATAACATAAAAAATGTGTTAATCGACTGTTTGTCATCTGTTAGGCCTCCAGTCAATAGTAGGCTATCAGTACAGGTTTTGAGGAGTCTGAAGTTATATACAGATTTTCAACTGTTCGGAGGGTTGGTGCCCCTAACCCGAGATGTTCAAGGGTCAAATGTACATTGTTTTTAACTTTATAAGCCAGTATTTCATTAAAGAGTAAATATACTGCAAAAAATTTTATTTCAATACATATTTCTTTTGGGGCTTAGGCATAACTGTAAAAAAAAAACAAAACCAAATTACAGTAAAAATTTAGAACATAAATTCACATTTCATGAAATGATAAATGAAATAAATGAAAAAGATTAACAACAACAACAACAAATGCTAGATATTCTAAAGACTGCTAAAGAACTCTGACACCGAACGATCTTGACCTAAAAATCATACTCACCTCAACAGTTCTCAAAGGAGGTAGCCACTGAGGTCAGGCTAAGACTGCCATACCATCCTAAAGGCCTCTACTTAAACATCCCTACCCACATTCTACCTTCTCTGCCTCCTTATGTCATCCAAGAATTCATTACATTTATGACCCATATCCTTCAGCAGTTTACCTGCTTCTTAGTGGTTCAAAGGGAAGACAGAGGTAAAGAAAAAAGGCTCCCCAAGGCAGAAAACAACAAAGATACTATTGCTCCTTCCAGTTTCAGAAATACTATTGCCAAGCAAAAAAGAAGGAAGGTCAAAAATCCCTGAATAGTGAGAAAAAAACAAACAAACATGGAAATGGTTATAGCTATGGTAACCATATTTCTAATAACTACACAAACAACTAACTGAATCACTTACTTGACTAACACTTTAGTGTGAGTATTGATGACATTCAAGGCTTCCTTGAAACTTCCATTTTGGATAAGGCATACCACTTTACAGTGCAGGGCAGTTACATCATCCTTGTTGATCTGCAGTACTAGAGAACAATTTTAGGAAAACAATTTTATTTTATTTTAATTTATTTATTAGACAGAGATAGAGACAGCCAGCGAGAGAGGGAACACAAGCAGGGGGAGTGGGAGAGGAAGAAGCAGGCTCATAGCGGAGGAGCCTGATGTGGGGCTCGATCCCACAACGCCAGGATCACGCCCTGAGCCGAAGGCAGACGCTTAACCGCTGTGCCACCCAGGCGCCCCCAGGAAAACAATTTTAAAATCCACTCCCTTCTCACATTTTCCTAAATTTTCCCACCCCCTGCCTCAAGAAGCTACATTTCCAATTTTATTGCAGCAACAATTAGTTGAAACATTAAAAAAAAAAAAATGACCACTAAGAAGTGGCAAAAAGGCAGTTATAATTTAGTAAGATTTCCAATGAGATAGATTCCCAGGATGCATATAGCAAAAAGAAAATTTTAAATAATGAAATAAAGAAGAAAGAAGCTATTTTCTCCAGCTTTTTCACCTTAGGACCCATGCTACATCCTACATATTCCATTAGTTCACCAAGAAAGAAAAAAGTTCATGTAGAATTTGGAAGCAAATGACTTAGGTTTGAGTACAAGCTTGTCGTTTGTGTCTTTAGGTCATGGGCAAATCATTTCACTGCCAAATGCCAGTTTTCTGATCTGCAAAACGAGTATGAAAGTTATTAAGAATAAATGAGAATACTTTAGAAAAATCTATGAGCTGTAACGTATACAAACGCAAGTTATTTTGCTGGCAGTATTTCCAAAAACCACTCAAAATTTCCCTTTTCACCTAAGACGACCGACCAAAAGGGGACAAGGAAGGACTCAGATGGCAAAGTTTCAAAGTTGAACAGTGGTTCAGTGTCAAAATGACCACAATCACTACCCTTGCCCCTGGCAACATTAGGAACCCAAATCTGTGTAAGAATCATATAAATTTTTCCCAATTAAGAAAATATATATTGATCAACAAACTGAAAGTGCTGATTAAATAATTCCTGCAAAATACTTACTACACTGCTACTGAATATACTGGTTGCCGGTTTAGCCAAGGGCTAAAGTTAATTCAAAGCAAGTTTAGGAATCAAATTAACTATTATCAGTAGCTATTTTTCTTAATGTCTGAAATCATCAAAAGTGCACTGTGGCACAATCACTTCTTTTTACATTTACAACAGGATACTGAAAATTATACAATCCTGTATGCTACTGACATAATTTGTACGTTACTGCTTTAAACAGCCAAAGCCTGCCTTAGTAATCACTTTTTCAAATCTAACCAAATACAGGCTGCATCTTCAGTAAAGAATTTACCATGACAGAGCATTAAAAAGCATGGCCCTATTACAGTTACATAGTAAAGGATAAATGAATATAATAAGTAAACCTCACACCAAAGGCAGTTGACTCAAGATTATCAACTTCGGGGCACCCCCCCCCAAAAAAACCCGAAAAACAAAAACAAACCAGGCCATACTTTTCTTCAGACATTATTTCAAATGTTAGTGCTTTCACACACATATTTTCTGATCTAATGACATTGGAGACAGATTTTATCTATGAGAGTGACAGCCCTAACATTTATATCCAGCCCTTTTCCCTCTCTCCTGAGTCTGTACAGCTTGCAACTCGTCAACACCAGCTTCTAAACTACGTGTCCCTAGCAGATTCATCCCTCCGATGCGGCCCTAGAGAAAAAGCTCCCTCAGCAATACTGTCTTGATCACTCCCCTAAAAGGAAGGAGAAAAGGTGGTGATGTGAGATATTTGCGAATTAAGGAGTAAAAACGGAGGAGTCGAGTAAGAAAACAGTGTGAAAGAGGCGCATGGAGTTGCGATCTCTTTAAATTCCACCCTCGCTACCCCGCGGAGGGTAAAGAGGGAAGTACACGTGGCTCTAAGCAACCCAGGACCCAGGGTTGATCAGGTGGAACAGAGGGGCTGCAACCCACGCCTGCCCCGCGTTCCGGCCCCCGTGCAGCTGGCGGCGCGATCTCCAATTCCCGAGTCTACTCGGAGGTGGTCGCGCGCGCCGGAAGGAGGCCGCGTCCTCCCTGCGGCCTGGGCCCGCCCCAGCGCCCGCCCCGACACTTACTCTTGTTGACGGTCTTAAGAGCGCGCGTGAAGTCACCGTTCTGGCCATAACGGTTCACTTCACTCCAGAGCGCAGACACCGAAACCCCCCCGCCGCCGCCGCTCGCCATCTTGGAGGAGACGCGAGGAAGGGGCGGGACGACCTCTGCCCCGGAAGAGGATCTCGGAGGCGGCCAAGCGGGGGAGGAAGCCGGTGGTTGCTAAGCGTTTCGGAGTCGGAAGCGCTCTTATTCTTGAGTCAGGGGCGGAGATCGTAATCTCAGAGGTCTTGGCTAGAAATTTGCGTGGATAGATAGGGTTGATACACCTTACCTGAAACTGGTCTGAAGAACGAGGTGTCGGACCCCGGGAGGGGGAGTCGAGAAGGGATTCACCAGTTTCGGCTCAAAGCAGCCTGCGTTTCTGGGGCTACCACTGCCGGCGAAGCAGCACCCTCGTTGCACGAGGCGGAGCTGAATGACGATGTAAGGAAGACAAAAGAGGCCTATAGAGTGGTAAAGTACTAACTAGAAACCTTAGGGAGCCCTTTGAAGGAAAGTGGGGATAGAGACGGCTTCTCTTTCTGCTGGAGAACACTTCATAGAGGAATTGTATTTGAAAAGGATCTTAAAAGATGATTTAGGAAAACCTGGGGTTGGGTAAAATTCTAGCAGAGAAGCGAATATGAGGAAAGGCACAGAGGGTAAAAGAACCAACAAGTGCAAAGCACGTTTGATGAAACCCCCTTGGCTGCCCTGTGAGCTCCAGTTCAGGTACAGTCGGCAATAAAGCCAAAGGATAATGTGTAAAGGGTGAGAATGCCTAGGCTCAGTTCCTGGCTCTGCGTGCGACTCCTCATGTCTGAATGTGAGCAAGTTATTTATGAGTCCCAGTTTTCCCGAGTGTAAAATAGGGAAAATATTATTATTGTTCTGGGGATAACAGATACTTCATGCATCCTGGCATTTACTGGCACTCAATACAAAGACATAAGAGGTTTAGGGTTTTTGTAAAAGCTTAAATATAAATATGTTTGAATGTCAGAACGCAGTACCTGTTGAATGGTCTTAAAAAACAGGACATTTTAATGAACGCCTCTGCAGACTCAAATATTGTCAAAATCCTACTAACTCCTGCCACTTCCTCTCTCTTTCCCAGCATCTTATTCTTTTTATCCTTCAATATTTCTGTACCTGGTTCCATATTTTAGAAAGTTACTTCTTTGACCTTGCAGACTAGGCGACATTCCCGTTACTCTCTAATATAGCTCTGTACTTCTGAGCACTCATTTGAAGCCTGTTTATATGGACTATCATTTCCATGAGGCCAGGGACCATATTTACACTTACCGCAGTATCTCTAGGATCTAGCACACTGCCTGGCACATAGTTGGTATTCAACTTTTTAACATGAGTTTTTGCTTATTTCTCCCCTAAGCTGAGTTCCTTCAGGGTAAAAGGTATGTCCAGCTCATAGTTGTGTCCAGTGGTGCCTGGTACATTTCATGTCTGATCAGTATGGTATAATGTAAAAACAGCACTACTGGTCTAGTGAACTCTATTTCAGGACACTATAAGCTCTGTGAATTAGTAAAAATCATGAAAAGAGTTGTGGACTTTCATTTGAAAGACTGTGCAACTGTCACAGTTTTTAAGCTAATTATGCCTAGATTTCAGGGGGGTAAGGGAGTTCCAGATGACATCTGATATACCCAAAATTTTGTGTGAATTTTTCTGAGGAAAGGTTTTGTCGCTTTTCATCGAATTCTCCAAAAGTGTTTTTGTGCAACAGCCCCACCCCACCCAAGGTTAAGAACCACAGCCTTAGTGGTGATTACCTTAACTTCTCAGAAGATTGACTTTATAAAAGGATTCAGTTTTAGTTTCTGCATCAGTCTTGATGCATATACTATGTAGCTTCCAGAAATTCCTCAGAATTCTGGTATGAATTCCTGTGGTTTTATTTCTTATGTCCTTTTCATCAGGTTTTGTTGCAAACTGGATGAAAGTATATGGATTTCATCTGCCTTTTTATCTGCCATTTTTGAGATGAGTCTTCCAGAGTGGTCTTTTAAAGCATTTATCTGGGCACCTGGGTGGCTCAGTCGTTGAGCGTCTGCCTTCGGCTCAGGGCGTGATCCCAGAGTCCTGGGATCGAGCCCCACATCAGACTCCTCTGCTGGGAGCCTACTTCTTCCTTTCCCACTCCCCCTGCTTGTGTTCCCTCTTTCGCTGGCTGTCTCTCTGTCAAATAAATAAAAAAATCTTAAAAAAAAAAAAAAAGCATTTATCTGATGCCACTCTTCTACCCTCCAGATGAAATCCAAAAGCCTATCATGTAACGTCCTTTATGGTTTGGCCTCTGCTTTCTCTCTCCCCAATCCACATAGGTCTTTTGTTACTCACTCCCTAGTCCCCTTGCATGTTATACTCCTCTAACATTTAGTTATGTGTGGTTCCATGTTGCCGTAGCTATGGGAGTTTGCACATTTATTCATTCAACAAATATTTACTAAATGCTTCGTATGTGTTGGTGTCTGGCATTATACTGGTTGATAGGAACACAATTAAAAAAAAGACAACCCAGTATACTTGGAATATATTTTCTAGTTGGGAGAGATAGGCAATAAACAAATATATACTATGTTCAGTGGTAATAAATTCAATGAAAATTAAGGTAAGAGGGATTAAGAATAGAGTGCAAAGAATACATTCATTCACAATGTATACTTGTTCCTCCTTTTGTGTACTCAGAATCCCTGATCATTTACTCCATATTAAGACAATGTAGTGTTTTGAAATTGTCTGCCCCTGGAAGACTCCCAAGATTCATTGAGGGCAGAAATTGGATCTTGTTAATTGCTGCATCCCCAGGATCTTGCACATAACCGGTACTCAAAACCTTATTTTTTGCACCAATGCATTTAGCCATTTGTGAAGCTTCCATGTATAGTATCTTGTCATTTTATCCACTTTGTGAAGCAGGCAGAAGAAATATTTAGTGGTACCTTACAAATGAGAACTGAAGCTCACAGGAATGAGCCCAAGGAAATCTTTTCATTCTACTGCTATTTTTACTGTACCACAACTCCATGCCAAGTAATTTGAGGTTGTGGGGAGTTAAATGCAAAATGCACCATTAAAACATTTTCATTCTGGCTTCCCAAGAACTGCTGGGCTGAAGATGAACTGTGGATAAGCCACATTATGCTGATTCTCTGCCCTTTTTCCCTGTTTAGAAATGAAATCAGCTGAAATTAAATTCAGGGTGATTAAAATTAAATTAAATTATTAAATTCAAGGTGATTTTCATGGTGAATCAATTCTACTCATACCATCTTCTACAGTCTGCCAAAGGGGATGTTACATAATGTACTCTTGTGTCAGGATATACTTTACATATGTTGACTCGTTTAAATCTCCTAACAGTAGAGGGAGGGAGTATTATTAGTCTCATTTTACACTTGAAGTAGAGGCATAAAAAAGTAATTTATTGAAGGTCACATCATCCTTCACCTGGACTATAATAGCTCCTTAACCAGTCTCCTTACTTGTCCACACAATAGCCAGAGAACTTTAAAAACATGTTAAATATGTCACATCATGCCCCTGCTCAAACTTTCCAGTGGTTTTTCCTTTCATACTTTAGGCCTCTAGGTCCTAAGTGATCTAGCCTTTGCTTACATCATCTCCTTCCATTCTTACCTTTGCTCACCAGAGCTGCAGCCAACAGTGGCATGTTTGCAGGTCCTCAAAAAGACAGAGCTGTTTTACTTCCTGCCCCTAGTCTGGGTACTTCCCCACATTTTTGCATGACTTGCTCTTTTACATCATTGCGCTGCTCTTTGCAAAAAACCTTCCTCTTATCCCCAGAACTGTCATATCACCTTGGTTATTCTTCATAGGCACTTATACTTCCCTAACTCTACCTAAGACATATTTTATGGATTGTTATCCCCAATAAGATTTTTGTGACAGTGGGGGCCTTCTGTTCAGTGCTGCTTTCCTAGGGCCTAGAATAAAACCAGGCAAAGCATGTTATTTCATGAATAGATGAATGAATAAAGCTTCACACAACTTATCTTTGTCTTTTATTTGGCTATAGTGTTTACATTTCAGAAGGCTTTAAAGCAACAGCAATTATAAGCATGCCTTTATGATACAAACTACTGTATTACTTGGACAAATTTTTCTTCCTCTTTTTATGTTCACCTACAAGCCCAAAGAAAGTAAAATCACCCAAAGATGGCAAACCAGGTAGGTTTGTATAAGTTAATCTAACAGTTAAAATACTTTCAAATATTTTCTCTAGTATTAATGATACTACCCTACTGAGGATATACATACTCTAAAAATCTAACAGTGAAATTGATAATGACCATTGAAATGGTCAGTCCTATCTACTTGTCTAAATCAGTGTTTGAAATTTCTCACGTACTGGGGCGCCTGGGTGGCACAGTGGTTAAGCGTCTGCCTTCGGCTCTGGGCGTGATCCCGGCGTTATGGGATCGAGCCCCACATCAGGCTCCTCTGCTGGGAGCCTGCTTCTTCCTCTCCCACTCTCCCTGCTTGTGTTCCCTCTCTCGCTGGCTGTCTCTGTCAAATAAATAAATAAATAAAATCTTAAAAAAAAAAAGAAATTGTACTGCATCAAAGCAGGTGGAATTTTTGCAGGTGGAGATAGAAGAGCTGAAATTGCAGCCAATGACAACTATTCAGAGGCCACAAAACCAAAGTTTAAAGATGTTAAAATCACATCTTTTTTAATTGTTCTTGTGAACTAACGTAAAAGAATGAAGCAGTACATAATTTTTACAATTCTCCCATCTCTAGCAGACCACTAGGCATACATCAAAGCAAAAGGCAACATAAAGAAATAAAGTGTAAGATTACATTTTCTCTTCTTTTGCAGCTTCCAATTCAACAAAGAAAAAGGGATTTGGGAAGGTTTCATAGATGGAGTGAAGATGAAGCTCTGGTAATAGATTTTAATGACAGAATAGATTTTAATAGTTCTAAGAAATAAAAGTACATTGAATGGATAAAGATGTGGTATGTATATACAATGGAATATTACTCAGCCATCCAAAAGAATGAAATCTTGTCATTTGCAATGACGTGGAGCTAGAGTGTATTATGCTAAGCAAAATCAGTCAGAGAAACACAAATACCGTGTTTTCACTCATGTGGAATTTAAGAAACAAAACAGATGAACATATGGGGGGGTGGGAAGAGGGAAATGAACCATAAAAAGACTCTTAATGATAGTGAAAAAACTGAGGGTTGATGGAAGGGCGTGGGTGGGGGATGGGCTAGATGGGTGGTGGGTATTAAGGAGGGCACTTGTTATGATATGCACTGGGTGTAGTATTTAAGTCAAGGATCACTGAATTCTACTCCTGAAACCAATATTGCAATGTATGTGAACTAAAGAATTTAAATAAAAATTAAAACTAAAACTTTCAAAAAGGAAAAAGAAAAAAAAAGAATTAAAAGTACAGATAAGTAACAGTCCAAAAATTATGAGGAAAGCAATTCCCTTGATGGATTGCATCAATGATTCTTAAACTACAAACCATGGATAGGCTTCAAGGGAATGCAAAAACTGATGGAATCTGTTGGTAAATTTTGTGTGCAATTCTCTAGGGAGAGAGTCAAGGGCCTAATTCCAAAGGAGTCTATGTTGCAAGAGATGGTAACAGTTTATAAGTCCTTGGACAACTTCAAGATGTTGAGAATGAAGACCTTCTAGATCAGTCCAATAATGTAGAATTTGACCCCCACTTGAGGCTTTTGTACAGAGGATGGGTAAACTGGGTAAATTCAGAACTCTGTAGTAAGTGAGATGTAAAATGTGAGAGAGAAACATTAAGGATGAAATAACACTTCTGATTTGGGACAGAGAGTACAGCCAGTTAACAGGCTGGATGGCAGATGAAGTAAGTTTGGACAGAAATGAACTAACTACAAGTCTACAAACATAGAGCTAGGAGTCAGTAATGCTAGTTTTAGCTGAAGGAGTTTCTCCAACAATTACTTGTAAGTAATAGACTCAATAGTAGGAAACGTCAATACTTAAAGGGAAAGAAAAATATAACAAAAACATCAGGATTGAGATAGGAATATCTTAGTGTCAGTCAAAGGAAGGAATGGTTATGACAATCATACCCTACCCCATGAGATGAGGTAAAAGAAGTGATAAGAGATGCTAGCTTGTTAACAGTTCAGAGGGAGGTGAAATGGTGTAGACAGTGTAAGCCAGTGGCAAGGATCTTAACAATATTTCATTTGTAGCAGAGATTCTTTTTTTTCCCACACTTAAAATCACAGTTTTGTTTTTGTTTTTTTTTTTTTTTAAGATTTTATTTATTTGTCAGAGAGAGAGAAGAGTGAGCACAAGCAGGGGGAGCAGCAGGCAGAGGAAGAAGCAGGTTCCCCACTAACCGAGGAACCTGATGCAGGACCCTGGGATCATGACCAGAACCAAAGGCAGACACTTCACTGACTGAGCCACCCAGGCATCCCTGTAGCAGAGATTCTTAACATTTTTATCCTTTGGATAAAATCCTTGATTGTCCCCTTTCCATAAAAGTGAAGACATACATAAAATTATACATGGAAGTTTAAGGGGTTCATAGACATTCAGATTAAAATTTAGTTATCTATAAAAAAGTCCTCAGGTCTGCATAATGTAACAGTGATTTCCAAATATGGTTTATAGATTGATGATGAATTATAACACCTCTCAGTAACAACCGCTCCTTTAGAGGTCAATCTTACTGGGTACCCTCCCCAGACTTCTATTGTTGTAAGAAAGAAACTAGTATGGTTATCAACTAGGAGATTCCAATTTTGGAAAATCATGGTAGGCTGAAGATTGTTAGTTTGGCTAAAACATGTATTATCAGAATTAAAAGAACTTTATGATCCATAGAGGCACCCATTATAGCTAAGTAAGATTTAGTAAATCTTTCATCTGGAATGACAAAGGTGACTCTACTTTTTTTTTTCCCATGGGATATTGCCCTGACATCCATCAGAGAAGTTTTCAGAAAAGTACCCTTTCTATGGCTCCCACAGTATCTTTTCATCTTATTTCATGTGTCTTCCCTACCCCCAACACCAATCTCAACTTTAAACAAATAAAAGCAAAACAAAACAGCATCCTGGTCTATAGCTGGGGATAAATACACATCTATTTTGAGATACTGACTGCAAATAAAACACCACACCCTTAAGATTTTGTAAAGATCATAATATAAAAGAGGACTATATTGCTCTTATCACTCTAAGATACAAACATTTTAACTTTTTAAAACTTACGGGTTGAGATACAGAAGGTCAAGTGTAACTTTAGAGCTCTATAATAGGACATTATTAGCATTTAAGGAATACATTTGGATTGTTATCTACCTGTGACCATATAGTAGCTAAGAGATTTTAAAAGTGTCCTTATAGTAATTTCACTTCCTCTGAAGAAATGTTAATATGTCCATAGAGTCTACTGATCCATGAATCTAGAGAAGCATTTATTCACTAATAAATTTTACTGTTTTCTTTGATTTAAAAACTTTCCATCTTGATTTTTTTCTGAAATGAAACAAGAAATGTAGCTTTTCTTAAAAAAAAAAAAAAAAAAAAAAAGCAATGATGTTTTATAAATTGCCCTCTCGGATTTTCTTGTCAGCCTGCTTCAAGGAAATCCATGTGTTCAATATACTTGCTCGCAGTTTCGCCCATACCAAATGGTTGTTTAATCCAAATATCTGAGCAGCAAACTGAGCTGATCCTTCTGGAGAAAGTATGGTTGAACAGCCAAGACCTATTGGTTCAGAAAGGGAAAGACAGAATATTAAGCTGTCAATTAATAATGAAAAGAGCACTTAGTAAACTTTTTTTTAAAGGTAATCTCTACACACAACATGGGGCTCAAAGTCACAACCCCGAGATCAAGAATCACATGCTCTACCAACTGAACCAGCCAGGGGCCCCTAGTAAACTATTTTATACTCAGAAAAGTCCTGTTTATCACAAACAATAAAAAGCTATTGTACCATCCTTGTCTAAAGTGGGATCTGCAGAGGAGTTCCATCTCTGCTACTGAGTGGTAAAGTGATTGTTAAGAGGATTAGTAATATTTCTCTACCATGAACAGGTATTTTATATATATCATCCATCACCTTAAGATTTTATATGTTTATTTGACAGAGAGCAAGCGTGCAGCAGGGGGAGCAGCAGGCTGAGGGAGAGGGAAAAGCAAGTTTGCCAAAGTAGGGAGCCCTATGCGGGGTCCAATCCTAGGACCCTGGGATCATGACCCGAGCCGAAGGCAGACGCTTAATGACTGAGCCACCCAGGCACCCCCATCTATCACTTTTTCACCGAATCCATCTGCAAAGAAATTCACCCTTTTCGAAGTTCTTTTCACATACAGTAAATCTTTAAATCACTGATGAAAGACAATAGAAATAAAACAAGGATCAAGTGGACAGAAGCACCTGTTCTTGGATAAACTTGAGGTATGTAAATTTTTTTGATAATTTTCTAGCTGCTACTTTTGTCTTTGCACTTGAACTATTCTAACATCTTTAAGCAGTAAAAAAGTTAAAACCAAAGAATAATTTTATGGAATACCAGGTTCTAAGTAAATTTAGTATTAATAAGATCTAAGAGAGTAACTTCCTTGGGGGCCACATGTTTACTCAGGCAGACTTTCTATTATGGAGTGGTACTATTAAGCCTGTGTTGCTCCAGTGAAGTACTAACTAGCTTACAGATCCAAAAGTTCCATTTCCCCAACAGTCTTGGAATTCATCAGGCTCTTTGACTCCCACTACCTCCAATAAGAATCAAGTATAAATCACAAGGCAAATTTATTAGTTTGTATTAATAAATCAATTTATGCAGCTCCATCACTTACTATGTGACATTGGTCAAGGTACTTAATGTTAACTTTAGTGTCCTTATCTATTAAGATGGGAGTATTCAACAAGTTAATATAGATAAAGTGCTTGGAGCAGTGCCTGGTGCATAGTAAGTACTCAATGAATGTCAACTGTTAGTAATAGTAGTAGTATTCTAGGTACAGGGTTCTACTCTAGTAACTGAAATACCTGTGCCTGCACTGCTCAGGACTCCCTTTCTAACATCATGAAAGCTTAATTAGCAAAAAGTTAGGTTATCTAGTGAGCATGCTATAAGAGAAAGAGAAATAGTTTTCAGTATTTTACAAAGGCCACATAAAACTTTTCCTCAAAAGATTATCCCCAGTTCTAGCCACCAGAATGTACAAATCTTCCAGAGTCCCTCTGTCTCCTTGGACAGTACTAGATAAAAACTGCCAAATTTTTGGTCATCACATTCTTCCTTTTTTAAACTCCACTGATAATACCTATACTATTCCTCTGGCATAAATTTAGTTATACTTTCATTTATAGCCATAGAAAATTTTTAACTAGAGAAGCTGATACAATCAGATGTCCAGCTAAAGATCTAGTTAAAGATGGATTAATCACAAGGTGTATCCCTGAAACTGTATAAAGACAGCAGTAAGTAGCTGAATGTTATATTAAAAAGTTTGTTCAGTATGTTTACTGATTATAAATCAAATATACTCGGCTGTAAAAAATATTTTTATTAAGGATATCCTATTTTTTCTATACTTGAATTAAAGATATCTGCCAAAACTTTAAAAAAATAAAAATAAAAACAGTAGTAAAGGGAATAAAGAAAATAGACATGAACATGTAAGAACAAAGAAGTAACAGTGATAACTTTTTGTCAGCTAAAAAGGAAATGGAGTGGTAACTAATTCAGTAGACCAAGAAAATTTTATCCTGAACTGGAAGCAGGGCAAGATGAGAAACAATGTGACCAACATTAAAAAACCCATGCAAAGGTTGAGGAATTAGTGGCACCCAATACCTTTGAAGGGAGAGGTGGGGGGTGAAAATGGGGCTAAAAAAAAAAGAGGACTGGCTTAAAGTCAAGAAGCAGTTAGGCCATCAGATCTCCTGCGCCACTCTATGTACCTGAGCAATTGCCCTTTTTTCTTTCCTTTTTTTTTTTTTAAAGATTTTATTTATTTATTTGACACAGAAAGCCAGAGAGGACAAGCAGGGGGAACAAAAGGGAAAGGGAAAAGCAGACTCACCACTGAGCCGGGAGCCCAATGCAGGGCTCAATCCCAGGATCCCAGGATCATGACTTGAGCCCAAGGCAGACGCTTAACTGACTGAGCCACCCAGGCGCCTCCATGATTATGATTTTAAAACTAGAGTTCTGGGACACCTGGGTGGCTCAGTCAGTTAAGCATCTGCCTTGGGCTCAGGTCATGATCCCGGGGTCCTGGGACTGAGTCCCACATCAGGCTCCTTGCTCAGCAGGGAGCCTGTTTATCCCTCTGCCTGCTCTGCCTGCCGCTCCCCCTGCTTGTGCTCTCTCTCTCCCTCTCGACAAATAAAATCTTTAAAAAATAAAATAAAATAAAATAAATAATAAAAACTAGAGTTCTTACTGTTTAGAGAAGCATATTTAAGTATAAAATGCTATGCGTGCTTGAAAATAATCTAGCAGAAAGGGCTACAGATGTAATTTCTGCTACAGATGTAATAAGATATTAAATGTTGTTTTTTTTTTTTTAAAGATTTTATTTATTCATTCGACAGAGATAGAGACAGCCAGCGAGAGAGGGAACACAAGCAGGGGGAGTGGGAGAGGAAGAAGCAGGCTCATAGCGGAAGAGCCTGATGTGGGGCTCTATCCTGTAACGCCAGGATCACGCCCTGAGCCGAAGGCAGACGCTTAACCGCTGTGCCACCCAGGTGCCCCTAAGATATTAAATGTTGAAGCTGAATAATGGGTACATGAGATTTCATGTTATTCTCTCTACTATTGTGCATATTTGAAATTCTTTAAACAATTTTTTTGGGGGGGGGTGAAAGAGAAGGCCAGCCTGAGCAGGAGGGAGAAGCAAAGAAAGAGGGAGAGAGAGAATCTCAAGCAGGCTCCATGTTCTTCACGGAGCTCGATCTCACAACCTGAGATCATGACTTGAGCTGAAATCAAGAGTCAGATGTTTAACCGACTGAGCCACCCAGGTGCCCCTTTAATAAACAATTTTTTAAAATTCATGTGTCTTACCACTGGGTAGTCGAAGAGAAGACCACACATCCTGAGCTCCCCAGTCTGGAGTGAGTGGAGGGCAGCTGATAACTGGATATGCAGTGTTACCAGACATCACTGGTCCTAAACCGTTGCTTCTGCCTGCCACTGCCACAAATACAGTAGGAATGCCATCCCCTAGGGAAATTACACATTTGTAATTGAATTGAAAGGAGATTTTAAGATAGGTTAAAACAAAATGCCTATGTGTCTTAACTCCTTCAGTTCCTTTATTAGCAGTTTCCAGAAAAAGCATAAATAAGACACTATTATTACATACTATCTTCAATATATATTTCACTTCACCACCTATTATATCTCAAGTAAACAAAGTAGAAAGAATAAGTTTGGCCATCTTTGAGATCTATAGTACAACAGGGTACCACAGTATTAGTGAGGGAATGGCTCAAAGGCCCTTCTACTATGGCTGCTTAGGCTCACCGAAACAAAGAATGACACCACTTGAACCAGTGTCTGTCCTGTTGTCCTTCAACCAACAGAGTATAGGGAGACCTTGTTAATGGAGACTGGAGGTTCAGGGGCACATTATGAATGAAGGAAGGCAAATTCAATAATATAGTACCCAAATATTTAAGACCCTTCAATATATTTTCTAACATATCTCTTAAACATTTCATTCTTTGATAAATTTTTAAGTTATTCCTTTGTTTCTTACCACAGAGATTCCTAACCTGGAATCCAAAATTTTATGTATTTGCACTTTTCTGGAGAAAGAGTTCAGGCTTTCATAGGTTTAAAAGAGAGGTCTCGGAATTTATCCCAGTTCCTTGCCCCCCGCCCCAAACCTTAATAACTATGCTCCTATAACAACTACCTCTAGAAAGCAAGCTCAAATCAACATTTTTCCCAGTTGAAAAACATTTGGTTATGTCTCCAGGACTCCATTATTTTAGATCAATACTATCCCATCAAGACATTTCTTTTATATACTAAATTCTAAAATTACTCCTTAATTTCACATTCAACTACCTCCTAGGAAAGGTTGACCACTAAAAATACTTGAAAAGATCTGTTGTTTCAACCTCAGCCTTCCCAAAATTGATGTGGGGCCTATCTTCTATTGGAGCATATTAGAAACAATACTTCAGGGGCTTCTTATTAGGTAAAGACTCATTCTAGCCTTATTTTCCTCCCATGTTTCACTTTCTTTTGGGGAGTGAGGACCTCTACTCTTTTATTTATTTATAACATTTTTTTAAAAACTTGAATGCCATCAACACACAATGTTGCATTATTTTCAAGTGCAGCCATGTTGCATTTTCAATTCTTTTTCCCTGACTGAAAAAGTGCCTAGAGAACCTTATACTCTTTGGAAGTGAGTATAGTGAAAGCCTAGGCTATCACATTTTCCCCTGTGGAAATGTGGCAAATTCTTTTTCAGTATTACTAGTCCAAACATAAAATTTTTTGTCAAAATCAGAATTTCCTGAAATGCTCTAGTTATGTGACATTTACCTTCATACTCTGCTTTAATCCTCAGAGTTTCATCTGGTCCTTTATGGGCAGATGTTACCCGAAGTTCACATGGAATGCCAAAATTTCCACAAGCCTTCTTGATTTTTTCACAGTGACTGAGATCGGAAGATGAGCCCATCAATACTACAACTCTGCACTGACTTTCTGATTTCAGAAGCAACTGGAAAAGAAAAACATGAATATGCACAAGAAAACGGCAAAAATGGATATAGAATTGAGTAACGTAAGAATAATCAGTTTACAGAGCTATAGTAAAATTACAACTGGACAGAATATTTTCTTTAATAGACCAAATTCAAGACAGAGACAAACAGAACAAAATAATTTATTTTTCAAAATAACCTCTTTATATAAAGAAAAGTGGTCTTCATAATTAAGACCTAAGGAGTAAGATAAATCAGATAAATTATATTTACTATTACAATAAAAAGCAAAGATAAATACTCAACCCTTCTAATTAATATTCAGGAAACTGTAATATAAAATAGTTCATCCTTAGATTTTATTCCATTGTGTTTAATGGAGGCTTTAAGGCATAATCAGCCAAAATAAGGAGATCATACTATAAATCTTTAAGTTAGGTGCTCAGAATTCAAAATACATGTTTCCATGGAAATGATGTTCTGAAAACTAGCTATGACCTTTGGATAACCACAAATCCTATTCAATTGCCATGGAATTATAGTAATAATATCATAAATCTAAAAGATTTATTTGAGAGAGAGAGAGGGGAAAAGGGAGGGAGAGAGCATGGGGGAGCAGGGGAGGGGCAGGGAGAGGGAGAGAGAATCTCAAGCATACTGCCTGCCAAGTGCAGAGCCTGAGACAGGGTTTGATTCCAGGACCCTGAGATCATGACCTGAGCCAAAATCAAGAGTTGGATGCTTAACATTGCAACTGAGCCACCCAGGCACCCCGATAATACCATAAATCTTAAAGTGACATTTTAAGGTCACATGGAGTTCTAATTCTCAACTCTACTTAATGGAATCCATGCTAAAGGAACTCTGAGTAGCAGTGGAGAGATGGGTAGGAAATGTAAGGGGCAGGGAGGAGACAAGGACTCTACGTTTCCCCAACAGAATTTGGGAGTGTACTGGCCAGTTTTACAGCAGGGAGTTTCAGTATGTCACTGAGGATAGTTCAGGTGGTACATTTCTTAAGGGTGTTCCTTTTTTTTTTTAAACCACCGGGAAAAAGGGCACCTAGGGTGGCTTTGCTGGTTGAGTGGATGACTCCTCATTTTAGTTCTGGTCATGATCTTAGGGTCCTGGGACTGAGCCCTGCGTCAGGCCCTGCGCTCAGTGGGGAGTATACTTCAGGATTATTTCTCTCCCTCTGCCCCTCCCCCCACTTGCACACGCACGTACACACTCTCTCTCAAATAATATTAAAAAAAACCAAAACACTGGAAAAAAGAAATAACTGCACCTTCTCACTTTTATTTTCCTTTTTTTTTTTTTTTAAAGAAAGGTTTTATTTATTTACTTAGAGAGAGAGCATGCAAGCAGGGGGAACAGCAGAGGGAGGGAGGAAGAATCCCAAGCAGATTCTGCACTAAATGGAGAGCCCGATGCAGGGTTCGACTCCATGATCCTGAGATCCTGAGATCCTGACTTGAGCTGAAATCAAGAGCCGGATGCTCAACTGACTGAGCCATCCAGGCGCCTCTATTCTTTTTTGAAGCAAGATTTTCTTGGAGAAAAACACAGAACAGCATGGGTTTACTACAAAAGTTTTACCTCCACTCTTTCTGCAACCCACTCAAAATTCTTCTTCACCATCTGGAGCCCTTCGGGGGTTACTTCCTTGAGGTCACGATATGACTAGAAAATAAAATAGAAAGTTTGGAATACAGATATTCTATTAGTAATATTCTTGCTATGAAATTATTTGATTTCTGAGTTTTGGGTAGATTATGAAAAGCTTGCATAGCAAGGAACAGATCTGAAAATGTATCTGAACCTATAAATTCATTTCCTGAATTAGACTAGAGAAAGTTCAGATAGTGAAGTACACTTATATTTTCATTTAAGAATAAGTGCTTTCTACACTAGCAACTACTATGTATTAAGTAGACAGCATCTGCCCTAGTTTTGTTTTTCATAGGACAGAGCAGAAATGGAACCTGGTAAGATCTAGAACACTTGGGACAGAGTTCCAGATCTGCCTTTTTTTTTTTTTTTAAAGATTTTATTTATTTATTCGACAGAGATAGAGACAGCCAGCGAGAGAGGGAACACAGGCAGGGGGAGTGTGAGAGGAAGAAGCAGGCTCATAGCAGAAGAGCCTGATGTGGGGCTCGATCCCATAACGCCGGGATCACGCCCTGAGCCGAAGGCAGATGCTTAACCGCTGTGCCACCCAGGCGCCCCTGCCCTTATTCTTACAATTATGAAGATATCTATCATCCTTTCAGCACCTTAGTTTTCAATTGGCCAAACAAGGATGACACTTGCTCTGTGTGACAGGCATAATAAATGAGAAATCTGTTTTGTAAATGCAAAGTACTTTTCTTATTTTTCTTTTCAGGATATAGGAAATGTGAGAGATATTTATCTTTAAAAGTAAACAGCAATCAACTCTGGTTCTTATCATATGGAACAATAGCTGCCTTTTCTTTTCCTCCCATCTTCTTACTCACCTCTATCTTGCCTGATCTTGCAAAGGATTAAAAAAAATCCTGAAGCATTACCTGTTTATCTTTCTGTTGGCTTCGATCTCCTGATGGCCAGAGTCTCCAGGAATCATTATCAATAACATCAGCAAGAACAATTTCTTTGGTAGTTATATCAACACCAAATTCAATCTAGAAACAGCATATCACCAAAGAAAAGTTTTCAAAACTCTACAACTAAAGACATTTCTCAGTTATAATCTTTACTCTTAAATCTCCATTTTATTTGTACCTTCATATCAACCAGCGTACAGTTCTGGGGCAACCAGGATTTCTCCAGTATTTCAAAAATAGCCTGCGTAGCATGACTCATGATATCCACTTCAGTCTGGCCTATAACAAGTCCAGCAAAGCAAAATTTTGCTGCAATTAGCTGTTCTTCAGACCACTGTGGATCATTATTGGCATCATCCTGAAAACAAAATACAGGAATACAATTAATTTAAATATAAAAATTTTGAATTTTTGAGATAAACGGAAGTCGTCCTTTTTTCCTTGACCATGAGTTCCTCAGATATATTTATTTTCTCTAAAGAATTAATTTTTTATTGAAATGCCCTTTAATTCACAATAATTATTTTTGTCTAGTTTTAACAGCTACTTTAAAATTCAAGATATTCAGTGAGTAACTTATTCATTTATTTGACAGAGAGAGAGCAAGGTATGCAGAGAGGCAGACAGAGGGGCAGGCAGAAGGAGAAGAGAAGCAGGCTCTCCACTGAGCAGAGAGCCCGGTATCGGGCTCGATCCCAGGACCCTGGTATCATGACCTGAGCCGAAGGCAGACACTTAACCAACTGAGCCACCCAGGCACTTTTTTTTTTTTAAATAATCTCTACACCCAATGTGGGGCTCGAACTCACAATCCTGAGATCGAGTCACATGCTCTGCCAACTGAGCCAGCCAGGCACTGCTCTTGACCTCATTTTTAATAGGAATTTATATAAGACCATAAGTCTTTAGGGATATTATTTTAACAATTCAAGAGATTTCATATAAAGGCATTAGTAAAAAAAACTTTCATTTTAGTCTAAGTAGTGTCCCAATTGCACATGAAATTTTTCTTTTATGAATTTTGGATTTGTATTATAACCATAAGATAAACATTTTAAGGTATGCAGTTTACTGATTTTACTTGATCTGGGCCAAAAGGCTGAGAGGCAATTTTAGTTCACTGTGTAAAAAATGCTGCATAAGGGATGTCTGGGTGACTAGGTCAGTTGGGCATCTGCCTTCAGCTGGGGTCATGGTCCCAGGTTTCTGGCACCAAGCCCTGCATAGGGCTCCCTGCTCAGTGGGGAGCCTGCTTCTCCCTCTCCCTCTGCTTGCTGCTCCCACTGCTTGTGTGCTCTGTCAAATAAATAAATAAAATCTTAAAACTATACAAGGTGTGCTTGGGTGGCTCAGTTGGTTGAGCATCCAGACTCTTGGTTTTGGTTCAGGTCATTATCTCACGGTTTTGTGATGGAGCCCCATGTCGGGCTCCCTGCTCAGCGTGGAGTCTGCTTAGGATTCTTTCCCCATCTCTCCCTCCCCCTGTTCCTCTCACTGCATGCTTGCTCGCCATCTCCCTCATTCTCGCTCTCTCAATAAATAAAATCTTTTTAAAAGAAAGATTTACTTGAGAGAGCGAGAGCATGCGCATGGGGGGGGGGGGAGTCAGAGGGAGAAGCAGACTCACTACTGAGCAGGGAGCCTGATTCGGGACTCAATCCTGAGACTCCAGGATCATGATCTGAGCTGAAGGCAGTCGTTTAACCAACTGAGCCACCCAGGCATCCCAAAAAGCAGTTTCAATAAAGAAAACCAATAGAAATTTATAACCACTGATTCCTACATCTTTATTATGTTTTTGCTTAGAAGAGATATTGGTAATAGTTTTTCTGTATCTGAATATAAAAAGATCCCTTGTATTCACCTTACTTCAAACTCTTTTAACTAAAAATTTAAAAAGTTTCTGAATTGTTATTTTCTTCCCAATAACTGCTAATTTTATTTTTAAAATTTATTTATTTTTTAAGGATTTTATTTAACTTTAATAACGTTTAAATCTTTTGACTTTGAAATTATGTTTGTTGCTATATTATAGTAAGACACAGAAGCACAGGGGCGCCTGGGTGGCTCAGCCGTTAAGTGTCTGTCTTCGGCTCAGGTCATGATCCCAAGGTCCTGGGATCAAGTCCTGCATTGGGTTCCCTGCTCGGCAGGAAGCCTGCTTCTCCCACTCACACTCCCCTTGCTTGTGCTCCCTCTCTCGCTGTCTCTCTCTCAAATAAATAAATAAAATCTCTTAAAAAAATTAAAAAAAATAGTCTCTGTACTTAAAAAAAAAAAAAAGACACAGAAGCATAAAGTAATTACCTTGAAAAACAGCTCCACTTTAGGTGGGTAAAATTTATATCCCTCCTTGACACCAGGATTTCTTTTGAGGAAAGAACCAGTTGCTATTCTTCTACAAACCCATTCAATTGGAATCATTTCACACTTAGGTGCAATGAAAGCTGTCTCCCCACATTTTCTGGTGAAAGCAGTTTTGATACCTACATATTGATAAAAAGTTTTTTAAAAAGCATTAAAATTGGGCATAATAAAACTGCTGTTTACAAAAAAAAAAAAAAATGCAACAAAAACCCCATCTAGTCAAATACGTTATCCTTAAATGATACTGCCAAAAATAAATTAACTTGAAAAAAAAATAGAAGTAGGAAAACAAAATTATTAGTATGGCTTTCTTAATGCTTATCAAAATATTTAATAGTATTTCATATTAATGTTACATGGCAAAGTATATAGTGGATCAGAAGGTCAGGGTCCTGGTGTCTTTACCATTTATTCATTCATTCATGCATTCAAAAAATACTTATGAGTAATTCCTCTGCCACTGCTTACCTAACTTTGCATAAAGCATATAACTCATCTAGATGGTACTAAATTATGTTTAAATCAGATTTGGTTATATGATTCTCATATCTGACAGTCCAGTGTTAAATAGGCCTTATAAAATATCAATCCACTTATCACAATCAGGTGCAGCCCTACATTTTGGATCACCCTTTTCTCCTCACGTTTGAAAAAAATAATCCCTGAGAGAAAGTATCCAACAGGTAGCAGCAAGAATAGTGGCCAATCTGGCCAAGAGCAAAGAAAACATTTCTTTCTTTCCCTTCTTTTCTACTCAAACTGATTTTGGAAAACTAAGATAAAAAGCTAGTTTTTGACAGGAGCTATTTTATTTGGGGATGTTGGAAAATAACCTCTCTAATAAGTTATGCTATATAATCAACCACCTGATCCAGCAATTCCACTTCTAGGTATTCTAGGTACTAACACTGCAACTTGAAGATAAGCATTATTATGTTAACCCATACAGGTTTCTAGGAGATGTTTTAATCATATTAATGCTACAGGATTCCTTTGTGCTGCCATATAATAACATACATATATATTTCCCTATATGAAGAGAATCTACATTTATGTAAGACCTGCACTGTTCTAAGTGTTTTATATGTTATCTCATTTAACCATACATAAAAATTTTCAGATAGGTATCATTACATTTTACAGTGAAAGAAACAGAGGCTCAAAGAAGTTAAGTAATTTGACAAGCTGGGTCATGTTGCCAATCAGTAATGGTGCCTGGACCAGTTTCAAAACCTGTATTGTTTTCTCTGTACTCCCTCTGGGTTTGACCAGTAAGATTCAACTGAAACAGGGAATTGTGATATGCTACATGAACAGGAACTCTGGGAAAGAATAAGAGTGTAAGTAAATGGTCATTTTAACCCTTAAAGAATGACTGGGCTCATGCTCATGGATAGGCAAATGATTTACATCAATCCTGAATTGCAGATGGTAACTACATGCCTGGCTTTAAGAGCTCTTCCTTTTAAGATCTGTTAATCATTAGACATATGTGCTCATTTGTCTATCAAGCTTAAAAGACTAGTATCCAAATCTACTGTTTAAATATAAACAATAGTTACTTTTACTCAGAGGAATACTCTTCCTCACATCTAAGAGAACCAAAAGCACAGAATTAATTTATGGTAATGATCTAGTACAGGAAAAAAAAATTGCTTCCAAAAAAAAAATCAAAAAGACTCAGTTTAGATGATATAATGATTGCTTCTAATATGCATACTAATCATCTTAGCAAAATTCATGACTGGGGGGGATGAAAAAGAATTCTCCCCATGTCTCACTGTTTACAGAATTTAAGCCTCCTATGAAGATTACTACGGAAATGTCACTTCATACTCTGAATCACAACTGCAGCGTGTGACAGCTACTCAGCCCACATATCCCTAGGGCCACCCATGTATTAAGGCCGCCAGGCTCCTCATCTGTGGTTTAACAACTGCAGGACTTATATCCATTATCACTACATACACTTAAACGTAATTATGGTAGGTTTCTGTGGGAGAACTGAGACTTAAAAGGTAAAGTACTGAGACCAAATCCACACATTTCATAACTCAGATATAGCATATATGATATTATTTCCACAGAAAAACAGTATTACTTGTATCTCTTATTTGTATAGTATTTTACAGTTTGCTTACGATTGACAATGAGAAAACCAGAATCCTGATATATAAAATCTCATTTGGTGCTCTTACCATTCTAACTTCTAGAAATACCTTAATTAGGAACATAACCTTGGTTATAAAGAAAGCAATTTTAAATAGACCACTGGTGGTCAACTAGACATAGCATTTATTTAACTATCAGCAAGCAAAAATTAGATAAGGCAACAGAACTCCTAATCTGTCCTCTAAAACAAATCTAAGAATTTTTTAAAATTTAAGTTTTCCTTATTTCCTTAAGTGTATAAAACCTGAAAAACATCTTTCAACATTTCCTGTGAACCAAGTAAGTTTTAGTTATGTTAAATGTGCCATTACAGTAGTTTAAAGGTCATTGTTGGAGTACTTCATTTAGGATGACAAACTTTCCCAGCTTTCTCAGACGCAGGACTTTCAGAGTCAAAACTGGGAAAGTCCTGGACAAAGAGAGACAATTTGGGTCACTTTAATTCACTTTTTGTTAAGCCCCATAAAGTGCACTGAATAGTCCCTTACTGAATAAGCAAATAAAAACTTGGGCCTGTACTTATCTTCCATTATTTGAAAGTATATATAAAACGTGTGTGTGTGCACGCACGCGCGTATGTGTGTGTGTACGCATAAAGCCCCGCAGCTATGTATAACTACTATGGGTACACAGGAACTAATTTTTTTATTGTGAACAATTTATAGTATTAAGCAACTTTTTAAAATTTTAATACGTATACGGAGAATGAGATAACTTGGCAAGTTAAAAATGGATCACTTATCTTTAGAGCAAAAGGAACCCAAAATTAGTTTGATGCTCTCTATAGCAATCTACTCAGTCCCTGAGAAACCACCTATCAAGGAAGCCTTGAAATAAAAATCCTAAAATCGTATTACTTAGGAACTGTGGGTGGTCCTTTAAATTTATCAGAACATACTTACTTTCAATGTATAGAGGGATTTATGATGTAGATGACAAATTAGGCTGGCAATTAAATGTTTTTTTCCCCCACACTACCTTAAAAATGTTAAACAGAAAACTAGGAAAGAGGCAAAACTATTCAAGAACACATTCTGTATTGACAGAATTGATTTAATTTGAATTACCTTGTTATTTTGTGGAAGGCAGGTACATCTATCCTGACTAGGAAACAAAGGCATTAAGTTCCCCTTTGGATTTAGAAGATTAATTTAAGAGATTATGGACATACCCTGAAGGTATTGCGGGTTCGGTTCTATGCCACCACAATAAAGCAAATCAAATAAATTTTTGGTTTCCCAGTGCACATACAAGTTATATTTACACAATACTATGGTCTATTAAGTGTGTGACAGCATGACATCTAAAAAACGTATATAGTTAAAAAATACTTCATTGCTAAAAAACGCTATCTGAGCTTTCAGCAAGTTGTGATCACTGATCACAGTTTACCATAACAATAAAATAATGAGAAAGTTTGAAATATTGAGAGACTTGCCAAAATGTGATGGCAACATGAACAGAACAAATGCTGTTGGAAAAATGGCACCAAGAGACTTGCTCAATGAAGGGGCAGGACTGCCACAAACCTTCAATTTGTTTAAAAAAAAAAAAAGGCAGTATCATGAAACACAATAAAGCAAAGTGTAATAAAACAGGGTATGCTTGTAATGCTTACTGGAAGCTCTAAGAAATGAAAGGGCAACTGGCTAGCAAAAGGAGACAAAATTATTAAATTATAGAATTAGAACTGGGATAGTAAAAAACAAAGCTTTTATTTTATAGATAAGGAACCAGAGGCTTCAAAGGTTGACTGATCCAAGGCAATGAGGCCTTTTACACAGGAGGAAAAGAGCTCAAATCTTTTATTAGCTGAAATTTCATATACTACAGACAAATCAGCATTGACTGAATCCCTGAAGAAAAGCCCATTATCTTAATTCCCCTTTCTTTAATCCAAGTGCGCTCCACAGAATGTTCTGATCTAATCTTTTTGAATAGATGTCTCTATAGAAAATAGTCTTCTTTCAGTTTTAGAGTAGAGATAACCCTGGAGATCTTTGATCTATTCAAATCCCTCACTTGGGGCGGAATGAGAAGGTGTGGTGGCAATCTTCAAGCACTTTTCAGGGCTTTCAAGTGGAAAAGGGATTTGAAATTCTGTCTTATTTCCAAGGGACAGAGCAAAGAATAACTGCATAGAATTTTAGGTACCAAATTTCAGCTCTTCTATGAGAGCTGCCTAATACCAGAACAGGCCTCCTTCATAGATAGGTCTCTCCTAGGACATCTTCCTAAGAGAGAAAAGTTACAGAAAGGATATGCATGCCAAAGACCATAGCAAACTGTAAAGATTCCTTAACTAATGATACTACTTACTAATTTCCAAATTAAGCATTGTAGTGAAATTTAAGAGTTCCTGCTTTAAGTAACCTTAGCTTTTGAAACATCCCCAAACACGTTCTTAATCCAAATAATGTCATCTCCCATGAAAGAGATCAGAGTGTGCGGTGTGTGGGGGGGGGCAACATTTAAAAGGGAGGAGGTTGTGGGGGGAGCCATGTACCTGTTTTCCTATAACAACTGAAAATATCACTGGTAGCCAACATGTTCTTAATTGAAATAATGCCGTTTCCCCATGAAAGGACCAAATGTGTGTGAGAGACAGAATGTGAAAGGGTAGGCCACGGGGAGAGCTACTTACCTGCTTCCTTTAACAACTGAAAAATACAACTGGTAGTTTTATTTGAGATTGCAGCTTTTCCTTCCAGGTGATTCTTTCTGGCTGCATTTCCTGCTGTTATCTGGTCCTTGGACTGCAGGAGGACTTTTCCTGGACTATCTGGCAATTCATAAACTTCTTTTGTTTTACCCTCATAGAGTTTTTTACCAATATTCAGTACTGTGGAGATAAAATGGAGACATCAGATTTCAGGAAAAATTTCCTAAAGACTAAGTTAGGGGCGCCTGGGTGGCACAGCGGTTAAGCGTCTGCCTTTGGCTCAGGGCATGATCCCGGCGTTATGGGATGGAGCCCCACATCAGGCTCCTCTGCTATGAGCCTGCTTCTTCCTCTCCCACTCCCCCTGCTTGTGTTCCCTCTCTCACTGGCTGTCTCTGTCTCTGTCGAATAAATGAATAAAATCTTTAAAAAAAAAAAAAAAAAAAAAAGGACTTAAAATTTCAAAGAGAAGAAATCACCCCTCATGCTCCTAGAACACAGACTCATTCTCAGTACTGGCATTTTTTAGTGTCTGTGTGCCAGGTACACTAGTGATATACCAGTAAACAAGACAGAGTTCCTGCTCTCAAGCAACCTGAGTCTGAGGGAAGCTGAAATTAAACAGGACATCATAGTAGGTATGATGTGAGAAATATAGAGACTACGGGATCACAGGTTCATAGCAGGCCAACCTAAGCTACTCTAGACACCAGAGAAGGAAGTCTAGAACAAAGAGAGGTTGAGGTTGAGATCTGAGGCAGAATAAACATTAAGCCAGAAGAGGGAAAGGGGTTAGTAGTGGTGGTGAAAAAAAGACCAAGGGGTAACAGTGCAGGGCAGGACTTCAGTATGGTTGGAGAACTGTATGTGTGGGTGTGTGTGTGTACACTGCTATTGGGCAGGGGAGGGAGGGCAGCAGGTACAGAGTAGTAAAGAATGGCAGAAGAACTGAGCAGTGGTCCGATCAACTAGTGGAGGTGACCATTAAACAAACCAGTTATAATTGTTTAATAGTTACTGCTGCAGGGTACCTAGAGGATGAATCCTGATCCTACCGTAATGTCCTGATTCACTGACAAGGTTTAAAAGGCCCCTCAAGTTAGAGCCTCCGCTTCGTGCTCCAACGTCAGACTTCTTTATTCCCTTTCCAGAACTCTAATTTCTGTAACTGAATTTCTATATCCCACTCCCAGGCTTTTGACATGCTCTCCCTAGGCCCAAACAGTTTCCCTCCCTTGCATTTCACTATTCATCCTTCAGGCTTCATAAATCATGCTGACAGTGTTTCAATTTTATCCTAAGAACAACCATGTGGCTTTTAAGCACTTCAGCAAAAATGACAGATTTCTATATTAGATTAAGTCTATAATTTTTTTTACCTAAATTCAATTTTTCTGTGTGGAAGACAATGTACCGACCAGCCAACACAAGCAATTTGGTTCACCATAATTTAGAAATTGAGTGTGTGGGAAAGAAAAAAATGTTTTATCAGCATAAATGTCACAAGCGATATTTTCTGAGGACCTAATCACTCGCAGATAACAAGATTACGTAAATAGGATAAATGTAAAGTGAATCAAGGCAACTCTTTGCCTGGTGCTTTTGGAGCTCTTCAAAGTCATCATGGCATCAACGACTATAACACACACAAAATCTGGACCAAAGAAAGTAAATTTTTCAATAGGTTCAAATATTAACTTTCCAGAAATAACAGTCTATTGACTTAATAGTAAAAGCAAGACTGAAAAATCAATACATATGTTCCTGTGATTGTTCTGCAGTAACTATTGATTACCAATATGATTTCCAGGCACCTCTCCAACCCGTAGCCATTTCTCTTTCTAATCACCCTCTTCCTCTACTTTGTTTCTTTTCCCCAACCCAGAGCTAGTTCCGAGTATTTCAGAAAGTTCGATGAGGCCCGGGAGCGCTGGGTTTTCCTACGCCTCGCTTGGCGGTGCCCGGGCCACGTGTCCGCCCGCTCAGCGGCCTAGTGGGGCGGCTGCAAGACCAGGCACAGCCCGGGAGGAGGCTGCCAGGAGAGCCGCGGGGCGCGTTGGTGTCGGCGGCGAATCCGTAACCTCCAGGCGGGAGTGGTGGCGGGAAGACCGTGGAAGGCAGGGAGTCCCCGGCCGATTCCGGGGGCTGCCTGTTACTCACCCTCAGCTGTCGCCATTATCCTGCGTGGGCTGGGGGCAGCGGCCGCGCTGGGAAGACAGGCAAGACTCTGGAAAAGAGGAGTGGTCAGAGAGGCTCACGTGGCGGGGAGGGGAAGCGGCCGACAGACACACCCCCGGCCAGGCCTAGTATTCCTGAGCGCCCAAACGTGCTCTCCGGTAGCAACGCAGTCGGCCGGGACGGAACCCCGGAGGTCTCTGCCGCCCAAGAGCAACTTCGACTCCGGGAGGTAGCTCTACCCCCGAGGCTTCCCGCCGCGCAGGCGCAGAAACACAGACTGCCCCCCGCCCCCCGCTCACCCTAGTGCGCGGGCGCTGTTCCAGAAGAGGCGAAAAGTGGCGCGCACTGGCGGCCCCTCCCGCTTCTACAGAGTCTCGTTGACCAGCTCCCTTCTTCGCAGCGAGACAGGTTCATAGGTTGGAGCGTACCAAGTAGTGACGGTCGGGGGAAAGCATGTGAGGAAGGCCATACAAAGTTTACATTCTCTGGGACAGAAATGACGTTAACCCTACTACTCTCATCACCCCAGTCTTGGGTGTTAGAAAACAACGGAGATGTCCACGTGCAGAAAAAGTAGTTTCCCGTAGGGATCCGGCGGAGGACAAGCTCCACCCCAGGAGTCTGTGACTCCTCCTCTCAGCCACGGAGCGTCTCCCTCTCTCCTCGTTCATTGGTGCATCCTGGGGGGGGCGGGGCAGGGTGTGCAGTGGGAGACCGCTAATCACGCTTACTTTGGGAAAGCGCGCGCCGCCGCAGTAGCGAGGGTAGAGCTGCTGGGAAGGAAGCGAGCCTCTGAGGCGTACGGGCCGAGCGGGCAGCTGGTTGGTGCTCAGGCCCCTGCTGCGGCGGCAGGTCCCTCCACGTGCTTTGGGCAGCGACATGGAGCTGGAGGAGTTGGGAATCCGAGAGGAATGTGGCGTATTTGGGTGCATCGCCTCAGGAGAGTGGCCCACGCAGCTAGATGTGCCGCATGTGATCACTCTGGGACTCGTGGGGCTGCAGCACCGGTGAGCAACCGGCTGAGGGGTGGGGGTGGCGGCGCGTGTGCTTCTGTCTCCTTCAGCCCAAGCCGTTTCCCGCGGCCCGAGTTAGGGATCTCGTGTGCGCCTGAGGGCCTGGAGACCGACCTCTATTGCATGGATTGATATCTGCTTGTGGCATCAGCTAGGTTGCCAAGGCGTGCGCGGGCACCACCTTGCATCCCTGGACTTGCTTCTCTCCCAAAACCCTTAATGCTTTTAGGGGCTTTTCCTCCCCTTCTCCGGTGTGTGCACCTCTCATGAGTCCGGCCAATTTGTAAGACCGGTTCGCTAGGGTTGACCGAATCGGGACTTCTCCCACTACTTGACCGTTTTAATCTTGCAGAGCGTGGAGCTGCTTTTGTGAAGGTTTGTGTGGGGTGGCTGCTGGTCCAGGACCTACAACACCTTGAGGTGTTCTCGCGGAGCTTTCGACCACCACAAGCTTTTGTTTGCAAGGGCAGAGCTTTTGAGCAAATTGTAGATGTGAACGTAGTCATAGCTACAAGAATTTAGGGATTCTAGAGTTCAGACCCCGGGAAACAGAGCTAGTTGGTACTCAAAAGGAAGTCCCGGTTGTAGATCTCATACATACTGAAAATAAACCAGTCACAGGAAATAGTGCATCTGCAAAAGTCACGGGTTTCAGATAATGAAGGAAAAGGTTGTAGTAAGAAGATGCCAAAAAGTAACCCCCTTCTTTAAAAGAGGGAAAGGGGAGCAGTTCCTGTATGACTAGATACATACTGATTTTTGAAAAATTGGTAGATCCCTTTGAGTTAAAAAATAACTCGTCTTCTGTGATCCTTCCATTTCTTATTACTTGGCATTTGATATAAACATAGGTTTGACATTATCACTGAAAGTATTACAAAGTTTTCGTAAGGCAATACTGCAGCCATAACTTTTAGAACGGTTTAAGGAACTTGGCAGCAACATTTATCAGCAATATGGGAGCCACAAGTATAAATGCATTCCAAATGATTTGCTTTCCCTCACCAAACTTGGATTGCAAGTAGTCTTTTTGATCTTTTCAGAGTCGCAAATACTTCAGTTTCACATCTTATGTACTCCTTCTTTACAAAGAGCTGAGAGTAATTTAGAGTCTGGGTTGAATCAGAAAGAATATTTTTAACTTGAATGAGACTAACCCTGGATAATTGTGGGTTGACCCTAATAGAGATCTTGTTTTAAAATACTGTACATTTTTCGAGAAGATTAGATATATATATAATCCAAGGAAAAACTGAAATCTACTTATATGGCAGTTCAGAGCAACATTAGTTTATAAAATTCTTAGGATAAGTTATTTTGGATATTCTGTGAAGGGAAGAGGATCTTCAGTCTCTCCTTTAAATATGTGCTGGAAGAAAAAAGGTTTGTTTTGTTTGTTTGTTTAATGACTACAACTTGATTTCTAGCTACATGCACTTTTTGTAGTTGCTTTTATGTGAAAGAATTAGTGATTAGACAGTACAAGATAAGAGCAATAAAAATGTAATTATATAATAAAGCAATAATAAATGGATTCTCTGAGGCTGCTCATCTGACCAAGTAAGTCTTTGTTAAACTGGTTTTGAAAAGTGACCTTGTGATATTTTCAATAACAATGGCAAGGAACCCAGTAGTTTCTGAGGAACAAATGTATTAATGGAAAACTACTTGTTTAAGATTTTCCTTGTGTAGGCATCAAATCATTAAGGTGCACTGAGAAGGCTGGTTCTCTCCCATAAATTCATCCAGTTAAAAATTCTGATTTAGCAAAAGTTCTCAACCTTTAGAGGAACTGATTGGAAGAATGATGAAATTCCCTAATGTCTCAAGGATAAAAGTCTTCTGCTACTCTGAACTAGTCCGTAGGGTTCAGAGATTAAAAACTAATGTTTTTCTATGGCATTGAGTCAAGGAATGTTAAAACTGGACACCTAAATAGGTTGTCATAATTTAATATACAGTAGAGTTAGTTAAATACGCTGTACACAGGTAAGTGGTGGTCTGTTGCAGAAGTCTCCACCTCCTCACCTCAATACTTAGTTGTTTTAAAACAATAGTAACAGGATTCTGTCACATTATCTTCCTAAAACATGGAATCTAGAAGGTGAGATTACTATTACTTTTGCATTGTATTTGGTTCTGTTTTTGTCTTAAGTATAATCTGATCTAAAAAATTTAGTCACAGGGATAATAGAGTACCTGCAAGGTATATTATGTATTTCATGTAAATACAAATAGAACATCAATTACTAGATAGTCATGCACTGGATACTTAATCCAGACGGGTTCATTCAGAAGTACCTCTTTCTAGTAGTTCTGGCGATTTGGAGATTTATTCCATAGCTCTACTTTCTGTTGGGGAATTTTAGTTTAACATTTTCGTGAGCTCTTTAGATGCAAACTGCGTGTGTATGTGTGTCCGTGACAGATATATAATCACCACATGCTTTTTCAGTCCTAAAATCTTTGGTTCAGTGGTTTGCGGAGTTCTTAACAAATCACACACACCTTTTTAGATCAGAAATCTTCACGTTTTAACTACAGGCACTTTTTTTTTTTGGAGACTAGAATGACATGGACATATTTTGAAGATTCCATAAAAGGAATTATTAAAATTTCATAGATTTATCCCATGAATCATCTGGTTAGCCTTTCCTTGGTTAATTAGGAGTTGAAAATGCCCACCCTGAAAGTGAATTATCATTTTCCTGGGTTAGGAATTGAACCCTACAGCTGATAAACATTTTCATACTTCTAAAAATTTTGAGATTTACCTGATGAAGTTGGATCATGTAGGGGGTTTCCTGTCTGTAGAAACGTTCTGTAGAATCTTTTCGTTCTGTTATGCTTTGAGGAAACCTATTTGCAGTGATCTCAGGAGCAGTTTTCTTAAGAGATACAGACACTGGTCCTGTAAATAGAGTATATAATATTATCACTAGAAAGGTACTTGAGAGAAAGAGATGCACTCAGACAACATCTATGGAATAGTTTCCAGTTGTCTTCATTTAAGTTTGTTGGAGTACACAGGAAATAGGTTGTCAGAGAACTTGCTTTGAGTTGCCAAATTTAAGGCTGGGGATAACTTTATTTTGCTTTTCATCTCTTAGTAATAATGACCAAATATGTCCCATTTCTATAGTGTCCCATTTCCCGTGGTTGGGGAAGTGACTTATGTTAAAACTGTCCTTGCTAATTGTACCAGTCTTTGGCTTAGAAAGACTTTTTAATTCAATTACTTTTGTAATTTAACGATTCTCTGTTTTAAATCATAAGTGTTTTCAATTCTTCCAGTTATAACTATTATTTACAACTTCGCTTTTTATATTAGTTTGAAGCAGGACTTATCTATCCTCAAAAGAGTTTCAAAGTACTACTGCTTTGTAAGACTTGAAACTTAGTCCCAGTTTTCCAATATCAGTTTGATCTTGGGCAAGTCTCCTAACTTTTGAGTCTGTTTTCTCATCTGTTGGGCTAGACTTATGTATTTAAAGGCTCAACGGGCAAAATCCAGGGGTTGGAAATGATATTTTTGTGTGGTTAGCCCTTAGCAGGTTTCCTTTTCAATAGCATATATACTATAGGGCATTAAGAGATGGTAAAGTTCTGGACAACTCATCTGACTTCCACTTTAGGTCCAAAAATGGAGACTAAATTTTCAGCATACTTGAGATATAATAAGGGTTGTTAGGGATAGGGATGTTCCTGTTATTATCTAATACTTTATTCAAAAAATATTTGTTTAGCTCCTATTGTATATGCATTAGGCACTGTGGTCAGTACTAGGAATACTGTACTGCACAGGACAGTTACAGTCCCTGGACCTCACAGAGAAGCAATGTTAGCCAGCTGGCTCAAGAGCACAGACTTCTCTATGCCTCCATTTCCTTCTCTATAAATTGGGTGTAATGATAGCACCTACATTATAGAGTTGTGGTACGAAGTAAATGCATTAGTATATATAAAATGCTTAGTATATGTAAAGAACTGTACCTGGATATATGCATACCCCATGACCCTCCATCCCACTCTTGGGTATATACTCTACAGAAATGCATACGTATGTTTACTGGTAGACAGGCACAAGAATTTTTAGTGTTATTTGTAATAGCCCCCATCTGGAAATAATGGAAATGTCCAACAGTGGGATGGATAAAGAAGGTAGTAGTATGTATATACCTATAATGGAATATTCTGCAGCAGTGAAAAAGAGCAAGCTCCTGCTACAAGTAAAGTCACGGTTGAATCTCACAGTGTTGAGTGAAAGAGCTTCACATTAAAGAACACATACCAAAAAAGTAAGAACATCTTTTATGATTTCAAATTTATGGTGATAGAAGTTGGAATAATCATAACCTTTATAGGGGCTAGGAAGATGATTATGACTGGAAGGCCTGAAGGGTGCTGGTATAATGTTTAAATCTTGATTTGAGTGGTAGCTTCATGGGTGTGTTCAGTTTGTAAAAATTAAGCTCTTCAACTATTTGCGTATACTCAGAATAATTTGATAGATTATAAATCATAAAATGCTTAAATTAAATTATCCTAAAGATTCAGAGAGATGCAGTGATTTGCTTTGCATCCTGTCAGAGAGAGACTGGAACTCAGGTTTTCTGAGTTTCAGTTCAGTGCTTTTTCTTCTGTCCTGTATTTTTATTCTTCTATTTGCTCTACTACGTTGTATTTTCCTGATATCTGTAATGAGTCAATTTGGAATTATAGCTCACATAATTAGGTTGGCTTATTTGTAGGATTGCTAAAATGTTATACTCATTACTAGCTACCTTAGGAGAAAACTAAAATTCAGAACTTATTACTTTGTGGGTTTTTTTTTTTCCTTTTCCATCCCAGTCTTCTGATAGCAATCACTGTAAATTGTAATTTAAATTCTCATGATGAATGGACAGTTGTGCAGAAATTTCTGACTCTGGGAAAGTTTTCATTTACTCTGTTACTTTTAATGAGCTATGAAAGAAATCATTGCTCAGCATTTTTTGCTCTCACACAGCTTATAACAATATATTTAGTCTAATTTGTCAAGGACAGGAGTAAACATCTTTTATCAGGAAAAAGCAACAAGTTTTTTTCAGTGCCAAAACTTGGCATTTCTCAGGCTCTTACCATCTTCATGTGCTTTTCTTTTGACGCTCAAAGTTCTTGGGTTTTTGGTATGACCTTCAAATAATTCTTAAAACAAAAGAACACAGGGAAAGAATAATTATATGACATCATTTAAAATATATTCATCTTCAAGCATTCGAGTACATAAAGTAAAAACATTGAAGTGGTTGGGCAGATAACGAAGAATGAGTTTAAGAATTAGGAATGTTTTGGTAAAGGTTTAGAAAGATTGAAATTCTTAAATTAGGTATGTGCTTCATAATAATTTTTTGGGTCATTTGAACATACAGTAGTGTAAGAATTTTATTTTTGAGGAATCTCTTGCTACATTACAATGTGAAGAAAAAAGTTAATAGAATTTTTATTTTAAAAAGTCAATTTCAAGGTTACCATGTTTCCATTTGGCAGTTCTGAGAGTTGGTCCTCTTAGGATGCAGTCAACTTCTTCATAAAATCTCATTTTTCTTTGAGGGTTGCCATTTTTCTTTTGTAAAACTCTGTATTCATATTTTAAATTTTTGTATTTGGTACAACATTGTTTCCAGTCTCTGTCTATTCCAAACTGCATTAGTCTTCTGGCAATTTCCTCAAATATTTCTTTGTTTCTTGTGGCCCTTTCAAGCATTTGCTTAATTTTTTCATCAGACCATATGTGTATAAGCGCTTTGACCTCATTGTCACACCAGTGTTTTCCAGCCTCTCTGTTGCTCACTGTTACAATCTGTAAGTGATTTTTAGCATCTTCTAAAGGAATATGATTACCTATAAATCAATGTGATTTACAATTATACGGACTTACAGATAAATCTTGTATTTGAATATCATTCATTTAAAACAAACTGGATTGACATAAAGCATTAAGATTACAATAATTTCAGTGAGGATCAAAATTTCTTCATATGTTCATATTCAAATAAGATATTTAAAAAATTAAAGGCAGACTAATCTCCAATATTGGTGAGATAATTTACTTGCTTTTCATCAATAGGTAATCTTCACTGAATATTTACAAATGTGGAGAGTCTTGGTGTAACTACTTAAACTGATATATCTTAGCCTAAATTTTTTTTCTTTTATGTAGGCCCCACGCCCAGCGTGGAGCCTTACACAGGGCTTGAACTCACCACCCTGAGATCAAGACCTGAGCTGAGATCACGAGTCCAATGCTCAATTGACTGAGCCACCCAGTTGCCCCCCCAAAATTTTTTTAAACAATTTAGACCCTGTACCTGACACAGTGATACTTTGTGGTGCTTTGGGGCCGCCCAGCTCTTCTGACGCTGTACTTATGGTATCTTCCTCTGTCAGAAAACAAAGAGAATAGCAGTTTAAATTTCCTATTCACAGAACTCAGATTTACTTTTGTAATTGAAGATTATACCGAAAAACTAGTAAGGTTGGATTCCAGCACCAAAACTATAGGCTAGGGGCACCTGGGTGGCACCATTCGTTGAGCATTTGACTCTTGGTTTCAGCTCAGGTTGTGATCTCAGAGTCCTGAGATTGAGTCCCACATGGGGCTCTGTGCTCAGTATGGAGTCTGCTTGAGACTTTCCCTCTCCCTCTGCCCCTCCTCCCCCTCTCTCGAGTAAATAAAAAAATCTTTAGGGAAAAAAAAAAACAAATTGTAACCTCATAGCCAAGAACATTTTGTCATCTCTAACCAAATTTTTAAATGCCTTTGTAGGATTCACCACTTTCAAAATCTTGGAAGTATTCTGCCTTAAAAGTCCCTAGGCACAGTATTCTCTGTTTGGGAACATGAATATGATAGCACTTTTAGACACAATTTCGTAATGTCTTTCATTGTTACATTTTAATGCTTGACACAGAGCTCTTACATCTCTTTTTTGTTTGATCCTTACTGTAACTGAGAATGATCCTTATTGTAATACACATAAATAGGTAAAAGACCTTAAGATTAAATGGTCTTAGCAATTTTCGTGTTGAGTTGTTAACAGCAGACAGGTAATAAACATTTTAAGGAACTGATGGTGCTTAGTGTGGTAAATATAACATGCATTTATCATAGTATGGTATTGTATGTATAGAATGTTTACAAGTCAGCTCTTTGTAGTTTGGGGAAAGCTCTTCCTCATGCATATGTTGGATTGCAATGTTGAAGTATCACAATGCTATGATAGTATACTTTCACTCCTGCTGTACTTTCCTATACACTGGGACATTGTTTTTTAAAGATTTATTTATCTATTTGAGAGAGAGGTGGAGGGGCAGAGTGTCAGAGAGGGAGAAACTCAAGCAGACTCCACGCTGAGCGTGAACCCCATGTGGAGCTCGATCTCACGACCATGAGATCAGACCCAAGCTGAAACCAAGAGTCAGACACAACCACCTGTGCCACCCAGGTGCCCTGGGACATTATTTTTTTAAAAAAACATTTTGTGTTACTATTGTCTGTGCAGTTGCTTGTAATGATTATTGTAAAACTAGATAAAACCACACAGTGGTTATTATTAATAGACCAGTGAGGCAAAAGGTGAGGAGGTTAGGGGGCCCATAAGCCTATGCAGCAATAGGTTTGTGGAGATTTACATAGTTAGGATAGGATCAGATCTTATTTTAAGGACATGTTTGCACAGTGAGACTAGAATGAAGTTTAGCTTTTAGCAATATCAGTACCTTAAATGACAGGTTGAACTTTGGAGCCTCATAAGGCTACCTAATAAGTTACCTTTTTTAAAATTGAAATTTTTATTGGGATAAATGTAGATTCACGTGCAGTTTTTAGAAATACTAAAGATCCATTTCACACTCAGTCCAGTTTTCTGCAATGACAACGTTTCGTTAAACTGTAATATACTATTAGATCAAGGCTATTACATTGATAACAGTTCACTACTCCGATTCAGAGTTCCTGTTCCACTGTACTCACTGTGAGTGTGTATATGTGTGTATTATGTTCTATAATAGTTTTATCACCTTTTAGGTTCATGTCTCCACCATCAAGGTCAAGATACTCCATGGTTCCAACACCGTAATGATCCCTCTGGTTGCCTTTTGTAGATAGACTTACCTCCTTCCATGCCCAGGCCCTTCCCCCACCCCCACCCCATTGGAAAGCACAAGTCAAAGGTAAACCTTGGTAAACCTTATTTCAGCAGAATCTGAATTTATAACATTTTATCTAAGTGACTAAAACCATCACTTCTAGGCTCAGGCACATGTCCTACTTCTGGGAAATAGAAATATTTAGAGATTAGGTGTTCTGTGGAAATTTTGAATAGTTAGTACTAGAAAATAAGATGTCATATTGGAGGGTGGCAGTGAGGAAATCCCTAAATTTAGCATATTTTAAGGAAAGAGAAGCATTTAGTTTCTGTTATGTTTCTTTCCCACCTGGTATACTGTAATTCATTTCCGACACTCACCACCTGGAGTTAGCTAGCATTAAACTCTGCAGCTTTAAGGGGTCAGTCTTCCGTAATGTTGCCCTTACTGCAGATGCTAGCCTCACTTCCAGCTGACAGGCCACAACTTCAGGGGGTGCCATGACCCCTCAGGTTTGATCATTTGCTAGAACAACTCATAGAACTTAGGAAAGCCCTATACTTGGAATATAGCTTTATTATAAAAAATAGAACTCAGAAACAACCAAATGAAGATCCACACAGGTTAAGCTCTGAGAGGGTCCTAGATACAGAACCTCCATGTCCTCTCCCTGTGGAATGGGGGCCTGTCATTCTCCCAGTGCGTCAGTGTGTTCACAGGAAGCTCTTCTAAGCCAAAGTTTATATTGACATGATTGATTATGGCATGATTAATTAAATCACTGGCCACATGACTGAATTCAGTCTCCACACTTACTTCCCTGCTAGAGGTAGGGCTGGCCTAAAATTCCAAGCCTCTTAATCACAAGGTTGGTCTTTATGGTGACCAGTTCTGTCCTGAAGCTATCTAGAAACCCACTTTGGATCACCTTGTTAGAATAAAAAAGAATCTCCTGCTACTGGAAATTCCAAAGGTTTTTGAAGCTCTGTGTCAGGAACTGGGCACAAAACCAGATATATGTATTCTTTATTTTTTATTTTAATTTTTTTGAGATTTTATTTTTCAGCAATCTCTGCACCCAATGTGGGGTTCGAACTTACAACCCTGAGATCAAGAGCCACATGCTCTACTGACTTAAGTCAGCCAGGCGCCTCTGTATTCTTTATTATGTCACAGCTTCTTAAAGAGTTTGTGAAAATATAAACAGGAAGAATTAGAAGAGTCATACCTTTATAATTATCAAGTTGCCTGTATTTAAATTTACCAGCTTACCTAAGTCTCAACTTTTTTTTTACATTTATAGTTTTTGGGTTTTCTGAAATTTTAACAGTCAAGTCTTTATTTGGATCTTCTATTGAATTAAAAATTTAAAGGTTCCCAATATTATGGTTCATGTTATGAAACTGTATTAGTTTATAATTTTACTGCTAAGATTATCCAAATTGTATTCAAAATGTACAAAACTGTTTAAATATTTCATTTTAAAGAAAATTATTTCCAATTTTTGGTTTATTGTAAATAAACCAAAATAAATGAAGAAATACATGAATTGGAGAAAACAAAAAAACTTGGCTTAGCCTCTGAAGTACTAACAATAGATAATTTAGTGCCCTCTGCTGGCCATCACATTGTTAATTTTTGTGCAATTGTGGGGATAGTGAATCTTTTAATTTTGGAAATACATTTTACTACCAAAAAGAAAATAGATAGTTTTAAGATTATTCTTAAAAAAACAGTGTAGTCTTTCACTTGTGATTTTTAGGCTGATAAGAGTAACCTCCAATAGGATAAATATATGCCTGTCTCCACCCCGCAAAGCCAAAATGGATCTACCTTTGACTGCCTATACTAGAAAGGAGTGACTTGCAAGAATACAAAGACATTGAAGTATTCCACCTCATATATAAGTAGCAACTGATACTAGAGATGCATTGAGTCAATTTTAGGTTTACTCAGAAGAGACAGGTAACCGACAAGACTGTCAAACACCGATTTCCTCTTCAGACAGCCCTTTTTCTGCTAGCTTTCTGATTCCTTTTATCATCTCTTGCCTATGCCTCAGGTGGGGGAAAAATAAATGTATTTTAGATCCAAAGAAATAGTTGTTTGATTTTCATGGGCCATTTCTTTTTACTTATTGCAATAGGTAGGCATAGCCCAGGAGTTCTGTGATTCTTCCCAGTAATTAACTTCTTTCATATTGCATTAGTTATGCATTTTTTAAAGTGATAATTGGAATTGGCTTATTTTTCTCCCCTAAATGGAATCAAATTGGATTTTATGTTTTACTCTCTTCAGCCCACTGCTGGCCTTACTCTCTAAATATGACAGCCTAGCTGTGGTTTTCAATCCTGGCTGTGTGCACAACCCTCAGATCAATACTTGAGCTGAGATGAAGAGTTGGACACTTAACCTAGTGAACTTACCCAGGTGCCCCTGTGTTTTGTTTTTAAAGAAAGAATATTTGATGTGAATTTTTTTCCTGAAGATAAATATCCGTATCTTTATACCTCAGTACAACAATCTTCTAAATAGTAGAGTGGCGATTCATGCCCCAATAGTTGTATATTGCAGGTGTGCCAAAAGTCCTTTCCTATTTCAGGTTTTTTTTGTGGGGTGCCTGGTTGGCTCAGTTAATGGAGCATGTGACTTTATCTCGGGGTTGTGAGTTTGAGCCCCACATTAGGTATAAAGATTACATAAAAGTAAAATCTTTTAATAAATACATAGATAATTTAAAAATCATTTTCTTCTCTTGTGGGTTTATGCCTTTGCTTTTATTTTCACGTGAAAGTTTAAAATAGCTTAATTTCTAGAATGACTGTAAATATTTCCTGTTCCATATTTTCTAAACATATTCCAAGTTAACATATAAACATACCAATTTTTAAAAACCCTGTCAGTTTATATCTGACTTAATGTTTTCCTTTCACATATAAAAAATTATCTTTAGGCATTGTACTTAAGTGAGTCCAGAGGACTAACAAGCTAAAATCTTCTGAATGCTAAAGTTCTTAATTATTTCCATGGAAATCTTTCCAACTTACTAAACACAATCTGATTTTATCTTTTTTGCTTTTAGTGACAAGGATCATTGCTGTGATGCCCTGAGAAACCTTAGTCCCCAGAGTTTTATTTACCTTTGTTATCGTACCCCTAGTCAGCTGCATGTTCCTATCAAATTAGTCTCCTTAATTTCTCCCTGTTTTTACCTTTCACCGTCCTACCACCTTTCCTTTCTCCCACTGAGCTTTTAATCTGTCATATCTGATAAGTCAGACAAAGAAGTTTGCCCAGAGTGTGGGGAATTTGATTACCTGGTTTGTAAATCAATATGATCTTTACATTTTCCAAGGCTATATGAAGCTTTGAACTGAAAGACTATGTACGAGGTCTGTGATGGCTAGCTAGGCTTTTGATTGGGGGCCTGGTGATCCCTCTATTGCTCATTTTGGTTTGTGTAAAAGGCAAACCATCACACAGAAAGCACTTAACTTTCCTTCACCCCTTTAATACCCTGAACGGTAGGACAGTGTGTCTCAAACTTGAGCATGCCTGAGTTCCCAGATGATGCTGATGCTGCTATACTTTGAAAACCACAGCTATAGGGGACGTTACTGTCATTAACAGTTTTTACCTTCCATTTCTGTATTTTGTAAATATGAGTATTACTCTTCATATAATGTCATAAGCTTGTATATGTTCTTATAATATCTTAGTTATTATAGCATGTTATATTATTATATATTACACATCAAATGTAATTAAATCATAAAACCTGTCATAAGGTCCCCACCTTCATGACCTCTAAACCTAATTATCTCCCAAAGGCCCCATCTCCAAATGCTCTTACATATGTTCATATGACTTTAGAGGTGACACAGTTCAGTCCATAGCAACATCATATAATAATGTCTTATGTATTTTTTCACACACACAAAAACAAAAAATCTCCCTCTCTTGGGTCTTCTTTTTTTTTTTTTTTTTTAAGATTTTATTTATTTATTTGACAGAGATAGAGACAGCCAGCGAGAGAGGGAACACAAGCAGGGGGAGTGGGAGAGGAAGAAGCAGGCTCATAGTGGAGGAGCCTGATGTGGGGCTTGATCCCATAACGCCGGGATCACGCCCTGAGCCGAAGGCAGATGCTTAACCGCTGTGCCACCTAGGTGCCCCTCCCTCTCTTAGGTCTTCTGACATATTACTCACAAAGTCATCTTCAGCCGGATCTCCAGCAATGACTGTTTGAATATAGTGGGATATATGGTGGTTTGCTTTTATTCACTTTCAGGATAGTGTTTTAAACTCTAATATGTTATTTTCCCTTTTAAAGTGTACCTGATGGGGGTGTCTGAGTGGCTCAGTCGGTGAAGCGTCTTCCTTCAGCTCAGGTCATAATCCCAGGGTCCTGGGATCAAGCTCTGTGTCAGGCTCCCCTGCTCAGTAGGGAGTCTGCTTCTCCCTCTCCCTCTGCCCCTCTCCCACTCATGTTTTCTCTCTTTCTCTCAAATAAATAAAATCTTTAAAAAAAAATCCTGATGCTAAATACTGTGGTTGTTTGCTTTTCTCTAGTTTACATTCCCCACCCTTAAACATCTTTAGTATTAGATCCCTATGGATATCTGGTGTTGTAAGTATCTAACAAAGTCTTCTGACATGTAACCCATAGAATCACCATCAGCTGTATCTCTAGCAGTTACTGTCTGAATATAATCATGCTGCTGCTGTTGGGCGACTTTATCCCTAGTCATTTTAATTTTAATGAGACATATATAGTTCTCTAGCAGGCCAGTTTCTTTCTTCTCTACCAGCGAAAGATTTCAGGACTTCTCGCCACCATTTCTCAATCCTAACTCTCTGTCATTGCCTCTGTTTCCCCTAGATATACATTCATACTCTGAGAGTTAGGACTGCATTGTTTAAGGCAGATGTTAAGATCTAGATGGTTAGTAGAGGTCTTTAAGAACATCTTGTCAAGTCTAGAGGAAAAACGTGGTTCCAGATTCTACAAAGACTGAGCTAGAACTTTTCCTGACTCTTGGTCTAGAACTCATCTAGTTTATTTCATGCTATCATATCTCTGTGTATATTGTATCTCAATCCTTTGTGTTAAACTCATTTTAAAGAACTTTATGATGTGTCCCAGAAGAACCTAAACTTCAAAGACGTACTCATGGGTTTTGTATTTTTCTAAGTTCTTTAATGCTCTTTTTCTGTTCACTCAATTTTACTACAGTTAATATGAAAACTTGCTTTAACTTCTGCCATTTAGAGTTGTTCTATTTTTAAACTTGTGGAAATCAATTTTATTTCATCCTTATGTATAACTTTGTACTATTCTCTGTGTCCTGGAGGAGACATATACCTTAAATGTGTTTCATGATAAATTCAACCTTTAGCTTGTGGAATATAGTGAAGCCTGTTTAACTTAGATTATATTCACCTTATCATGCTACTGACATTTTCATATGATGTGACCTGATGTTTAGATTACTTTTTTTTGCCTTCCTTACCTGTCCGATCCTCTTCTTTTTTTACATTGGCGCATCTGGTGGCTTGTTCTTCATCTTGGAATTCCCGTTGTTGTGACTTTTCTGTTTTATTGTGTCCCAGAATAGCATCCAACTCAGTAAAAAATTTCATATTCTTAGTTATGCCTTGGTCTTGAGCCATTCTTACAATCTTGTATTCATGTTTTAAGTTTTTGTACTTTGTTCTGCACTGCTTCCAGTCTCTCTCTATTCCAAATTTCTGAAGCTTGGCCGCAATTTGTTCAAATATCCTTTTATTTCTCACTGTTCCTTCTAGTTGTTGTTGTATACTTATATCAGACCAGATGCCAATTAGAGCCCTGACTTCTGGCACAGTCCAGTGTTTTCCTCCTTCATTTGCTATAGTTGGAATAAAAGTTGGATTAATAGAGGGTTCCATAATTGATGTAGAGTTACCTGTATCAGGTGGGGAGGGAAAGAGATATGTACATAGGTTACATACTTAAGATAAGTAAAGTGATTGGATGCAACCTTAGTAAACAAATTTTCTCCTTAGGTGATGGACTACAATTCATAGCTCATTAGCTTTTTTCTGAAACTAATGGGGAAATGAAATACAGAACCTGAATCTGTTTCTTACCATGACAGTGACTGGCCTTAAAAAAGTTTTGTTTTTAATTAGTCACATTTTGATCATCTTTTTTTTCCTACCATTTCTTACTCTTTTGTCCTCCTCCTTTGGTATGTGGTGTGTATGTCAGTATATATTGAATGTTGAATATATAATTTTGTATTATTTACTTGTAGAAAGCAATACAATTAGAAAATGGCTCATTGCGGACAATTTTTGTTTGTTTTTTGTTTTGTGATAGCATAGGCGGGAGCAATTTATCTCCTCTTTTAATCTAATGATTTCCCTTGGCTACATATCAGTATCTCCTGAGGAGCTTTTGTAAATGACTACTTTGCTGTTATTCCTACCTCTCATCCCCAGATTGTGATTCTAGTGTGGTTGAGTGTGATTCTAGTCAGGGTTGAGAACCAAGACGATTCATGAATAAAGGGTTGGAAGAGTCACATTATAACAACTGGTGCTTCTTACTCCTTATGAAGATAAAAGATGTCTCATTGGTCAAAGACCAAATGTCATTTTAAGTGAAGTATTAGATTTTTTTAATGCAAGGAAGTGTGTCAAATTCCGTAATGCCTTCAGCAGAATGTCCCCACTTATCCTAGCATAATACCTTCACGTTATATCTGTAGCACAGTTTTGCAACTCATTTTATGGTAATGACATTACTTGAGGTTATATTGGTTATTTAAACAACCACATTATCTTGTGTTTTTCTCAGATTTCATGTTTATGTTTAATAAAAAGGTAGTTCAGACCTCAACATATATAATGTAAGCCATTAAAAAACACTTTTTAGCATTTACCTGAAGTATAGCTGTTTTTATTTTGTGCTCTGTTTAATGTCTTTGTTTTGAAATGCTTTTCAGTATTTTTCCTTACTTGAATTAACAACCTTCAGTAAAAATTTAGAAGCAAAATGGGGATTTATATTGATTTAAGTTGGGTGAATAAAACCATCCTTGACCTCATTGATTTGATATTATTTACTTTCAAATGTAGATTCTGTTTGTCTTAGATCTCAGGAGTGCTAAAGTGACATGTTCATTAAATATTAAGCGCCTGCTATGTATAATTTGACCATTATATTCTCTATTATGTTTAAAGAATAAAGGTTGTGAATTTTAAGGCTAATATTACTAGGCAGTTTACATTTTGTTAAATCATTTATTTTAGAAATGATTTTTTTTTTAGTATACATTGGTTAAAAAAAAAAAAAGGGGAAGCATAAGATAATCCTAAATGTTTCTATCAGGAAAAATCATGCATTTTCTCAGTAGCCAGTCTTACTTTCTGATTTGGAATTTGATCAGTATCATTGTATTTTTGACCCACAATACTGTACCTAGTTCCATTGGTCTGATATGAGAAACCAAAAGTAAAGGATTTCCTGAGATGTCTTCCTTATCTTCTAATGTAATTGACATTTTGCCTAGAAAGAGAACAGAATTCCTTTTAGAGTAAGTTCTAAGGAAGATAAAAATTGGATTAATAATGACTGAGAATGCTAGTAGCTTAAGCTGAATGTGATCATATTCATGAAGGATTATAGATTTGTGATAGACGCATTTTGTACTAAAGCAGTATAATATGGTTTAAATACTTACCTTTATATAAAGAAAATTTTAATTTCTTCCATCCATTGACATGGTTTATTTTGAACTTTGACTAGATATGTTTTCTAATTTTGTGTTTCTAGGGATGATTGTGGTTCGTTTTCAAATTAAATTACATTTTTTAAATGAGATGTTTTCTTGGGGTGCCTGGGTGACCCAGTCAGTTAAGTATCTTGATTTCAGCTCAGATCATGATCTCAGGGTCGTGAGATCCTCAAGTCCCGGGCCAGGCTCTGTACTGAGCATGGAGACTGCTTAAGATTCTCTCACTCTCTCTCTCTCTCTCTGCCCCACCCCTCCTTATGCTTATGCTCCCTCTGAAAAAAAAAATGAGGTGTTTTCTTTATTTTTGTAATTTAGGTACTTTAACATAATAGGCACTTCATAAATGATAGTAGCAATGTTAAACAGAGGTCCTGTAATGAGATAATCAGAAAATCTTGTTTAATTGACATATTTGGTAAAATAGCTAAAATTTATGTCTTTTATAATTAGCTGATTGGTAAATACTAAACTTTCCAGAAATTAATCTAAGTTATGTTTAAGTGGGCCAAGGAATGTGTCATTTAAAAGAACCATGCCAACCTTGAAGAGTAAACATGGTCCCCTCTTGATCTCTTGGTTTTATAGCTTGGATGTTTTTATAAAATGAGGCACAGACCACTTTTTAAAGTAATCAAACGAGAAGGGTAATAGTGAGGAAAAACTAAAATACATCTTTCAGAGGCACCCAACATAGAATTTTGGAGTCAGTAGGCAGTAGGCACATGAAGATGAGCCATAATTACAATGAGGCTGAAGACTGATCAGGAGGTAGTTAAGTACGTTTTGATTACTCTTTGTAATTTTCTGAATCAAAGATTTATTATTCATCTTATATTATTTCTATATGTTTTTTCAATTTTGTTCTATTGAGTAACAAATAGCGTTCTGTTTTACTTTACGTTAGGAGATCAAATATTAGGCATGATTTTAATGGCATGAACATTTAAAGTTACAGTTTACTGTTTAGAGGCATTCCATTGAAGAATAAGAAAAGGAATGTTTGTCGTCTTAAAGATTATATTAGGGATTCCTATTTTTAAAAAGAATAACAAATGGAAAATAAGGGAAGCACTACTGTTTTCAAATGGCATATAGTTGGTAATATGAAAAATAAAAATCTGTAGTTACATAAGAATTCTCTTCTAAAGAGAAGTGTGGAAGATGATGTACCTAGTTAATGTAACATGTGAGCTTCATCATGAGAACAGTAAGGACGGGTAAGGGTTTGCTATTCTATTATCTGATTTAGGGCCTGGTTTTGTGTTTGTTGAAAACAGCTTGGAGCTAAACATACAGGCCAAAGTGAAAAAGGAAAGCTGTCTTCCCAGCTTCTTCAGGGGTATTTTTTTCTTAGGTTGATCATTCCTAGCATCAATCCCAAAATTGTATGCAGGGGTCCCATGCTCTGGAGGTTTTAAACTGAAACTCTTAAGTCATTACTCCTGGTGCATTTGTATCAAGTAAGAGGAGGGAAATAGGGTGGAAATTTGGTCACTGAAGGAATGTGATTCGGTGGCAGCAGTAGGTCAAAGGTATTCTGAGGTTGAGGATGATTATAATTTCCAGAACACGAAGCCTCTTAAGAGTCTGTATTTGAGTCCTTTGCCAAGGCTCAGTCAGGCTACCAGCTGCCTAACAGAGGGAACCAGATCCTCTGTCCTTACCACTTGCATGAGGTTGATCCCAACATTTTCTTCCGTTCTTCAGTTTATCTTACATCAATAAAAATTCTGCTGGTTCCGCCATAGAAAAACCAGAAGACATTATAAATGAATCAGACCTGGAGAAAGGAGGGCTTTCTAAGCCTTAGAAAAGACTGTTACATTAAAAACTTTAATCAAAAACTTTGTTTTTTAATCAAAGACTATTTGATTACATTAAAAACTTTTGAATTCTGTAGGTCAAATAAAAATCAGCCAAAATTGTAAGGCAAAAGAGATCATGCAATTTCTAAGACCTCAATTGACTTGAACAGTTAATTTGTAAAAATAAACATGTAGAAAACTGTTCCATATCACTAGCAGTTAAACAAATGCAAAATAAGTTGATGGCATATACCATTATAGATAGTTATTTGTTTATTAAATTAGCATACTTTGTTATTTGCTAAATTAGCAAAGTGCCTCCCCCACCTCAACCCCATCCTATGATCTGATATGACAGGGTTCTCTATAAAAAGGGACAGTCTCATTGTTAATAAAGTACATTTCTTTTAGAAAGCAGTTTTTTTAAAACACTGTTTCATAGTAATCATACCCTTCCTGGCCAATAATTGAACTTCTGATAGTCTCTCCTAAAGTAATAATGTTAAATATGGACAAAAGGTATTGATTATAGCACATTTCTCTAAGGGGGCAAACATAAACTCTGGTATATGCACTCAAATATTATGGAACTATTAAATAATGTTTAATCCTGAATTATAATTAGTTCTGGGTATAATTTAAAGATTATTATTAAAGTAAACAAAATGCTAATGTGCTTGTAATTTTATGATTTAAAAAGTTTAAAGAACAACAACCAGTGGCGTTGTGGATGATATGTGGGAAGGGGCTGGAAAGTAGGGAGACCAATTAAGAGGTTATGTTAATATTCTGTGTGATAGATGAAGTTCTGCTTGGTGGTAATGAGAATGGAACAGAGAAAAATTTATGAAACATGTCAGATTTTTTTTTTTAAGAACTTAGTGATTCACCAAAGGTCAAGGGTATCTAAATGTTTCTATTTAAGTGATTGGACATACAGTGATAGTAAGGTGGCAGCAATTTGTAGGCAGATCAGTTCTGAATGAGGGGAGAGTGTAGTTTTAGAATTTGGGGCTTGAGATACCTTAAAGGTACAAGGTTAAGTTGTAATTAGGGGCCCTCTGCTTATAAGTGAAAGTGGGGGATTTGGAGCCGTGGTAGTACCTAAATGGGTTAGAAGGAGATCCAGTTTAGTGGAAATTAAACACACACAGATACACACACACACACACACACACACACACACTAGAGAGAGAGGAGACAAGAGACACGACAGGGGCAAAAAAAAAAAAAATGGAGATATTAGCACCCACATCTTCATTACACCAACACCAACCTCTGATTAAAATCAAAGCTTTTCAAAGCTGAGTGGTTTACTTATCATTAATCAATATTTAAAGCATTTAAATGATGAAGAGTACAGGATGATTAATTGAATAAAATAATGTTATTGCTGTTTAACTTGGCAGTGACTGCAAAGCTTTCTCAGAATTGTATCATATCAGAAACGTAAAGGGAGTATGTTAAGCGGAGTGGGTTTTTTTACCAAATGATTTATTAAGCTTTTATTACGAAGTTCAGATTAACCTAATTAACCAAATTAACCTAACTTCAACTTTGTCATTTTACCCTACCCTCCTTTCTTATTTGATAGCTTTATTCTACCACTTAAGCCATTTTCTTTTGGGTATTAAATTTATTCATGGTGCCTTGCTTTCTGAGGTTACACATCACTGAATGCATGTGCAAGTAGCTCAGTGCTTTGCAGACAGTAGGTATTTGAGATTTTGAATTGAATTGAACAACTCTGCCCTTAAAAATAGGATCTGTAAGACTTTGGCTGTGGGTGAAATCTCATTACTGCCACTGATTCCCCCGCTTTCCCTGGTGATACATTCAGCTTCCACAGACCGAGCAAATTCTACGTAAATACTGTTGGGCTTCACAACACAGCAGGTCAAAAACCTTGTTTTAATATCTAAATCATTTAATCATAAATCATTTAACCTATCAAATCTATTTTTGTTTCACTGGTTGTTTAAATGGAGCTGTTCTTCCAAACAAGTAATGAAGAAGTTGTTTATTAGTTCCTAGTATTTTAGTGCTTTTATTGATAAATTTAGGAAAATGGGAATGTAAATACAGATGTCTTGTTTGGAGCTCTGGAGAAACAACAATGGAGCAATATATTAGATTTTTTTTTCTTTTGCCACTCTTAAAAAATTAAAACCTAAAATATTTTCAAAACCCAATCCATTTTCCAAAAAACATTAGGCATGCTCAAGGAGAGTTGGCATTAGTGGTTAATGTTGTTGTTTTTTAAGCGGTTAATGTTATTTTAGTGTGTTTTTTCAGTATTTCACGATTTAAAAAGTGGAGATATTTAATCTTTTTAAAATTTTTACCTTGTGCAAAACAGCATAACAGGTCAGTTGTTTTTCTCAACCATGATATTCCAGGCTATGTTTATGAAATAGACTCAGAAGTCCCTACTCTTCTAGTTTGTTAGGTAAAAACAAAAGAATGCTACTTTTTCTTTTTACCTTCAGTGGTCCCTGGAGCTGCACTTTGGCTCAGCGTTGCCAGGCACCTGCCATTTGCATCTTCCTCTGTTAATTGTGTGGCAGGTTCATACTGCAGGATTGCATCCAAATCATGGAAGAACTTCATAGTTTTAGAGCTGTCTCCAGAGTTATGGGCATATTTAACTGTTCTGTATTCATATTTGAGATTTTTGTACTTTGCCCGGCACTGTTTCCAATCTCTGTATACTCCTAGCGCTTGCAGCCTTTTAGCAATATAAATAAATATTCCTTTATTTCTCAGGGTTCCATAAAGTTGTTTTCGTATATTTTTTTCTGCCCAGACACTTAGCAAAGCTTTAACCTCTTCTTCAGTCCAGTGCTTTCCTGCTCCACTCTCCATGTTGAAAGTGACCTGGAAATGATTCACTATTTCTAGCCAAGGTTTTGTTTCCTAGGAAACCAGACGGCTGGTTGTCAATAAGCTCCAAAGAGCTGAAAAGATCTAGTTTAACTGGTTCAAGCTGCCTGAGGGGAGTAACTTGAGAAACTGCCAAATAAGCAGGCTTTGTGATTAAAGAAGCCTGGACCCAAATGATTTCTAACGTTTTTCTTTTCAACCTTAAGGGGAAATTACCCTTGAGATGAAAGGAAAACCATTTTTAAAAAATTTCTTTTCTTACATAATTTATTCTGGTTTACTAAATGATTGTTGATATTTTTTAAAAAATTATTTTAGAGGTGGTTGGCAGAGGTTCTTTCTGCCCCAAGATTTATGGCTAACGTTAATTTTTTCCCCTCTGATATGAGTCATTTAGTCTTCTAGCATAGGTTAACATTAAAGACCACATCATTTCACTAAAGAAATCCTGTGTCACAAATGATCTAGTCTTAAAAGGTGTGTAGTATTATGCATGTCTATTTAATGTATTGATAATTTAGTAAAATTTCAGTTTTAAGTTTTTTAGATTTTTACTTTGTGGGTGTGCTTAATGTAGTTTTTCTTGTTATTAAAATGCCTAAACAACTACAGTATGTAATTTAGAAAAAGATCCATTTTACCAAATAAGTCAATATATTAATTATTAATGTATACATACATATATTAGAGATTTACTTTTTATTTCTACCCTGATATATATTCTTTGGAACAAAAATTTGTTAATAAACGTCTAGTATTTATAGCACTTGTTCAGAACTATTAAAAATTGTGGATCATTTAGAACCTTTATTTTGTCCTGTGATACTGCACAGTAGTACAGATCCTCTGAAGTCTCATTGTGGGTTATCTGGCCTAGCTTTCGGCTTTCTTCTCTATCGCGTCACCTAAAAATACTAACACAGGAAATGAAATACAAAGTGCCCGATGAGCTTAGGATTTTTAGAAGCAGCATTTATTATTTTTTTTGTGATAACTAAAGTGATAGATGCTTTACTTGTTGGGGAAAAAGTGAAAAGTGCAGAAAAGCAAAGCAAAAACCTCAAAAATAAATGAATCTTGTTCATTATTCTAGGACCCACCACTAGGCATTTTACCTGCTAACTTATTTGGAGATTTCCATTTATGTGTACATACTCAACTTTACTTAGAGGTCACAGAGTACAGAGGTTAGAAGCACAAGCTCTCTGGTCAGACTGTGTTCTCATCCTCGTTGTGCCACCTCTCTCTGTGTAATATCGGGCAAGTTACTTAACTTCCGTTTCTTTGGTGTCCTTACCTGTAAAATGGGAATGATAACCATAGTATCTATTTCAAAGGATTGTTGTGAGAGCCTGATAAATTAGATCATTCATTTAAATTCTTAGGACAGTGCCTGGCATGTTAGTTACAACTCAGACAATATCATCTGCTGCTTGCTAGTCACACCATCATGAGTAGAAATGGCACTAGCATGTGACGTGTTGTCAGTTCCTGGATGCTCTTGAGAAAAATATGCTTTATAAAGAGGCTTATATCAGTGAGGTAAATTTATATTTAACAGTTGATACTTTTTATATTCACAGGGGTCAGGAGAGTGCTGGTATTGTGACCAGCGATGGGAATTCAGTACCAACATTCAAAACACACAAGGTATATTTGAACATAATGAAATGTTGATAATACAGATAACAACAGCCAGGTGATAACTAGTATGTTGGTGGGGGAAGGAAATCTGAACAAATAATTTGCATATAGAAGTCATACTCTGGAGCAGCCGTTTCTATTTGTCAAATGAGGGTGCATTTCTTTCTGCGTGGTAGTTTGCTAGACTGACTCATTGCAACAGGTCATTTACATAAATGTTTTAACATGCTTTGAATTTTTAAAATGCATTGATTTAGTTTATTATATTTGACAAATTTTATTGTTTGGTACATTTGTTCCTCAATGTTTTAATGAAAAGTATCTCATAAAACACACACTTCAACATTGTGAATGTATTAAATGCCATTGAATTGTTCACCTTAGATGGTTAATTTTATGTTATGTGAGCTTCACCTCAAATTTTTTTCTAAAAAGATGTTTTATGGCTCTTACAATTAGATTAGTCCTTATTTAAGATTAGAATTTGAAGCACAGAGGAATTAAGTGAAGTGCATTGTCTAATTTGGGATTGCCTGAGCAGAAACTTATAAAAGCCTTTACTGACTAGGGCCACAAGTCTTGTTTTTTTTTCTAAAATGAGCTTTTACTTTGACTTTGCAAGGGAATGGGCCTTGTAAATCATGTCTTTACTCAAGACAATTTGAAGAAATTATATATTTCAAACCTTGGAATTGGACACACAAGATACGCCACTACAGGAAACTGTGAATTAGAAAATTGTCAGCCCTTTGTTGTTGAAACACTTCATGGGAAAATAGCTGTGGCACATAATGGCGAATTGGTAAATGCTGCTCAATTAAGGAAAAAGGTAAGTGTTTTTTAATGCTTTTTTTCATGATTAGGATAAATGAATGAAATGAAGTTATTGGGGATCTTGGTGCAGGATATTTTGTAATTTTGCCACCTGTTACCTAACTGCAAAGGACAACTGTATTAGAATTACTTGGAGTACTTGTTATACTTGTAGATTCTAAGATATCACCCCAGAGTCTGGGGTGGGACAGTGGTCAGTCTGCATTTTAATATGCTTCTAAGGTGATTCTGATGTACTGCTTTAGGGTCGAGATTTGGAAAAGTTAATATATGGTTGTTGTTAGAAACAGAGAAATTAGTGTTTATGGACTCTTCCTATCCCTTTAGCTTTGTCCTTATATTCAAAGCATAAGAAGAGAATGGAATATAAACTTGAAGATAACAAATATAAGAAAAAGTGATTTGGAAACAATTACAGGAAACCACTTGGAGAAAGGACAAAGAGTTTACTTACGTTCTTTTTTGTTCATAGCATGTTATTTGGAGCATTCTGTGTTAATTTGTGCCTATACCTTTATTCATCATCCTTTCATCTTCCTTTTTTAAAATTACTTGGTATATTTATATTCCTGATAGCTTAATTATCTGTTCTTATCATTCATTTGATACCAAGTCTCTTCTATCCATTGGATTCTAATAATCTTGATCTGGTCACGTTACAAATAAAAACCTCAGGTGGTATTCATTAATAGGATGATTCTACACACAGAGTTCTCTCCTTAGCATTCTAGAACCAGGCATTTTACATGGGATAAGTAGTGACAGAAGTCAAATGATGGTGAATTTTGGTGGGAGGAAAATACCTAGAACCATGCTTCCATACCATTCATTGTCCTTTTATTTTCAATTCTAGCTTTAGTTATTTCCCAGAGCTTTCTTCTGCCCTCTTCTTAGGCTCTAATATTATAATGATAATAAAATGTTTTTCTACCCCCAAGTGAAAAAATAATTTTTTAATTCATACAATAAAAAAAGTATAAATATGAAGTAAAAATTACTTTTAAAAAGCTCACCACTTAGAGATAACCACCAAAAGTTCAGTTCTGAGCAATACCTAGTTCATTCTTTGTAGACATATCGCCTTACCCAGATGATGGATTTCACTTCTACACATTTAACTGCCTACTGAAAATGTTGTATAGTATGAGTTTAAACTTAGCCTGTACATGTTGATGGTGGTGTTCTTATCGTGGTCAGCCTTGCTCAGATCATAATCAGCATGAGAGCACTCAACCAATTTTTATTACATCATCTACATTTAATTGTTCAATATGGTTAATTCCTTTCTTCTACTCTGGCAGCGATAATCAGTGAGGGTGGATAGCCATCAGCACTACCACCAGCAAACCTGGCTTGAGAGGCCCCACTATAGTGTGCCACTCTTAAGGGAATGTGTCCTGTTGGTCAGGATTGTCAGGGGCTGAAAATGTTAGAATCACAGTTCCAAATTCTTGTGCCTTCTCTACTCTCCCCCACCTTTATTGCAGGTCTGCATTCTTTCAAACTTAGTTTTCAAAAGCTATTCTTTATGCTTCCTAGAACTCCTGTTTTTCTTCTTGCTTCAAAACCTACAGAGACTTCCCATTGCCTCCAGCAGTGCTTCTCCATTACTATATACATGTCGTTAGTAGAATACAGGATTGTCATAAGTGAAAAGTGACACAATGCCTGATTTCTTTGTGTAATGATGGGCCGTTGGGTGAAGAAGGGTCAGGTGGAGCTTTCCCTTTAATGATTACACTTTTCTCTATTCTAAATAGCTTCTGCGGCACGGTATTGGTTTGTCAACAAGTTCTGATAGCGAAATGATTACCCAGTTACTGGCGTATACACCTCCTCAGGAACAAGATGGCACCCCAGATTGGGTAGCAAGGTAATTGTAAAACTAGGCTAAGCTCGTAGCTCGGTAATGAGAGCTCTGCCTTGCATGTGTTTATAACTGAAATTATTCATTCAATTATTTAATTAATTCCAGGATTAAAAACTTAATGAAGGAAGCACCCACAGCATACTCCCTGCTTATAATGCACAGAGATGTTATTTATGCAGTACGAGATCCTTATGGAAATCGTCCTCTATGCATTGGACGTCTTATGCCTGTATCTGATATAAATGATAAAGGTAATGCACTTCAGAAGAAATATAATTTCATAGTGTTTTTCCAAGTCATTGTCCCACTGTTGGCACACCCTCAAATCTTTAGGCATAAGAAACTTATGAACGAGAAGGAACTAGGTAAAAAGAAAAAAAATGATGGTTTTTAAAGTACATTTCCTTGAGTATTTCTGAGGATGAGCCATTTTCAAAGAATTTAATGGACATTCCTGTTTCGTCATGTCTGAATTGCCTTTTCCCAGCTTTTTCATTCGATTGTAGTATGATTTCTGTGATTTTCTTTTTGACTTATTAGATATCTATTTGAGACATTGAAATCAGTTTTTGAAAGAATTTTGGTATCATTAGTTTTATCTTTGGCTCAAGTTGAATGAAGATCGATGTGTTTTGTTTTGTTTTGTTTTGTTTCAGATTTTTATTTAAGTTCTAGTTAAATTCATGTGCTCTTAAAGTTGTAGAAATGGGGGAAACGTTATAGAAATGGATATTTTTAAATTTCTCTATTTGGTGTTTAACTGTTCTCTTGAAGTAGGTAGCTTCTTGTAAAATTTCTTGAATCCATTAACTAAATTGCGTTGTGATTCATAGAGAAAAAATCTTCAGAAACAGAAGGATGGGTGGTGTCTTCAGAATCTTGCAGCTTTTTATCAATTGGTGCAAGGTAAGTTTTGTTTCACTCAGCATATTCACTTTTTCCACATCAATAAAAAATCATTTTTCACATGAAAGTTTTCTTTCTGATGTCTGCATGAAGACATATCTATAAATGCAATTTCTTTTGTATGTTGTACTTAGCAGCTGCTCTGACTTTAATGTTCCTGTAATACCTTCTTATTCTGAAACTGACATCTTGTTTTCACAATACCACGAGACCTAGTTTTAGAAAGGAAGAATCAAGAATCTCCTCAACAAGGAACAGTTACGATAAAAAAAATTTAAGCCAGGGGCGCCTGGGTGGCTCAGTCGTTAGGCATCTGCCTTCGGCTCAGGGCGTGATCCCGGCGTTCCGGGATCGAGCCCCGCATCAGGCTCCTCTCTTGAGAGCCTGCTTCTTCCTCTCCCACTCCCCCTGCTTGTGTTCCCTCTCTTGCTGGCTGTCTCTCTCTCTCTCTGTCAAATAAATAAATAAAATCTTTAAAAAAAATTTTTTTTAATCCAGAATAAAAATGTTCCCTTTAGCCTCTATTCTTCCAAAACTCAATAAAACTTAGGTCTTTTATTTTTTTAAATCCAAATTAGAATTTAGGGGTAATAGATACACATACTAGATTGACTGCTGGAGGAATGTTACTTTTTAATTTTTTTTTAAAGATTTTATTTATTTATTTGACAGAGAGGGACAGCCAGCAAGAGAGGGAACACAAGCAGGGGGAGTGGGAGAGGAAGAACCAGGCTTCATGGCAGAGGAGCCTGATGTGGGGCTCGATCCCAGAACGCTGGGATCACGCCCTGAGCCAAAGGCAGACGCTTAACGACTGAGCCACCCAGGCGCCCCTACTTTTTAATTTTTTAAGCCATCTCTTAAATTCAACCATGTTTCCTTTTTAAGGGAAGGGACTTTGTGTGTACTTTACAGTTAGATGTTATTATAGTCTTAAGGACTGGTTTATTTAAAGTCTTCTTTCTTTAACATTGTTTCCCAAGATATTACCGTGAAGTCTTGCCTGGAGAAATCGTGGAAATAACCAAACGTAGTGTCCAGACGCTTGATATTATACCAAGGTCTGAAGGAAACCCGATGGCTTTTTGTATCTTTGAGTATGTTTATTTTGCAAGACCAGATAGTATATTTGAAGGTAAATAAAATATCTTTAACTTTTTATATAAGTGTCATATTTTTCTCATTGAAACATGGCAGTTCTTTGTTCGAAGGCTTACCTGGCTCTTTGGAGGCACATTGCTTACATGTTATGGATATGGGGCTGACCCTACAAGTCATATGATCACTATTTTTCCCTTTCATTTGACTCAATGATTTTTGTTTTCCTTTTTAGGAGTAAGGATTATGATGTTCAGATGTGTATTAAGGCCAGTTTTTTTTGAATAGTGAATTCTCCAATTTATGTATTTCCATTTTAGTTGTATATATTTTACTTTACTTTTTATACTCCATGTATAGCGTTCTAACAAGCTAATTTTCTTAGAATAATAATATCATGTTAAGTAAAAATAATCCATTTCCTTTTCCAAACATTCCAGACCAAATGGTTTACACAGTAAGATACCGTTGTGGTCAGCAGCTGGCCATCGAAGCACCTGTGGATGCAGATTTGGTTAGCACTGTTCCGGAATCTGCGACACCTGCTGCTCTGGGTTACGCAGGAAAGGTATCTTCTCTGGACATGCAGTGAAATGCTCCTGTAGCACTGAAATGAGAAATCCTTGTATATAAAGAGGAAACTTACCGATATATTGTAAGGAAAAAGAAAATGTTGTGTCCTTTCCAAGAGTTATTTTCCAGCCTTTTGATTCAATGGCACTATTTTAGTGGCGCCCACCCAGAGATGAGCAAAATGATTCTCTTCATTTAAAAAGATAACATCATGAACATATATAGAATTTAGTGGTAATATTTACTTATTATTAAATCCTATTTCTTGAAGTACCCTGGTATATTTGTTCTCTGTTTAGTATGCGTGATAATAAAGCCATTCATGTTCATTTTGTGTAATGTTCTTTAATTTATTTATTTATAATATTTTAAGTAGGCAGAGCCCATTACAGGGCTTGAAGTCATGACCCTGAGATCAAGACCTGAGCTGAGATCAAGGGCTGGTCGCTTAACTGACTGAGCCACCCACGCACCCCTTTTTTCTTAAACTTTAAAAATTTTATTTTATGTAAGGTTTTAGTACTATGCTTAATTTCATTTTTCATAACCAGGTAGATTATATAACTGTAGTGAACCTGGGTTGTCCTGCTCAACATTCACTACATTGAAAAGTTTGCTTTAATTGCTGTGAATTTTTCTGACCGTGATTTATTCTTTGTCATGTCTTCACACACTTAGTGTTCCCTTCCAAGACAGAGGAATATTTGTTTAAAAGCATTATAACTCCTGGCAAAATGAATTGATTTTTCTACTGGGTATATTACTTTGAATGATTTTTCTTTTTGCCTTTTTTCCCTACAGTTTAAATAGTGAAGGAAAATTGTAATCTGTTAATGGAGAGTTCAGAAGAGCAGTTGAATGTTTGCATACATACTATCATGGAAGCATGACCTAGAGAAAATAGGAACCTAGAGTTCTCTATTTATTGCAGCTCATTGTCCTTTTGTTTCTTGTCTATCAGTGTGGGCTTCCATATGTGGAAGTGCTGTGTAAAAACCGGTATGTAGGAAGAACCTTCATTCAACCAAACATGAGGTTAAGACAACTTGGTGTTGCAAAAAAATTTGGAGTATTGTCAGACAACTTTAAGGGCAAAAGAATTGTTCTTGTAGATGATTCCATCGTAAGAGGCAATACCATCTCACCCATAATCAAATTGCTCAAAGAATCTGGAGCAAAAGAGGTAAGTAATATTAAAACATATCCTAAGGTCCTGATAATTAACAATATGATACTGGCATAAAGACTGCAATTTAGTACAGTGAATGAAAATGGATAGTTCAATATAATAAATTGTCATTTTTCAAATAAGTTGGTTTAGTGATAACTATGCAGCAACTTGGAAAACATGTATGTAATTTTAAAAAGTAAAGCCTCAAAATAGAGTGCTTTTTAAATTTTTAGAGTATTTCTCTTTTTGAAGATGCAGAACAAATCCTGTTGCAATAAATTTGCCAGATTGGGTTATATTTTTAAATCTCAGAGCTTATTCTAACTCTGAATATCTCAGTAATTCAAATTACAGAAGTGATTTTTTAAAAATAAATAAAATTACAGAAGTGGGATGTCATTTACAACTAATAGTTGAATGGATTCAAAAATAAAATCTCTTGTAGGAGAAAGTGGCATGGAAAGCAGTGTCAGTCTTTCTACAAAGCTTTAAAGATAATTGTGATTATGAGGGATGCGTGGGTGGCGCAGTCAGTTCAGAGTCTGACTCTTGGTTTTCACTCTGGTCATGATCCCGGGGTCATGAGATCAAGCCTGGCGTTGGGCTCCGCGCTCAGCATAGACTCTGGGATTCTCTCCCTCTCCTTCTGCCCCTTCTGCTCTTCCTGCTCATGGGTCCGTGCTTTCTCTCTCTCTAAAAAGTAAATATTAAAAAAAAAAATGATTGCGATTATGAGTTTCCAACTTTTTAATGGCTGTTATTACGATTATGATAATCTCTTCAGAATTTTTATTTAAGACAGCAAGAGAGAGAGCTTGTAAGTGCATGAGGAGTGTAGGGGCAGAGGGAGAAGGAGAGAGAGAATCTCAAGCAGGCTCCATGCTGATCATGGAGCCCAAATTGGGGCTCTGTCTCATGACCCTGAGATCATGACCTGACCCAAAATCAAGAGTTGGACTCCTAACTGACTGAGCCACCCAGGCGCCCCTTGCACAATTATTCTTAAAATGAATGTCAAAATAATGTGTGAAAATGATTTCTTTCCAAGGTACACATTAGAGTAGCTTCACCACCAATTAGGTATCCATGCTTTATGGGAATAAACATACCAACAAAAGAAGAGCTTATTGCCAATAAACCTGAATTTGAACATCTTGCAAAATATCTGGGTAGGTATTAAAATTTCTATAAACTTTATTTATTGAAACAGAGAAAATCCAAAGCTTGTCAGTCTTTACACTTGTAAAAAAAAGCAATGTCCAGCGTTTGTTAAAAATACATGTTATATGGCATGGTGAGCAGATATTGAACACTATTCTGAATAATGAGAGTGCCTGGTGTATATAGACACCATGGTAAGTACTATATTGGAGACCTAGGCCAAAGTGAGATCAGGTGAAAAGGAAGAAAGTCTTTCCAGGTAGAGGGAACTGCACGCATAATAGTTAAAGCCTTCCGAAGATCAGATTCCCAAGAAAAACAAAAACAATTTTACCACAGATTGTAATAGAATAATTTGGATGTGGGTACAGATAGAAAAGTGAAAAGCTACTGTAGGGTTATCTTCAATAAAGAAGTCAGCAGACTTGGAGATCTAGGTTATCCTGGATAAAACATTTGTTTTTCAAATTGGGCGAGATAAACTATTTAAATATTACACAGATGTTTAGCCAGTGTACCTTGGTACCTCCACACTGCTTGATTACGTTTGGTGTTTCTTTTGACTTGTCTGTGCCTTACCAGTTAAATATTTTGAATATCACCCAATTGATACCTTATTTTGAACATTTACTCTTTGCCAGGAACATATCTATATTATTGTAATAATATCGGAGCTACTCTACAGTTAGGCCATGTTTCCCTTATCTTGTAGATGAAAAAATAGTCTTAGGAAAAGTAAGCAACCTTGTGCTTAAATTTGAACCCAGATTTTCCTGACTTCAAAGTCTATTTTTGTAATCAAGAACATTACTCCTGAAGCTTTCTGAATCCATTCTGTATTTGAAGCCTCCACTGTTATTTTAAATTATATTCTCCCTTAAATTCCAATTACATATTTTAAAAAATAATAAAGGCCCAGAGTTTTATTGCTTACTCCTTCCCTCCCCCTCCCCCTCTTAAAGAAGCTAAAGGAGGAACTTTTATCCGGGCTTGAGTTTTTCTGTTTGTAACTGTTGTCTTTTGAGTCAGGTCGTCCTTTCCAAAGGAAGTGTAATGACCTTTTCCTTTTTCTCTCTTTCCCCCTGTAGGAGCAAACAGTGTCGTATATCTGTCAGTGGGTGGACTGGTTTCATCTGTACAAGAAGGGATAAAGTTGAAAAAACAGAAAGTGGAAAAGCAGGATATTATGATTCAAGAGAATGGGAATGGTCTGGAAAGCTTTGAAAAGAATGGTCATTGTACAGCTTGTCTCACTGGAAAATACCCTGTGGAATTGGAATGGTAGCTGGCAGGGACAGATATGATTTTTCAAGATACAAAGTTGGTCAAGAAGTTTTAGTGGTGGTTAACACCCTATCCATTTACTGTTACTCCCTTGAAATGATATAAAATGCCACATGCTTATGTTTACCTTCATAAGTTTTGAGATTTCTGAAAAGAGTACCAAAGTGCTATGCTTTCCTTAATAATCCTAGATAAATATTTTGGTGTTATCTAGGAATTTGGATGATCCTTTCAGTTTTATTTAGTAGTTTAGTACTTTGAGGCTACCAGTTCTGAGATCATCTACATTTAATTTCGCATCAGCAACAATAATGCAAAGAATAGGTAAATTTCTGTTTCAGTGAAGATTGCCAGGCATTATACCTTCCCACAGATTCTTAGAGAATTTTGTGGAATGTTTCTTGAAAGCTATTGAAATTCAGTTGTGGAATATTTTCATAATTGAACCTTGCTAATCGTATACAGTACTACAACATTGGTGTTACTTTTGTTTTTTGTTCTTTTTTTTTAACGCACAAACATTGGCTAGCCTTTTTTACCTGGTCAGAGAAGGTGGGGGTAAGTGGCATTTGCCAGGTCTATGCTTTAAAGAGTTTGCAAGAGGTTAGACTAAGGTGGTGTGATGCGGACAGGACATGAATTAAATATAACATTTTATGCAAACCTTGAATCCATTATATCCCAAAAGCGTCAGGCTCCTGGAGTTCTCAGTGTGGTTTTGACCTTGGCTTCCCTAACAAATCTTAAAACAAGAACAACAAATACATGCCTTTTTGTGCCTCACTTTTCAGCCTGTGCAACGGGATACCTATATTACAAGATTAAATAATTAATAGGAATGTGAAAAAGTGTCCTACTGTTGGTGTTTAGAGCCATCATTTCACTTCAATTTTAAGATAGTGCATGATTATTAGTTTTTGTAATGTCGGCTGTTGTTCTGAAATAGAGATTTCATTATGATGAAGGGAGACATACAATTTAGCAGTACTTTGCCACCTGTCTTTGAGATGTCTTAAAAATGATTCTAAAAACATGTCTGTGGAAGTGTTTTCCTACATTTGACTATAAAGTATGGTTCATACTACTTAGTGCCCTTATAGTATAAGCCCAGCAAGTAACCTCGTACGTTTAAAGTAAAAAATAAATTTTTAGATTCTAACAACCCTTTTATCCTTTTTAATTATATTTTCTTTTAATGAAGTGCTTGATCATTTGCAAACATATACACATATATATGTATAAATATATATACATAGTTGTAATTAAATGATCAAGTAGAAACATTGTAGGGGCCAATTTTGTTTAAGAATCAAGGTGACAACTATTTTGGAATTAGCATGCCCATCTAATTCTGAGCATCACCTTATCACTTTTCTCTATTTTATTGGGATTTAAAAGATACAGTTTTTTTAAAGTATTTTCTCATAACATCTGAGATTTAAATTTTTAAGTTGACCTGCCCCCAACTCCTGTTTATGTAAGATTTTTTTAAAACATAAAGGTGTTTGTTTCTTTGTTATTAAGTTACCTTAATTTGATGTATATAGTGTCCAAATCCATTTAGAAATTTAGTATTTATTAATAACTGAAATCTGTCTTCATTTGGTACATAGTCTCATATGTTATATTATGGCAGGCCAAGATAAAATCTTGACAGCTCTTTAAGCCCATGCACAGCAGGCAGCACCAGGTCACATAACCCTGTGGCAGTGACATAAGCAAATTGGCATTTGAATAAAGCCCTGGGACCATTTGAGTGTATAGCCTCTTGTCTTAAATGTATTCCTCATATCAACATGGAGGAGGCAAGACCTGTGGGTCAGTTTTGAATTGGCCTCACTTACATTTGATTTTTAAAAACAAGAGACTCAGGGAAAGTACTAAACCAAAATCTCTGATTTGACTTTTGTGTTTTCCATAGTTTTTGTCTCCCATTGTTTTTATTTTGTTCTACTGAGATGCTTTTATAAAGGAATATGGTACTGTGAGAGTTTGGTGATTCTACAAATTTCTTAATGTTTCTCCATCATGACCTTTTATTTCCCAAGTTTCTGAAGTCTGAATTAAATTACAGTTTTTTACATATACTCTCAAATGTTTAATTGCTTTAAATTAAAATAAGCAGAGTATTGAAAATCATAAAGAAGATGAAAAATGTGTTTTCACGGGATCTATATTGTTGTGAATTAAACTAAGCCTACTTTTTTGTGACTTCATTGTGATGCGTTGGTGACAAATATATGTAATAAGTATGTTTAAATATGTGTGTGTGTGTTTTTAATAGTGATCTTTAGTTAGTGCATTATGATGAATAGCACGGTAATAGTCACATCCAGGCTCCATTCTTGACACCAGCTAGTCAGATCTTATTTCTCTGATCCAGACATTTCAATAAATAGGCCATTGCTTATGAACAGGAAAAAACTCCTGGCCGAGTAGAAAGGACACATAAAGTCATTTAAAATGTAATACTAAGTAAGCGCTATATAATAGTAAGTTCTGCAGAAATACTAGTGGGAATGTGGAGTGTCACAGAAGAGGTGGCTTAGATTTCCAAAATGTGTGTGTGTGTGTGTTGGGGGAATTTTTTTTAAATCAAATTAAAGTAGGTAAATAAACTGTGATATATCCAGACAATAGAATATTATTCAGTCCTAAAAAGAAATGAGCTATCAGTCCATGGAAAGACATGAAGGGAACCTAAATGCATATTTCCAAGTGAAAGAAGCCAATCTATGAAAGCTACTTACTGTGTGAGTCCAACTACAAGCCATTTTAGAAAAGGTAAAACTGTGGAGATATCAGGGGTTGGTGGGGAGGAAGGGGTGAATAGGAGGGGCACAGAGAATTTTTAGGACAGTGAAACTATTCTGTGTGATACTATAATGGTGGATGCATATATTATATATTTGTTGCATATTTGTTCAAACCCATAGTGTACAACACCAAGAGTAAACCCTAATGTAAATTATAGACTGTGGGTGATAATGATGTGTCCATGTAGGTTTATCAGTTGAAACAAATGTACTGTTCTGGTGGGGGATGTTGATAATGGGGGAGGCTGTGCATGTGTGGGGGCAGGAGGTTTGAAAGAACTCTGTACTTCGGCTCAATTTTGCTGTGAACCTGAAACTGCTCTAAAATACAGTCTATTCTAAAAATAAACATACCAAGTCCCAGCTTTAAACAAAAAATAATATATGCGTATATGTTATTGCCTCTGAAACTCTTGCCCCACGGCATCACTTCTCATGCCACCTTTTTTTGGATTTCAAATAGAGCCTAATCAATTCCTAAGGAAAATTGCCTTCTTGTTTCTAAAGTCAGAATGAAAATCCAAACCTCTCAGGAAAAGCCACGTGCCCCTTAGACATTTTAGACTAAGCTATAGTATGCAGTGTAAACTCATTTTTTTGTGTGCATAGATTTTCTTCTTATGTAGCTGAGTAGTTGTTAGATGGCAGGAACCAATGCTTTTAACTTTTTTGGAAGTTCTCAGGATCTACCATAATACTGGGCTCCTCGCACTGTGACAAAATGGAAGATGACTGCACACAGGAGGCCCACGAGGGTCCTGTACTCTTCCTCAGCCTTTGAATTCGCTTCATTGAAAATTGTTTGTTTGGCTTCACTATTGACATACTGATGGATATCTCCAATGTGATGATTAATTTTGTGTTAACTTGGCTAGGCTGTGGTGCCCAGTTTGTTCAAACACTAGTCTAGATGTGGTGAAGTTATTTTTTAGATGTGATTAACATTTAAATCAGTAGACTTCTTTTTTAAGATTGATTGACTGATTGATTTTAGAGCGTGACTGGAGGGAGGAGCAGAGGGAGAGGAAGACTCTTGAGCAGACTCCCTGCTGAGCACAGAGCCCCACAGGGGCTCAACGCAAGTGGGGACAGATTCCATGACCCTGAGGTCATGACCTGAGCCAAAATAAGAGTCGGACACTTAACAGACTGAGCCACCCAGGCACCCCATCAGTAGACTTTGAATAAAGCAGATTATTCTCCATAATGTGAGTGGGCCTCATCCAGTCAATTGTAGGTCTTTTTTTTTTTTTTTTTTTTTTTTTAAAGATACTTATTTGTCAGAGCACAACCAGGGGGAGCGGCAGGCAGAGGGAGAAGCAGGCTCCCCCCTGAGCAAGGAGCCCAGTGCGGGACTCAACCCGAGGACCCTGGGATCATGACCTGAGCCGAAGGCAGACGCTTAACGACTGAGCCACCCAGGTGTCCCTCAGTTGTAGGTCTTAAGAATAAAGAGAGATTTTCTGAAGATAGAATTTTCAAAATTGCAACATAGAAACCCTGCCAGAGTTTCCAGCTTGCTGGCCTGCTCTATAGATTTAAAACTTGTCAGCCCTCACAATTGTGTGAGCCAATTTCTTAAAATACATGTGTATCTCTCTCTCTTTCAAACATATACTTTAATATATTTTATGTAGTATGTGTATGTATATATATATGTTGTTTCTGTTCCTCTGCAGAACTTTAATAAAACAGACTCCCTCTTGCGAACAGTGTGACCTCCCTTTCCCTCCATTCTTTCCTATTCATCTGACAAAACAAGCCTAAATGAACCCAACCACTAATTTTCTCCACCTTCAACTGGGCAGCTGAGCACTGTTAAGAGTAAATCATGTAAAACACCATTATCCCAACTGTGATGCTACAATCACATAACAGGGAGCTGGCCTTGTCTTCAGGGTAGTATGTCATGGTGATTTATGGTAAGAAATATATATATATTTGGTCTTTATCCTCTTTCTAGCACAGATATTCTAAAGTCCTTGAGATTTCCTAAGTGGTAAGAGCAATAAAGGTGTGTTTTTAAAAAAATTCCAATGCAGGCAACATTGCTCTATTAATTTCAGGTGTACAGTATAGTGATTCAGCAGTTCCATATATTACCCAGTGCTCATCAAGGTAAGTGTACTCTTACTCCCCATCACCTATTTCACTCCTCCCCTCACCCACCCACCTCCCCTCTGGTAGCCATTTGCTTGTTCTCTGTGGTTGAGTGGTTTTGGTTCGCCTCTAATAAAGGCGTCAATATTCATAACAAACTCTTTTCAACTACACCTGAGTTTATGTTAATGAGGTGACTTTCTGAAAACACCTAAGAATAAGGGCTAGTTGCCAGGGGAACTAACCATGCTTCCAGCCCCACCTCCTTGATTTTTAGGGAGAGGAGAGGAGCTACAGGTTGAATCAACAAGGAATGGCCAGTGATTTAATCAATCACGCCCTCGTAATTAAGCCTCTATAAAACCCAGAAGGACAGGGCCTGGAGAACTTCCTGGTTGGTGATATGGAGACTCGGGGGTGAGTGGTATGCTTGGAGAGCATGGTAGCTCCATGCTCCCTTTCCACATACCTTCTCTGCTTTTCTTCCAACAGACTGTTCCTGAGTTAACTGCATGATGGAAAACCCACACATTGGAGGTAGGGTCAAGGATACCCAAAATCGTTTTTGAAATCATTTTTTTTTTTTTAAATGACATTGACAACTGAGATGAGTGGAGGACAAGGTGAAAAGAATTGAAATTAGAGTGTATCAATAGATGTGCAAAGGATCAGCAAGGTTCTGGGGTAGACATTTGATACTTCCTAGGAATGAATACAGTGGATGGAAGAAGAGTAAAAAGATAGTTGGGGAAAAAGGTGCATAAGACATGAAACTCTTTTTAAGGTACTTAACTATTTAGTGTAAGAAGTCAAACTTAGAAATGATGCAGCTGTTGGCAGTTTCTGTAAAAAGTGTAAGTCACCCTTTGGGAAGGGTCTAGGCTTGTACCCTACTGAAAAGCTAATATGCTAACCTGTTACTGTTTCGTGGTAGACCTGAGATTGCCGGGTCAAAGATATTTATTGTTCCTGGCAAAAGCAGTGGCCAGAATTTCATTTGTCAGTTCCCCATGCATCCCAACTCCCACTGGAGAGAGGGAATCAGGCAGAGATGGATGTCTGCACATGCAGTGGGTTGTGTGACAGGAAAGGAATACTGAGTTTGGGGGATTTGTTTTTTTTAGTAAATGAAAGCAAACCTCCTTGGGAAAGACATTACCCCAGCTCTGAAGATCCATCACCCCAAACAACCCTGAGAAATGACCTGAGTAAAGAGCAATCAATACCTTGTGATTTTGGCATACCCAGGAAGAATTTGTAAGGACATTCAGGGCCATGGCAGAGTGTCCCTCCCAACAGTATTCTGGGTTCATGGGATGGTGGGGAGGATGGGTAAATTGACACAAGGCTTGAAGAAAGGCATCAAGGAGGTTTTTAAGATTTTACTTATTTGTTGGAGAGTGCAAGAGAGCTCAAGCAGGGGGAGGGGCAGGCAGAGGGAGAAGCAGGCTCCCCGCTGAGCAAGGAGCCCGATATGGGACTCAATTCCAGGACTCTGGGATCGTGACCTGAGCCAGAGGTAGACGCTTAACCGACTGAGTCACCCAGGCGTCCCAGGTGTGGAAATTTCATAAGGGGTTGGCATACTCAGAAGATTTACTAGGGTCTAATCATAGCTGGAGCTTCCAGGACCAGTTATGAGGGATGTGGAGGGAAGGAGAGCAGTGGTCAACTGTAACAGGGTTAGATAACGAACCATCTTGTTTACCACGGTAAAGAGTCTGAATGTCATCATGCAGGCAATGAGGGACCACTGAAGGAGGTCTTAAGCAGGAGAACGCTATGATTAATCTGGTGTATGTTTTAGAATGGTCACTCTAGATTACCAGGTAAAGATGGTGTCTTGAACATGGTCTTCTGCATTTGCTTCCTCATAGGACCCCCTGAAAACGATAGTAAAGGGATTTAAAAGTCTTAAACTCTCAAGAATAGAGGAAAAGATAACATTCTGGAGTCAAAAGCAAAGGGCTCCGCTGATTCGGAAAAGCTAAATTCTAGACCAGCAGGGAGCAAAGCCAATACACAGTCCAATTTACATCACAGAACGCTTTAAAAAACTGAGAAGTTGGCTTCTGGAAAGAGGAGTGACAAGGGTAACTAAAAGGATTGGAAGTTCATTTAGGAATGAGTTACATCCTTATGCCACTACCCATCACCCCTGTAGCCTAATTCTTATGGCTGTTGTGTTCAGGAGAGAGTAAAACAATGCCTTTTTTTTTTTTCCTCTTAAAATGTTTTAAAAGATTTATTTGAGAGAGTGCATGAGCTGGAGGGGGAGAGAGAGAGGGAGAAAGAATCTCAAGCATAATCTCCCCTGAGCTTGGATGGAGCTCAATGGGGGCTCAATCTCACAACCCTGAGATCATGGCCTGAGCTGAAACCAGCAGTTGGACCTTAACCAACTGCACCACCCAGATGCCTCTTTTTTTGTTTTTTAATTTATTAAAAAAATTTAAAAATTGTATTTGAGAGAGCGAGAGTGTGCATGACCATTAGGGGAGAGACAGAGGAAGAAACAGACTCGCAGCTGAGCAGGGAGCCCTCAGGACCCTGGGATCATGACCTGAGCTGAAGGTAGACTCAACTGACTGAGCCATCCAGGTGTCCCTTCTTAACTTTTTTAAGTGGCTCCACCCAGCATGGAGCCCAGTGTGGGGCTTGAACTCATGACCCTGAGATTAAGTTGGACACTCAACCGACTGAGCCACCCAGGTGCCCCTAAAACAGTATCTTCATATTGGAGGATATTAGGCACCTGAAATAGAAATAAGTGACAAATTTTATACTCAATTCTGAGACACACCGCCCCAAACATACACCACAAGCCCTTTTCTCTCAACTTGATTTTCAACAAACTTGTCCCACAGACTCCGTTTCCAATCAAGTTTTAAATGTCCCACTTTTAAATATGTGCAGATAATCCATGACTACTAGACACCCCAGGAAGCCTCTAATATGAAAGATAGTGTCCAAAACCATAACAGAAGGAAAAAAGTAGATTGTATAAGGGGAAAAACAACTAAACTATTGTTAATATCCGAGTTGAAAGATAATATAATAAAACCAACATCACTCTAGCAGCAGTTTTAGAGTTGGAGCCAAGTGAGACTAGATAGGCTTTGGGGAAAAGCTGACCAAGGAGACCTGAACTAAGGTATCAATAGCAGAAATGAACATGAGAGCATTTTTAAAATGCAGATTGTAGGCCCCTCGGTAGAAAACTAATTCAGAACCTGTGGGGATGGAGGTCCAGGAATCTGGAATCTGTTTAACATCACTGCAGGTGATTCTGATGTAGTCAACTAGACTGAGATTGAGGAGTGGAGACAAAGGGTCTAATTGCATATAGGAGGGTAAAGAAAAAGGGGTGGTAACTAGGTTTCTTTGCTGGGTGAATTATGGTGTCATTCTCAAATACAGAAATGTTTGGGGACAATTGGAGCCCCAATTGTTTGAGTAGCCTGTGGTATATCCGGGTGAAGCTATCATGAGCAGATGGAGCTCTCTCTTGCTTGGATTACTGATAGTTTCTTGCCACTGACCCCTAAGGACTGGAGGATGTCCCATGACTTTTCATATATAGTTGTGAATGCTGGATGGTCTTCTCAGTCCTTCAGCAAAAATTATAAAAAAACCTGATCACTTCCTCTCTGCTATTGCAGAGTAGCTTTAAAATAACATTATTATTTCCCTTGACACCTGCAATAATTTACATGTCTCCAACTGTAATAACTTGGAAACCAATTATTATGCAGGCATATAGCTTAGGTAACTCTCCCCCCCCCAGACCTATTTTATTTATTGCTCCTACTGAAGACTGAAAATTTCTTAGTCATCCTTTAAATCTGTCTCTTCCAATTAAAATGTCAGCCTAATTATGACAGGGACCTCCTTTGCAGGCTTCATCAGGGCAATCACAATCTTCCAAGCTCTACCGCAGATTCTCAGAAAATGTCAGATGGATTAAGTCCATTTACTATTACATTTCAGGGCTATTTCACTTTCCTTCACATCAAACCTCGACAATATCTTTCCCTTCACTTTGTAGACAAGGAGACAGCGGCTCCGAGTTAAAGAATCTCACCAGAGTTCCTTGAGTATGAAAGGGCACAACTCTAAGCTGGTTAGCTCCAAAGTCTTTGCAAACCGTGTCCAAAACCCTGCATGACCACAACAGGTGTCTGAGTTGACAGCAGTAGGCAAAAACACGGCCAGGTCGTCTCCCAGGTTGGCTCAACCCCGTCGGGTGGGGGCGGGGCAGTGAGCCACCCTCTGCCCCCGGTCGCTCGAGCTGACGTCAATGCAGCGACGCAGAAGATTACACGAGTGCCCGTGCCTCTCAGATCCCAGCGGTACGCTTTACGGCTTGCGGGTAACTGCTTTTTTCACGTGTGTGGGGGGAGATTCTGGGTTCGGGCTTTCGGAGGGTCGGGATGGGCTTAGGCGTCTGCCACAATCCCCAGGCCTTCTGAGTGAGTGTCACAGGAGGCAGCTTCCGGTAGGGGCTTGTGAGAGGGAAGTGAACTAGGGTGAGGCCTCGGGGTGGTTGTGCAGATTCGTTCAGCCGCAGGGCCATCGCCTCGCCTGGGGTACGTGTCAGTGGCATCTGGCAGGTTGGTGTCGCGCAAAGACTAAACTGACCTGTGTGATCTCTCCAGAGTTACCCAGCCTCGGACCCTCTGCCCCTTCATTCTGAAGGAAATAAATCTGCCCCACCTATCTGCTAGAGTGGTTCAGAAGAGCAAATGAAAAAGTGTTTTGGGAGCTACAAAGTGCATTGTTATAAAATGTAGTTGCGTAATGTAAATTAAAAAGCCAATGGATACAGCAAAATAAAGTTTTTAGATTATTTAACTGTCTTTAAAATAACTGATAACCTAGGGAGAGAAACCCTTGGAGCACGAGAATTTGTTGACACTTAAGACCTTTGATAGCTTAATAAATAGCCTCTACTGTTGTAAATGAAGTAGGGAACATCTTAATGATTCTATTACATATAAAATCTGTTTACTAGATTTGCTTCCCCCCCCCCTCCATGAGGTCTCAGAAATGTTTGGGTGTCCAATAAGTATTTTTTTTAAGCATAGTATTTTTTTATTGGAGAGAGTGTATTTATGATTGTTGAAATAAAAACCTTACGCAATAGATCTTGCCTTAAATCTCTGTAGCAACCACTGGGAAACTGGCAGTTAAAAGTAGAAGAACATCTGAATTGTATAAATATGTGTGGTAAGTGTTGTAATTTGTCATAAAAATGGTATTTTTTAAAGTTTATAATCTTGCCCGTTTGATGTCCAGTATTTTGGAGTATAATAATCAGAGTGTCCTCATGTGGAAAATTAACTGCTGTAATTGTTTTTGCATTTAAAATGCATTTTGGGGGGATACATACAATATAACATTTTTGTGAAAATGCTTTATAATATAAACAATCTGTTACTCATATCAGGAGAGAGTAGCAGAAGATATCCTTCTGCACTGACTATACCTCCTGTGATAAACGCATTGGGCATAATGTGTGCTATGGACAGCCTTTATTTAATGATCATTTGTGTGTATGAGGAAAAGTTTAAAAATTTTATCTTGTACATTACAAAAGAAAATATTGAAATGCTTACTAAAAACTATAGTTACCTTATGTTTTTAAATTTTATATTTAGATATCATAGCATTTTCAAACCTTATGGATCTCAATGGTTGTTGGTTCATTTTGCTCTCTTTAGGAATGTTTTGTTTTCTAATTCATATAAATTAAATGATATAGATGTAAGTTAATTTTATTTTGAATCAATGAAATCAGTTAAAAATGTATGAACAAGTAAAAAAACTAAAATAGGCTACTTGGTAAATCTTACTTGCTTTTGAAATATAGAAAAGAATTCACAGAAGAGGAAAAAGAATCACCTTTATTCTCAAGGAAATATTAGAGTTATTTCTTCTAAATCGATGATCCCTAAAGTTTTTTTGATGAAATACTGTTTAAAATCTTTTTTATTGAGAAGTCCAGAGAATATTGTATTGATACAATGCTTTGAGTTGTAATACTATAAATTTAAATGAACTTATTGGCAATTTAAAAATAGAGAATAAAGAGGTTATTCAACATTTATAAAAGTGACTTGATGTGACCTCTGAAGTATTATAATAATATAGTTTATATATAGTAGACTAAAATTGGGTGGATTTAGGTAGTTTTTCCTTTTTTCTATCAAAGGTTTATTTTGTTGTCGCCTGAGTTCAGTTCCTAAAAGCACAGTTTATTCGCATTAGTCTTTTCAAAGACATTATGCAGTATTTTAACCCCTTTATCTTAATCTGGGATGATAACCAAAGAAAAATGAAAAAATTAAGCGTGTAGTGCTTTAAATTGAGTTTTATTGGTTTATTTTTTGTTTTTTCCCATTGTGGGCAGTCGAGAGAGACTACATTTTTACCTGTTTGCTTCTCCTCTGTGTATACCGCTCCTCTCCCCAATTTTCTTGCAGTACTGACCCAGTGTTAGGTCGATGGTATCAGATTAATTTTCAACCTCCTTGTTCTAACGACAGACCATTCCTGGGTCCTGTGATTAATTATTTTTGATATATTTGTTTTTGTGAGGAATGATTTATATAGAAGTTTATCTCTCCCTTTCTCATCCTACCAGTTTCCCTAAAACTCCCTGTTCCCATAATATTTCTGTGTATAGGTAGAGTTCTCTGCTACCAATGATGTTTATAGAAACTTCAGTGAAATGACTCTTCAAGAATTGGTGCATCAGGCTGCCTCCATTTATTCAGATAAAATAGCTGTATGTTTTGATGAGTGTAACAACCAGCCTCCAGTTTATTACACCTATAAGACTGTGGTTAATGCTGCTTCAGAATTATCAAATTTCCTGCAATTACACTGTGACTTTCAAGGAATTCGAGAAGTTGGTCTCTACTGCCATCCTGGGATCAACTTACCCTCTTGGATTCTAGGGTAATTGTTTTAATATTAAATTTTTAGAATTTTAACCTAATTTATAATTTTTTAACGCATAGAATATGTTGTAACTTACTGTTCTGTTTATTTTTATGTATTGCTTGTTTGATTTTAGGCTAAAAGAATTCATATATACCCCGAGATTATTTTTAATCATTTAAGTTAATTTGAGCTTATGTAGGAGAGACCAGAAGTTTTTTCCAATAGAATACTTAAATATCTGCAAAATATAAGGGCTTCATTTGTCTGCCAAAAGAAAACAGTCATAAATTCTGATGTTATGGTATTTCTGAAATACTTGTTTTCTTTGATATAATTGTTTGTTTGTTTTCCCGAGACTGAAGTTTTAGGTACTCAAGTAGTCAGTAAGTGAATGAATGAATGAGAGTTTTGGATGATGGTTCATAAAAATTGAGCTATGAACTGAGGAAGACACTAAATCATTTGCAAAACGTTCATCATTATTGTTCTAGAATATTATCCTTATATAGTGATTTCTGTGTTAGGGTTCTGCATAAAAGCTGCTAAAGAATTAGAAAAGTTGATATTCATCTCATGGGATGTGTTAGATTAATTGTATAAATGCAAAGCAAAAAAGTTAAAATTTTACTTTCATCCAATCATTGACAAAATTTTATTAAGAATTTCCTACAAAAATCTATCCCCAAAGTATACCTCAAAGTACTTTTTAAAAATTTTATTTTGAAGTAATCTCTACATCCAAAGTGGGGCTCAAACCCACAACCCCAAGATCAAGTCATATGCTCTACTGACTGAGCCAGCCAGGTCCCCCTACCTCAAAGTACTTTTAGTTAAAACAACTGATTTTGGATCTTATTGTCACTTAATCAGTTTTAAAGTTTATTTTCCTCCCCCTTAAGGTATCCTGGTTTTGGTGAAATGTCATTTTTAGTATAGATTGTATTAATCTGCATACTAGTAAGTTACATGTGACTATTGAGCATATGTTAGATGAAGAAACAAGACACTCCTACCTGTTTGGTATTCTAGAAGTAGTGTTTACCATGTATATTACACTGTAGTACATTAGCTTTAAAAAATCTTGGATTTCTGTTTATGAAGTGATAAAAATTTAATAATGGATATTCTGTCTTAAAGACAAAATAAAAATAACTATAACCAAAGATGTGTCAACAAAAACTTTGGGCATTTCTGATGTAGTCCATAGTAAAGTATGTAGAGAAATAGAACTATTTAAAGATGATTTTCAACAGGTCTATGCTGACTCTGTACTGTTTCTTTAGAATTCTCCAAGTCCCTGCTGCTTATGCTCCTATTGATCCAGATTCACCACCAGCATTATCAACTCATTTTATGAAAAAATGTAATCTAAGTTATATTCTTGTTGAAAAACAGCAAATTAATGTAAGTGTGTGTATTTAAATTGGTTTTTTTTATGTATTATCTTTCAGTTGAAGAATGTGTGTGTCTCCTTCCGTCCGTCTGTCCGTGTCCACCTTTTCTAACTCTGCAGTTTCTCAGTCTCAGCACTGTTGATATTTTGGGTTGGGTAATTGTTGTGAGGAGTGTCCTGTATATTATAGGTTGTTTTAGCAACATCCCTGGTTTCCACCCCCTGGATGCCAGTAGCACCCCCTGTTCCCCCACCGAGTTGTGACAACCAAAATTGTCTCCAGAAATTGCCAAATGTCTCCTGGAGACACCCTTTACCCCCTACATTCTGTTGAGAAACACTGCTCTATAGCATGAATGGATGTTCTAGATGTATAATAAGGTACTGCATTGTTTTGAATTTCTTTTCTCTTTCTGAAGTTGTTTCTATACTAGGAAAATTTTATAATACTTGCCACAAATATAAGAGATGAGTCAATTTACAGTGGTCAGCAACATTAAAGAATTATAACCAGGCTTCAATTTTGAAAAAGAGATTAGCACTTACACCAGACCTCTCTGGAGAACTTAATTTATTTTTTAATTTTTTAAATGACTACCAACCAAATATCTAGCCAAGGAACACTGCTTTATGGGTAATATTTGGTGTTAGGTGTTCAGTAAGATGCGTCCCGTGTTTCATTATTTCTTTATTCGTAAAATAGTCTTTTAAAATTGAATTTAGTATCTTTTTAGCCAAATTAAGTAAATCTGTATTAATCTGTCTCCTACCAAATACCTGAGCCAGAAACTCTGCAATCTTTGTAGGCTCACTCTGTATTCAGAAAGTTACGCAACTATTGGCTCTTGCTCATAGGATTTGTGTGTCTACTCTTGTTGCAACAGACTAGGTCAGGCCCATAGAGCATATCTCAATTGTTGCAAAAGGTTCATTGGAAGACCCTCACTTATCAAAAGTCTTATCAATCTATCCTTGATGGAGTAAAGTCTAGCCTGTGCTGTTGCCACCTTCAATTGGACCTCATTGCTTATAGGTTAAGGTGTAAACCGGTTAGTATTGAGTATATAAAGTTATTAAGGATAGCATCACCTCTCCTACTTACCTTCCTCCTCTCCCCCAATTCTTCAACTTTGGAATGCTTAACGTTCTCCACAACATTAACTTTCTTAGGTCCTATACTTTGCATTAGCTATTTGCCTAATAAAGTACCCCTCTTTATTTGGACAAAAGCTACTTATAACCCAAATATTACATATGATGTAGCAATCTCACACCTTCCAGACAGTTAAATTCAGTTTCCTGTATCCTCATTAACATTTCGAGCATATGCATTGTCACAGTTGCCCTACAGTTGTATGTTTTTATGCCTTTTTATTTTGAAGGTGACCTTGAAAGTAAGGACAACACTTTATTCTTGCAGGTTTCTAATTTATTTTTTTAATCCCTAGTTATATAGAATTACACAAAGCCATGTTGAAGGAGTAAATGAATACTTTGTTTTACTTCTATGTAAAAAAGAATGTCTCTTAACATATTAATATTGTGAACTTTTTCCCCATGTAACAGAAATTCAAATCTTCCTATGAAATATTCTTGAATTATGATACACTTAAAGAACATAGTGACCTAGTACTCTTCAGACTTCACTGGAAAAATGTTGAAGGGAGCTTGATGCTAAATAACAGAAAACAGAAATATGAAAAAGAAGAAATGACAAACAGCACAAATTCTGGGAACAGCAATGAAGAAAAGTCAGAAGAGCACATGGATGTGAGGCGAAAGCATTGCTTGGCCTATGTTCTCCATACGTCAGGCACTACAGGGATACCTAAGATTGTCAGAGTCCCTCATGCATGTATAGTCCCAAACATCCAACATTTTCGGTGAGTTCTGTCCTTCAAATCCTTCTTCAAAACTTCTACTTTAAAGGGGAAAAATATTTTTTTAAAGATTTTTGTGTATTTATTTGACAGAAGGGGAGAGTGCAACCAGGGGGAGTAGGAGAGGGAGAAGCAGGCTCCCCACTGAGCAGAGAGCCTAATGCAGGGCTCGATCCCAGGACTGTGGGATCATGATGTGAGCCGAAGGCAGACACTTAACCAACTGAGCCACCCAGACACCCCAAAAACATTTTTTAAGTAAACTCTACCCTCAACGTGAGGCTTGAACTCATCATCACCCCAAGATCAAGAGTTTCATGTTCTACCAACTGAGCCAGCCAGGCACCCCAAGGAAAAATTTAATTTTTATTTATTTTTAAAGAATTTATTTGAGAGAGTGAAAGAGAACACAAGCAGGGGGAGCAGAGGGAGAGGGAGAAGCAGACTCCCTGCTGAGCAGGGGGCCCGATACAGACACCGGGCTGGATCCCAGGACTCTGGGTTCATGACCTGAGCTGAAGGCAGGCACTTAACCAACTGAGCCACCCAGGTACCCCTCAAGGGAAAAATCTTAATCTCTGTTCTTTATAACTTTTTTTTAAAAGATCGATTAATTTATTTGAAAGAGCACGCACATGAGTGGGGGGGGGAGCAGAGGGAGAGGGAGAGAGAATCTCAAGTAAACTCCCCGCTGAGTGCTGCAGAGCCCGAGTTGGGGCTCAGTCTCAGGACCCTGAGATCATGACCTGAGCCAAAATCAAGAGTCAGATGCTTTAACTGACTGAGCCACCCAGATGCCCCTGTTTTTTAGAACTCTTATTCCTAAACTGATAGTCATAAGTAGTTGGGTCTCTGTTTTGACTATATCTGAACTTTAGTTCTTTGAAGGCTAGGACTTCACCTCTCTGATCCAGACCTGGAGCCAAACAGGGAGCAAACAAATGATGGTTGAAGCTTTGCTTCTTAATTATTGAGAAAGAAGTGTATTCCTGGCAGAGGTGCGGCAAAGGTACAGAAGAAAGGAGTTTGGCTTGCTAGAGTGTATCAGGGCAGGGCTGGGGAAGGAGTTGGGAGGGCAGGAGCCATGGGACCTGAGGGGGCAGGAGCCTCGTATGCCTTGTTGAAGAATTTTGCATTTAAACCCAGTAGATGTAAAAAGATCTGCATTTCATTAAGCTCATTCCTATAGCATTACAGAATTCAGTTTGCTCATCAGGAGATGAGAAATCTCTATGAAGTCGATTCTCAGTTTGAGAAGAAAGAAGGAAGTAGAAGAGGAAGGGAATCAAAGGAGAGTAGTCTTAGGAAGTCAAAGGAGGAAACAAATACAGATATAGAAACTTTATGAGACAGAGGCACCTGGGTGGTGCAGTCCTTAAGCGTCTGCCTTCGGCTCAGGGCGTGATCCCAGTGCTCTGGGATCGAGCCCCACATCGGGCTCCTCCGCTGGGAGGCTGCTTCTTCCTCTCCCACTCCCCCTGCTTGTGTTCCCTCTCTCGCTGGCTGTCTCTCTATGTCAAATTAATAAATAAAAAAAAATCTTAAAAAAAAAAAACTTTGTGAGACAAATGTGTATTTTTATGTCATTTTAAGTTTTATGTAATTAAAAACTTTCTAACAATCACATTTTAAAAATACAAAGAAGTAAGAGGGGTGCCCGGGTGGCTCAGTCAGTTAAGCATCCGACCTTGATTTCGGCTCAGGTTATGATCTTAGGGTCGTGAGATTGAGCCCCATGACAGGCTTTGTGCTGGGCGTGGAGCCTGCTTAAGATTCTCTCTCCCTCTCTGCCTCTCTCTCCCTCTCTCCCTCCCTCTCCCCCCTCACCCCACAAAAAAGGTAGAAAGAAAGAAGAAAATTTAACAATATCTTATTTAATTCAGTGTATCTAAAATAGCAGTATGTAATCAATATGAAAATCAGGTATTTTACACTTTTATGCTCATCTTAAATCTAGCATGTATTTTACACTTACACATCTCAATATGGATTAGCCACATTTTTAGTGCTCATTAGGCACATGTTTCTAGTGCCTACCATATTGGACAGTGCAGGTCTAGAAGAAGGGAATGGTGAAATGAGGCAGAGGAGTCTTGTAATTGATAATCTGGTCTTCAGTGACTTTATTTCTGAGTGTCCAAGACTGAGAATAGACTACATTAGGCTAGGGATAAGGGAATGAGAAATAAGGAAATGGAGATAAGACAGTGTCCATTTCTAGGAGCTAGTTCTAATGGGAAAGAAAGAATTCTGGGAGGGTATAGGTTTATCTTTAAGATGGGAGACTGGGGCACCTGGGTGGCTCAGTCAGCTAAGTGTCCCACTTTGATTTCCCCTCAGGTTGTGATCTGAGGGTCTTGAGATCGAGCCCCATATTGGGCTCCGCACTCAGTATGAAGTCTGCTTGAGATTCCTTTTCCCTCTGTCCCTTCCCTCACACATGTGTGCACACGCATGTGCGCTCTCTCTCTCTCTCTCTCTCTCTCAAATAAATAAAACCTTAAAAGAGGGGTGCCTGGGTGGCTCAGTCGGTTAAGCGGCTGTCTTCAGCTTAGGTCCTGATCCCAGGGTCCTGGGATCGAGCCCCGCAGTGGGCTCCCTGCTCAGTGGGGAGCCTGCTGCTCTGCCTACTTGTGAGTGCGCTCTTTCTCTGTCAAATAAATAAATAAAATCTTAAAAAAAAAAAAAAAGATGGGAAACATTAATAGGCTGATGGTAGAGAATTGGTAGGGAGAACTGTTTTTTTTTTTTTTTTTTTTTTTTTAAGATTTTATTTATTTGACAGAGAGGCAGCGAGAGAGGGAACACAAGCAGGGGGAGCGATAGCAGGAGGCTTCCCGCTGAGCAGGGAGCCCGATGCAGGTCAGATCATGACCTGAGCCGAGGGCAGACACTTAACGCTTAACGACTGAGCCACCCAGGCGCCCCAGGAGAATTGGTTTGAAAAATCAACAAATAGTGTTGTAAAGGAGTAAGATACTTTGAGATGGAAGGGTAAGGAATGTTAGAGGAAGCTGATGGATTGTAACTTCCTACGCAATAGAAGGCAAAGTCATGTGTTAAGAGTATGAGAGGTGAGGTGGGATGGAGATGCAGGAAACTTGAAGAGAGTAGAGCAAATTTGGAATCTAGTGGGGGTGGGAGAGGCACTGGGCCAGCAGAGGCAGGAATTATGTGTAAAGTGGGAGCAAGTGTGTGCCCAGTGAGGGATAAGGGGCTGATTTATTAAAGTATAGGAAATTCTTGATTGCTTGAATTTAATGAAATCTATTTACCTGTTAAAAATCCCTTTTTGGTTTATTTTGAGGGCCATAAAAGTCACGTGCAGAGGGGTTTTATAGTAGGTTCACTCTTGGTTTCCTTCCTGGGAATAAAAGCCACTCTAAAGAAGGAATTTATGGCAACTTCATTTCCCAGAAGTTGTTACAATAATCATATAAGGGAAGCTCTAAGCAGGCTTCTTTCCATATCTGTTAAATCCCAAATATCCTCAGCTTAAAGTAATCTTCATATCAGCTCTGGGGTTCTGAGTGGGTCCCCACAATACGATACTTGAAGATGTTTTGAAGTTAAGGCAATCGCTGGTTTTTAGATAGAGTGGTTTTGTGTGTTCAAAATGAAGCAATGCCACAGGCTTGCCAGTGACTGTCTAATACTCTGTAATATCCTAACGACATACATTCTGCTCTTTGTTCAGCTGCTGAGAGAAAAGGCCAAAGAGTGCGAAAAGGGATTTAGAGGTCTCTATTAAGCATCATTAAATAAGTCGGATAGAATAAGTCTCTACCAGAAAAGCAGAACCAGGAGGATTTATCAGGGACTTACTATAAGAAATTGGCTTACGTTTGTGGGGGCTAAGCAAGACTGGTCTGTAGTATAAATAGAAAGGGATGATAATGAACAGGCTGGAACCCCATAGGCATGAGCTTGTTCACAGATAAGTCAGGAAAGATCTAGGGGGGAGGGAGAGTAATTGTAAACCCAGATGCTGTGTCTCTTTTTCAGAGAAAGCCTAACACTCTTTAAAAGGCCTTCCGGTTGAGTAAATTGAGTTAACCCAGGATAATCTCCCTTTAGATTAATGTCAGCTGAGTAGGGACTTTGTCTACAAAATCCCTTCACTGCTGCACCTAGGTTAGTGTTCGATGGAATAACAGAGAGGTGTGTGTTCTACCAAATGGCAGCCACCTCCCTTCTCTCCCGTTCTTGAGAGAGAAGATCCCTGTTTTTTACCCTAATGGAAAACATACTAGAAAGGAAATTCTGGGGACTGTGGTTCAATCCAGCCACATTTACACATCAGAAAGCCATCACAGATGATAAAATATGTCATGGTAGGAGGTGGATATTGCTTTAAATGGCTTTTAATCCTTATGTTCATAAAGAAGAGTTATAGAATTAATAGCACATTTTGGTTAATCTACGAGAAAAAGAGTAAAAATCTGGCCAACATCCAGAAAATTAATGGTCATAATTTTTTAGGTTATGTGATTACCAAATGTTAGACATTTCTTAGAACTGCATTCTGTTTTGCCTTAGGGTACTTTTCGAGATCACACAGGAAGATGTTTTGTTTCTGGCTTCACCTCTGACCTTTGATCCTTCCGTTGTGGAACTATTTGTTGCTCTATCAAGTGGTGCCTGTCTGCTTATTGTACCAACTTCTGTCAAAGTGCTTCCATCAAAGTTAGCTGCTGTTCTCTTTTCCCATCACAGAGTTACTATTTTGCAGGTACATTTTGGGGGCAAATGAAATGCTTTGTCTTTTATTTAACATTTTTAAAGTTTTAGAGAATATTTTGTATTCCTGTAGCTTTTTTATAGTGGGTTAGTGATAATCGAGTTAGATTATTAAGGGTTGTCTCCTGATGATATCACTTAATTTGCTTGAGAATGAAAAATCAGTTAATTCTATTTAGAAAATTATTTCACTGTCCATTTGGTACAATAATAACTAGAAGAAGTTGACTTTCTTTCACATCTGTTGGGATACCCTGCCTCTCCTATCTTAAACTTTAGCTTCTGGTGGAAAACACAGAGTTAAAGTAAGTTAAATTATAATTAGTTAGGAATTTAGATTTTGACTTTTTATATCAGTATATTTTATGTTAACTTATGGAAACAAATACTTAAGAGATTTTAAAAAATATTATCTGAAAGTATGTGACTGGTATATAAGCCTTAAGATTATTACATTGCAAGTGGTTAAAGATACTAAAGAGAATTAACAAAATTATATGCAAATCATGATAAACTAAAAATAGCAGATTTATATCTAGTGTAAGAGACTTGAGGATGTTAAATTTCTACCCTAAAGGCAAAATTTGATATTGACTTTGTTTTTAGGCAGTTTTTTATCCTTTAAAAAAATATAATTTTGTATATATTATAGATATATTATTTATATATATTATTTATATATATAATTTTGTAGATATATATATAATATATATAAAATGAATATAGTAATGTGGCTTGCTGGGTATATCAATGCATATAAATTCTCATCTATGGTGATCATTCTATCAGTCTGGATAAGACTTGAATTTGGTAGGAAAATAAATTATATTAAAGGAGTATAGTTTTCAGGAAACATTTGCAAAATACCTAAGTAAACTTGAAAGTTACTAAAGGAAAGGAGACTTTCCTTCTATGTCAAGTCAATGAGTTCTATCTCTTTAAATCTGATCCCCTTGCTTAGTTTTTTTTTTTTTTTAAGATTTTATTTATTTATTCGACAGAGAGAGAGACAGCCAGCGAGAGAGGGAACACAAGCAGGGGGAGTGGGAGAGGAAGAAGCAGGCTCATAGAGGAAGAGCCTGACGTGGGGCTCGATCCCAGAACTCCAGGATCACGCCCTGAGCCGAAGGCAGACGCTTAACCGCTGTGCCACCCAGGCGCCCCCCCCCTTGCTTAATGTTTTAGCACATTTTCAGAAAAATTTACTTTAGCATTGGGTTTTAACCTTTTTGGGGGCCTTAATCTTTGAGAAACATATATACATTTACTAACTCTGATCCCAGAACACAGCAAGTTGTGCATATAGCTTCATGATGATTTTATTTAATTCACAGTACTTAATTTGGAGTATTACCAGCAGGTCAAATTTGAGTTATTTTTGTTTTTAAAGATTTATTTATTTGAGAGAGAGAGAGCACGAGCAGGAGGGACAGAGGGAGAAGGAGAGAATCTCAAGCAGACTCCCCGCTGAGTGCGGAACCCAACCTGGGGCTCCAACTCATGACTGTGAGATCACAACCTAAGCCAAAACTGACTCAGATACTTAACTGACTGTGCCACCCAGGCGCCCCCAGATCTTGAGTTTGAGGAAGGAAGAGAAGTACACAAGCTGACAGGCTATCCTTTCCTCTGTATAAGGCATGTCCTGACTTGTTAGAAGGTTGGGGAGGAAGAACTGTAAAGTATCCTCCAAACTTTTTTTGAGTTGGAAAAAACGAAGCAGGCAGCTCCATACAGTTTCCGTAGTTTTATGCGTGGTAACATACTGATCGGGAGGACCAGGTGGGTGATGACGCGGAGGGGTGCAGCTATTCTCTGCAAAGACCAGACCTTGGTCTACAGATCTAGACCAAAGGGACGTGTAGGGGAAGGCACTGTAGTAAGATCAAAGGGTCTCATGTACCTGACAGCTAATCTTTCTTTAGATGTCATGGCACCATCTGTACTTCAGAAAGGGGAGAAAATGCGTTATCTTGAACAAATTTGTGGAGGGCCAAAGCAAGCCTCCCCCTCCTCCTAGCCTGGCCGCAGTGGGCATTGCTAAGCTATGTATATTAATCTCCAAAGGGCCTGTAACACCTAGCCACCAATGTGAACAAGATCTCGTTAAACCGCCCACATGAACAAGATGGAGTGCTAAGGATGGATTCGGTATTGTCAGGTCTCTTTATGTCTCATAGTGAGACATTTGTTGTTAGGGTTCATCTTTTCCTTCCAAAGTCAAATTTCTTATCAAGTGATATATAAATCACCAAGGATTTTTGTTTTTTTGCCTATATAATATATATTCTATACTTAAAAAAAAAAAAAATCTTCCTGTATAGATTTTATTTACAACTAATGACCTTACCTGAAAACCTACTTGGGTATATTTTAAGATTGTGTTTGAGAGAGTGCACGTGGTCATGAGCTGGGTAAGGGACAGAGGGAGAAGCGGACTCCCCACTGAGCAGGGAGCCCGATGGAGGGCTCAATCCCGGGACTCAAGGATCTTGACCTGAGCCCAAGGCAGGCGCTTAACCAACTGAGCCACCCACGCACCCCACTAATTGGATATTTAAGCAAGGATCTTTTTTTTTTTTTTAAAGATTTTGTTTATTTATTTATGTGACAGACAGCCAGCGAGAGAGGGAACATAGGCAGGGGGAGTGGGAGAGGAAGAAGCAGTCTCCCAGCAGAGGAGCCTGATGTGGGGCTCGATCCCAGGACTCCGGGATCATGCCCTGAGCCGAAGGCAGACGCTTAACAACGGAGCCACCCAGGCGCCCCTAAGCAAGGATCTTAAAAGCTTAAAAGAGAGTACATGCTTTGTTAAGGTTTTAAAAATTAAAAAAGAACATCTTGATTTACTGTGGGGGAGAAAGGCCCCAAAGTGAAATGGACTAAGCCTTTGAGGAAATTAAAGATTGACTTTGTTTCAGGAATAAGGAATAAGGACCTTTTGGAAAGAAGGGTCTACTTTTTGGTTTTTTACAAACCTAAAATACATTTGAGCTTTTTGCTTTTTTTTTTTTTTTTTTTTTAATATACTCTGGGTAGCAGAGTTATATTAAACGTGATGCCCTTTAAAAGTGAAATCATTTAATTAGAGCAAAATCTTGGGTTGCTAGCTACCAAAATGTCAGCATAATAGTGTTTTTCATTTTTATGTGAATTTTTCCTTAGAAAATTTGGAAGGAACTGTAACATTCCCTGTTTTATCTGTTATTTACGAAGTCCTATTTTTCTGTGCCTAGGAGGATTTGGTAACACAGTATATTGACTAGTATTCTGCCACTAAATTTTATCATTTCAGTTTATGAGTATCTGGAAAGTGTTACTATTATGCTTTATCTTGCTGAGTGTTCGTAGCTGTGCATTTATTTGTAGAGTTCAAAGTTGAAATTATCTTTAGCACCAGAAATTAGGCCAGAACATTTCTTCTTTTCTTTCTTTCTTTCTTTTCTTTCTTTTTTTTTTTTTTTAAGATTTTTTTATGAGAGAATGAGCAATCATGTGCATGTAGGGGGAGGAGCAGAGGGAGAGAGACAAGCGGACTCTGCTGAGCACCAAGCTCAACGTAGAATTCTGTCTCAAGGACCCTGAGATCATCACCTAAGCTAAAATCAAGAATCAGATGCCCAACCAACTGAGCCACCCAGGCATGCCCAGAACATTTCATTTTGATAAGAGATTTTCCTTATGACAAAACTTGGTGGAACAGTTTACTTGATTTAGGGTGCCTTATAAGTAGGGTGGCCATTATAATTTATTACTAAAAACCCAGAATCTTGAGAGTGAATGGAGGTGGTAAATTCCTAGACAGGGATCTGGAACAGTAAGCTTGTCCTGGGATGTTGGGTCATCCTATTACTTAAATATTTTGACAAACCAAGACTTTAAATCATCTTTTTGAATTAAAATTCAAGTTGTCCATTAGGGCTGCTTCTAGCTTTTATTGAAAGAAACCATTTAAAAATCTTGATCCACATGGAAATTTTCTATGGTCAAGTAAAGAGACTGGCAGATCCTCTCCCTAATAAAGAGCACCTGTAAAGCTGGACAAAATTGACAAAAATCAACTACGTCAACACTTTGGAAATCAACCAAAGGCCTACAACTATCTGAAAAGTGTTTGTTTTTAAAAGCTGTTGCGTTTTGCATAAAAATGGAAGTCGTGGCATTCTAGACTTTTCTGTCAGGGCCTGTTGCTCAAAAGGGGTGTATTCAGTTTGGAATGGTAGGTTATGTCCATGCCTAAAAGCACTGTCTGTGGAAATGATGTTGAAGTGGGCGAGCACGGAGGGCCAAAATCTCCACTGGTTTGAGGTTGTGGTGATAGGGAGGGAAAGCACATTTTGGCTAAGGCTGCACGTGTGAATCAGACCAGAGGGCCCAAGCACATTCCTGGCTGACCTTGAGGGTATGTGTATGTACTTTAGAGACACAAAAGGACCCATGGAAAATAAAAGCTGGATTAGGCTTGAAAATGGCCTTAACTTTGAGCTCATCTGTCTATACACACAAATCCATCACTGTGGGCAGTCAGTTGTTGCTCGACTACTGAGCTATACAGACACAAGGTGACTCATAGGAAGTAAGACTTAAAAATGAAAACTATATTTAAGGGGTGCCTGGGTGGCTCAGATGGTTAAGCGTCTGCCTTTGGCTCAGGTTATGATCTCTGGGTCCTGGGATCGAGCCCCATGTTGGGCTCCCTGCTCAGTGGGGTGTCTGCTTCTCCCTCTCTCTCCCCACCCCCTACCCCCTGTTCATGCTCGTGCTCTCTCTCAAATAAATTTAGAAAAAAATAAATTTAAAAGAACAAGTAAGCAATGACATTAGTGGCCACACATCACCAGGAAGACAGATTTTACAGATTTAATCCAGGCTAGTTAGTAACAAAGAAGCAAACAAGCAACAGGAACATTTCATAATGATAAAATGGTCAGTACATCAAGAAGTACATGTTGTATCAAGAAGATTTAACGATTATAAATGTATATCCACCTAAAAATAGAGGTTCCAAATATATGAAGCAAAATGGAAATGGACAGGATTGAAATGAGAACTGGACAACCCAACAGTTCGAAATTTTAATACCCCACTTTTAACAATTGAATGAAATCTAGTTTTTCAGAAATCAGAACATATAGAAGACTTGAACAACATTATCAACCAAATTCCATTTATAGAACACAACATCCAGTAAATGCAGAATACGCATTCTTTGCAAGCACATTGAACGTTTTCTAGGATAGATCATATTCTCAACCCAAAACAAGTTTCAGTAAATTTAAAATGTGACCAAGTGGCATTTATTCCAGGAATGCACATTTGGTTTAACATCCAAAAATCCACTGATAATTATGCTTTTTGTTCATTATTTATGTAGCATATATTATCTCAACAGATGCAGAAGAAATATTTGGCAAAATCCAACATTTGTGATGAAGAAAAAACCTTAAGTAGGAATAGAAGAACCTTCCCAATATGATGAAGGGAACTACAGCTAACCTCCTATTTGGTGAAAGACTACACGCTTTTGCCCTAAGAATGGAAACAAAACAAGGATGTTTGCTTTTGTCACTTCTCTTCATCATTACTCCGGTTGTTCCAGGCAGTGCAATAAGGAAAACAAAACAAAACAAAAAAACCCCCCAAACTCAACACATTACTGATAGAAGTTAAAGAGCTCAATAAATGAAGAGACAGTTCATGTTTATGGATTGAAGTCTCAATATTGTCAAGATTTATAAATTAAACATAGTTCCTATCAAAATCCTAGTAGAGCTTTTGGGGTAGAAATTAATACATTTTAAATCTTACAGGGAAATGCAAATGCTAGTCCTGATGTGTACAATGGGCTACTACTCAGCAATAAAGAGTCCCATCGTCTGAGTGTTTGTGCCCCCCCCCCCCATTCGTTAAAATCCTAATGAACAATATAATAGTATTAGGAGGTGCAGCCCTTGGGAGTTTTTAGGTCATGAAGGTGGAGCCCTCATAAATGGAATTAGTGCTCTTGGAAAAGAGACCCCACAGAGCTCGCTAGCCCCTTCCACCATGTGAGTGTACAACGAGTTGGCAGTCTGTAACCTTGAAAGCGGGCTTTACCAGAACCTGACCATGCTGGCACCCTGATCTTGGACTTAAAGCCTCCAGAACTGTGAGAAATAAATTTCTATTGTGTGTAACCTACCTAGTCTGTGGTATTATGTTACAGCAGCCTGAACGGAGACAAGAAGGGAATTGACAAATACAAAGTAGGTGCATCCCAAAGTATTTATATGGAGTGAAAGAAGTCAGGTCAAAACAGAGTATGTGTTGTGTGATTCCATTTTCATAAAATTCTAGAAAATGCCTGCTGATCATTAAGAAATAGATCAGTGGTTGTCTGGAAAAGGGGTCCAGTCGAAGGCAAGAATTACAATGGTAAAGTAGGTAATTTTAGGGCTGAAGAATATATTCACTATTTGGATTATGGTGATAGTTTCACTCATATCTATATATCTGTATCTCAATTTATATTGTATGCTTTAAATATGTACAGTTTATTGTATGTCAATTATACCTCACTAAAGCTGTTTTTAAAGATCTTTTTTCATATTGAGGAACTTCTTTTAACCCTTTATATACTTTTTTTCTACATAGAGATAATGGGAAAGAAAATGTGAACTGATTTTATATATTTTGTCCTTTTTATCTTTAAACTGTCTTAACTATCCATTGAAACATAACTAATATTTTCTTAAGGTTTTTGCTAAAGCAAAATTGATATCCACAGTAAGAAGGTAATGCTGCTTCAAATTTCCAAAATGATTTATAATTTGATAAACACGGCCTTTATTTCCATGTGGGTGCCCAGTGTTAAGCTTTGAACTAATTATACAGTATTTACTTTTTTAAAGAAATGAAGGGAAATAAATTATCTTTAATGTATTCACAGGCAACACCAACATTGCTTAGAAGATTTGGGTCTCAGCTTATCAAGTCAGCCGTTTTATCAGCCAGTACTTCTCTTCGAGTATTAGCCCTTGGTGGTGAAGCATTTCCATCATTGACTGTTCTCAAAAGCTGGAGAGGAGTAGACAATAAAACACAAATATTTAATGTTTATGGTATCACAGAGGTATCAAGTTGGGCAACTTTTTACAGGATTCCAGAGAAGTTTCTTAATTCTACTTTGAAGTAAGGGTTTCAATTACTAAGTAGACTAGAGAGAAACTGTATTTTTCCAGTATCTTAAGATTAACACTAATAATGTTTTTGATAGGCACTGCAGTAGTAATTTTAGGAACATTATTTTATCTAGGATTTTTATTCTTAAAAATTTTTTAGAGTGAGGGAGGGTCGGGGAGGGCACAGGGAGAGGGAGAGAATTTTTTTTTTTTTTTAAGATTTTATTTGAGAGAGAGTGAAAGAGCAAGAGAGAGCACGAGGGGTAGGGGTCAGAAGGAGAGGGAGAAGCAGGCTCCCCACTGAGCAGGGAGCCCAGTGCGGGGCTTAGTCTCAGGACCCCGGGATCATGACCTGAGCCAAAGGCAGACATTTAACCGACTGAGCCACCCAGATGCCCTGGGAGAGAGAGAATCTAAGGCAGGCTCCATGCCCAGCACAGAGCCCAGTCTCACAACCCTGAGATCATGGCCTGAGCTGAAATCAAAAGAGTCAGCTGCTTAACCAACTGAGTCACCCAGGCGCCCGTATTTTATCTAGAATTTTAAGCTGGGGATCCAGAACCTTTCTTATAACTGGTGCTGCAGATCCTGCTATAACTTTTTTGTGACTGAACAGAAATAAATAACCTATTATACTAGATTTCCACCTAACCTTTTCCTCTTGGCAGTCTTTGAATTATAAGATAACCAAAACTTTTATTTGGTATGATGTGATTTAAATACATTGGAAAATCTTCTATTCAAATGAAAAATTTAAATATGGTTTGGGTTGTTGTGTTTCCATAGATGTGAATTGCCAGTACCACTGGGATTTCCACTGCTTGGAACAGTAGTTGAAGTCAGAGATACTAATGGCTTCACAATTCAAGAAGGCCATGGCCAAGTATTTTTAGGTGGTTTTATATTTGTTGATTGGGAATATTTTTTTTTTTCCAAGAAAAAAAAATCTGATATGTTAATTTTATTCTTTGATCAATTTGTCTTATGTCTGGTATTCTTTTCAGTGATGATAATTTTTAATCTCATTCTCACAGTCATGAAACATTTAATATGTTACCATAATTATTTCAGATAACAGTTTGATACCCTTAGGGAAGTTATAAAAGTAATTTAGAAATTGCAAGTTGGACCTTTATAGCCAAAATTCTCTATAATCAGTATTCTAAGAATTTTTTAAATCACATATATGTTTTTAGAAATCTTGTTTTTCCCTTTATTTTACTGAGGTTATTGTATTTAATTTTATCAGGTAACATTTAAAAGTGTGCTGTCCCCTTTTCATATAAATATTCAAAATGTGAAACTTAGTAACTGAAATTTTGAAGGTGTTCTTGATTTGATGGTTTTTAATATATTTTCATGGATTTTTTTATTACGTTGATGTTTATATCTTGTGAAGGTGGCAGAAACAGAGTATGTTTTCTTGATGACGAAATGACAGTACCACTTGGCATAATGCGAGCCACGGGAGACTTGGTGATGGTGAAAGATGGAGAGATGTTTTTCTTGGGACGAAAGGACAGTCAGATCAAACGACACGGCAAACGTCTTAACATTGAACTTGTGCAACAGGTAGAACTATCTAAATATTAAGTATCTACTAGCATACGTAGGTTTTAGAGATAGCCACCACTGAGAATGTGCCGGCATTCTCTATTAATGTTATTTAAACCTAAGATTTTTTGTATTAATGATGAATGACAGTAGTAAGTGTGGGTTATTCAGTGTACCCTTATTCCCGGCATGAAGAGAGGGTTGTTTTTTAGATAAGTGACCGAATGGATTTCGATAACTGTGAAAATAATGGTTTACTTTGCTCTGAGAGCAATTATTTTTGAAAAACGTGAAGAACCCAGTGTGCTGGTAATAGCAATAGTAGCAATCAATTTTTTTTAAGTCTCTAGTTATTTTATAATATAATTTGACTGTGTTGATTTCAGACATGAGAAGTTTGAGCATTTAGAAAGTTTGCTTTTAAATGTCCTCTGACAAATTGGGATAATCTCTCTCATAGGTTGCTGAAGGACTTCAGCAAGTGGAGTCTTGTGCAGTTACATGGTATAATCAGGAAAAATTAATTCTGTTCATGGTGTCCAAAAACGATTTGGTAAAGGAATACATCTTTAAAGAACTGCAGAAACATCTTCCAAGTCATGCAATCCCGGATGAAATTTTGTTGATCGATTCTCTACCATTTACATCTCATGGTAAAATCATTTGAAGCAGCTGTGTTTTGGTGCCAAATGAATACTAATTCATAACCGGTTATTTTTTATTTTTTTTTAAAGACTTGTTTATTTGACAGAGAGAGAACACAAGTAGGGGGAGTGGTAGGCAGAGGGAGAGGGAGAAGCACGCTCCCCGCAGAGCAGGGGGAGCCCAACGTGGGACTCAGTCCCAGGACCCCGGGATCATGACTTGAGCCGAAGGCAGTCGCTTAATCAGCTGAGCCACCCAGGCACCCCATACTGGTTTAAACGCCTTTTCAATCCTTATTATTCTAAGTAATATTAGCACATATTGTGGTAGACCTCTATTAAGTGCTTTATATAATTAACTCATTTTATCTCTAGAAAATCCTGCAAGTAGGTAGTATAATTCCCATTTACAGATACGGAAAATAAGGCTTAAAGAGGTTAAGTAATTTTCACAAAATTACATTGCTGGTTAGTGGTAGAGTTGAAATTCTATCTAAGACTTTTTGATTTCAAAACATATGTTCTTAATGACCATATTGCCTTCCCAGTCTCACCTTTATTAAATATTTACATCAAATGCAGTAATTGTTCAGTTAGTAGGACCATTTCTTTAACTCTATAAGATAAACATTAGCTCTTCCTTTCTTATTACCCATTACATTCTTGGTAGCATGGGACTACTTTCTTTAGAATTGATTATCTTTCACAAACTATAAGGTTTCAAACTTTTACACTGAAAAATGTGTGGATTCTTATGACTAATGAAGATAGGGTTTGAACTGAATTTTTAAAATAATTTTTCTTTTTAGGCAAAATTGATGTTTCAGAGTTAAACAAGATATATTTAAATGATTTAAACTTGAAGTCTGAGTGCAAACTTAATGGAAAAGAGGAACTTTGGGAAAAATTACAGTATTTGTGGAAGGTATAACTTTTAAGATACAAATTTGTTATTATAGAGGTCGTGTTATATCTTTTGGGACTATTAACATCCTAATACAGCTGATAAAGTTTTCTAAGAATGTTATTGGTGCCCGAATGTTAAGTAATGTTAAATAATATCCTGTTGTATATTCAATTGTATTAAACTAATGATTAGGTTCTCTTCTGTAAGATTAAGCTCCCCACAAAGAAATTTATTAGAAGCGAGGTAGAACTAAAAGGCACAGGTAGACAAGACCCATGTTGACATAACTTTTCCCCAATGGGGCAGTGGGGTGCAGTGCTTGTCAGAGTTGAGAAAATGACCAAATCTTGCTATACTACAATCTGTGGTATAAGGGCTTAGGCCATTACTCCCGAGGAACTTGCATTAACATGTATGTTTCTGGTTAATGGAATTTATATATACAGATCTTCCTCAATGTATGATGGGATTACATCTAGATAACCCACTGTAAGTTGAAAATTTCATAGTCAAAATGCATTTAATATACCTACCGAAAATCATAGCTTAGCCTAGCCTACCTTAAATGTGCTCAGAACACTTACAGTAGCCTACAGTTGGGCAGAAACATTATTTTATAATAAATTGTTGAATATCTCAGGTAATTTATTGCATACTGTACTGAAAGTGAAAAACAGAATGGTCGAATGGGTACAGAATGGTTACAAGTGTATCAGTTGTTTACTCTTGTGATCACATGTCTGACTGGGAGCTGTGGCTTGCTTGCTGTTCCTGCCCAGCATCATGAGATAATGCATGTTGCTTGACTGGGAAAAGATCAGAATTTGAAGTACAGTTTTCAATGAATGCATATTGTTTTCACACCATTGTGAAGTTAAAAAATCTTAAGGGATGCCTGGGTGGCTCAGTCAGTTAAGCATCTGACTCTTGATTTAGGCTCAGGTCTTGATCCCAGGGTCATCAATTCAAGCTCTGCACTGGGCTCCACACTAGGCATGGAGCCTACTTAAAAAAAAACAAACAACAAAACCAACAACAACTTAAGTCAAATCATTATCGGGGACTGTTTGTATATATAGAAATATGTATAGCAAACAATTTAAATTCTGAAATATGTGTATATTACAACCATAGGTCGGTACAGTTTTTCTTAGCTAAAATGTGGAGCTTTCTGAAGGGTTCTGAAAAGAGGTTGTAATTGTATAGTCTTGTCTGAAAATAAAGGATATCTTGATAAAAGTCTTAATTCACTTCATTCTTGGATACTTGGAATATAATTTTAATTTAGTGAAGCAAATGAAGATAAATATTGTTCCCATATTATAGAAATATCAGATATTAAGTATTTTGTGGAGTTTATAGTTAATAAATCATATTTTTATAATTCTACTCGCTATTTTATGGGTAGGAAAAGTTCTCTAAAGGGAAATATAACTTGTAGTTTTAGAGTTTGTGACAAAATTGGTAGCATAGTGATGGTCTTCTTTACTATAAAGAAAATAACTTTAAAATTTATTTTAATGAAAATATTTTGTGCCTTTTCATATCATTAATATAAGTACTATGCTCTATATATTACCTATAAATTGGTTGAATTGTTTTGGTTTTAGGCCTGTACTTCACTATGTTTCTCCCTTTTCTCATCTGTAGTCTATTCTGAATCACTCAGAAGATCCTTTGAAGGTTCCTGATGAGTCACTCTTCTTAAATAGTGGTGGAGATTCCTTAAAGTCTATACGGCTCCTCAATGAGATTGAGAAACTAGTTGGCACATCAGTACCTGGACTTCTGGAAATTATTCTTAGCAGCCCCATTTTAGAGATTTACAATCATGTCCTTCAAACAGTGTTTCCAGATGAAGATCTGGTATTTAGCAAGAATTATGCCGTGAAAAGAAAATTCAACGACGTTAATCAAGAAGAAACCAGTGGAAAATCTTTACGTCAGAAATCTGTCATGATGTTAAGTTGTGACGATGAGCTAACTGCTTTTACTGCAGTGAGCAGAGGGAGTCAGATTTTGTCACCGAATACTAAGTTTTTAACTAAGTTAGGACTTTGCTCTTCAGCCCATTCTTCTGATTTAATGTCACAGACTAATATTCAAAATGTGGAAAGCTTAAATCCTCCAGCTCTTATTAGGAAGTCAAAAGATCCATCCTGTGTTGCAGAAGTTTCTGAAGAGGGAACATGTGTGCTAGCAGCCAAGAAGATGGAGCTACATGTGAGGTGGAGGTCAGACACGGGCAAATGTGTGGATGCTTCGCCTCTAGTTGTGATCCCTGCTGTTGACAAGTCATCCGCAACTGTGTACATTGGCTCCCATTCTCACAGAATGGTTGCAGTTGACCTTTACTCTGGAAAGGTGAAATGGGAACAGATTTTGGGAGATCGAATTGAATCCTCAGCATGTGTATCTAAGTGTGGAAACTTTATTGTAGTGGGTAAGTTTCTGAATTTGAGGTTCATAGAGTTAATTACCATATGATAATGCTAGTACAAGCAAGTTAAATTTGAAAACTTAAATATGGTGGGTTTGGAGGTTGTTAAAGAATACTAGTTACCCACGTGCTAATTCACAGTGTGGGCCTTGGGTCTTAGTCCCTGGATTTGAACCTAGCTCTAAAACTGTACTCAGCTCTGTGAACTTTGACACGTTGTTGAACCTCTTAGGACCTCATGTATTCTCATGAGTGTGTGGGTATAATAAATAGAACACATTGCATCGTAAATTGTCCCAAAACTTAATGGTTTAGAGTGACAAACACGTCCCAGTTTCTGAGGTCGGGAATTCAGGAGCAGCTTGGCGGAAGTCCTGGTCCAGGGTTTCCCATGTGGCTGCAGTCATCTGAAGGCTTGGCTTGGCCTGGAAAGTCTGCTTCCAGGACAGCTGACTGACACTGCTGCCAGCAGAAGGCTTCCGTTCTGAGCAGGTTCTTGGCAGGAAGCTTTCCAGTTTCTTGTCACATGGGCCTCTCCATAGGCCGCTTGAGTGCCCTCACAACCTGGCAGCTCACTTCCCTCAGAGTGGGTGCTCCGAGAGGGTTGGGGGCAGGATGGGGTTGGCGGGAGGAGGAATGCAGTACTTTTATGACTTAGTCTCCAAAGTTGCCTACCGTCAGTTTTGCTTGTGTTCACGAGAAGCACATCATTAAGCCTGGCCTGCACTCAAGGGGAGGGACATTTAGGCTCCAGTTCTTGAAAGGAAGAATATCAGAGAATTTGTGGACAGATTTTAAAAACACTACAGTCATAGAGCTTTTTTTTTTTAATTTCTTATGTTAATTCCAGTATGGCTAACCTAGTGTTACATTAGTTTCAGGTGTACAATATAGTGACTCAGCAATTCTATATATTACTCAGTGCTCATCATGACAAGTGTCCTCTTTAATCCCCATCACCTGTTTCAGCCCCCTCCCCTCACCCCCCCACCCGCCATTGCTCATTTGTTTTGTTTCTTAAATTCCACATACGTCCTAGAGCTTTTGAGAAGATGAAGTGAGATAATTGCTTATGAATCCTTTGGCACATTGCTGGGTACAGGCTCATCAAGTGTTAGCCACCAGCTGCTCTTCAGTTTCATTAAGGTATAGGTGACTTGTACTTTACTAAGAATATGGGGTCCAGATGTAATGCCTCTGCTTGACTACCATTCTCTTTACCACCCCCTCTCAAGTTTTACTTTTTTTGCTTGTCAAATCTTGTGCGAAGTGCTTAGAAATATGTCTCCCTACTTGTGGTGTCCTAGCTGGGATCTACTTGAATCTGAGTTTGATCCTTCCTTCTTGCCCACGTACATTTTGAAACATCTGCTGCAGGAACCTTTCGGTGATACATGTGCGCATGTTACTGTTTGTAGCCCGAGGGTCTGTGCGCAAGGCCTGTGGCACATGGTGGTCACTTAGGACTTTAAACTTTTTAAAAAGATTTTCTGTATTTATTTGAGAGAGCGCATGTGTGAGAGAGCACAAGCAGGGGGAGGGGAGAGGGAAATGCAGACTCTGTGCTGAGCAGGGGGCCCAGCGTGGGGCTTGATCCCAGCACCTGAGATCATGACCTGAGCCAAAGTCAGAAGCTTAACTGACTGAGCCACGCAGGTGCCCCAACATTTTTAAGATACAATTTACATACAGTAGGATTTACCCTCTTCTGTAGCTCTGTGATTCGACAGATGTGTACTGTCATGTAAGCACCACCGCAATCAAGAATTCATTACTCAAAAGGTTCTGTGTCACTTGGTAGTCATCCCTCCTCCTCCTCCTAACCCCAGGCAACCACTGATCTGTTTTCTGTCTTCTAGTTTTGCTTTTTCTAGTTTTTGCTCTTGAGTCTGGCTTCTCTTACTTAGCATGTATTTGTGATTTATCCATATAGTTGCATGTATCAACAGGCTTGTTTGTTTGTTTTCTCTTTCTTACGAGCGAGAGCGAGCCCATGTGAGCGCAGGGGGTAGAGGGGCAGAGCAGAGGGGCAGAGGGAATCTTATGGCAGGCTCCACACCCAGAGCAGAGCTTGACATAGGGCTCAGTCTCACGACCCTGAGATCATGACCTGAGCCAAAATCAAGAGTGGGGCACACTCAACTGACTGAGCCACCAGGCGCCCCAAGAGGTTTAATTGCTGAGGATTCTGTTGTGTGGATGTACTATAGTTTGTCCATTCACATGTGGGTTATTTCCAGGCTTTTCCCCCAGTTTTTGATAATTATGAATAAGACTGCTATAAGCATTTGTGAAAAGGATTTTGGGTGAATATAAGTTTTTATTTCACTTGGGTCAGGACCTAGGAAGTGGAGATTGTACAGTAAGCATAGTTTTAACTTTGTAAAAAATGGCCAAAATATTTTCTAAGTTGACTGAACCGCTTTGCATTCCCACCATCAATGTATGAGAGGTCGTTGTTCCACATCCTTACTAACACCTGAAATGGTGAATTTGAAAATTTTTTTATTTTAGCCATTCAGATTGTCGTGTGGTATTTCATTATGGTTTTAATTTGCATTTCCCGAGTGACTAATGATGTTGTGTTTCTTTTTATGAACTTAATTGCCATCTGTGTATCCATTATGACCTGTCTCTTTGGATCTTTTGCTCAGTTTTTTGAAAATATCAATGTTATGTTTGTTTTCTTATTGGGTTCTGAGAATATTACGTATTCTGGATACAAGTCCCTTATCAGATATGTGTTTTGCATATTTTCTCCTAGTCTCCGGCTTGTTTTCCCTTTCTTTCATTAATATCATGTCTTTTGAAGAGAAGTTCTTAATTTTAATGAAGTCCAGTTTATCATTTCTTTTATGAATCATGCTTTTGATGTCCTGTTCAATAAATTTTTGCCTAACCCAGGGTCACAAAGATTTCCTTCTGGAAATGAACTGAACTGAAGGAAATTTTTCATTACCCAGCTGAGTCCTGGGGTACTGCACTCTGTAGGACATTTCTCTTCACCATCACTAAGCAGGCCACTTTCTTGCTACTAAGTAGTAACTGCTCGAAAGAAAACAGCACCACAGTTATTCTGGAATTGGGCCTCAAGTGAGCAGCTGTGGTAAGAAGCATAGGCAGAGCCAAACAGAGAATGGTGGGCCAGTGCCCAAAGTCAGCTTCCCCTGATTTACATGCGCTGCAGGGAACTTGAGTGATCTTCTCTTTGTAGGTTTTGAGCACCCCTTCTTCCCCGTGGGTTACTCTGGCTGCACAAAGTCAGGGGCTCCTGCTCTATCTTCTCATTCGTTGTGGCAGTTTGCGAGAAGCAGTTTGCTGTAGTAAAGTGCATAGGCTCTGGAGCTTGACTTCTTAGATGCAAGTCCTGCCTCTGCCACATGTCAGCTGAATAGTTTTACCCTAGTAACTTAAGCTCTCTGTGCTTCCTTTTGTCATCTGTAAAATGCAGATATAATAGCACTTGCTTCACTGGGAGGATTCCATGAATTAATAGATGTAAAATTCTTAGAACACCTCACAAGGTAAAAGCTCAGTAAATGCTGGCTATTGTTAATGTTAGCATTTCTTGAACACCTTCTATGCACTGGGTACTTATCCATATTATCTTAATTATCACATTAACACTGGAGTAGATGTGTCCACATGCCACAGAAAAATAATCTGAGGCTCAGGGATGCTGGGTAATTTGCCCAAGGATGGCCATGAAGAGATTTGATTCCGGGTCTGTCAAAGCCTCTCTCCACTGCAGTGGGGAGTGTTTTCTCAGTAGTGAAGTGCTTAAGGGTGCTTTAAACAAAATAAGGTATGCCTACTAAATAAGTATTTTTTACAAGTGGTTGCTGTTTGGTTTCTGCTTTACACTGCTGGAATTTAAATCTGAGCTGACCACAGATGTACATATGAAGAACATCGAACATAAATTGTCATGATTTAGGCTAAAAAATTATTTTCCAACGATGTACTTAAATCTCATCTTTTCTATTTTGTTTCCCAACAGGCTGTTATAATGGGTTGGTTTATGTTCTGAAAAGTAATAGTGGAGAAAAATACTGGATGTTTCCTACTGAGGATGCTGTCAAAAGCTCAGCAGCCATGGACCCAACCACAGGACTCATCTACATTGGATCTCACGACCAGCGTGCATACGCTTTGGATATTTATGTGAGAATTCACCTCATCAGTTTCTTATTATGAGCTTAGAAGAGTGTGCAACTGTTAGGAGCTCTTGACTAAGGGAGGAGGTGTTAACTGTTCCCTAAGATTAGCATCGTGGTGTGGGGAAGAATGAGTTAATTAACAGTCTTAATATCTTAAGACATTTTAACCTCCTTACCAGATTTTCACAAATAAATTTGCTACTCAGAGTTTTTAAATATAAAGAATGTAGCATTACTATCTTGCCAATAGAAAAGAATCACAAAGGAAAATATCAATAAGACCTGAGAAGTTGGGGAAACAATTTGAAGCAAATGTGACATTAAAAGTCATTGATAACAATGGAAATAAAGAACAAATACAAATTATGAAGACCCAGATAGAAAAATAAACAAGGGATATAAACATAAAAGACCCCAAAGAAGAAATGCCTACTAAACGTATTTAAATGTTTCATACCTTTAATAATCAAAGGAATGAAAATTTAAAACTCTGTGATGAAGAAACAGATAGTATTAGATCAGAGTGGTATGGTACATGTTGGGGAGAGTGGGGGGAGGTTGTAACTAGTGAAGCCTCTGACAAAAACAGTCTGGCCACAGGTAACTTTCATATCCTTTGATTCAGTAAAATTCTTCTAGGATTCTATCCTGGCAAACCAATCAGAAACATGGACATATATGTATACCAAGATGTCTATTTCTAAGTTGTTCATAATTCTAGGGAATTAGTTCCAAACAATCTCCATGATAAGGTAGAGAACTTATTTTATGTTCAGATGGGATATTATGCATTAAAGTAATATCTAAAGAGTTTTACCAAATAAGTGAGCTAAATTAGATACCAAGTAGGGGTGCCCGGGTGGCTCAGTTGGTTAAGCGTCTGCCTTCGGCTTAAGTCATGATCCCAGGGTCCTGGGATCGAGCCCCGCATCGGGCTCCCTGCTCAGCAGGGAGTCTGCTTCTTTCTCTCCCTCTGCCCCTCCTCCCTGCTTGTTCTCTCTCTCAAATAAATAAAATATTAAAAAAAAATTAGATATCAAATATATATTCAGAATGATCTCAACTACATTAAACTGTTTGTCCCAAAAAGATCAAAAGGGAAAATGCTAAACTATTAACAGTGGTTATCTCTGGGTGGTCCTTGTCTTCTTTATACTAACTTGAATCTCTACACGGAGTCTGTATTACTTTTATACTAAGAATAAAAAGTTACATTAAATAGATGTAATATGAGGATTAGCACATGTAGATTTGTTAACCACCAACAGAAACCAATTAATTTGCTTTCTTATTTGCAGGAAAAGAAGTGTGTTTGGAAGTTAAAATGTGGAGGAACTGTCTTTTCTTCCCCTTGTTTGAGCCTGATTCCACATCATTTATATGTGGCTACGCTGGGAGGACATTTACTGGCTATAAATCCTGTAGGCATAAAATACGTATTGATTTTATTACCTATTTTTTAAATGTTTTATTTTTGCAATTTGAAGTGGTTTTTAATTATAGTCTAGCTCTCACTGAACCAGAACTCATTAAAAATGATTAACACGAAGTCTAGAAAGATGAGAAAATAGAAATTCTATGTGTGTCTTTTATCTGTTTTTTAAATTGGCAGAATTTTCTCAGTCATATTAGAACTTAGAATGGTTTCAGGATAGATCTTATGTACTAATTATTTCCTGGTTTTATTGTAAGTTTCATCTCCACTCTCATAAAGAGCACTGATTAATTATAGCTGCGTATCTGTGTACGAGCTTCAGTTATGATACCAGCATGCCGTTATAGCTTGTTCTGATGTTTATAGCTTTGCCTCTGGGAGATTTAGGACTTTGTTTTATAAAGGGTAATTGATTAGCAGAATGACTTAAATGCTGTAAATTGCTTTCTGCCCACGGCAGGCCACTGGGAACAGAGTTTGGGAACATTGCTGTGGAAAGCCGCTCTTCTCTTCTCCACGGTGTTGCCTGCAGTACGTTTGTATTGGCTGTGTGGATGGGAATTTACTCTGCTTTACTCACTTTGGAGAACAGGTGAAAAATTTCTGGTTCTATTTTACATCTTTCTCCAAGTCATAGTAGTTGGTGACAACTGAAGTAAAATTTTATAAACATCCTTCAACTCACTGTGTTGAAAACCAGTTTGATTTTAATTGTCAAGCCATGGGTTTCTTCATTTTTGAATGATGGGATAGATTGAAGATTCTACCCAAGCATTGTTCTACTTGTGCGTGCTCTCCTCTAATTTTAAAAACTTTACCAGCTTTTAGGCAATTTTATTATAACTTCTGTTGTGGTTTTGAACACTTAAAGAAACCTGTGCTTTTTCTGTGGAAACTGAACTAGTTGCATAACCCAAATTGCATTGAATGGAGGGCCCATCCTCAACCTCATGACCGGCAGGGAGGCTTCTTCTAGGCAACATTAGATCTTTTTTTGTTGGGAGCATCCCCTCCATTTCTTTATCCACAGGCGACTGTCGGTGGCGGCCTGGTGCTGGATGTGTGATCTGGGGGGTTGTTGGTGGCCTCGAGCGCACGAGTTCCACCCTGAGTTAGCCCATTGATGGCCAGCGTTGATTGTGGTGCTTTTCATTCTACTTTTAGCCCTCATAGTTTAGCAGTTCCTCCTACTGTGTGACGATTACTTTGTGATGGAATCTTTTATTATGGTCACTTAATATTTTTATTTACAAAGTAGTTTGTAGGGGTGCCTGGGTAGCGCAGTCGTTAGGCGTCTGCCTTAGGCTCAGGGCATGATCCCGGCGTTCCGGGATCGAGTCCCACATCGGGCTCCTCCGCTGGGAGCCTGCTTCTTCCTCTCCCACTCCCCCTGCTTGTGTTCCGTCTCTTGCTGGCTGTCTATCTCTGTCAAATAAATAAATAAAATCTTAAAACAACAACAACAACAACAAAGTAGTTTGTACTCTCATACATTCAAATAAGAAATAAGGAGAAAGGAGAAATAAGAGGCAAAGGCTGTTACTCCTATTTTTTTGGACGAACAAATAGAAAGATGAAAATGATTTTGCCCAAGTGAGGGACAGAATTAGGATTACAAATCCTATTTCATGAAAATGCCCACTGTTTTCATTTTGTTTTTATTCTGCTGTTACTGTGCATTTGCAAACACTATCTTAGACTTACGCCTTTTCCTCCTCGTGTTTTCTTCAAAATATTGGCCGACATTTGTGTGTGGTAGCTATAAAATAAGCAAATGGGGGCACCTCGGTGGCTCAGTCAGTTGAGTGTCTGCCTTCGGCTCAGGTCATAATCCCAGGACCTTGGGATGGAGCCCTGCATCAGGCTCCCTGCTTGGCAGAAAGCCTGCTGCTCCCTCTCCCTCCACTCCCCTCCGCTTGTGTTCTGTCAAATAAATAGATAAAAGCTTAAAAAAAAAAAAAGTAAATAGTATATATCCACAGAGCAGACACATAACTCATAGCTTTTTGTTTAAACCTTTAATTTCAATTATCGCACATAAACTCTTCAGTCCACTTACTTCCTTCTCCTTACATTAGGAGAATAGAATAAGGTACAGTTTTTAATAAGATACATTGAAAACTGAGTACAGTTTTGTCTTTGAACTTTGTATTTCTTTCTTTTTTTTTTTTGTTGAAGATTTTATTTATTTGACAGAAAGAGGCAGCGAGAGAGGGAACACAAGCAGGGGGAGTGGGAGAGGAAGAAGCAGGCTTCCTGCTGNCCCGATGCGGGGCTCGATCCCAGAATGCTGGGATCATGACCTGAGCCAGTGGCAGACACTTAACCACTGAGCCACCCAGGCGCCCCTGAACTTTACATTTCTAAACATAGTAGTAGTAGCTCCTTCTTAAATGGGGTTTAAAATTAATTTTATTTCATCCTCTTAGGCATAGCAGTGACTCATGTAGTAAGACTCCAGTGTATTTTGTTCTAGACTTTACGACTGGAACAGAGGTCTAATTTGACAATGCTACTTTTCAGAAGAAGCCATTATTTCCTGTGTGTGTGTGCGTGCGTGTGTGTGTGTGTGTGTGTGTGTAGTTACTGTTCAGTAGCTTACACCACTTACATTTGTATTAAGAATAAAGCTTCACTATACAGGAGAATTGAAATTAGATGAATGAAATATTTTTGCCTTTACTATCCTTCAGGTTTGGCAGTTCTCTACCAGTGAACCAATCTTTTCATCCCCGTGTACCTCAGCATCGGAGCAAGAAATATTTTTCTGTTCCCATGATTGCTTTATCTACTGTTGTAATGTGAAAGGTCACCTCCAGTGGAAGTTTGAAACCACCTCCCAGGTGTATGCAACACCGTTTGCTTTCCGTTACCAAGAAGGCAGCAGTGAAATGTTGCTGGCAGCAGCATCTACCGATGGGAAACTGTGGATCTTGGAATCTAAGAGTGGACAACTGCAAAGTGTGTCTGAACTTCCTGGGGAAGTTTTCTCTTCTCCTGTGGTCTGGGAATCAATGCTTATTATTGGATGTAGGAATAATTATGTTTATTGTCTGGATTTGTCAGGTGGCTATCAAATATAATCAGGTTCAGTCCTTGCTGGATTATCTGGGACATCTGAAAATACTCTAGAGCATTTGGATAGTCTTATTTTATACTCAAGATTATATTTTGCCTAAGAAACCTGTCTATTATAGTTTGTTGGAGAATGATCATATTTTATTTCCTGTAGGAGCAGCAAATGCTTTTAAAAGAAATTATAGGACAAAAACATCAATTCATTTAGTATCACTTTCTTTTAATTTTCTTTAATTTCTTTTAATTAGGCTACAGATATTCTACTTCGGGTTTTTTTCTTTTTTTTATAGAAGACTTCTGTGAAAAAGAAGATCAGAATATACCTGGTGGGTTAAAGACTTAGTCCGTGATGTTATGCACTATTTACCTATTTACAGTGAGATTCATAACAAAAGGTTTTCAAAGGTAGGATCTTTTTGTCAAATTAGGTTCCTTATTTAGTATTTTTCAATGAAGAGAATACCAGTATTGAATGATATCTATATATCTGTCTCTTCCTATAGTAGAGTTTAAAGTTGATTTACCCTCTTTTCTTCAATTTTCGATACACAAACCTTGATGAATATTTTTGTACCTCTGTTTCTCAATTTATTAGATTTTGTAGTCGTAGGTCTCTTTTTGTTCACTGGCTTGGTGGAAGGGAACACAACAAAAACCAGGAAGGGAAAAAACCCTATATACTTCTAAGTATCCTGATCTCTCATATGTCCCCCGATGTGGGACTCGAAGCTGGAGCTGCTTCTCCAGTCCCAGAGCACTTTGCTTACAGCTGCATTTGCCTGGCATGAAATTACCCCCAGCGAACTATACCTCCTCCCGGGATCCATGTCCTTTCTGCATCCTCCTCCTCTTGTACCTGGGCTTAGTCCGTGGTTTGCTTTAGCCAGTAGAATGCAGTGGAGGTGACACTATCGTCACTTCTGAGTCTAAGCTTTAAGACCTGACAGCTTCTGCTTTCACGGGATCCCTGAGCTGCCAATAAAAAGTGTGGCGGCCAGACGGAGAAGCATGTGGGAAGGCAGTGGCTCTGGCGCCGCATTATAAAGCCCGAGAAAGGCAGATCACAGGGACAGGTGAAGCCCCACACATTCGGCTCCCGGCATTCCAGCCAGCCCCCAGCTGTTCAGGCTATCCTGGTGCCAGATGTTTAATTCCTCACCCACAGAATCCTGAAAAATAACAAAAATGGCAGCTGTTTTAAGCCACTAAGTTTTAGGGTAGTATGTTAGGGTAGTAACTTTTGGATGGTAGTAGCAAAGATCACTGGGAAGAGAAGTTATGTGTTATTCTTTTCCATGTCACATAAATTACTCAAATAGATAGACAGATGTCTCAGTTTTTGAAATTTCATGATCTCCAGTTCAGATAATAAAGCAGCTTGCTTTTTTTTTTTTTGCTGTGATATTTGGAATTTAGCCACTAGTGGTAGTAGTAACTACTATTTAGGGCATATTGCACCCCAAACACTTGTGCTAAAGCACCTTAAGTAACAAAAATGTTTCCTATTGTTTACCTTCCCTTCATCTCTATAGTCAACTGTGGTATCAATTTCATTTGTCCAGTAAAGCCCCAAACATCAAACATGCCAGAGTTCTTAGCTGCAAGCTATAGAGGTCAACTTAGGCTATTTTAAACAGAAAAGAATTTTTTTTTTTTTTTTAAGATTTTATTTATTTATTCGACAGAGATAGAGACAGCCAGCGAGAGAGGGAACACAAGCAGGGAGAGTGGGAGAGGAAGAAGCAGGCTCATAGCGGAGGAGCCTGATGTGGGGCTCGATCCCATAACGCCGGGATCACGCCGCGAGCTGAAGGCAGACGCTTAACCGCTGTGCCACCCAGGCGCCCCATAAACAGAAAAGAATTTTTTAAAGATTTTATTTATTTGAGAGAGAGAGAACATGAGCAGGGGTGAGAGGGAGAGGGAGAAGCAGACTCCCCACTGAACAGGGAGCCCGATGTGGGACTCGATTCTAGGACCCTGAGATCATGACCTGACGTTCAACTGACTGAGCCACCCAGGCGCCCCTAAGCAGGAAAGAATTTTTTAAGAGAATATTGAATAGAGAATTAGGACAAGGGCTAGAGCTCTACAACCAGGAACAATGAATGCTTGAAATCACCATGACTTTGGCCTGGGGAAGACACAAGCTGCTGTCCTTGAAGCTTTAAATGCCAAACCACTAACACCAGACGCTGTTCCCCGCCACTGCCAGACTTCCACACACAGTTGAACTGGGAGATCAATGCAGAGTCTCTTCCAGTTTCAAGTGACACAGGTGCCATGCCCACGAGTACAGCGAAGCACATGTCAGGCATTTATTTCATCTGTGGCGGTGGGCGGGGAGTGCAGGACCCGTGAGTTGGGAGATGTCCCCAAACCTAGAGAGGGGATTGAGGTACAGACTGGTCGAAAAGAACATCTCTTCTGCCAAGGTTTCGATCAGCGCTTCTCAAATCTTAATGATGTGCGTATTAACCGCCTGCAGCTCTGGCTAAAACAAAATGCACATTCCAGTTGAGAGGCTGAAAGGGGGCTTTGCTAAGCCATTATGCATCCTGAGGCAAAAAGAAAAATCAGTAATATCCCTGTCTTTATTTAAAATTTTGATATTTGTTCACAATGGAATTTGTACTAATTTATATTTTCTTAAGTAATCTTTAAGCTCAACATGGGTTTGAACTCCGCAATTCTGAGATCACGTCACATCCTCTACCGAACCAGCCAAGTGCCCCAAGTACTAATTTTTATTTAAAAAAAAAAATACTGTAATAGAAGAGTATTTATCTTAATCAGTTTTTGGCACCCAAGGTGAGGGCCTCACTCACGTCACTCACCGTGCCCGAGTGTGTGTAGGCCTGTGATTCAGTAGGTCTGGCCTGGGGCCGCAAGCCGCCTTTCCCACCGGCTTCGGCTCCAGCCACCGCTGCGCTTCGGAAGCCCACACGTGGGGTGACGAGGCTGTGTAGTAGTCTTTCCTCTGATGCAGACCATTCGATTCCAATTTAGGATTGAGATAAACATGTTATTTGCCCCTATTCATTACTTTTCTGTACCACACCTAGTAAAAAACACGAGGTAGCACATGAAATGCCTTGAAATTTTTCTTTCTCAACAGAAGTTATGTAAATATGGGCTTGCTTGTCATTAAAATTAGCAAAAACTTCAACTTGAAAAGGAAATTCCATCAGTGCTGAAGATCTTGTAGGTATTTTTTATTGAAAGATCATTTTCCTTCAATAATGGACATTTTACATTAAAACTTTATACAACCAAAAATCTCAAAATAATATTAAAATCACACTAAGATATTTTTCATTGTTGTCTCTACTTAATTTTATTATTGGTAAAAATATTGAAGACACTTGTAACTAGTGTTTCTGCTTTAAAATAAGCAATTAAAACTAAATGTCACAAGAAGAGACAATGAATGCATACTATAATTTGCTGATAACTGGCTAAAATGATAATTTAATAGTAATTAATGTGTAAGAAACAATTGCACTTGAAAAATTAAAAAAGTAAACAAAAAACTCTAGTTATATATATATATATGTTTATGAACAAAGGTTAATCTGTTACCTTTGCCAAAAGAAGTGTATGTTTAAGTTAAGAAAAAAAACCCATATATTTAACATAGCAATAATTCATTAAAAAAAAAAAAGTCTTTTCTTTTTACAGAATTTCCCCCATAGCTATTGATCAGAAAAGACTACAACACAACTAAAGCAAAATAACACTTCATTGGTATTTAGTGCAAATTTGGAGTCCTTTTACATGAAATATTAAACGTGTACCCTTTAGAAGTTGCTGGAAGTAAGTGCTGTGACTGTCCCGTCCTCAGTGTACTCTTTTATTTTTGAAGACTTTAATAGAAACTTTGTAACTGAGGTATTTCCCCCTACTTTGTATGTGCTCGGTGGTATGTGAGCCAGGAGCGGTGGACTCCTCTAGGATTCTTCATCGATGACCTGATTGCTTCCCCTGTTCTCCACCCTTACTGTGGTATTATCCAGAGCTGACAGGATGACAGAAAAAGTTCAGAAGAATTACCGTAGCACTATAATGCCAGGGCTCTAGGTAGAAAGATTCCCATTAAAAAGAGTGTTGTGTTAGTAATGAAATCACTGAAAACTAACAAATGCCTACATGTTTGATTTAGAAATGAACGTCAGTGTGGAAAATATGCAGTGGAATATTAATTGCTTCCCACAGGAATAAAAAGAAAAATTAATTACATTGATTAACAGTCGGAAGGTCCAGTATATAGAATATTAAATCCAACTTGCAAGAGTACAACTTTCCGCTTGATCACGCCTGCCAGCTGCTACCATGAGGCTGAGCCATCATTTCCAGAAAGAAAATGCCTTCTATATGGTGAATGATAGCAACAATACATTGCCCGTCAAATGAGCTCGGCATAAAGGAAGATAATGATGGATACTGGTAAGATGTGTTTTTGTAGGAGGAAGAAGGAATGCAATTCCCCTAAGCATTGGGCAAAGGATGTGTACTATTATGGAGTCAGAATCTCAGAAAAGGAGACTATGCCAACACCATGAAATATAAAGTCAGTGTTGGCAATATGTGGATTTGCTGGTAGGTCTATGCTTCATGCTTCTGAATTGCCACGTCCCTTCTTTGGACCACATGTGTGGAAGAGCAAGGCCACTTAACACTCAGATGTTTTTTAAAGGTAGCAAGGTGAATGCTCAAAATTATAAATGCTATTGAACATCTGACTCTAAATATGAATCACTTGATTATGGTAAAGAAACTTTCCACAGAAGTCCTTAGTACAAAGGTTCCAAATCTTGGCTTCCTGTTAAATTTTCCCTAAAGACCTAAGGGAATATTCAGAGACATTCAATGTCCATAGCCTCTCCTATCTTGTAGTAAATGCCTGGTTTGGGGGAATTGATTTTTTTATTTTTCCTTTTACTTCTTTGGGTGAAATGAGCCTTCCCTTCACTTTCAAAAGCTAGATTACCCTGGAAGCAGTATATCCCAGAGTTCTCCTTTGGGATGTATCAGAATTTGAAGAGTTTTGCCAGAATAGACCTTCCTGGCCCGGACTCACAGGATCTAATTCGGAAGGCAGGAGTTGGAGCCAGGACATCTTAAGAACCACTGCACTAAGTGGGGGTTCTCAGAGTTGGAAAGAGAATCTGTAGCTTCCTTTCTTTATGATCCTAAATAAAAATGTTCCCTAGGAGCCACCTGGGCCAAATGTTTAATGTCCTTAAGGAGAGTACTGGTGTGGCAGGACAACAGTGTGGTGGAAGGGTGAATAGATGCACTTTCTGTGTTACGGTTTCAGGTCAGGGAGAATTCAGAAAAGCAGACACGGGCAGAGTTGGTGGCCAGACTGTTAACTTAGGATTCCCAGTTACTCAAGGCATTCAGGAGAATGGGCATCTTGTTTCTGTCTATATGACCCTTTCTTTCGCCATTATTGTAGAAAAGGAAAGAAGCCACCAAACACATGGTAGGGTAAATGTTGTAGATAAAAGAAGTTGGAGAATCAAAAAATTATTACAAAGATTGGCAAAAGTCCTGTTCTAAATGGCGTGTGGGTGTATGTGTGGAAGGGGCATGGTAGGCTCTTGTAAAAAGTTCTTAGTTTGGAGATTTTGCTGCATGTGGTCCCTCGGATGGAATTTTCTCTTGAGAACAAGGAGGAGCTCAAGGCGCCAGGACCTAGGATTGTGCAAATACACTCTTTACAGAGAATGCCACCGATTCAGGTTCTGAACATTATTTTAGAGCCTATGAAACATGCTGCTCTTCCCTAGCGTGGTTTCTTTACCTCATATAAAAAATAAATAACAAGGGCAAGAGAAGAGCCAATAACTGGCAGTAGGAGTAGATAAAAGTCACTCTACTTAATGATCTGTGGACAGTCGCTCCAGGCCTTGGCTTTCCTTTTAGCCAAAGCCAGCCAGGCTGGTTCTGTTGACACGGGGGCAGCATCTGGGGTTGAGAACCTCTTTGTGACTTCTTTCACCAGCGGTGCGGGGGGAGCTGAATCCGAGATCTCCACTGGATTGCGTTTTGAAGGAAAAGGAGAGTAAGTCAGAGCCACATTCTGATGTAGAAGTGCAAGATTCAGAAAGGAAACCCCAGTGAAACACTGGGCATCTTTAGTGGGAATTATTAGGGAAAGAAAGCGATGTGATATTGCATACGGAATCACAGTGCAGTTGGTTTTCAGTTTCTAGAAGCCTAATTTTTTATGTACAGAAGCTATGCCTGCATGATAAGAAATCAAAGGTAAATGCTGTGATTCTAGTTATCCAACCAGTTTCATGAAGAAAAACATCAAACCAGCAGTCTGAATTTATTGAACTGGTAAGGTCAAAAGTTACCCTCTCCACCAAGCAGGCCCGGGGTGCCCCCCACACCCCTCTGAGGTCCCCGGCTCCTGCCAGGTCTCACCACTTTCAGGCTTGTCTCACAATTCTTCTAGACCTTAGAGGCTTCTTAAGGTGAAGAATCTGGGCTTATTATCTCTGAGTCCTATTTAGTGCCTGTGGCAATGGCCTGCACATGAACAGAACTCAGGAAATACTGATGGAAAAGACAAATACTTCAAAACAAAGGTCTGCTTCATTGAGCTGGAGCTACACTGAACTGCATCAACTCTGGAACTTCCACAGAAGTCGGGCAGAGAAAGCTGTGATCTCTGTGGAATTTTATTTTGAAAGAATGATCTGTGACACACCCATATGGCTAGAATCCTGAATTCTTGGGTGTAAGATCAAATGAAATTATGCCCATGGAGGTTCTTGAGAAATTATACAGTGCTCCAAAGTGGTTTTCAAATACAGTTGTTTTCCTCCTCACCAAAACAGTATATAGAGCTTAAAGGGCGAGGCCTCTTTACATTTCCATACCTAAGCTGGCAGGTAACAGCGGCATAACAGCCTAGGTCTCCGGGGCGGGTGCCCTCTAGGGCACAGGTTGCCCAGAAGGGAAAACAGATGCCCTGTTAACCTCTGGGAGGAAGCTTGTTCTGACTCCTATCCATCCTTCAAGTGATCTGTAGCAAGGAAATAGCTGGAAACATTACAGAATCACTTTAACAGAATAAAGAATTTTTTAAAAAAATGTCTTTTATGTATCACGAGTATGAATCCGTGCTGTTAATATAAAGGACTCAGGGGAACACCTTGCTCTCTAAAGCCGCGCTGTCAGAAACTTGCTACGGGAGATCCCGTCAGTGAGCAGAGCCTGGCCCACTTCTCCTGGGGCATCCGAGCCACGTGGTCCCTCATTCAGAGCAGCAGCTCCATTTCCCACCCGGGTGCTGAGCTCCAATAGGGGTTTTCAGATTCAGCCTCCACAGCTTTCACTTCTCAGTGTCACAGGAAACAGGACCGAGTCCACTTTTCAGCTCAGGCTGAAATCAACCCCTTTATATACAATCCCTTCTCTGCTCTGAACCCATCAAAACCCCATTCCGCTTAAATTTTACCTAAACGTTAGGCTTTCCCCCAAATCCTATTATAATCTTGCCTCTTCCTTTCTTGAGAGGATTCTTAGGGTGTCTAGTCTCCCTCGCAGGAGCCAGTGAGCCTCCTGTTGCTGGGGCTGGAGGCGTGGGGCGTGGAGAGGGCTCGTTCAACGTTCAGGAATTTAGCGGACCAGTCGATACCATACTGATAGCTTGAGACTGGCCACGGTGGGAGGGTTTACCCCATGAAAACTGTCCAGTGCTACGAATCAGGTCTCCCCGCTCCCTGAAGGGTGACTGTTAGCCATTTACCATCGCAGCACTGACGGTGGGGAGTCCTTGGAGGGCTTTATCAGATGAGCTTCCTCACAGCGGGCGTGTGGGGTTGTGAGGCAGCCGGGCCCCGAAGGGCCTCGCGTGCTGTGCTTGTGCTCACACTCAAGGACGGAAAGCAGCTGTGAGACGGCGAGCCCGTAACCAGAGTTAACACAGCCGTGGGCCTGCTCTCCCTACCTGTCACGGATGTAGGAAGGGTGTTGGCCTTTTTCAGCTGTTCTCTGCGCTCAAGCCTGGACGCTGCGGTCTCCGGCTTCTTCTCTTCTGGCTGGGCAGGGGGCTTGTGCAGGGACCCCGCTCTGCTGACGCTGCTGCTTCTGGGCTGCAGGCTGACACTGACCTGGGTGGGTGGAGAGTCAGGGGGCGTGTGTTGTCAACCTAAGGACATGGAAAGACTGACCGTGCAAGGCCGTGGGGCCTTCTGCCTGCCAGCCCCCAACCTCTGCTCCTCAAGGAGCAGTTAGACTGCACTTGGGAGCAATGTGGGGCCAACTGTGACCCCCAACCATGGAGCAGCTCAGCTCAAAGGTCTCAAAGAGGGAAAGCCACTTTCCAAGAAGAGGCCCATCGAACAGACTATAAAATCGGGGCCACAGAGCAAGACTCCTGATTTTCCTCCCAACTTCCTGCTCAAATATAATCATTCTCTTCTTTCTTGTGTAACTGCTGTGTGCACGGATCACTGCTTGTCATCACGATTCTACCAAGTCAGATCAACCTGAGAGCATAAGGAAACTAAACAAGATTACTAACTGAAAACACTTCCCTGGTTTAACGGTGCCCAATTTATTGCTCCACCCTAAGTATTCACCACCACTCCCAGCTAGCTTTTTTTTTTTTTTTTTTTTAAAACCCTTGGGATCCAAAAGAGCCAAACTCAGGGAAGGCAAAGTTAAAGTTGAAGACCTCAGGCTACTCACGTTCTCTTTGGAGAGCTTTTCTGCCTGTTTGGCCTCCCTGGCTTGCTTCTTCTCCTCTCGAGTTGCTTGCTGCTCCCGAAACCCCTTCTGCTTCTGCAGTGCTAACGTTATCCACAGCGGCTGCACAGCTTCAACCTTCTCTGCAAGTTTGGAGCCATCTAAAGAGTGCCTGCTCTGAAGAACCGGCTTTTCTGTGGAAAAAGAGACTGTGATATTGTGATTTATTTTTTAAAAAAGATTTTATTAATCTATTAGAGCACAAGCAGCAGGGAGGAACAGAGGGAGAGGGTGAAGCGGAGTCCCCTGCTGAGCAGAGAGCCCGATTAGGGGCTTGATCCCAGGACCCTGAGATCACAGCCTGAGCCGAAGGCAGATGTTCAACCGACTGAGCCACCCGGGTGCCCCGATATTGTGATTTTGAAGAAATATATATTTGGGGGCACCTGGCTGGCTCAGCTGGTAGAGCATGTGGCTCTTGATCTCTGAGTCATGAGTTCGAGCCCCACACTGGGTGTGGAGATTAAATAAACTTTAAAAAAATTTTAAAGAAATAACGTATTTGGTCTTTGTGCTCATTTCTAGAGCTCAGAGCTCCTAAAACCCTTGGAATTTCCTAAGTGTTGAGAGCATAAGGTGTCTCTTATTCCATTAATGAGACGACTTTGGGACCAACGCTAAGGATGGGGCTGGTTGCCAGAGGAGCCAACCATGTGATTAGAAGGGTTGGATCTTTTGTTCCCACCCCCAACCTCCAGGGAGGGGAGAGGGACTAGAGATCGACTTCAGTCGCCAATGGCTGATGATGTAATCAGTCATGCCCACGTAATGAAGCCTCCATAAAACCCCAAAAGGACGATGTTCAGGGAGTTTCTGCTTGGTGAACACATGGAGATTTGAAGGGAGAGGTGTGTTCTGGGGGCAGAGAAGTTCCATGCCCTTCCCCATACCTTGCCCTTCTGTATCATTTCCACCTGACTGTTCCTGCATTATATCCTTTTATGATAAACTGGTCATCTAGAAAGCAAACTGTTTCTGAGTTCTGTGAGCTGCTCTGGCTAATTAACTGAACCCAAGGAGGGGTTCATGAGAATCTCTGATTTAAGTCGATCAGGTGATGGCCGGAACTTGGGAATGGCATCTGGAGAGGGGACAGTCTTGTGGGACTGAGCCCTAAACCTGTGGGGCCTGATGCCATCTCCAGGTAGACCGCGTCGGAACGGCGTTGCACTGTGGTGTCTGAGGACTGTCTGGTGGTGTGGAGATCTGCCCGCGCAGCCACTGCCCCCCACCATGGAACTGTGATCAGAACCGCGAAGGCAAAAGCAGGTTTGCAGTGAGACCACTCACTTATGTTGATCCCACACCCTCTGCAGCTTGTGACATGAAATACTCAACTGTCCTTTCCTGACGGGAGCTCTGCGCTGATGCCTGACAGGCGTCTCTGGGGGGGCGGTAACGTCTTTGACCAACAGAAACACAGAAGCATTTTCCTTCCCTCCAAATGGAAGTAAAAATAAGATCTCCCGTGTCAGAAAATCTCGGGCTTACAGGGGACTCAGGTTCTTATTTGATTTATTGTTCTTATTTATTGCTTTTTAAACCGCACGCCCAGAACATCCTATGTGGCACTCCAACGGATGAAAGAGATACAAGGGAGGCTGCTCCACCCAGTGAGGCTGCTGGACGCACAGGGCTCTGAAGAACACAGTGGGAAACCGTGATTTGGGGCCACTGCTCTCCTCTGACAGACCCGAGGTCACCTAGCGGTTAGCGCCCAGGCTGAAGTCTGAACCTAGGACTTCTGATTTCCAGTCTGCGCTCTTGGTGGCTGACAACGGGGGCAAACGCGCTTCACAGGTGGTGGGCAGCAGAGGCTGAGTAATTAGACTTTTAAACCAAGCAGCCTTGGGTTTGACCTCATGTCAAGCAAAAGCTACTTGAACTTTCCTAAGGTCTTCTAATCCACAGAGTAGAGATGATAATGGCACATGCCTCATCAGGCTGCCCCGAAGATGAAGAGATCCTGGGCGTCAGAACATTCAGGACAGTGCTTGGCATATAGTAACCGCTTTACAAGTGACCTGTTCTGTTTATGTCTATGAAAATCATCCCCTTCTTTTCCCTTAAGTAAAAATTATGCCCTTTTAGAGATAATCATTCTGGCACTGAATCCTTTACTCTCTCAAAGGAAAAGGGCTCACTATAGTCCTGTTCTTTTGAAATCCACTAGAAGTTTTCACTTTGATGATCCAGAACCTACCAAACAGGGCTCTCAGTCAACTTGACTTTATATTGAGGAGAAAGAACCAAAGTAAAACCAAATTAGGAATTCAAGCACAAAAAAGGGGCAGATTCTGCTTTCCTATACCTTTTAGATCTATAACACTGTACAAAGAGAATTCCTACTTACAATGAGTCTTGGTTGTTATACTCTCCCTAATCATCAAATAAAGATTCAGGTAAGATCTAACACAGTAATGAAAACTGGCACACTTCAGAAGTATTAAAAAAACTGAAAGGTATTTTTAATCTTCAGTTAGCCAAAAAAAATTAAAAATATAGTTGACCTTTGAACAACGTGGGTTTGAACTGCGCAAGTCTACTTCTACGTGGATTTTTAAAAAATAAACAGCACAGTACTGTAAATGAATTATCTCTTTCTTATGGTTTTCTTAATCATTTTTTCTTTTCTCCAGCTTAGTTTATTATATGAATACAGTATTTAATATACAAAATATGAGTTAATTGTCTATATTATCAGTAAGGCTTCCAGTCAGCTGTAGTTAAGTTTTGGGGGAGTCAAAGGTTATACACGGATTTCAGCCATGTGGGAAGGTGGTGTCCCTAACCCCACAATGTTCAAGGGTCAACTGTATTCACCACTTCAAGCATTATGCCTGAGAAGCTTTAGATACATGGGAACTAATTAAATAAATTTTGGGTTTTTTTACTCAAGGGCCGTGTAACACCTGTTTGTAAAAGGTCTGAAAACCAAATTGCCAAGACCCAAATGATTTCCATTTAAAGCTATTACGTAACAGAAAATCCTACACTAAACATTCCATCTGAAGGTCATTAAAACCACTGGCCAGTTTCCTGACAACAATTTTGACTGGTGTTTTTATCACAAGGGTCAAAATACCTTTTAAGTATAATTGCCTGTTTTTTTTAATTTGAAAAGGTAAATCGCTAGCCAGATTTTTATTTCCTTAGAACTGTGGCTTGAATAGCACATTCTGGAATTATGACCAGACGTTAAAAAGGCTGTAACACAGTACGTGTAAGGGCCTAACAGGTCTGGATTGTAGCTGGGGATCAATAAACAGAAAATGTTTGAGGATGTTAAAATAGGGTTCCTCTCCGAATTTCAGCCTAGGTTGTCCAAAGGCCTTCAACAAATAATGGCACCGACTCTCATATCCTGAAGTAAAGTTCTAGATCACTGACTTAGGGCTGGCCCAGACAGCTACCACAAGGTCATAGAAAAATCAGAGTTGAGGTGGAAGAAGCCAGGGTAAAACATTTGTTTAAACCTATTCTCTCTCCTTCTAAACTCAGCGGATGAGGGGAACTACAGGCCATTCACACTCCCTCCTCCATGTTGTGGGGACATGAGCAGCTACAGCCTGGCCTTACAGGCTTTGAACTACTCTCCCGAAGGTAAGTTCTTGGAGAAAGGGCCACTTAATATCTGGTTCATTCGACATCTAAAGAACAAGCACAGGGATTATCATTGTTATTTTAATTCCCACTGGGGTGGATTCAGAGTCAAAGCTCTCATAGTGGCTCAGCCTATGGATTGGTTCTCACTGGCCTCAGCCTCGGGGCTGGAAATCTCTTTCTACAGCAGTGGTCTACAAAATAAAGGGGGTGTGCATGGCGAGTCACTGGGGCTAAAGGAAGAAAAGGTTAGAATTTCGGATATATTTTTAAATCCAAAAAGAAAAATGAAATCAAGCTCTTCTAATATTTACTATTTAGACTGGCACAGACATCCTCTCTCAGGCCACGTACCAGAAGGCCACACAGAACAGTGTATTTACAGACCCCCGAGGGAAGCTGGAAGCACCAAGTGCAGGGAGGGAGAGAACCAGAAACACTACCCTCGCTTGTTTGCTTTCAGCACACTGTGAGGCTACTAGTAATACAAACAGAAGAACCTAGCAGAGCTGACAAGCTCTTTGCCGGCCGCTCTACGAAGGCGGCGCTGTCAAGGAGCCGGCCGAAGAAAATAAAAGGTAGCACCATGATTTGCAACACAGACTTATGTCGGCCGTTGTTTCGGTGAACTTCACCCTAAATGCATGCGGCGCTCCGGGGGTTTTAGCTAATGATGGCACTACAAATGAAACTGGAGATGCAGCCTTAACGTTTACATTCTGATGGGGGTGTTCAGTCCAACACACTGGTCAGCCTGGCCTAGGGTGGGGCGGGAAAATCCCAACGGTCTTTAGACATCCCAGGGCATTGTGGACTTTGTGTTCATGCTTCTTTTCTAGCAAAGAGAAATTCAGTTAGCAGAGCCTGACAGCCCAGAATCTGGATCCTGGGAAAGAAAACGGGGCAGTAACGGTTTTTGGTAGAAAATTATAATAAAGGGACTTCTCTAAGAGAAAGAAGAGTTATTTCTCTGGGGAGAAGCTAAGGAGAGTGATAGAGTCCCCTAGACAGTGAGACGGACTTTGAAGAGATCATAAAAGCTAATGACACCAAAGCTAATGTCAAAACTGAAAATTGGGCTCCAGTTCAAGGTGGCAACATAGAAGGATCCCGAACTCCTCTCCTCCCATGGACACACCCAACATACAGCTACATATGCAACAATTCCCTTTAAAAATGATTCAAAAACTAGCTGAACAACTCCTACACGTTGTGTGAATGAGAAAAACCACACACGGAAGGAGACTGAAACTGAGACACAATCTCACCATAAACCCACTGCCTGTGCAACAACCCACAACTGGGAGGGAACTCACAACTCCTAGCTTCTCCTTGAGGTGAAAGGGTTTGGACTCCACACCTGGTGCCCCAACTTTTAAGACTTTTACCTAAGAGCCAGGCCCCCCAAAACACCTAGCTCTGAAGGCCAACGGGGCTTGCCGGCACGAGTCCCGCCAGGCTGCGGGGAACTAGGGGGCAGCTCTTACCGGGCTTGTGGGACTCACCATGGCGATGCCCCAGGGCCCAGCCCAGAGGGAAACACAAAAACACAAATAGAGCAAAAACTGAAAATGGGCTTCCCGTCAGCAGCACAAACAGAAATTAGGGAGAAATGGTCTGGAAACTGCTGATTTACATGTTGGTCTAAGGCTTGATTAAAAAGGACGAGCTCTTCCTTCCGTAAGGCAAGTAGCCCAACCAGTACTGCTGGGGAACAGCTCTGTTCTCGTGCACCCCAACGATTCAGCAACAGAGCAGGCCTCCGGGCTTCCTGATAAACCTCGGGGAGAACGTCTCTAAGAAACGTGAGCAGCTTCCGGGACTATGACCCGCAGTTACCGCCAGCTCTCCGAAACAGAGAAGAAAAAGTACGGGATGGAGGTTCTCAGGGGCCCCTGAGCCAAGCCGAGAGAGCCCGGCTGGTGGGGAGCGCCACGAGGCAGCGGGGCGGCGTCGCAGGGCCAGGCGGCTGCAGCGGGGTGCAGCCGCGGAGCGTTCTGCAGCCAGCGGCCCGTCCACACGCGGCTCCTCGGGCGGGTGCTGCGGCCGACGGCCCGTCGGCTCCCCGCTCGGCGCCACTGCCCAGCGAGGCCGCCTGGTGCAGAAGCCCGCAGTCCCCAGCGCCCCCGCACGGCCCTCGTAAGCCTCAGGACGTCCTGCCGGGGAGGGCCATCTGCCAGGGGCCACCGGCCGGCGAAGCGCGTCCGTCCGAGAGCACCGGCACGGGCTCCCTGGCTGAGCCGCACGAACGCCGTGAGCGGCCGCGCGTCGCTCAGCCGGCCTCTCCGCAATTCCACGGCAGAACGAGAAACACGCCTGGTGAGGGCTTGCGAGGGGCCTCCCCCGGCGGGAGCCGCTGCCGCTTCGGCCGTGACCCACCCGAGGCGCCGGGCACAGGCCGGGCGATCCCACCGACCCCAACCTACCTTTCTTCCCGGCCTCGGGGGTCGGGGAAGGCTTGTCGGGCCGAGCGGCGGGCAGAGCCGGGGAAGCGGGTTTCCTCTCTGGTTCCACCTCCTCCTCCTCGCTCTTGTGCGCCTTCCTCTGCTCCGGGGGCGGCGGCGACGGCGGCCGGGGGGCACTGCCCTCCTGAGCCTCCCTGCCCGGCTCGCCAGGCTCCGGGTCCGGCTTGCCCGCCCGGCGGGCCAGCAGCTCCACCAGGTAGGGCCTGCTCAGTTTGGAGAGTGGGGACGAGGGGGGGGTCTGACCGGCAGGCTTGGGGGCCAGGGCGGGCTTCGGCGCCAGGGGCGTTTTGCCCGCTGCCTTGTCGTGCTCCGCAGCCGGTGGGGGCCCGGGCGGGGCGGCGGGCGCAGGCTGGGCTCTCTCGGCAGAGTCCTTCCAGGCGGACAGGGCTTGCTTCCTCTCGGGGTGCAGCGACAGGCCGTGCCTGGGGGCCACGCCTTCCGTCTCCCTCTCTCCTTTTGTGCTCCCGGGTGCAGGTGCGCCGCCATCGGCACTGTCCCCGGTGCTGCTGTGCCTTTTCTTCTTCTTCTGTTCTGTCTGTTGGTCGCAGTGGAAGCGCAAGGAGTAGTTGGTCCTTCTCAATTTTATTCCAAAAGGCGAGGCTTTTTCCTCTTGGCCAGGCATCGAGGGGTCTGGCTTTCCTCTACCGCTGGTGGGCTCACTGTCCGAAGTGGTCATGGGCTCTGCATGGGCCACTGCTTTCGGTGGCGGGTAAGCAGGGCTTGGGACAAGGAAAGATGGGAGGTCTTTGGCAAATTTGCACCCCTCTGTGGTGTCTGCCGGCTCTGGTTTCTCTGCACGCCTGGGGAGCTCATTAGTAGCCAGAGGCTGGGGCACTGGCCCGTCGCCGGGTCCCAGCGAGGGTCTTCTTCTAATGCTCTCTGCTTCTGTGTTCTGTTTGGAGGTCTCGGTGCCACCGTCGGAGAATTTCTGCCACGCAGGCATAATAGAGAACTTCGCATTTACTGGGGGGGTCTTCCGGAGGTTCCCGCGGGAATCACAGCGGGCCCTGGGGCTGTGCTCGTCACGGGGCCGAGACTGGTCTCTGTCACTGCGCTGCTCACCCTCCGCGTTCTTCAGGATCCTGGACCGAATGGAAGCCCATTCGGCTAGTGCGGCCACGCTGCTCGGAGACTCCTGGGGGACCCTGACCTTCCCGCTGCCTGCCCGGGCGTCGACAGGCGCTCGGGGCGGGTTCTCCAGGGCAGGGACATCCACGCGCTTCTTTTCTTCTGACAAGCCCAGGAGAGACTTGCACGCCGTGTCCTTGATCTGGCTCAGGTTGACCGCCGGGCCGCAGAGCTGCGCTCCTGTGACCAGAATGGCTGTGTGGGGGACACTCAGGGAAGAGGGCAGGGTATGGGAGGCCGGGCTGGCTTGGGGGATCTTGGGCGCGTGGGGAGCGGAGGCAAGTGCCGCATCTCTCACGGGTGTCACTGGACTCAAATTGACTTTGGGGAAGAGAATCTGTTTCCCTCCCGATGACACCTGGAAAGTGTACGGCCTGGGCATGCTCTGCCTCTCATCCACTTCCTGCCACCGGAGTTCCTCCCCCTTTCTGTCTTGTTCTGGGGCTGCGGCTTCCTTCTTCTCCCTGCGAGCCGGCGTCTCCTCCACTTGCGCCTCTTGTATCTGGGGAGGCTGCACGCTAGTTTCTGGTCTCTCTTCCGGACGGGCACGACGGCCATGCCGAGGCACATCCCCGCGCTGCCCCTGCTGCTCGCCGGCTGGCTCGGCCTCCTCACCCCGCTTCTCGCAAATCCTGGGTTCCTCGCAGCTTTCTCTTTGCTTCTCGGGCTGCAGGTGCTCTCGTTTCCCAGGTTTCTCCGCAAAGTCAATTTGAAGTGGGCTCCTCAAGCCCCTTTTGTCGTCCGGCTGCTGCCACTTCTCCTCATGCACTCTCGCGGCTTCACGACGCTCCGGACGCTCCGCTTCCTGCCGCTTTCCCAGCTCTGCCCTTCTCTCTGCTTCTGCCTCCGCCTCCCGCCGCTGCTCCTCCTCCCGCCGCCGCTTCTCCTCCCATTCTTGCTGCTCCTCCTTTTCCCGCTGCTGCTGCTTCTCCTCCCGCCGGCGCTGCTCCTCTTCCAAACGCAGCTGCTCCTCCCTTTTCCGCTGCTCCTCCTCCTCCCGCCGGCGCTGCTCCTCTTCCAGCCGCAGCTGCTCCTGCTGCTCCTCCTGCTCCTCCTCCTCCTCCCGCAGCCGCCGCTGCTCCTCCCTTTCCTGCTGCTCCTCCTCCTCCCACCGCTGCTGCTTCTCAGCTTCCTGCCTCCGCTGCTCCTCCAGCTCCTCCTGCCTCCTGAGTTCCTTCAACTCTCTTTCCTCCTGTGATGGCCGAGACTTCTCAGCCTCCTCCGGCCCGCTCCCCACCGCCTGCCCTTCCTGCTGTGCGTGTCGCTGTAGGGGCGGCTGCTCGTGGGCTTCCAGGTGCCTTCCTTCCTCTTGTTCTCTCAGCTCTTGGCCTTGGCCACCTTGCTCTTCCAGTCTCTGGCTCTCCTCTTCCCGCTGCCTCTTTTCTGCCTCCGGCTGTAGGTCTGCCTCCTCTCCCTCCTCGTCCTCTCCTTCCTCCACCAAGAGCTCTTGCCTTCTGTTCTCTTCCCAAAGCCGCCTCTCCAGGGCCTGGAGTCTCTGCTCTTCCAGGCGTCTCCTCTCAGCTGCCTCAGCCTTTTGCCGTTTGCATTTGGCTTCAAGTTCTAGCCAGTATTCTTCTTGGCATCTCTTCTCTTCTTCCAAGTCCAGCAGCTCTGGTTCCTCTTCGTGCCAAATTGGCTTGTCTTCTCTAGAGTGTCCGTTCTGGTCCAGGGACAGCTGACGCGGAAGGCCACCCTGTTCATTTGGTCGATCCTAACATGAGTAAGGAAAAAAAGAATTAGCCTATTCTTTTGGCGCAGGCAACCATTACCCACCCTATTCACAATGTCGGTGGGCCTCTTCATCTCAAAAGAAGGGGCAGCTGTTCCTAAGTAGAGAGCTCGGTAAACCCAGGCCAGCACACCAAGAGTAAATTGCGAGGGTGGAGGAAAACACATCCCCTTCATGTTGACTCAGTAGACCCTTTATTGGTCATTCTTAAATTCCTTTTGCTTAATACAGATGAATCATAGGAGAACCAGTAGAAAAAATGAGATTTGCACTTCATCGATGTGCCCTGAAATCTGTGACTTCGAAGTCCACCCAGCTCAAAACAAAGAGCCTCTGGCTGAGCCATGGTAGGCGAGCTGGGGTCCACCAGCCTCCAGACAGGCAACGTTAGAAAGGGCGATAGAAAGTTAATGGGCCTGCTTGCCCTTGTTCACTGCCACACATTGGGTCCCTGATGAGAGAGACCTCGTTCCTTCTACTGACCCCTCACGGCACCACCTCCCCTGGGTAGAATCGGGGGCCAGCAAGCAACGGTGGCTGCCTGGTCAGCGGGGTATGGGCTCTACATACCCTGGCAAGTCGCCTGTGCTTCTTGGACACCCTCTGGTTTTTTGGCTTAACAGACAATTTGTGCTTCGCGGCACTGTTGTCCAGGCGAGCGATGGCCAGGGGGATGGCATCTAGGTTGACACTTTCGATGGTTCCAGCAGAAGAGAAGTGCCTTTTTGGCCGAGATGGTTTAACTGGAGCCACCTGTATGGAGATCAAACCACACAGTCCCGATCAGAACCACGTGCGAAGAGTCCCAGAGCTACAGGCCCCTTGCTGGATGGAGCCTGCACCTTGCGCGGCCCCACCCAAGGACGGCTTTGAGCAGAGGGGGCTCGCTGGGACAGTGAGACGAGCACGGCTTTGGGAATTAAAAGGGGACACTGACGATTTATTCTGCCAATGATATGTGCATTAACTCATAAAGGTCATGTAACCTTTCAGGGACTCATTTTCCTACTCTGAATAATATGGGGGGGAGGTTAGAGTAGATGGGTGGTTTGACAAAACATAGCCAGGGTGCCCAATCCTGCCCCCAGCCTATTTTGGTAAATAAAGTTTTGCTAGCACACAGCCATGCCCATCGTCCATTGTCTTTGGCTGCCTTTGGGCTACAAAGGAAGAGCACAACAGAGGGGAGTGTCCTGGCTGGACCTTATGGCCACAGAGCCTGAAATAAGTCAATAGTTTGCTCAGCCCTGGACCAGCTCATCTCTATGCTAAGGACTCTATCATCTAAGACACGACCTCAGACACCTGCAAACATCCCTCAGCTTCTACCTTAGTCCCTTTGAGGCAGGGAACGTGTCTTTTTCATCTCTTCAGTCCCCTTTATGCCCAAGTAGCAAATCTCATTTGGCAAGTGCTCAATAAATATTTTGGGGAGGAATGAAGAACAACAGCAAAGTAGATCGTCTATGCCTAGGGCATGAAATTACTACCCACAAAAATGTTCTAGCACAATCACTCCAAGGCCACAGAGCCCTGGGTTAAGTGCACCAAGTCGCTGAGAGGTGGAGGCCCTGGCAGAAAAAGGAAGGGCAGAAATGTACCACACAGGGGTGAGGGCAGTCCCTCAGAGGGTGAACGGCAGCACTGTAACCTAGATGCGTGCACTTAGAAACCACAACTTCGACAAACGGTACATATCTAGATAGGTCAGAGAGACCCAGCTCACCCTGCACCCAGAGGCCTCAATAAATGGACGGAGAAGAAGCCACACCTTAACTCCTGAGAATTTACAGGCCGGCAGTAAGGGGAGGGCTCCCAGCTGCACGGCGCCAGCGCACGGCAGAGGGCGCTCTGGGCCCTCCCTGCCGGGCCGGCCGCTCTCAGGCACAGGGTCGGTGGGGGCATTCATGCTACCCGTGCAGAGCCGGTGGGGCTTAGCGGACAGCTTTGCTTTTCACGATTACCTTCCATATTCATGCACAGAAGATAAAGCCAGCTCCAAGAGCAAAATGGATGCTCAGTAAATAATAACTTATGATAAGCAGCACAGAAGAAAGGAAAAATAATTCCAGCCTTTGGGCTCCTAACTTTTGTTTATGGTTATCTTTCCAATAGGTATCAAATTTTGAACTCTTGTTGAAAAGAGATGAATCATTTATTTCCATCCCCTAATAGAGGGATGAATAAAAAGCGTTCGAGCCAAATGTGACAGACTGAAGGCACAGAGAAGCACCTGAAGCTGAGATTTAAATGCAAGGTTGCATTTCTAGTGTATTCCAGCCAGGCTTCTTCATTGTTCGGGTGGTGGCACAGTCTGCAGGCACCCCCCTTCAGAAGACTCAGGGACATACTCTGTTCACTGTACCAGCCCCCGGGAGGATGCCTGGAGCCCCGTGCAGGTGAAGACTGCTCATGGGAGTGGACTGGCCTCTCCAGGGTTCCCGGGACTCCTGCAGGCACAGTCCTGGGTTTCGACTGAACACAAAAAAGTTAAACAAAAACATACATGTAGAGAAATGCTGAGGTCTTTTTTTTTTTTTTTTTCCATCTCTAAATAGAAGGAGGCTTTTTTCCTTACAGACCTGTGTACCTTTAGGTGTTCTGGAATGTCTTTTTCAGTGGCTTAACAGTGTCTTAAAGGACGTGGCACATTTAGGAAGATGACCAATGTCTAAGTGTGCAAATACATGCAGGCTGGGAGGTGGCTGTTTTCATGAGTGGGGTTCAGTCCCAGCAGGTTCAATGCCATGGAAACAGACGCCCTAACATCTATCACTGGTAACGTTCTGAAGGAATTGAAGGTAATGGGTGAAGGCAGCATTTAGGAATGGAAAAATGAGACGGTGGACTGAAAAAAGAGGGGGCCAAAATGTAACTGAAGTAATGAAACTAAAAGCATAAGTTCAAATCACACTACCTTCTCTTCCATCTCACTTCTGGCTCCAGGCAGATTCAGAGGACTCCGAGAACTTGGAGTGTCACTGGTCTGGAACAGTAAAGAGAGCGCTCAAGTCAAATGCTGGAACAGGAAGTTCTGGGCAGATAACCAGCCTCTGGCTGCGCGTGGAAAAGGCTGCAGCTGGCTGCAGAGAGCCGGTGGGAGTCACAGTGGGGACCGTGCTAATGTCCAGACTAGGACTCCTGGCACAGAGTGTACACTTTCTTCTTCTCCTCAGTTCAACACATCTCCACCTGGGCGGTCTCTAACCTCCATCTTTGCTGTGTTTCCCCACGGCTGAGAGAGGCCAGGCGCCACCCTCTAGCCACCCTACCTGGGAAGCAGGGCTGTGTCACATGCCCGACCTCTGTGCCTTCGGCCCCTTCACCTGCTGGATCTCTCACCTCTACGCCAGACCTCTTCTCTGTGAGAAGAAAAGGCCCTACCAGCGCTGCTCACGAGGGGCTGGGCTGAGAACTCGGTGGATGCCAGAGGAGGCAAAAACCCTCAGGACGGAAGGAAGAAGAAAAAGGCTCAAGATCCCCAGCGCAGTTGCCTCACCTGCCCTGGGAACGCCCACGCCTCATCGCCGGCACCTTTCTGATGGCCCGCTGTACCTTCTACCTGGTACAGCCGATATCTACAAACAGGTGTTACCGTCCCCTCCAGAGCAATAGTGTCAGCTTGTCAGACCTCAGCCTGTTTTCTGCACCACACCTAGAAGCATCTTTAGAAAATACAAATTGGGTGCCTTGGTGGCTCAAGTTGGTTGGGCGTCTGACTCTTGGTTTTGGCTCGGGTCATAATCTCACAGTCATGGGATCGAACCCTGCGTCGGACTCTGTGCTGAGCTCAGCGTGGAGACTGCTTGGGATTCTCTCTCTCTTCTTCCTCTGCCCCTCCCCTCCCGCTCATGCTCTCTTGCTCTCCCTCAAATAAAAATAAAGTTTAAAGAAAAAAAAAAGAAGAAAACACAAATCAGATTGTGTCACCGTCCTGCTTAAAATACTTAGAGGCTCCTACTACTCTCAGTATAGAACTCACCCTTTTCCCGTGGTTTGTACAATCCGGCCTCTCTACCTTGTTCTAGCCTCCCTTTGCCCCCTCCAGGGTCTGGCCGGCCGCACAGACCTGCTTTCATTTAGGACACCCTCAGCTCCATCTCTGGGACTCTGTACTTGCTCTCCCCTCTGCCGAGGACACGGCCTCTACCCCTGGTCTGCTCACGCTGCTATGACCTCCTTGTCCAGAGAGCGGCCCCTCACCCACCATGTTACTCACTTTTCCATCACTCCGTTTTACCTTCTGTGCAGCATTTTTCTTTTTCCAGAGTTATTACACTTATTATATAAGTAATTCTATTTATATTTATATGGTATCTGTTGACTTGCATGTGACTCTCCTCTCATTAGAACGGAAAGCACACAGAGGTAGCCCCCAGGCTAGTCTCGCTCATCTCTGCAATACCCACGGCTAGGGCAGCACCTGCAAAACAACCGAGCCTCCGTCTCCCCCAGGTCACGGTCCCTGGCACTTATTAGATCCTCAGTGACAGTGGGGACATTTGCTTCAGTCCTTGGGGACGGCTGCAGGAAGGCTGATGGCCGTGGCTGCCACCTAGCACATCCTACTTTACCCACGGCACCGCCCGCCACCCACATGTCTGGGAACCAGGAGTCCTGAGGGCCGGAGGCAGAGGTGGGCCACAGCGGGGGAACGGCCTGTTCTTTCCTTCCTCACTTTGCCCTGCAAATCACTTCTCTTTCTTACTGGCCTTATGACATGTTAGCTGATAACAAGCATGACTTCTGGGGGCACGTCCATTTTAATAACAGCCAGCGTAATTTCAGGCGCCGTGGTCAGCAGAGAAAGCACAGAAAATGCTTTCTGTTGAGACTGGAAGCCTCCATGCCTCAGCCAGAGAGCTCCCTGCTCCAGCTGCTGGTGGGGCCTTCCTTCCTTCCCCACTAGAGGCCCGAGGATGTCCCTTCGCTGCTGGAAGGACTCATTCTGGGATATGCTCATGATGTTTCTTTCCAAGTGTCAAAGGACCAAATTCAGATAGGACAATGCTGGAACAATGTGACTTTCTTCCCTCATTAAGTAGACTTCAAGCTGGCCTGATACGTTCTGTCTCGTGAAGCACCTACTCCTTTGTTTTCTCATCTCCCTTTAAATTAGTCCAATTTGACAAGTAATTACTTGGGGAGACAGAGATGTGGGAGATCCAGTTTGTCCTCAAGGAACTCCACATTTAGAGACGAGAGAACACAATTACACGGACACGGATGAGTACGGATGTGTAAGAAGCACGAAGGACGCACAGCAAAGACAGAGGAGACAGCACCGCGCGGGTAAGACCAGCCAAGGCTTCTCAGAAGAGGTGGGCCCACCTGAGGCTTGAAGAGTAAGTGGAAGATGCCGTGAGGAGTGCCCACGAAGGGCACGTCTGCTCTCCCCCCCACCACCCGCCCCTCCAAGGGCGCCTTGCGGCAGGTCACGGCGCCTGACCACGAAGTGCCCTCCAGCCCAGGGCTACTCATCAGAAAAGCAGACCCAGGAGTTACTGGATGCCCCTGGCCACTGCCCAACGTCCTCCCCTCGCTTATCAGCAACCAAGTCATTCCCTGGAGGAGCCTTACTTTGTTCTCGGTGTCCGAGGGGATGATGTCCTCGTGAGTCACAATTTCCATGGGGCTGGTCAGCAACAGATCCTCTTCTAAGCTAGCCTCACCACTGTCTGCCTTCTTCATGGGAATGGCATTGGGTGGTGGCCGCCCAAACTTGATGTTTTTGCTCAACTGTCGCTGGAGAAAAACCAAAGGAAGACGTTCTGAAGCAGGGAAGCGCGAGCAGATGCCCCCGCACATCTAGTGGGCACTGAGGCGTGTTCTGCGCACAGCGTTTCTAGACTAAATACCATGCCAGTGAGCCACGATGCAGTCCTGGAACAAGTGAATTCATTTTCCAGTTTCTTTTCCTTTCCCACCTTCAAGCCATGAGCTTTTTCATCCAGCCACCTCTTTCCGGGGGATGCCAACATTATCCAGGGGGCGGAGAGACCGTATTTCCAAACCAAAAGTGGGGATACATGTTATGACAAAAATTTTTTGATTAACCCTATAAATGTATGTATAAAAAAAAGTCTTTTAAAAGTATAAAAATGGAATAGAAAATAGTTACGTGAAATGCAGGAACCACTGGGGGAAATCAAGACCGGCGTGGTTTCTGTAACAGGGGAGCCCTCTGGCTTCTTTTGGACACGCTCTCCTTGAATATTTCTGCCTTCGCCACCTTCCTCGCCAGCTCCTCTGTCGGACACCATGTTCTGCTCACATGGGCACCGAGGTGAAGGAGGCCCCAGTGCTGGCAAGTCTTTCCATGATCAATGCAGAAATCATGGAAGGCACAGAACAATCCTGTGCTGCCACTATTACTTCTTTTTGCCCTGCTGCAGCTAGACACCGTGAACTGTGGGACAGAAGGAACCCAGGGGGGAAGGGCCAGAGAAGTAGGCAGAAGGAAAAGGCCAAGGAAGGATTATTGGGGGCAGGTAGATAGAAGGGGGTGTGGCGGAAAACAGGGTAGAAATTAGGAGGATCAATAGTGTTTAGAATTAGAGAAAAGCCAGATTAGAAAGGAAATATATTATCTGAAGAAAAAAATATAAATATATTATTAAAGGGCAAAATCTTTAATGGGCTGTGGCAGAGAAAATGAACAACATTCAGGAAGAAAAAAGGGTATGCGTGGCCCCCTGAAGGACTACTGAATTAAACACACTCTAGAAACTCCTGCCTTTCTCTACGGCAGGGTTCTCAACCTCGGCACCACTGACATTTTCGGCCAGATAATTCTCTGTTGTGGGGAGCTGTCCTGTGCACTGTAAAACGTTCAGCAGCAGCACCCTGGCCTCTGGGCACTAGATGCCAGGAGCAGTTCCTTCCCTGTCCAGATAACCAAAAATGTCTCCATCAGTTGCCCGATATCCGCTGGGGGATAAAACTGCTGTGGCTGAGAGCTACTGCTCTAGCCCTAGGGACCTGGGCTTCACAGTCCTTTTGTGCCTCAAAAAAAAAAAAAAGAGAGAGAGAGAGAGAGAAAGAAAGAAAAAAAAATGGGAATGCATTATCGATATTTATCTTTAATCTGGCTAATATTTAATCCCATAGAGCTGCAAAGAGCCTTAGCAATCACGTAGTCCAACTCCCTCATTTTATAAAAAATGTCAGAGGTCCAGTGGGGAGAGGTGACTGGCCCAAGCTTATGGAAAGAATGAGTGGCCGCAAAGGGATTTGAATCCAGGTCTCCTAAAACCATAGTCCGTGTTATTTGCGTTGCATTCCATAGGTTCTCACGCATTTGATATTGTACTTCTTTCTTCCTCTAGGGGCAGAAATAAAGAGATGATGCAGCATTTTTAATATCTTGCCGAAGTTCCCTGGCAGGGGAATCGCTTGAGGGAAATGCCCCTTCCAAACTCAAGGGTACTAAATCCACCCACTCGTGCCCAGCTGCCTCTCGGCCTTGCATGGTAGACAGTGAGGCTGCAGAGACATGGAAGAGATGAGCCCAAGTCTCCCCTCCCCGCACCCCAGGGCACCCCAGCATGCCAAGTCAGGAGCACAGAAAGACAGAGGACTTGTATTTGATCTGCTGCTATTTCAGCTTGAGCCCGGCTCCCCTGGAACCACAGGGAAGGAGCACACATCAAAAGCCCCAAGTTCAGCCAGTGAAGGACAGCTTGAGCAGCCTGAAAGGGTTTCTGGGAGGAGAAGGCTGAAAAAGGGTGTCTTCTCAAAACCAGTGCAGCAGGAAGCGGCAGTTAGTATCTACTCTAAGCAGATCAATAAGCAGGCCCGGTTAGAGCAGCCGATGGAGTTAGACAAGAGGACACAGCGTAACAAAGTCACAGGCCCGGCTCCCCTGCTGACCTGTGGGAGAGGGGTCGGGACCTGGGCGGAGGAGGTGGCATGTTCCTGTGTCCTAGCGAGAGCCCTAGCAGGACTTCCCTCTGGGACTCCCAGCCCAGCCTTCGGGTTATCAGTTATCCCTGCTCTAGGAGTGTTGGACGAGAGCTGGAAAGTGTTCTAAATCCCTAGACCGAGACCTCCTGTTGTCAGGGTCTACCATCTCTCAATGCTCCTGAACAACTAAGATGAAGGTATTTCTTCTAGTTAGAATAGAAAAAATAATTCTTTAATGAGCTTCCAAGGAGAACTTGGCCTAAGAGTCCAACGCCATTCAGTTTGGGTTTTTTGCTACCATCACAAAAAAAGAATGAATACGCTGCTATTTCCCTTTGTCAGGGCATCTGTTAGAACACTGACTTTGGTCCACCCTGATGCTTAAGAGACAAACAAGTGTATGACATAATGTAATTGCAGTCTAGATGCAAATAAGCTCCAAAGATGGGATGGCTGTCGTGGTGAGCAATGGAAGAATGGAAAGAGGAAACTGATGGAATTAGAACAGGAGAAATAAGGCACACGGGAGAAGGCTGGGAAGTGGAGAGGGTGGTGTTAAGAACTGGAGTGGTGAATGAAATCGAAGAGGCGAGCTGAGAGGAGGGTGCAGGGGTGTGGGGTGTGGGCCTGGCGGCAGGTACCCAGCTGAGGGTGGGGAGAGAGGGAGGGAACAAGAGGTGGAGAGTGGGAATGAGAACGTGCGTGTATCGAAGGGATGATTTATGTTACAAAGATGTGCATCCTGGCAAAAGAAGCACCATGCTGTTGTCTTTAAGAATAACAATACATTTCTGTAAAGCCTCTGATTTAAAATCCCTCCAGAAAAAATAAATTCAGGCTGGTGGCTGCGAGCTTAGGGGGATGGAGGAGGGGGGGACCTGGGTCATCAAAGCAGTGCTAGCCGCGTTCAGGGATCGGGCGGCAGGCTCTTTGTCCAGACAAAGGACTATCTACCTAGATACACACACCTACAGCTGTCAGGGATGAGACCGCAGAACTAGGCCAGGGTAGGACTGTTCAAGGCCATGGTGACTGACCCTCAGGTTCTCACGGCCAAGGCTCCTGCACCTGCATGTTTTTCCCTTCCCTGCGGTTCCTGCTCCAGATGCTTCCCTCAGCTGACTCAAAGGAGACAGGACTGTGGAGCCACTGTGTGATATAGTGACCATTAAAAAGTGACTGCCGAAAACATTTGGCAATCTCAGGTGTCATGTGACTTGAATGTGTGACTTTTTTTGGTGACTTTAGTTCTGTCCACTGTTCAGGCACTGTCACGAGAGGAACTTTGTAAGCTACGACCACTCCCTCCACCTTCTCTACCACCCGGGGGCCCTCTGTACACACGGCAAGGACAGCCGGAGAGGAGGGGAGAACACTGCGCCTACACCGACAGGCCGAGCCGCCTGCGGCTGTGAATGGGGTTACTGTGAGGACTGGAATGTGAGCTAAAAGGCACTATATTTTATTCATTCAAATCGGGCCATTTTGTTGTAATATGGAATGCCCGAGAACGATGTTATAGGAATGCACATCCATATTTATGAAGCTTTTTCCTATGGTGGGGGGATTCCAAGCACATCATATTCTGCAGCCCTCACACTGCCAGTTTTGGATTCCCCCAGATTCCTCACAGCCATCCTTTAGTCCGTGTCTGTGAGAACAAAGCAGAAGAAAAAATAAAGTTGCTCTCTTCTTGAGTGAAGTACAGAGACACTCGTAGTTAAAATGAATTTTTAAAGAGAGGCAAAAGAAAAAGCATATAGATTTAAAGACATCTGCTCTACGCAGAAGTGGCTAAGAGTGGGTATTTATTCTTTGTGTCCTTGACAGCTGCATGAGGTGTCAAAATCGTCCAACATATGACACCTCGGCATTTTCAGGTGAAATCCAGCTCCGTAGGAGTCAGCGGCTCCTGAGGATGGAGGCTTTCCCTCCTGGGCTAAATAGGCCGTGGACTGACAGAGTTAGCATTTTCTGACGAAGGTGTGGTATCATTCTAAAAATCACCTGCATGCTTAGACTATGATGTTCCTGCCTGAGTTTTATCAACAGTTGTTACCCACTTCATGGCCTGGGTCTGATCTGCAATAAGCAGGCACCTCCCTGATCTGTGATGCGGGCAGCTTTAAGGAACATCAAGGTCACTGCAGTCCAAAGGCAACGAAGTGTGACGCTTACCGAGCTCTCCGGGCTACAGCGGCTGAGCAGCGGTTTCATATAGATGGCCGACTTTAAGAACTGGAGGGGCCAGGTCATCCATCATATTCATCCCCTGATTTTTCAGATGGGGACAATGAGGGTCAGAGAGGTTCACTGACTTCCCTAGAGGCCACACAGCCAGATGGTGCGAGAGGCCTGGCACAGAATTTTTATTTCACTCACTGGCCATGGAACAACTGACTGTTATGTGTAGGGTCTTCAAAAAGGGCATCACTGTTGGTCTGGCCCCTATAACTGTCCTGTGTATTAGAATTTGCTCTCCCTACAAACGTAGTATTTTTACACTCAGGAAAAAATGTCATTTTTCTTGTAAAGCTTCAATCACTTGCCACAGAAATTTTGGCAGGTGATAGATTCACTTGATTCAGAAAATGCAGGTGAATTCACGCTGCATTCAGTCATTCTGCACTCTGGAGAGAGGTTACAGACCACCGCGGTGCAACGCATGGCGGCCGGCCGGGCGGGGATGACCGCGTGTGGACACTAGAGGGCAATCTTTCCAAACGGTCATACACGCACCGTTCTGGGGTTTCCAAGGGCTGGGAAGTTTCTTAGGCCAGAGAAAAATGGCTCCTCCCCACCCCGCAAATGGCATTATGATAGAAATCTCATTTCAAAAGAATGTCTTAATAATGGTGGCTAGTCAGCTTGCCAGGACGTTTACTGTCAAATAGGTATCCATTACTTTTCTCTCTGTTTTTAATAAACATACGTACATACACAAACACGATTTCGGACATAAAAAACACACATGCCTCTGACATAGCTAAACACCCTCATTCCATGCCGGAGTCTACGAGGGGGCGGTCTCTTATGCTGCTCACTAAGCATCAATACCAGCATAACGTTGTCATGGAAAAATGCAAAGCATTCATGCAAGTTAATGAAGTTAACTACTATTTCTATGACTTACCAGGAACATACTGCTTAGTCGACTGAAAAATAAAGCACAGTCTTTTGGGGGTGATACAGTTATATCTTAATGTCACTCCAAAAATCACATTTTCTATGATAATGGTCCCCATTTCCCTCCTCAAAGAGCAAAGCCTTTTTATTTTTTAAAAATATAACTAGAGAGCTGTAAGGAAGCTTGTGAATCCATACAGCAGAAGCAAAATGAGGCAGACCTCGTATGAGTAGATATTGTCCAAAGGAGAGCACTCAGGTTAGTTATGCTGCTTTAGTCACATTTTTCTTTGTTATTAATAGAACTGTTGCTGTTGTTTTACATTTTAATTGTGAGATCCGATTTGTTAAACTTAAACTTGTGCCTTGCAGTGTGACTCGGAATAACAGGCACTCGCATATTTTTACTGAGTTTCAACAGTGCGGAATTATATATTTTTTCCAACTCCAAATCCACTTCCTGGAGAGGCAGTGGCATGCAGTGTGATTTTAGCACAGACATCATTTAAGACAACACACTACTATCTAATTTTTAAAGAACTCCTCGAAAGCCCTTATAAAATACAGCTGTTTCATGGACTGAACTCTGGAAGTCACTCCTCTTGGAAAGTGCATATTATGAGCCAGGGGTTCAGAACTTCTTAAGAATAACAGTCCAGGAAACAAAAGACTTCACAAAGGAAAGGTAATGTGGGGAGGGGGTCCAATGTTTTCTTTGGCGATCATACCCCTTCCTCTTCTCCAACCTAGGAGAAGTGACAGCTTGCTTTTTCTTCTGAGTCTATACACATGTAGCAGCAGAGCCAGCAAGAACTAAGAGCAGAACCTAGTAAGGACCTGCTGGACTCTGGAGGAAGGGCCTACGTTAGCTTTGAGGGCAGGACGGTGGCCCTGGGCCATGGTTGGCAGTAGGTGTAAAGATCCAGGCAAGTTCGGGTGTGGTTCCAGGGTGTTAGCTATTTCCCCGCCTGCCATATGCTATATTCAGCTGAGTGTGTGTGGACGTGTAACCAAACACAGATCACAAAATGCATAGCTAATGTTCAGTAGAAACAAGAACATTTCAAGAAAATAGAAAATTTCCTTTGAGTATAATGCTTCATTGTATCGGCAGCTACTCAAGCCAGCTGTTCCTTCTCCCCATCTCATTCATTTATACATTCGTTATTGTAGACTTACAGACAGATGGAAACCAGCAAACCAGAGTTCCCCGTTCATAATTTGGATCACCTCCAAGCCTTCCCATCTCAGAGAAGTCCTTGCTTGGGCACTTCTGTTGGGTGAGTGAATTCTACCAGGCCATCAGGCAAACCTACATGGTCGGATCACAGGTGTCTCTGCACCTCTTGCTTTCCCTGGATTTCCCATGATCGCAATCATGTTTAGTGAATAATTATTTTATTATATTTTCATTATTAAGGAATTACCACCTGAGCCAATTTTATAGAGGAAAACTGTCCGACTCTGCAGCATGAACAGGAGGGAGGTTTAAGAGCTTCCTGGCATTTCTCCAAGACGGGGTGGCTCAGCGGGAGCCAGATTTACAAATACGGCAAATAATAAAGAGTCTCACCATTCACTGTCCAAGTACGGAGACGTGCTGTGCAGGCCCTCAGCTAACAGTCAACCCTCCGCTCAGGGATTATGGGCAACATTTAATGGTTATTTTTTTCCAACTCTCCCCTGCCCCCAAGTCCTGCAGCTTCTCTTGGGTACCTGTCCTCATGCAGTTAAAAATGAGGGAAGAGCTCGACAGAACAGGAGTGGGGTTGTTATGCAGGTGGGTACAATGGTGACAATGTAGCTCTCACAGGGAACAGAAGGCTGCCAGAGAACAGAGTCAGGGTTGAGAGAGCAAAAATTCTCACCAGAAGCTACTCCCGGATCTCCGATCCATCACTCAAGGCCACTCGGGATTTTCCCACTTCCCGCCATCACCGGGCCCCTCCTATGGCTCTAACTTTCCGATCTCAAGCTGTCTTACCTGAAGAGTTTTGACTTTGCCCAGGATGTTGTCCTGTGACATTGCTTGAACTGTCTGCTCACTTTCTGCTCCCCCATCAGGGATAAAAATACTGTCATGGGAAAATGCCCGGGTTCCCATAGAATAGTTGAAGGACCTGGAATGCAAATCATGTGCTTTGTTTTATTAGGATGATAATATTTCTTTTGGCAATTCAGTTTCCTGTTCCTCATGATTTAGGGGACTCCCCCCACAACCCCTGTCTCATTCAGCATTGTGTCCTTTTCTGTGAGGGGTCAGCCACGTAGCTGGGTAGGAGAAAGGGTCTCCCAGAAATAAGGGATCATGTCTCCAACACAAGGTTTTAGGGCCACTCAAGGAGAGAACTCGAAGACAGCTCTTGACTTGTAGAAGACCCGGTGCACGAGGCAGGAACTGTAACTGGAGGAGCCCATGTCCTCATGAGCTGCCGCCATCCGTTTTCCCCCACTAAGTCTGCTCAACCAGCACTTCTGAAGTCACATGCAGATTTAGAGGTTAGAGGCAAGAGATTCTCTCTTTCAGATGACAACCAAATTGTTAGAAAGATCCGTACATCTAAAACAAAGACCTGACAAAGCCAAGAATTGGTGATAGGGCCTACAGATATAGTCTCTGGAGCTAGACTTAAAGAGAAACGTGTGTTGGGGCAATCCCGATGGGCTTCATGCACAGTGAGCGGCTCGTAAGTGGTAGGTACCCAACAGTAAGCACATTTCAGGTGAAGGGTTGTACTTCATGGAGTCAGGACTTCCACCCGACGGGGTGAACTGCAGGAAGAGGAGCAGCCAAAGCCCACTGTTCCTCAGTCTCCACCCTAACTGCTCTCTGGGAAGGCTGCTCCCAGAGGCAGGCACAACCGCACACTCTCTGGAAGGCAGGACAGGTAACTTTCCACGATGCCAGGCACACGGGCAGACTCCCGGGGTGAGAAGGCACTCACCCCCCCCCCCCCCTTTAGAACAGGTCCCGCCTGGAGCTTTTATCAGTGACCCGGCACCAGCACCCGGGGAAAGGCGCCTCCAGCTGGGGCTTCTAAGCTGAATCACAGACACGCAGCGGGCAGGGTCCTGCCCAAATCTAGACGGAGGTGGGAAGACTGAGCACCAAATCCTGTCTTCTCATTTGCCAAATTACAGGCAGCATGGTAAAAAAGCAGATGAGGTTGAGAAAGGCAAGATGCAGATGTGAGCCTCCTGGCTGGGCGATCTTTGTCAATAATAGTAACAGCCGCCACCAACCATCCCCCTGATGAAAAACCGGTTGGAGAGTCTTTCGTCATTTCAACCCCAACCTCTTGTTGCAGATGAAACTCAGGGGGTGAATAACCTTATCTAAAGTCATCCGAATAGGGGCGCCTGGGTGGCACAGCGGTTAAGCGTCTGCCTTCGGCTCAGGGCGTGATCCCGGCGATCTGGGATCGAGCCCCACATCAGGCTCCTCTGCTATGAGCCTGCTTCTTCCTCTCCCACTCCCCCTGCTTGTGTTCCCTCTCTTGCTGGCTGTCTCTATCTCTGTCGAATAAATAAATAAAATCTTAAAAAAATTAAAAAAAAAAATAAAGTCATCCGAATAGAAGCAGTGGCGTGAGAAAACGAACCCAGAGCTCTGGAGCACACTCCCTCACCGGCCCACCGAAGTGTTTTAAAGCCCAGGGAGGCCTTAGAGTCTTTCCTCTAGTGGGGGCAAGGGGGGGTGGTGGGAGAGGAAGAAGGGTGCAAATGTCACGTGGGAGGATTAGAGGTACTAAATAGCTAGAAGAATGGGTAAGCTTTCAGCGAAATAACACCAGATACTACACAGCAGCAACCCACGCACGAAACAGGAGGCCCTGTCTAGGATATGACTATGAAAAGAATTATCTCATTATCTCCCTGTCTTCAGAGACTCTGTGACCTGTGTTACAAAATGAACATCCAGGTTTACCTAAAGAGGTTATGAAATAAACTTTTCATTTAAAATTATGGAAGCAAATCTTTTACTTTTCTGTCTAAACTTCTCTCTCAAATCCCTGGCTATGATTCAGATGGAAGAAGACGTAACCGACTTCATGTCTACACAGTGTTTTTACAAGTGGCTTATACACATATACGTGCTTTCAAATATTCTTACAAACACATATATACACAAGTCAATTTTAGAAGCTTAGTAAATGTTTACTAATAAATGTTTACTACAGTTGTGTGGCCACCTCACCCTGTGCTAGGCCAAATCCCATTCCAGGTTCTAAGGCAACTTTGATACCTCCCTGATCCCATTCTTTTCGCAGGTAGGCTAAGAATCAACACTGTCCTACTCTTCTGTGTTGCCTCCAATGTTCCTTGCTGCCAAGCACAATTTAATGCCCACCCATCCCCCACTTCCAGATAACCATAACTGAGAAAATGAACAGTAACGACAGCAGTAGTAATAATTACACAATAATAATAGTAATAATTACAATAATCACTGCCATTGGACAGTCACAATGGTAATATTAATACTGGCTAGATTTTATCAGACACTTGCTGTGCCCCTTGAGTATGTTCTAACCTCTTTAGTATAATATCTGAGTCCTTTTCACATATAATATTTAAACTGTATGTGGAAGGCACTAGTATGAAGCCTATTTACAGAAGAGGAAACCAAGGCGTGAAGACAGGGGGTGACTTGCAATGAATGAAGTGACTGCATATATGTGCATCTGTTTCTGGCCTCATTTCCGTCCGTCTCCTTGTCTATTTTTACCGCAATAATCCCACACTGTCTTAATTACTACAGCTTTTTAATGAGTCTTGATATCTAGTAGTTTAACTTCTCCAGCTTTGATTTTTTTTGTCAAGATGGTTATTCTTATCTCTGCATCTCTGCATAAATTTACATACATACACATACTTCAACACTCCTAGAATTGCTTTTGTGACGGCATTAGATCTACAGATACATTTTGGGATAACTAACATCTTCCCAATACTTGATCTTTTAATCCCTGAGCGTCAGCTATCCCTTCATTCCTTTAGCTCCCGCTTACTTTCTCTCCAGAATGTTTCGTAAGGTTGTGTGTAGAGGCTTCGTACATATTTTGATAGATTTAGTCCTACATATTTGATGTTTCTGAACTGACTGCAAATGCTATAGCCTAAAATTTTTATTTTCTAATTTTTTATTTGTGGAATATTAAATTACAATTGATCTTTGCATATTGTTCTTAAAACTAGGCTTAGCTATTTTTTATTAATTATAATAATATGAGTTGATTCTTTTGGATTTTCAATGTATTCGAGCAGGTTGCCTGTGACAAAAGGCAGTTTTGTTTATTTTAAATTCATCCTTCCTTCCTTCTTTCTTCCCTCCCTTCCTCTTTTTTTTTTTTTTTTTTTGGTCACATTGCATTATCTAGGAACTTCACAAAGTTGAAGAGAAGTCATAACGATAGACTTGTCATGGTCTTGAACTAAGCAAAAATGTATTCAATATTTCACCATTAAGTTATGCTGTAACCTATAGAGTTTTTGTAGGGTGTATCACCGCTTCTTTGAAAAGACAGGTAGTCCTATCATCTTTTATTTATAGCCGATATTAAGATTTTTCTCTTTATCTTGGTTTACAGCAGTTTTACTCTCTTGCAGCCAGTGTGATTTTCCTCTAATTTATCTAGCTGGGGATACATAATACTTCCTAAACCTGTTGATTGTGTCTTTTATCAGTGCTGGAAAATTCTCAGCCTTCAAATATTGGTTCTATCCCCTTTTTCATTTATTCCAGCTCTGATTCTCCGATGTTAGACTGCCTCCCCATGAGCCATATGTCCTTATGCTCTTTTACGTACCTGTCAATTCTTTCTACTCAATATGATTTAGTATGGATATTTTTAAAAGATTTTATTTATTTATTTATTTATTTATTTAATTTATTTAATTTGTTAGAGAGAGAGAGAACACGCACGCACAAGCAGAGGGAGCAGCAGGCAGAGGGAGACGGAGTTTCCCCGCTGAGCAAGGAGCCTGACGTGGGACTTGATTCCAAGACCCCAGGATCATGACCTGAGCCGAAGGCAGATGCCTAACCAACTGAGCCACCCAGGTGTCCCTTAGTATGGATTTTTCTACTGATGTAGCCTTCAGCTCATTAATTCTCTCTTTAGTTGTATCCGATCTGCTGTTAAAACTATTGAGCACTTAATTTCAGTAGTGTTTCATATCTAGAATTTCCATTTGATTCTCTTTAATAGATTCCAGTTCTCTGGTGAAATTCTCTATCTTATCAACTATTTTATTGAATGTATTAATCACAATTATTTAAATACCTGAAACTCCAACATCTTTATCATCTTTGGGTCTACTTCTATTATTTTGTTTTTCTCACAGTCTGTTTCTCAACTGCCTGGTAATTTTTTGATTGAATTCTATATATCAAGAATGAAACATTGTAGAGGCTGGGTTCCCTCCTTCCAGAGAGGACTCACCCAATCCTTCAGCCATCAGTGGAGGAGCAGATCACCTCAATCCAATTACGACTGAACTGACCATGGCTGGTTAGCAATCTTTGTAAGGCTCAGATTACCTCTGCTTTGTCCTCACTTCTAGGGTACAGGCCTCCTGCTGTCTCAACTGACAGCCTGGGTTGCTTCCTAAGGTCCCCCTCCTTGGTCGGCCCCAGACCCCAATTTTCAACTTTCCAACATCACAGACTGTCAAAAACTCTGCCTTGCCTTTCAGCCTCTATCCTTGTGCAGCTTTATCAACAAAGTCATCAAAAGGAAAGCTGTTGCCCAGATTTAGATTCATTCTTCTGAGTTTCTCTTCTCTCAGGGATTTCAGTCCTTCAAGTCCTGGCTATCTCAGCAGCCACAAACTTCAGTTTTTGTATTCCAGGCTCCAGGAGATTGCCTACAGCTCTGCTGCCTTCTCCTCTTGGCAGCCACTTTCAGGCTTTTTGGTCTCTTGCTCTCTACCAGGAGTCACCTAATGCCCACAGGGGAGAAGCAATGCGCAGAAAGTTGGGCTCAACTCAGTGGGCTTCCGTCCTCTCCAGTATCTCGTTGTTCACGTCTGATGCATGAGCAGCAATCAGACATCTTTGTTTTAATAGTCTGTCTGCATTTCTAGTTGTTCTTGGTGGCAGCACTGATTTGCTACAAGCTACTTCATCACAGCCAGAAACAGAAGTGATTAAATAACTTTTTGATATTTATGAAGTTTCTACATTTGTCAGAGCCAATTTATTTATATGGCTATTACTCTTAAGAGGATTACGTTTCAAAGTGCCCAAAAACATTTCTACCTTTTTCTTCTTAGATCTAGTTTTTGTCCTATTTTAAAGCTCTGAGAAGAAACAGTGGAGGAGAATGGTAACTGGTTTATTAGTTATATGAATGAACACTCTTTTCTAAATATTTCAGTTTACGTAATGCAAATTAACATTAAATCCTTGGCAATTTGTATAATTTTAAATCTTTGGTGATCATGGTTACTAGTTCCGGTTCCAAACAACTCTACAATGTAGATTATTTCCTTTTCTCTGAAGGGGAAGCTGAGACAAAGAGTAGGTAAAAACACTGCCCAGAGTTCCAGAATTTGAGACAGAGCTAGAATTCAAACTGAATAGGCCACGTGTGGAGGTCTCAGCTTGCAACTATGCTCTTATGAACAAAGCGTTTGGTGCAATCATTGTCCTTAACAGCTGGGAACTAGGAATTACATGATTGGGAGGTGGAGGGGCAATTTAACACAAATTGTACCTTAGCAGAGTTCATCTGGACTTCTTTATTCTTGACATTTAAAAGATCTTTCACAATTGATTGCGAATCAGGCCAATCCTCCCCCTTCCTTTTGTTATGAGTGAACCTAGAGGTAGGGCCTCTGAGCCTCAAAGCGGCAACTTTCCCTCAGGCTTTATGTTCTCAAAAGGAAAAAATGGCACTTGCTGTGTGGGAACCTTCTCTTCCTATGCCAAGAACACAGAGCAGACTCTCGATCATGAGAAGAGACATATAAAGACCCCTAAAATCCCCCAGATTTTTAACTTCTAAACGAAGGACTGTCAATCCATTTAACAGTCCTTTAAATTTAAAAAAGATCTAAAGTCAAATGCGAAGCACCTGTAGTACAAACAAACTCAAGAAGGAAAGAAAAAGAGGCCGACTTGGGAAATTTAAAACAACACTGGTCTCTGAGGGAACGTCTTCATTAGTTCAGGGAAGAATCACAGCCATGCCTTATAGAGGTCAGAGAAATGGTCCCTTTGGACTTGGAGGCCAGGCAGCAGAAGTTCTTGGGGCCCTAGGGACAGAAAGCGTGGTTGAGATGTCATAACTCTCATTTCTGTATCTCTGTCCTGGCTTTATTGCGATTGTCACTGATGTTATTGTTATTGGTAGAGAGGTTCAGATTTCAAACATCTCATCAGAGACCTCGAATCAGCCCATAGAGCCCAGCTTTTGATCTTTCGGCTTCCCTCTTCGCTGACTCCTACCGTCATCTTTTCAAAGGCATAGACAGTAGAACAGCCTAACGCTACTCTTTCGGTTTTAACAATCACTATTTAAAAGCGGTCTCTGGGGGCGCCTGGGTGGCACAGCGGTTAAGCGTCTGCCTTCGGCTCAGGGCGTGATCCCGGCCTTATGGGATCGAGCCCCACATCAGGCTCTTCTGCTAGGAGCCTGCTTCTTCCTCTCCCACTCCCCCTGCTTGTGTTCCCTCTCTCGCTGGCTGTCTCTATCTCTGTCGAATAAAATAAAATCTTTAAAAAATAAATAAATAAAAAATAAAAGCGGTCTCTGTGACTCCAATACACACTCTCCTCTCCCCACATGTCCAGCTCCACAGTGGATCCTGCTACTTGGCTGTCCCATTCACTGTCTGCTAACTCAACATCAATGAAATCAAAGTCACCAGTGTTTCCCAAAAAACTCCCATTTTCCCCATTTCTTTGTTACTATCACCCCTCAGGCTCTGTGTTGTATGATTTTATGTGAGGTCAGGTCCAGGTTAGGGGAAAGCCTGTAGTGCGTTAGACCTTAACGAATAACATCATCTGTCCCTTCACATTCAGAAATCCTTCAAAAACAGGGCAGAAATCAATGGGTAGGACTGAAAATCCCGAGCTCCCAGACCGACTTCAGCCTGCGCTCCATTCTGCCTGCCCGCGCTCCTCCACCCGTTGCTTGGGGGCTCGGGCTGCTGCTCTGCACATCGCCAGTGGGTCTCGATACAAGGATGCCAGCAGCTGAAGGGGGGCCGCTAATCCAGGGCACCGTCTGCAGTAACAAACGGCAGGCCTTGCAGAGCCGACAATCGCTGCTCTCGGGGCCTTCTGTGATTACAGAGTCCACAGCCTGTCTCCTTTTGGACAACAGAAGCTGAGGTCCTGGAAGGTGAGAGAGAGACTTGACCAAGACAGAACCGAAACCAGAACTCAGGCTCCTGAGTCACAGCTGATGGAGCTTTCTATTTTACCATGGTGTTTGTAGATGCTTGGATTTCTTTGGGAAACAATGATGCTACGTGAACAAGAGCTGCTAGACTATGACAAGAAAGTAAGAGACTTTCGGGGCGCCTGGGTGGCACAGCGGTTAAGCGTCTGCCTTCAGCTCAGGGCGTGATCCCGGCGTTGTGGGATCGAGCCCCACATCAGGCTCCTCCACTATGAGCCTGCTTCTTCCTCTCCCACTCCCCCTGCTTGTGTTCCCTCTCTCGCTGGCTGTCTCTATCTCTGTCGAATAAATAAATAAAATCTTAAAAAAAAAAAAAAAAAAAGTAAGAGACTTTCAGTTCACCCACGACTGCAAATCTTATACAAAAGAAGGTGAACCAATCTTATTGCTTAAATACCGAATCTGTGAATGCCAAATGAGATCCCAGCATCTGTGAATTTTTTAAAAAGATTTTTTAGTTATTCATTTGACAGAAAGAGAGAGCACAAGGAGGAGGAGTGGCAGGCAAAGGGAGAGGGAGAAGCAGGCTCCCCGCTGAGCAGGGAGCGTGATACAGGGCTCAATCCCAGGACCCCAGGATCATGACCTGAGCAGAAGGCAGATGCTTGACCGACTGAGCCACCAAGGCACGCCATCCGTGAATTTTTTTGTATTTACATACTATTTACGGAGATTTTTTGGTTGCAATAAAATATACTTAAAATCTGTTATTTTAGCCATTTTTAAATGCACAGTTCAGTGGTATTAAGTATATTTGCAATTATCACTGCATCTGTCTCTAGAACTTTTTGTCATCCCAAACTGAAACTATCCCCATTCAACAATAACCATCCATCTTCCCTTTCCCTACCCCTGGTAACCACTATCCCCCTTCCTTTCTTTTTTTTAAAGATTTATTTATTTATTTGAGAGAGAGAGAAAGAGAGAGAGAGAGAAAGAGAGAGAGAAAGAGAGAGAGAGAGAGATGGGGTGGGGACAGAGGGGAGGGAGAGAGAGAGAGAGAGAGAGAGAGAGAATCCAAGCAGACTCCATGTCCAGCATGCAGCCCAGCACGGGGCTCGATCTTATGACCCCGAGATAGTGACCTGAGTTGAAATCAAGAGTCGGACACATAACTGACTGAGCCACCCTGGTGCCCCATTATTCTCCTCTCTATGTCTATGAATTTGACTATTCCAGGCACCTCATACAAGTGGAATCATACAACATTTTCCTTTTGTGTCTGGCTTATTTCACTTAGCATAGTGTCTTCAAGGTTCACCCATGTAGCATGTGGCAGAATTTCATCTTTTAAGGCTGAATAATATTCTACAAGATGTATAACACATTTTGTTTGCCCATTCATCTGTGGATGAGCATTTTGTTTCTACCTTTTGGCCAGTGTGTATTCACATGCTGCTATGAACACTGGTATTAATCAAGATTTTAAAAAATGTATAAATATAGCATCATGACTTATAACTATGTGCAGACATGGCTGAAAGATAAGTAGGTGTGCCCTATGTCCTCATTTCACACCAAAGATTTGACATCACTTTCATATCCTCTACCCAAATTAAACAGTCACACTCTGAAAGATTAGTAGAGACTTTATAAGACAAAAGAAGAAAATAAAAGGAGGAGAAGGAGAAGAGAGAGAAAGAAGAGAGAATTTCTTGACATTTGCCTAAAATCATGGGAAAGTTGGAGGTGCAATGCTTGAAATGCTGATCATGATATCTGAGTCACAGAGCAACAGCCCCTAGGGTTCCATCCTGACCCCATACACCCCAGAAGGGTTAAACACTATGAACAGGACTACTAACTAGAGACCAGAGGCTTCTGATAGGTTCAATCTATTCTAACAGATCTGACTATTGATTATTAGCACATAGACAGACTTGGAGTGGCCTAGGGGGTCCTGTTTTACCTACATCTTATTACATTTAAGCCCTTTGATCTAAGTCATTATGGGTCTGGAAGGAGAGGAAGGAAGACACACTGCCGTTACTCCCCAATTCCACCTCCTTCTCTTTTATTTACCCAGAGTCAGCCAGACTGACTGTCATCATTCTACCTAGAAGCTCTAAAAGGCTGTTTAAGGATAAATAATATAGTACTCTTGGGCGCACTTTGGCAGCACAGAGACCAAAAGAGGCTGTTTTGAAGGGCCCATTTCTGCACTTAAAGTTGTCAAAGATTTCAGAAAACTCAGCTGAGGCCTGAAGGGGTTGTCCCACTGTGCTGTAATACACAGAACTAGTAACCAGTCCAAAAACAATATAAAGTTCACACATTTAACCTCTCCTCAGGAGAAGTTTTTATTTTTATTATTTTATTATTTTTAATTTTAAAATGACTTCAGACTTCTAAAATCGCTGCAAGTATGGTATGAAGAGCTTTTGTTTTCCTGGACCCCTGGAGAAAAATTGCTGGCATGGTACTCTCACCCCCAACCCAGGTGGACAGCAGCCACTCGAGGATTTGTTCTTAAACACAGAAAAAGAAGTGTGTGGGAGACCTCAGAAGTAGCTCGAAGAACCCCTGACGGCAGCTGAAGAGCCAGTGAGTGTATAATTGTCCCTGTGACCTGGTTTTACCTCCAGCCTGTGGTAACACGATTGACATCTGCAGATGATCTCCAACTGAAGTCCTCTCCAATTCCGCTTCCTCTCAAACTCCGCATCAACCTTAAAGCCGTTCATTTACCAGCTCAGAAACTTCCAGCAGTTTCTTTTTGTTAAAACCTTCCCAGATGAAGCTGCAATGGCTGCCGGCACTTAAAGCTCTGCACGACAGGCCCAACGACTCTGGCTCTGTGAAACGGAGGAGGTCGTGGAGCGTGCAGGGGCTCGCGCTCAGACTCAAGCCAGCGTGCCTGCAGCTCAAACCTGGTTCTCCCACTTCCCAGCTGTGTGGCCCTGGTCAGGAACTACATCTCTAGGCGTCTCGGTTTCCCTATCTGTAAGTGGGCAGGACATGAGCACCTACCTCATGAAGCTGCTGTTAGGATGAAACGAGTTAGGATATGTAAAGCACTGAGAGTAGTGTCAGCACTGACGTAAGCGTTGCCCTACTCAAGCAGCCTGTAAGCCACGCCACTCCGCTCCCCAAGTATCCTCTCTGGGCTCTTCCTCTCCATGGACCGCCCAGTGCCAACCTCTCGCTTCAGGCCCTACTCATCCTTCAAAGTCCAGCTCAAATCTTATCGCCCCCACACAGCCCCTCCTACTTCCTGGAAGAAAGGAGTCTTTTCTTCCTTTGAAAGGCCTAGGCCCATATCTCTTACTGTTTTATGGTATGGTTACTATCATCATGCCTGAAATAAGAGAGAAAATAAAAGCGCTGTGTATATTGTAAAGTGCCACACAGACGTGATTCCAACAGTAATGCTGTCCTCTTATCTCCATCACAGTACGAGTTGCTGCATGAGGGCAGGGATCACATCTGTTACCTTTGCTTCTCCCATAGTGCTTCGTACAATAAAATGTGTGAGTAAATTTTTTCAATGGAAGAGTAAATGATTAATATCACAGAACAGTCAGTTTCCCAGACGGGTAGGTCACTGAGGGAATGGAAAGCTTGAGGAAATACGCTGATGGGAGGAGGAGGCATATTTTCAGACCAAGGGTATTTTTCAGGTATGGTAGGCCTACGCAGGCCATCGGGGAAAACTTGGAGGAGCCAATGGGTGAGCAAGTGAAGAGGACATTCAGCATCTTAAAAGGCTTCTTCTGGGTTTCCTTTTCGAATCAGATCAGGAAGTGCTCCAGGCCCTGCTTCCCACCTTCTGTGACAAACCCTCCATCTCTCTCACCTAGCTTTCCTGGTTTCCTCTGTCAGCTACAGTTCTTAGTTGCAAGCAACAGAAACTAACTTTGTCCTACTCGACCGAAAGAAAATTTACTGGAAGACTAGTGGGGACTTGAAGAACAAAGGAAGCTAGAGCCCAGGCCTGAAAAAGACCGGAGCAGAGCTGCAGAGGAGCAGGCATCGGGAACCGCAGCAGCCGCCACGCCACAGGAAGAGCCTGCTTACGGGCAGAGGTCACAGCTGTGTTCCTTACATCCTTGAGCACCGGCCAAGTCAAAGTCCAGGACTGAAGGACCAACTGGCCAGGGGGCTCCCATGCTCATGCCAGGCTGCACTTGGGGGAAAGTGGAGAATCTGGCCCTTTGGCTTCTGTCACAGGAAGCAGGCACTATGTCTTATTAGAGGTACACACAGAGAGGCAAACTTGATTACCTGGGGGGGAAAAAAAACTGGGGAAAAAAAACTGTTGGGAAAGGAAATTGGATGCTGACAGCTAATTACCAAAAACAGCCACCGAGCCACGCTTCGGAGGCTGTGTCTCGATTCTCCTTTCCGACTTAGCCCACCCGGATGGATGACACTTCTGAGAAGCATCTGGTGTTTTGATTCTGCTCCTCTCGCAAGCGGCTGACTTTCCCTCTTGTTGGCGTGTGTCGCTGCCTGACAGCCAAGGATGTGGTTCCCCATGCTACTGGGATGCCCAAGCCCAGGCCCTCCGGACCTTCAGATACGTCAGGTAATCTATTTCCTTACTGCTGAAGATACTAGTTGTGTTTCTTGTTACAGCTGAAATCATCCTACCTGATACAGGCTTCTAGCCACTACTCTACATACCAGGCACACTGTAAGATGCCACTGACATCATCGAACCTTGGAGCGTGAGCCTACAGCAGGAAATTCTCCCCATCCAAAAAAGGAGAAGGCTTTCTGCAGCTGCTCGGTTCACACATGTCTCAGGCCAGGCCCCCTACTCCTTATCCTTTGTCTTTTTTGGACAAGCATCATGTAATTTGGGACCACAGATATTGGGTAATTACCATAGCAATGATTAGGGATTCACTTCAGGAATAAGGAAATATAATTATAGTCCCACTGCAGCTTGTTTCCATGACAACTGGGGCAATTGCAATTGATCAGCAGTTTTCTTCTAAACAGATCCGTGAGTCTCATTCAAATGAAATGCTAAAGAGCAATTAAGTATCCTCATCAAACAAACCGGAGTTGCCGGAAGAGACTGGAGTCAGAGTCTATTTCGTGTGGCATCTTGGAGACGCACCCCGGACTTTGGTATCCTATGAAAATATATAGTGCTCCACAAGCCACGGACTACCGATTACCTAACAATTACAACGGAAACAGGATAGACAAAAACACTCAAGGAAGAGGAGGGAATTTTGGAATCTTAAAACACACCTTCTTAGAACTGGAAGTCAAAGGGTCATTGACTCCAGCCCCTGAGCTCAGTCCTGTGCCTCCGTCGCATAGGACGAACAACTGTCTAAGCTGCCCAGGAAGCTCTGTAAGGACTCCACGTGCGGTCTGTTCCCTCCTCAGCTGCTCCACCTGAAGAAAGACCTTGTCAGAAACCTCTCTAGTCACCATTTCTGAGTCAGGTCAGTCTTGGTCTATGCTCTGGAAATAGAAAACTAGTATCAACACCATCTTTATCGCAGTAATAATATTACCCTGTGTTTGTAAAGTGCTGTTTTATAGCAGATAGTGGAAAGTTACATGTGGGGTTTTTGGCCTTCATACTAAGCCGGAGAGAGAGCATATCCATTTCACAGATGAAGGGGCTGCCTTGGTTAAGATCACACAGCTCAGGAGTGAAAGCAACCGCGTCCACAAGAGACGCTGACTCCCGCTCTGTTGTTCTCCCACGCGCTGTGTCACCAGTAACTGCAGATCCATCAACCTCCATCCCCTCTACACTTACTCGGCCCAGCTCCACTCATTCTCCGGCTTAGTCCCTAAATTTCACTCACTGAATGGTCTTGTGCCTCTTCTCTCGTCCCTGTTCGATCAGCACATCCCAGGTTCCTAAGGGTAGAGTATAACTGTCTAAGTCACTAAGTCTTTTCTGACTTCTGCTGAAAAGCGGCAAGGCCGAGCGACCAAAGGCTCAACACGGGTACCAGGGAGCCCGAGCCCCACGGCAATCTCACTGATGATGTGCTGTCTTACTACGCTGTGTAATTTTCCTTTCCCAGTGGGTCAAGGGGAGAGTGAGACTCTTTACCATGGTGCGAAACTGAAGAGTGAAGTAGATGAACACTGAATGTACAGTGGGAAGAGTCAATATGGCAAAAAAGAGCAGTATTTGTACATTCAATAAATGAATAATCTGAATGCCTGCTATGTGACAGGCACAGTTCTAGAGTCTAGAAATACAGTGAACGCCCATGCGGGCCTACCCTTATGGAAAGGTAAATGGAGAAAACAATGGCGGGGAGGCCTGATCTAGGCTGAGGGGGCAGAGTAAGCTTATTCCCTGAGGAAGGCACATTTGTGTAGAAAAATGAAGGATAAAGAGTAATGAGTTGGGGGAATGGTGTTGTTTCAGACAAAAGGACTGCCGCGTGCAAAATCAGCTGACTTGGATTCTAATCACACCTCTAACACTAACAGCACCCCGCTGTGATCTCTTCAAGTCTCAGCATCCCCATTTGTAAAGTGAAGGTATTGGATCAGGACTAAAGATTATCTTAGGCTTTTAACATTGGTGTATATGTGTGTGTGCATGAGACTACTAAGTAAGGGCATCAGATAAGTAGAGAGTAGGATTTGTGTTTCCTTTTGTGTGTATGTGTGTGTGCAGAGGGGCTGCATGGGGTCAATCATAGGCAATTTTTTCTCTTTTTACAGTCCAGATGTCTTTTTTTTTTTAAGCATCTATCTTGCCAAGAATTTAAAGGAATGGATTCCAGCAGCTCAGGCTCCTTTTCACTGGTTCTAAAAAGTGCTTTTCTGGGTGGAGCAGGCTGGCACTTGAAAGCAACGACCTTTCTCTTTGCTTCCTTCTTTTTCTGATCATTTTCCCTCACACGTTTCAGGAAGCTATCCTGGCTATTAGTGGGCTTAATGTGCTTGATAGATATACATGAATTCTCTTGGCAAGAATCTTGTCCAACAGGACCTCCAGCATTCTGGGCAACGTTGTAGACTCTAACAGTTTTGTCATGGTAACACATGTGGGGCAGTCCTTTCTGACGGAGCCCATTCCCTTGATGTCTATATCACCTTTCTTGTAGATTCACACATGTGTGGCCAAAGGAACAACTCTGTGTTTCCTCAAAGGCACAGACAACTATTTCCAATAGGTAGTCTCAAGCAGACCCACAGCTCCTCCTCCATGTCCTCTGTCCCTCCAAGCAGAGCGTTTCCCTCGGTGCTGGGCGCTCAACACCTTCAAGTAAGTGGGTGCTGCTGCTTCTCCTTCCAACCAGCCTGCTCTACTCTGCAGTGATGTCCTAACACAGAACTATCCTTTTCTGTTCTGCCCCACATTTCTACCTCCTGTTTTGGGGATTTAGGAGAGCAGGATAAACCCTGAATCTCCCCTGCCAATATGAACTTATCACTTAGCCAGATACGACCTCGTCATTGCCACGTTTGTTACTTTAAAACAAAATCTTTATTGAGATATAATTCACATGTCATAAAATTCAAAGGATACATTTCAATGATTTTTAGTATATTCAAAGAATTGGGCAACTATCACTACCACCTAAGCTTAGTTTTTATCATCCCCCCAAAAAACTCCATACCTATTAACAGCCACCCTCCTCAACCCGCCCCATGCCTGCCAACCACTAGTCTTTCTGTCTCCATGAATTGTCTAACTGAGTCATTCATATAAATGGAATCATACATTAGGTGGTATTTTCTAACTTACTTCTTTCCCTTAGCATAATGTTTTCAAATTTTATCCATATCATACCATGTATCAGTATTTCATTCTTTTTTATTCCCAAATCATATTCCATTTATGGATATACAACCCATTATATTTATCCATTCATCTTTTTTTTTTTTAAGTTGGCATGGATGCTAACATGGGGCTAGAACTCAAGACCCCAAGATCAAAAGTTGCATGCTCTACCAACTGAGCCAGCCAGGCACCCCTATCCATTCATCTTCTGATAGACTTTTGGATTGTTTCAACTCTTTGGCTATTATGAATAATGCTGCTATGAACATATGTGTACAGTTTTTGTGTAGACACGTGTTTTCATTTCTTTTGGGTATATACCTAGGATTGGAATTGCTGGGCCATGTTTAACATTTTGAGGAACTGTCAAAACGATGGCTGTACCATTTTACATTACCATCAACAATGCATGAGGGCTCCAATTTCTCTACATTCTCACCAACACGTTACTGCCTGTCTTTCTTTATTATAGCCTTCCTAATGGCCGTGAGGTGATATCTCATTGTGGTTTTGATTTGCATTTCCCGGATAACTAATGATGTTGAGCAAGTATGTTTTCATATGTTAATGGACCTTTTAATATCGTCTTTGGAGATGTGTGTATTCGAATAGTTTATCCATTTAACATTGTTTCAGTTATCTTATTCCTGAGTTATAAGAGTTCCTTACCTATTTTGAATATGTCCCTTATCAGATGTATGATCTGCAAATGTTTTCTTCCATTCTGTGGATTGTCTTTTCATTTTCTTGATGGCGTTGCTTGTAGCACAAAAGTTAGTTTTGATGGAAGTCCAATTTACCAATTTTTTCTTTTGTCATCTGTGCTTTTGGTACCTAAGAAATCATTATCTAATCATGAAGATTGACTCCTTTGTTTTCGTTTAAGAATTTTATAGTTTTAGCTTTTACATTTAGGTCTGTAATTAATTTTGAATTCACTTTTGTGTCAATGGTGTAAGAAAGGAGTCCAACTTCATTCTGTGGCATGTGGCTAATTCAACTGTCCAAACACCATTTGTTGAAAAAGACTATTCTTTACACATTGACTCCCTTGGCACACGTGGTGGCGATCAGTTGACCACAAATGTGAGGGTTTACATTTGTACTCTCATTTAAATTCCATTGATCTATATACCCTATGCCAGTACCACATGATACAGGCTACTGTAGCTTTGTAGTAAGTTTTAAACTTGAGAAGTGTGAGTGCTCCAAGATTGTTTTGGTTATTTTGGGTCTCTTGCATTTCCATATGAATTTTAGAACCTGCTAGCCGATTTCTGTAAAAAAGTCAGTTGCGACTTTGATAGGAATTGCACTGAATCTGTAGATCAGTTTGGGGGGTACTGCCAGCTCAACAATATTAAGTTTTCCAATCCATGAATGGGGATGTTTTTACATTTAGATCTTTTAAAATTCTCTCAATCGTATTTTGTCATTTTCAGGGTACAAATCTTGTGTTTCTTTTATATTTTTACATTTATTTTTTTAAGTTTATTTATTTTCTTTTTAGTAGTATCTACACCCAACATGGGGCTCAAACTAACAACCCTGAAATCAAGAATTGCTTGCTCTTCTGACTGTGCCAGCCAGGCAACCCCTTGTGTTTCTTTTATTAAATTTATTACGAAGTATTTTATTCCTTAAATCTTGAGAAACCAGAACAAAGTTGGAGGAATCACACTCCCTGATTTCAAACTACATTATAAAACTAGAGTAATCAAAACCGTATGGTATCAGCATAAAAACAATCATATGGATCAATGGTACAGTATAGAAAGCCTAGAAGTAAACACCTACATAAGTGGTCAATTAATTTACAACAAAGGAGGCAAGAATATACATGGGGAAAGGACAGTCTCTTCAATAAATGGTGTAGGGAAAACTGGACAGCTACATGCAAAAGAATGAAATTAGACTACTATCTTACACCATGTACAAAAATAACTCAAAATGGATTAAAGACTTGAATGTAAGACCTGAAACCATAAAACTAGAAGAAAACATAGGCAATAAGCTCATTGACACCAATCCTGGTGATGATTTTTCAGTTCTGGCTCCAAAGGCAAGTGCAACAAAAGCAAAAATAAACAAGTGGGACTGCATCAAACTAAAAAGCTTCTACAAAGCAAAGGTAACCATCAACAATATGAAAAAGCAACCTACTGATTGGGAGAAGATATTTGCAAATCATATATCTGAAAAGGGGTTAATATCCAAAATATCTAAAGAACTCATACAACTCAATACCAAACATAACAAAACAAAACAAAAAACAAAAAAAAACCCAGTCTGATGAAAAAATAGGCAGAGGATCTGAACATTTTCCCAAAGAAGACATACACATGGCCATCAGGCGTATGAAAAGATGCTCGCCAACACCAATCAGGGAAATGCAAAGCAAAACCACAATGAGGTCTGAATGTCAGAACAGCCATCACCAACAAAACAAGAAATGACAACTGTTGGCAAGGATGTAGAGAAAAGGGAAACCCTCGTGCACTGTTGGTCAAAATATAAATTGGTGCAGCCACCATGGAAAATAGTATGGAGGTTCCTCAAAAATTTAAAAATAGAACTACCATGTGGTCCAGCAATTCCACTACTGGTATTTATTTTTTTTAATTTTTTTTCAAGATTTTATTTATTTATTTGACAGAGAGACAGCCAGCGAGAGAGGGAACACAAGCAGGAGTGGGAGAGGAAGAAGCAGGCTCCCAGTGGAGGAGCCTGGTGTGGGGCTTGATCCCAGGACTCCGGGATCATGCCCTGAGCCGAAGGCAGATGCTTAACGACTGTGCCACCCAGGCGCCCCTATTTTTTTTAATTTTTAAAAAAGATTTTATTTATTAATTTGAGAGAGGGAGAGAAAGAGTGAGCATGGGGGGGGGCAGAGGGAGAGGGAGAAGCAGACTGCCCATTGAGCAGGGAGCTGGATGCAGGCTTGATCCCAGGACCCTGGGATCATGACCTGAGCCAAAGGCAGATGCTTAACCGACTGATCCACCTAGGCACCCCCACTACTGGTATTTATCTGAAGAAAACAAATCACTAATTTGAAAAGATACATGCACCCCTTGTTCACTGCAGCATTATTTGCACTAGTCAAGATATAGAAACAACCTAAATGTCCATCAATGGATAAATAAATAAGATGTGTCTCTCTCTCTCTCACACACACAGACATACAGACACACACAGACACACACACACATAGGAATACTATTCAGTCATAAAAAAGAATGAAATCTTGCCATTTGTGGTAATGGACAGACCTTGAGGGTATTATGGTAAGTCAGACAGAGAAAGACAAATACTGTATGATCTCACTTATATGTGGCATCTAAAAACTAAAAGAAATGAACATGCAAAACAAAATGAATAAATACAGAAAACAGACTGATGGCTGCCGGAGGGGAGGGGTTAAAGGGTGGGTGAAATGGGTGAAGGGGTACAAATTTCCAATTATAAAATAAGTCATGGGGATGTAATGTACAGCATGGTGACTACAGTTAATAACACGATTGTACTAAATATATTGTACTATATATATTATTTTATGTATTGTATATACTATTTGTATTATATATTTGAAAGACGCTAAGAAGAGTTCTCATCACAAGAATTTTTTTTTAAATGATTTTTTATTATATTATATTATGTTAGTCACCATACAGTACATCCCCGGTTTCCGATGTAAGGCTCGATGATTCATTAGTTGCGTATAACACCCAGTGCACCATGCAATACGTGCCCTCCTTACTACCCATCACTGGTCTATCCCACTCCCCCACCCCACAAGAATTTTTTTGTAACTTTGTATAGTAACAGATGGTAATAAGACTTATTGTGGTGATCATCTTACAGTAAGTAAAATACTGAATCATTATGTTGTATACCTGAAACTAATGTGGTATATGCCCGTTATATCTCAATTTTTTTAATCTCAATTTTTGAAAAAAACGTAATGGGGATAATAATGTCAATCTCAGAGCATGTGAACATTATGAGTTCACCTATGCAAAACACACTGCATTAAGTTCAATAAGTGGTAGCTTTAATATATGCCATTGGATATTCTGTGGAAAAAAAAGGTTTGTGGCCACAGGAGTCCTGGAAATGTTCCATACTACATCCCCCTTCTCAGAGATTCCCAGGGCACATTAGCATAGTAAAAGGTCTGCAAAGTCCTATGTAAAGGATCCTATTTGTTTTGGCCAAGAATTTCCCAAACCTATTTGCCAAGCTGACCCTCCCCCCCTTTTTATATTTAACACATTTGGGGAAACACAATTTTAGTTGTATTTAATAAATAAAGGAAGTCACATTAAATTGTTAAAAACTGAACCTGATTTACTATTTTGCTTTCCCCACAGGCATGTATAATTTAAAAGTAGCAGCCTAGGAGAAATAAATGCTTCTAACCTAGAGAAAGAACAGTATGCTTTAAAAGCCCAAAGGAAATGAGAAATTTCAGGCAGAAGGAGCAGATCAATAATGAGCTATTTTTGGCCATGGAGACATTTCTAGAATTACAGATTCTTGGAGTTTGACAACATGTTAAAGTTCAACTCCTTTAAATTCTCACCCAGTGCAGAATTTCCCCTTCATCAGTCCAAACCCCTGCTGGCACACACCCAGCCTCTCCAGTTTTAGGCAGCTCTGGTATTTAGGAAATTCTCCCTCACCCTGGGCTGAAATTTGCCACCTTAGAACCTCTACCCACCATGCTAGCAGAATTTTGAGTTTTGTGTTTTAGTGAGAGCTGTCCATTTTGGAGATAGCAAATAAAATGCACAGAAATTTGTGAATCGTTACCCAATCTAAAGTAACACGTTTATTAATTGAGCAGTAAATTGAAAATAAAAATTGTTGGAAACATGTTAATTATACTTCAGTGAAAAAAAGAAGTGTTGGAAATAACATCTCTCATTTTCTCCATCTGTAAAGAGGGCGAATAATCAGAAATTCAGCTATACGGTAAGCAAGGTAAGCAATGGATATAGTACTTAGTTTGCAGGTGGAGTTATTTTGCAATGGTCAATTTCCGAGAAGAAAAGGGGAATGTATGTTTTAAATGACTCCTGTTTTCTTATCTTTTTAATTTAAAAAATATTTAAAGGGACATTTAAAAAAAACTCTTCACCCAAAGCTTATCCTTCCAGCTTCCTTAATATAAAAACAACTGTTAAATAATTAAAATATAGTGTATGTCTCATAAATATAGGTTTATCAACAAAAGCCAGTCATAAGAACAGGGGACTTAACATGTATTTTATTAAAATGTAGCTGTTTGAACCAATATGGAATAGAACTTAAATGGGAGGAGAACCCCCAGGATCCAGGCTCCTCTAAAAGTCCCAAGTCGTTCAGTAAGAAAATCAGAGACTTGGCAAAACCATAAAAAGGACAGGCTGTGTTTTCACAGAACAGTTCTTCCAAAGGAGAACTTTCTAGACTCAACCTCATTTTGCATTAAACTACTAGTTGTCCACATTTAGCACCTATACCTCATTCTGACACTGTGAGGCAAAAAAGCGTCACATTCCTATTTTACAACTGAAGGAACGGAAGTAAAATGAAAAATTCATACTGAACAATACTCAAGCATCTATCAGTACATACTGGCATTCCAACAACTGGGTGAGTTCAGTGCTAGCTGTGTTCCCTTTCAGTGAAATAATTTCCTTCAGTTAAATTCGACAGTTTTCTTACTAAAGATAATAGGAAACAAATACAGGCCCATGGAGGAAAAGAGTCAGTATCAGTCAGGACCCACAAATGCTGTCGCTGAGCATTGCCAAGCTGAATGTGTCCTGTTTGCCTAGGAATTCTGTAAGTTGTGCTCAACTGTAGAGTCTGTTAGAATTCACTTACTGACATACAACACAGAGGATGTTTTGTTCTTGTCTGTCTTTGAATCACAGCAAAAAATATCACAGATTACATCATCCATTCCTTCCACATGTATTAGGGCAACTCGTGCGGCGCCCGGCATTCACAGGAAACATTTTTGAGCACCTAATACAAGACTGAATAAAACCTGGTCCCTGACTTCATGGAACTGGCAGTCAAATGAGAGAGACAGACAGGCAAATCAGTAATTTCCATAGAAAGTGACAAGTTCTTTGCTGGAGCCAGGTGCGTGATGCTAGGGGAATGCCAGCAAGGGTAAACAAATCAGATCAGGTAGTGGGAAAAGGCTTCTCAGAGGAGCTGACTTCTAAGCTGTCAGTAGCTGAGTTTAACCATCTCTGACTCTCACTTCAATTCCCAGCACTCAGGTGAGAAAGTACCTCCTGACGCTGCTTTTCTGAGTTCTTGACACTGTCATGGCCAGATTTAGTGTTTGTGCTCTAAGAAGGAAAGGGGGGGGGGGAAGCTGAAGAAAGGAGGGCCGGAGAGAGGGGAAGAGAAAGGGGAGGGGTGAAGAGGAAGGTGGGGGAGAGATGGAGAAACATAGAAAACAAAGATCAAGTGTGCCTGGGTGGTTCAGTTCGTGAAGCATCTGGCTCTTGGGTTCAGCTCAGGGGGTGATCTGGGGTCCTGGGATTGAGCCCCCAATGGTTCCACACTCATCTGGAGACTGCTTGCAATTCTGTCTCTCCCTCTCCCTCTGACCCTCCCACCGCTCATGCTTGCATGCTCACGCTCTCTCAAATAAACAAATCTTTAAAGAAAAGAAAAAGAAAAAAGAAGAAAACAAAGAGCAGAAGCTCCATGACAGGTTCCAGAAGTTGCTCGAGATTACCAGAGGTATGAAGGGTGCCCACTCTGTGCCTGAGCAGTCTCTGTTCTCAACATGGACGTACAATCTAATCTAGGATCACCTCTCTCTTTGCCAAGCAACAGGACACGGGAATGCAGTCTCCTTCTATCCAGGTGAACTTGTCGAGCCACGCCAGTGGCGAGGGCAGCGAAATGAAGGCGCAGATCCCTGTGCTCTCCCAGAAAATGAGGCCAGACTCTCTGCCAATTCCCCAAGGTGCCTTCTCCACACAGAACGCACAAAGAACCCCAAGTCTTCCACTTTCCCAGAGATGCAACACACCTGTGATTCCACCCTCCCCTCCTTTGGGATCCCATTCCCCATTTGGGACGCTGCCAAAGGTCTGGGGCGACGGGCGGGGGGGGGGAGTATAAATTATTACCTTAGATTGTCTGCCAGGGTCTCCTCATCTGAAGAGAAGGTCCCATTGCTGACACTCCGGGGAGAGTGACTCTTACTCCCTGCTGATGCCTCCTGGGACAACAAAGTGTCTTTCTTTTTCCTTCTGCCAAACAACTTCTTAAAAGGCTGGAATTTACCTCCTTTCTTCTTGTCTGTGGATTACAAGAGAAACACGCGCTGCAGTTTGACAGGGCTGCACCTCTGAGCCTGAGAGCAAATTACAGCTGAGCTGCCTCTGGCCGAGGGAGCTGGGGCAAAGGGCGGCCATCGGAGTGAATGAGCGACCAAGCCCTGTGCCAGGAACGTCAGGGCCAGGCCCTGGCTGGGCACAGTCAGGCAGAGACACGCCAAGGGCACAGTAAGTCTTCTGCCACCGGGCTCCTAAGAAGCACGTGGGGCGACACGGAAGGGTTCCGAGCTTCATGGTGGCCGCACAGCAGCCCCCTGCACAGGCCACACAAAGGTGGCGCCTGCTTTCTTTAACAAAGCAGGTGGCCAGTGCCCTTCTCCACAGAAGTTGAGAAAACACGTAAGTCAGGTGCTTAGAAAAACTTATGTACCTTTATATAAGTAACTTTCTATTTATGTGTGGGTGTGGGTGTGTGTATTCTCCACTGAGAATCACATTTTAGCCTTTCTTAGATACAGAAGATAACTGTTAACTCTTGGCATAAGCTTTGCCCCCAGTTCCCTCCATTGCCATATATTTTGTTTATTTCTCCTGTCTCCTTTTAAATTCTACTATGAAGAGTCCCAAAGGAGTTGCTATGAACATCTTTCTACATATTACTTCATCCAGTCAGGACCCAGGCTCAGGGCCAGCATTTCCGACAGGTATTTTAGGTAATACCGCTCAATTCTGCTTCTTCAATAACAAATTCATCCACATCATCCCACTCCTACTATTTTATTTTATTTTATTTTATTTTATTTTATTTTATTTTATTTTATTTTATTTTATTTTATTTTATTTTATTTTATTTTATTTTATTTTATTTTATTTTATTTTATTTTATTTTATTTTATTTTATTTTATTTTATTTTACTTTATTTTATTTTATTTTATTTTATAGAGAGAAATAGTGAGAGAGAGCATGAACGGGGAGGAGAGGGAGAAGCAGGCTTCCCGTGAACAGGGAGCCTGACGTGGGGCTCAATCCCAGAACCCTGGGATCACGACCTGAGCGGAAAGCAGACGCTTAATCAACTGAGCCACCCAGGCGCCCCCACCCCTTTTTAAAATTGCTTAACCCTTACTATATGCACCATTGCTTTAAGAACTTTCCAAATATTAATTCAGTTAATCCTCACAATGACCCTATGAGGTCAATACTATTAACATCCCCGTATTACAGATGAGGAGCCTGAGGCATAGAGAGATGAACTAACTTGTCTATGTCTTGGGAAATGTATCTTTGAAGCTGGAGTCAGGAGCCCTGAGGGAAAAGAAAAGTTGAAAGCTTGCAAAGTGTATGGAAAAATACCTGCACAAAACACACAGGTATGAGTCTCTATCTGGGTATCAGAACCCCCGGACCACTGCTGGCCAGAGTCTACAGAGAAATATGGGTATAAAAATGAGGTTAAAGATGTGCAAGGTAACTATCTCATTTCCTGTGGCTATCTTCAGTTCTGGCCTTTCAGAGGTGGAGCGTGAAGTGCGGAAGAAGTGGTGTAAACCCCTTTGCCCTGGGCTGTGATGTTAAGACACTAAGAAAGTGGATAGAACAATGACCAATCACAAAAAAGACAACAGCCTGCAAAGAAGCCTTCAAACTTGAGCGGTCCCTGGAACGACAATGCGTTCTATCACACTTAAGAGGAGAGGGGACTGTCATTTAGGTGCCTCCCATCCCTAAGGCTTTGTACCAGGCCTGGTGTCCTCAAACCAGAGCTAAATTCTTTTCACTGTGTTTATTACTTAAAAGACAGTACCATGCTGTCCTGATGATCACAGCTTTGTAACAGCTTGAACTCAGGCACTGTGATGCCCCCAGCTTTGGTTTTCTTTTTCAAGGTTACTCTGGTGATTCAGGGTCTTTTCTCGTTCCATACACATTTTTGGATTATTTGTTCCAGCTCTGTGAGAAATGTCGATGGTATTTTGATAGAGATTGCATTGTATGTGTAGATTGCTCTGGGCAGCATAGACATTTTAACAATGTTTAATCTTCCAATCCATGAGCATGGAATGTTTTTCCATCTCTTTGTGTCTTCCTCAATTTCTTTCATAAGTGTTCTGTAATTTTTAGAGTATAGATCATTCACCTCTTTGGTTAGGTTTATTCCTAGGTATCTCATGGTTTCTGGTGCAATTGTAAATGGGATCGATTCCTTAATTTTTCTTTCTTCAGTCACATTGTTTGTGTATAGATATGCAACTGACTTCTGTGCATTGATTTTGTATCCTGCCACATTAGGCAAACTGGGGAAGGAACCAAGATGTCCTTCAACAGAGGAATGGATAAAGAAGATATTGTTTATAAATACAATGGAATATTACTCAGCCATCAGAAAGGATGAATACCTACCATTTACATCGACGTGGATGGGACTGGAGGGTATTTTGCTAAATGAAATAAGTCAATCAGAGAAAGACAATTATCATATGCTTTCACTCATATTGGAATATATGAAATAGTGCAGAGGATCATAGGGGAAAGAAGGGAAAACTGAATGGGAAGAAATCAGAGAGGGAGATAAACCATGAAAAACTCTTGACTCTGGGAAACAAGCTGAGGGTTGCAGAAGGGGAGGCGGGTGGGAGGATGGGGCAGCTGGGTGATGGGCGTTAAGGAGGGCATGTGATGTGATGAGCACTGGGTGTTATATGCAACTGATGAATTACTGAACACTACATCTGCAACTAATGATGTACTATACGTTGGCAAATTGAATTTAAATTAAAAAATAAAAGGAAGTGTGTGCAATAGAATTGAAATCATAACACTTAAAAATGGTAAAAACAAAACAAATTGGAGGGTTTGATTTCAGAACGTTCGTATGTTTTCAGTAGTTATTTTTTTCCTTAAGATTTTATTTATTTGACAGAGAGAGAGAGAGCGAGAGCACTCAAGCAGGGGGAGCAGCAAAAGGGAGAGAGAGAAGCAGGCTCCCCACTGAGCAGAAAGCCTGATGCGGGGCTCAATCCCAGGACCCTGGGATCATGACCTGAGCCAAAAGCAGATGGTTAACCAACTGAGCCACCCAGGCGCCCCTTTAGTAGTTACTTTTTCAGGAAAATAAGCCAGAGATTTTCATAACACTTACTTCTGGTTCCCATCAATGGGTAATTTTAAAAAATTATAATCAGTTGGGGCACCTGGGTGGCACAGTCGTTAAGCATCTGCCTTCGGCTCAGGGCGTGATCCCAGCGTTCTGCGATCGAGCCCCACATCAGGCTCCTCCGCTAGGAGCCTGCTTCTTCCTCTCCCACTCCCCCTGCTTGTGTTCCCTCTTTTGCTGTCTATAAATAAATAAAATCTTTAAAAAAATTATAATCAGTAGTCTCTGAAGACCATCGAAGAACATCAGGCAAGTATTAAAAGAGCTGACCTTATATAAAATGAGTCAATTAAAAATTTTAAATTAAAAAAACTCTTTAAGATGCTACAGTTATTGTTATATCGTATCACTGGTCTTTGGTGCTGACCAATGAAATAATGAATATTTTCTCTATTACTGTCCAAAACTCAAAATATGTAATTGACACCTGATTTCTACACGTGGCAGCATTATTATAAATGGTCAAACAGTAATTTGTGCTACATTTCACTTATTTCTGAGGTGAAACTCTTCCTTTTTCCTTTTATACTGATTGGCTTTTTCCCCACTGCAGAAATATCTAATCCCTAATTCTCTAATCAGAAATATTCTAATAGACCATAGCAAAATTCTAAAAGTATCAGTTATGACATCATTATCCCCAGTCTGGACCCACAAATCTAGCTTTCAAGCTACATACAGCATCTTAGATTATGTCAGAATTTATTGATGGGGAAAAAAATCATCACTTGCTCTGAAGTCAAGGTGGATTTGGTGGTGTTCAGCTGAGCTGGAACCAAGGGAGTTAACTATAATTAAAGATAAATTATGGGGCACCTGGGTGGCTCAGTTGGTTAAGCATCTGCTTTCAGCTCAGGTCATGATCCCAGGGTCCTGGGATCCAGCCTGCATGCACCTCCCTGCCCAGCAGGGAGCCAGCTTCTCCCTCTGCCCTTCCCCCTGCTTGTGCTTTCTCTCTGTCAAATAAACAAGTAAAATCTTTTTTAAAAATTAAAAATAAATAAATAAAGATAAATTAAATTAGGTGTTTTTTATAGTAACAATAGGATACTTGTGTATTTAACTAATGGGTGGTCTGTAAGTTCAGCCAAGGAGGCTGACACAGTTCTTAGTACTGCTCCAGTGTCCAGAATGGTGGTAGCCACCATATAACATTGGTCTGCATTGGTCATATTGTTGAAGGAGACAGAAAGTGAACAGAACTTGGAAGGAGCTGAATACAAAGTTAAGGAAGGGATAAAGACAGCCTTGGGGAGGACCCCAGAATATGGAAGCCTTAGCTGAGAGAACTTGACAGGCTTCATGCAAGCATAGAATGGCCTCCTTCGGTGGATCGTCTGTACAGCTGGCCCCGTTCGACAGCTGCTGGTGAACTGGGCACTCTGGCACTCTGTCCCACACTTTATATAGGCAATCACTTGGCATGAGTATACACACACATTATCTGGGAATGCGTGTCAAAGTCTAAATGTCAATGCACTTTTCAAGAATTACTTGGAAAAGGCCATTTCAGCAATGCCTTAGTTATTATGAGAAAGGTAAAAGAACAGTAATACCTATCGGAACTATCCATCCAACAACAAATCCTTCTTACCACAAGAAAAAGAGATTCTAGGCCTAAGAACACCAGTTCTCTTCAGAGGAGGAGTCAGAATGCAGAAGCTTACAATATACTTCAAAGTCTTAGTCCTTGGTCACACCTGAGTTATAAAAAATAATTCTCCCCCTCCTCATTTCCAAAATACATTTCCTGTCAGAAATATCTTTACATCTGAAATAAAATTTAAAAATTTGTTTTTATGATTATTTTATTATTGATTGGGACAATTAATTAATTTTCCAGGATTAATTTTATGAAAAGACTCAGTAATTACATTTAGGCTCACCTTACATCTGACAGCAAACCATAACAAAGCAACATTAATAGGAAATGAAATTTTATAAATCGGAAAAGGAGTTAGACTTACTTGGTTTCCCAGTTTTACTCTCAAAGTTTGGTATAAGATCTCTCACATCAGAAAAGCAAATAGTTAAATTTTATGAAATATCTGCAATTCTATGGCACAACAACCACTATGAAAACCTGAGCATGGGCCTACAAATATCCATTAAATAAACTATTTTATGATCAGTTTATGATTTGGGGGCTGCCTTGTCTCCACAGAATCAACTGGATTAAGTGCATGGTCATCACTAGCAGCTATCTTCTTCATAAGTAACACCGACCCTCACTGTGAATATTTTTGTACAGATGGGGTCTAAAAGTTCAAAGCAGTTTTAACAAAGCAGTAAGACAGAACACCTCTGCAAGGCTAATGTGAAATATTCCAAGATACAATGGCCATTCATTAGAAGTATATATAGTTTAGCAAAGTCATCTCCAACATTAGTGTATTTAAGATGGTGTTTTAGAATTTTATAACACAAATCTACTTTCATTGGGTGATTGGGACAGTGGGGGGCAGGGAGGGAAGGGAAAAGGAAGAAAGGTTATTCCTACTAAATTTGTTTTTTACTGGCTGCAGCTCTAGTTAGGGGTTAAGTGTGTGGGCCCCAGAGACAAAGAGTTCTTGGCCCAAATCCTGATCCCATCTCTTACTGGCCATGAAACATCCGCTTACCAGCCTCTCTGGAAATTCACCGTCTTAAGTTGTAAGACTGAATTTATAGTATAAAAGGCATTTTCTTAGTATTTCAGCAATTTTCTATTGCAATTTTTCACATGAAAGAATCTATATGTACATATAGACTGCTTTAGGGATCACAGTAATTTTCATTCCTTAAGTACTGAATTGAATTAATTCATTTTCATCATCCAATAATTACCTTAGGGATTTTTTTTTCATTTAAAAGGGTGCACATTAACCATTATTTCATGGATATAATTACATGCCATTTGATGGCTGCATCATCATAACTGCTAGTTTATATAGAAGGTTCTAAAAATTAAAAATCACTGGGTAAAGTCAAGCAAATCTGATTCATTTTCCATTTGTCATAAGGATGCAATTCTTACATTTTCATTTCATTCTAAACCTAAAATAATAGAAGTGTACAACTTATCTGCATTGGATTTATATGGTATGCTTCCAAATGAGAAACAGAATTTCCCTATTGTAGTTCATTTTAAGCATCACAAATGTCTTGGTCTGGGGTTTCTTTCTTCCTTCCTTTCTTTCTTTTTTTAAAGATTTTATTTATTTATTTGCCAGAGAGAGAGAGAGGCAGGCAGAGGGAGAAGCAGGCTCCCCACTGTGCAGAGCGCCCAATGCAGGACTCAATCCCAGGACCCAGGGATCATGACCTGAACCGAAGGCAGACGCTTAGCGGACTGAGCCACCCAGGCATCCCTGGTCTGGGGTTTCTCAGAATGTACTCTATGGTTGGTACCAGGTTCTTATTCAAAGGCCAGTACATTTGAGAATCCAGGTAAAATAAAGTTCAATATGTTTCTTTACTATGAGACCTTTCAGAGTCTCAATATGCTGATATCATTATCACTTTCAAAAAGAGCAGAGAATATGGGGTGCTTCCCAGAGTTGATTTTCTGATATCTGTCATGACTAGTGTTCCTCTGGACAGACCCTGGGAATCACGTCTTCATTATTTCTTTCAAAAATCTTTTTTTAATTTAATTTTATCTTTAAGTCACCTCCAAACCCAACACAGGGCTTGAACTTACAACCTGAGATCAAGAGTCATATGCTCTATTGACTGAGCCAGCCAGGCACACCGATTTCAGAAATTTTTTATTTTCTTTAGGTATCGTATATTTCGTATACACACCTCCTACAATCCAGAGTACACTGCTCAGTGAGTTGACTGAAACATTTTAGTTAAATAAACCTAATGTTTACGTCAAGTTCTGATTTTAAGCAGGTATGTAAATAGTATATATTAGGACACAGTTCACCGCAACTGTCTGAATCCTGTAATTTAATTAGAAGGTAATTTCACAACATTTTTCTTAGCTCTAGAACATCAGAATACTTTTAAGAAACTGTTCAGTAAAAAAGATTACTAGAGGGCGCCTGGGTGGCTCAGCCAGTTAAACGTCTGCCTTCAGCTCAGTTCATGATCCCAGAGTCCCAGGATTGAGTCCCACACTAGGCTCCCAGCTCAGCGGGGTGTCTGCTTCTCTGCCCCTCACCCCACTCTCGTGCTCTCTCTCTCAAATAAATAAATAAAATCTTAAAAAAAAAAAAAGATTACTAGAGGGGCTCCTGGGCTCAGTCCATTAAGCATCTGACTTTTCATTTCAGCTCAGGTCATGATCTCAGGGTTGTAAGATTGAGCCCCGCACTGGGATCCCACGCTGGGTGTGGAGACTGCTTAAGATTCTATCACTTCCTCTTTTAGGAAAAAAAAAAAAAAGATTACTAGAAGTACAGTGATCCACAAGCATTCGGTGGCTATCACATTTTTACTGCATCCAGTAATCCCAGTACATTTTAACGAAGGAGTTGGCAACATGTCAGGTTGGCCGCACTCTCCAGTGCCATGTCATAAAAAGACTAAGGACTGAGATTCTACTTCCAGAGAGGAGGGAAGGGGTATCACGGTGGCTGTCAAGTTACATGAGGGAGAAGGAAGCGTTGTCTGCTTTTCTGGGGAAGCACAGAGGGAGGCAGATATTTGCTGTTGTGTTGATTCAGAAAATGAAGAGACAGGATCGACAATACTCTTTTATAAGAGGGCAGGGGTCCCTGGAACAAACGGTGAGAGGCCCAGGGGTGGTCATGACTGGCATTCACAAGTCAGGGTGCACAAGCAGAGAGTGTGGTGACCAGCCCACATCAGGGAATACCAGGTCCTGTACATTCACGTGGACAGGCTACGGCATATATTCTACACCTCTCAGGCAGGCTTCAAGTTTGGATTTGCTGTTTTGTCAGACAGAAAGATCATCTTCCTCCTTCTCAACCTGATGAACTTCTATTCATTCTTCAAGACCTATGTCCTCGAAGCTTTTCCCAAGTCACCAAGCCCAACGATAATTGACCACACCTGCCTCTGGCTTCCGTGTGCTTTGCTCGCACTTCTTCTGTGCCACACCATGTGTTATGAACTGAACTGCTGAACTGTGTCCACTTAAAATTCATATGTTAAAGTCCTAACCCCCAAGTCCTCCGAATAGGACTGTATTTGGAGATAGAGTCTTTAAAGAGGTAATTAAGGTAAACTGAGGTCATTAGGTGGGCCATATTCCAGTATGACTCGTGTCCTTATAAAAAGAGATTAGGACAGACACACATAAAGGGAGGACCATGTAAAGATACAAGAAGAAGATGGCCATTTACAAGCCAAGAAAAGAAGCCTCAATCAACACCAATGAAACCTTGATCTTAGACTGCTAGGCTCCAGAATCATGGGCCAATAAAGTGTGTAGTTTAAGTCCCCCATTCTGTAGGACTTTGTTATGCAGCCTTAGCAAACTAACAGACCACATTATAGGTGTGTGATAGTAAAGCGGTCACTTTGGATCTTCTGTGACTCTGTGCTTTCACACCTTCACTCATGTACTTCTACTCAGAATACATTTCTGCCTTTGCCCAGAGAACTCCTAACTGTTCCCCCAAACACATTCCAGGTGTCATGTTCCCTGGAAAGATGTCCTTAAACACTCTGGCCAGAAAGAATGCCTCCGTCCTCTGTTCTCCATTTGTGCACGCACAGACATCTACTACGATACCACAGAGCATGCTACAGCTCCCAGACTGCAAGTTCCCCGGGGACAGGGACTGCGCCTTGTTCACTCTACATCTACAGCACCTGCCATGATGCCCGCACTCAGTAATATGCATCTACTGTTCCCCATTCCCTTAGGGGCAGGTGTGTTCTGGAAATCAGAATTTTTCAGATTGTATAAAGGTCTATTTAGACCCCAGTGGGGTCTGTGACCACACTTTATCATCAAATGCAGGATTTCTGGAAAAGATCTATATTCACCTTAAGTTTTGCTAATAAATAAACCTGTGCCAAACTTCCAAAGGATTTTTGAGATTTTGAAAATAGAGATAAAGGATGGTGATCTCTTTATGTAGTATAGTCGGTCCTGCAATCACACTTGTTTTGACAATGCAAATGTGTTCCAGTGTGATTTATCTATGGTATCTCATCCACGAGAGACACTAGGTGAATGCAGAGTAGTGCACCCAGTTGAAGTGAGGCATGTAGCAAAACGCACACATGTACACACCTCAGATATCTTCCAGTTACCCCAGACTGCCGCCTGTTAGGAGACACTCATAACACATGTGGTATTGCAGCTTTCTGTCCAGTTTCGGAGAAGCTGCCTTCCCCTACCTCACAAGAGCTCACAAGCTGCAGCCCTTCTAACAGACCAGTCCACAAGCAAACTTCAGGTCTTTTTCAAGGCTTTGCCATATTTACTGTAGTACTTAGGTATTTCATGACCATTTAATATGTGGAAAACTGTTATTTTTTATTAGGTTCCTATTTTTAAAAAATATTGATAATTTTTTTGTGTGTTGTGTTAATATCCCATTTTTCCCATTAGACTTGGTTCTCGTTTTATGATTTTGCACAGCATGTTGATTTGGGGCAATGTATAGGTCACAAATAGCAGCACTGACTGTAAATACCTAAACAAAACCTACTGAATTAAGTCTGTACTTAACCCAAGTCTAGGCAAGGACCTATCAATTAAAATGACAATGACTTGGCAGGTTTCTTGGGCCTGCTATTTCTCAAAACCACATCAAGTTTTCAGTTTTCTGTTTTTTCCCATCGATTTGTCTCAGAACCCCCTTCAACATGTCTTACAACAATTCACAAGCAGCACCAAATAATATTTAGAAATAGTAACAGAGGCAGACATAATTGCTAATGTGAAGTCTCGGTGTCTGGCCACATTTCTCCCACATGCTAGAAGATGTGTGGGTGCTGGTTCTTTTCACTGCCAAATTGTGCCACTTGAGTTTCAGAGAGTGCTGTGAATAAAAAATCAGGCTGACTTTGAGTGGGAAATATTGGCAGGGGTAGCTGCCTGCTACCTTACCCTGCATATTTAGTGCAGTAGGACAAAAGCGTTAGGGACATCAGAGGCTGTATGGATCAGAGTTTAATCAGAGAAACAGAACCAGTAAGAGACAGAGGTAGAAATGTGTGTGTGTGTAAGATATATTAAAGGATTCACTGCAAGGAATTGGCTTACACCAGGTGGTGGCTGGCTAAGCAAGTCTGAAATGCACAGGCCAAGTCCCCAGGAAGGGCAGGCAGGAATTCATGAGCACAGACTGAAGCTGCTACTCACAGATTGAACTTCTTCTCTCAGGGAAGCCTCAGTCCTATTTTTAAGGGGACTTTCTGTCTGTCTGTCTATCTTTCTGTCTATCTATCTATTGAGAGGGAGAGAGAGAATCCCAAGCAGGCTCCACGCCCAGCGCATGAGCCACCCAGATGCCCCAAGTCCTTTCAACTTACTGATTCAGGCCCACTCAGGTTATCTTGAATAATCTCCCCTACTTCAAGTCAATGAATTATAGACTTTCATTACATCTACAAAATACCTTCACAGCAACAGTTCACTTAAACAGTGTTTGTGTTCGATTAAATAACTAGGGACTATGGCCTAGCCAAGCCGACACATCAACATGATCATCCCGTTCTAGGGCGCCTGGGTGGCTCAGCTGTTCAAGTGTCCAACTCTTGATTTCAGCTCAGGTAGTGATCTCAGGGTTGTGAGATGGACCCCGCATTGGGCTGGGTGCTCTGCGGGAGTAGGCTTGAGATTTTCTCTTCCTCTCCCTCCGCCCCTCCCCCTGCTCACGCATGTACTCTCTAAACAAACAAACAAAATCTTTTTAAAATATTATCATCACACTCCATCTTATGTCAACCTGGCACCTATATACATCTCCTTTAACCATATTTAATCTCCAAATGAAGTCAATAACAAAGTCATACTTCCACTAACATGATACAAATATCCCACATACATTTGAAAACATACTAACCCGCTCCCCAGAAGAGGATGCAAAGTCCTTGAGTAATATTCACACTTCTTCTGTAACTTACCTACTGAGATATAATGCTATTATTATCTTATATAAAAGAATAGGGAGAGGAGAGGGAAGAAAACAAAAATATTTGGTTACTATATATATATAGATATATAACCATATTCATAATAAAATAAGGAAGAAATACCCATAACTATGAGTCCTTGTTTTAGCAGGTTCTGTGGCCATAGCTTTCTTTATATGTATATGTATATTTACATGAATACATGTATGTAGTCTTCCTATGTAATCTTTGTAACAATCTTGTTCCACTACCCATTCCACATTCCTTTTGTCCTTGGCAAGGAACTCAGCTGTCTAAGGTTCTTTGCCTGGTAAGGTGACACAAACCTACACTCCTGAAGAACCTGGGCCATTAGCTGCCCTGAACTGGGTTGTTGTAGTTTTCTATTACTCCATAGGACCCAGGAGTACTAGGAGATGCCATAAAAGATCTCCAGATATTCCAGACATACTCTTCCTTACCTCTACGGTATAGCAGCAGCCCAATTTTCCCTTGCTAGTCAGGATCAATCTCTCTGGCCAGTACAGTTTACCCCCTTCTTTACCTGTTCATGGAGAGGCATGAGGAGCCCCAGAGGCTGGGTGACAGTCTCAATTACTGGTTCAATGGAATCACTGTTGTGTTTCCTTGCGGAAGCACTCCTCCCACTGGAACTAAGAACTTCAGGCAAGCAGAACCTAAGGTCAAGGGGATTTCCCTAGGGGGTTATAGGAGTAATAATGGACCATTTCTATTTCTAGCCCTGTATTCCTAGACCCATGGAGCCTGGCTGTGAGAGAAACAGTCCCAGCCCTAGTATTGCCACTTAGCTGACACTCTGACTGAGTCTTCTAAAGGCCATCCCACCATTCCAATAAGCCAGCCACTTCAGAATGATGGGAACATCGTGAGACCAGCGAATTCCATGAGCATAGGCCTATCAAGTTCCTTGATCAGAAGTGATGTCTGTGTCAAATACCATTACAGCAGATAAGCCCACAGGTGAGTTTTGGCAGAGAATTGTGTGCAAAAAAGGCAAATCTGTGTCCAGAGTAAGTGTCTGTTCTAGTAAGAACAAAGTGCTGCTCCTTCCATGACGGAAGTGGTCCAATGGAATGAACCTGTACCAGGTAGGTAGCTATTCATCTCAGTGCATGGTGCCATATTGGGGACTCAGTGTAGGTCTCCATTGGCCTTGGCTGGTGGAAGGCAGTGTTGCTGAGCTCATGTGTAACTTCCATCCCTGCCACTACTGTATTCACAGGCCCACTGACAAGTAGATGGGGAAAGGGGCTGCTAAGATTATTAAAATCCTCCTGAGGTCATCTTTTAGTTAGCATTTACATGGGACATGAATATCCTGCAATTCTTTGCCAGTTCAGAGAGGTATACCCACCTACCTCTTCCACAGACCTCTTTGTCGCCAATTTTCCAATCATAATCCTTCCAAGTCTCTGACCATCTAAACCACTGGCTGCTTACTACCTACGAACTGTTATAGACTTGTACCTCTGGCCATTTTTCCTCATAAGCAAAACAAACAATCAGATGTACTGAGTGAAGTTCTGTCCAGTGGGAGGATTCCCCTTTACCACTGTCCTTTGGGGCTGTCCCAGGATGGGGCTACAGCGTGACAGCTTTCGAGTGGTGCCTCAATATCATGCAGAACTATCCATAAACCAGGCCTAAGTTTTCTCTTCCTCAGTTAACAAGTCTTAGGGATCGCCCCATGAGGTGGTAGGTACAGGATGGGAGAGAAGGTAGTGTGGCAGGAATGGGGACCGTGGGTAATGAGGCCACTTCATGTAATTTAGTTGTGCCTTCTGGGCCTGCTTGAACCTGATCTTGCTCACACTACTTCCTTTTGATAATGTAATACTCTGCACACCCAACTTTATGGCTTGGTGGCTTAGACAACACCCAGTTCATGACGGGCAGGTCAGGTCACATGGTAACTTGGTGGTGCATGGTGAAGTGTTCAGTGTCTACTAAGCCCAAAGCTGCCTAGCCTTAGCAAGCCAAGAGCTGCTTCTCAAAAGATACATAGTTATCTGCAGAGAACAGCAGGGTTTTGTCCCCAAATCCTGGATGTTTGCTGTGATTCATATAGAGCCTGCCAAAGGCTCCAAACAATATCCCTCTCTGTCAGTGACACTCGAGCACTACCGAATCTGCTGGACCAAATGGACCAAATGGCAGAGCAGTTTACATGGCAGCCTGGCCCTGTTACAGAACCTTCTCTTGGTCTGGGCATTACTTAAAATTAGCAGATTTTTGGTCACTCAGTAAATAAGCACACGCAAAAGAGGAATATGTTGCCTTCAAAATCCAAAGAGACCTACTAGGTGTTGTGCCTCTTTCTGGTAGTAGGATGGGCAAGATGCAACTTGTCTTTCACCTTAAGAGAGATATCATAACATGCACCAGACCACTAGACCGCTAGAAATTTTGCTAATGTAAAAGGCTCCTGAATTTCAGTGGGATTTATTTCCCATTCTCTGGCATGAAAGGGTCTTACCACTATGTCTAAAGTAACTGCTACCTCTTGCTCACCAGGTCCTATCACCATGCTTACAAGTTTTTAGCCTCTGTGATATTATTACGTGTCAGTGATTTCTTTGAAAAACAAGCTGATTTTTAAAAGATGCAGTATCTCAGTTTGGTACTCTTGAACTAGTAACAATGTCAATGTCTGTGTGTCTTTACATCAATACCTTCACTAAATTGAGAGCTGGGTGGCACTGATAAACCTGAAATAAGCCCTGAAGAATGGAATGTTTGTTGAGGACTGTTGAGTAGAGGACATTTAGTAACTTGGGTGGTTATTACTGGTTTAACTGTGAATGAGCTCAGTGGTTAGACAGCTGAAGTCATGACAAAAGTTGTAGTAATTATTGATAATACAAAGACTCAATAAGGGTTAGTGAAATAATTACTTAGTTACAGATTACAGAATGATTTGATTCACTAATAATTTTTTTTTTTAACCTAAGGGCAGGTACAATCTCAGCTCCTGCTGGATAGAAGGTGAGTTTAGGGTCAAATTCTCAAACCATGCCTGAATATGAAAAAGTTCTTAGAAATAAAGGATAGCAGTCACTAGTTCTACTACGTGAGCAACAGGTCTTAATAAACTTAGCCGAAATTCTTGATGGTACCAGTGGCAAGTGGACCAAGGTCAAAGTGACACTAATGTGTCGTAGACCCATCAGGCAAAATGCTTGTTGCTTGCGTGGATGACCTATGAAAAACAGACCCCAGAGGTAGCAGAATGAAACCGTGAGTGTTCAGATGGTCTAAGAAAGGAATAAGAACTCACCTGGTCCTCTGTGCCTATCTATGGGTAGACCTGCCTTGTTATCATTTCTGAGAACAGAACAAAAATTTTGTTTTAAAAGATTAAAAAAAAATTCTAATCTGTCTCAGTGTTTCAGATTGTGTCAGACAGTCCTATCAGGCTACTCTTCCTTGATCTGAGCCCCATTCTCTTGTGCTGATAATAAGTTTACTTCTTTTGCTACTTATTCTGTTCTCATTGGAGAGCACTAGGCAGGGATGACACAGTTCTTTGAGAATCACTGTCTTCGCCCCAGATTTCTCATTCCCAGACTAACTCTTAGAAAATAGCTCAGACAGTAACAGATTCACTCTGGAACAGTCCTATTCTAGGGAGAAATAAAAAAAAAATACAACCACTACTGGTTTTGTAGAACCTTTCCATTAATTCATGTACCAGACGTTGATGGAATAAATGGTAATCCGACTCTAAGATTCCAAGAGGCCATGATTTAAATTTTCACCTGTATCTTGGATGAGATGTCTCTGACTAGTAACCACTGGGTCTGTGTGATGTTAGGAGTAGGGGAGAAAACCAAAGCTGTCCTTTGTCCTTTCATGGTTGGGAATCACTTTTGTGAGGTAATCTACGTTCTATAGTGACAGGTGTCTTAGAAATGCAAATGTTTGCCATGCAACTCACTGTCCGAAGTGAGTCACCTCAAGGAGTCACAGGAGCTCCACAACTAACATCAGGAAACCCTGGAAAGGTCACTCCTAAACCACAAACGTTGTGGCCTGAATTTTGTTACCTAAATGCGGCCACTCTGGGCAAATATTGCTGCTTGTTTTTCTGTGCATTTTAGCATCACCAAGTCCAACAGTGGCTAAAACTATGACATTTTTGCTTACTGTTTCTTACCAGAGGACAAATGCTCTTCACTTCAAGAGGTTGTGTGAATATGGGGAAATGAGCCTGAGTCTTAAAGATCTGGGCTTAGTAACCTTTGCCATTTACTAGCTTCTGGGGACCCCAGCTTCCACATCTATAAAATGAGGTGACTAAACCTATACTATCTAAGCACCCCCGCCCCGCCAATCTAAAATTCTATGAACTGTTTCCTTAAAAAGCAAAGCAAGTTTGGAATATATTCTGGCTCATAAAATTTGTAACTCTTTTCATAAATTATCTATTAATTATGTTTTCTCCACTCCTGGTTTGTCTCTAAATGATGCTGGTTTTGTTACCACTATTTTTATTTAGCAAAATGAAGGACGTCTGGGGCTTGGGAGAGGCAATAACATAGTCTGCAAAGTTGGTAAAAGAGGACCAAGTCATCCCTTCTCTTTGTGTCAAGATCCAGGTCCCTATTGCTAGGAATATGACAATGCTGATGGAGAAGGAACCTAGAATTTAAATCTCCAACCTCCATCACCCCATTGCCATCGTGACGTCTGACTCAGTGACGTTTTCTAAGAAAAGTGACTAATGTGTGGGCCTCAGATTGGAGCAGAATGCCTGTCTGATTTCCTTGGTGTCTATATATTCAGGAATGTATGCCCTCCCTGGACTCTTACTCCACCTAATAACCCTACAACTTTATATCCTGTCTACTAACCTCTGCCCATCTAAGGACAAGCAGTACTATTGTGTCCAGCACAAGTCATGCTATCTCTACAAAAGCCCTGTTTCCACCGTGTTCAGTGCAGCTCCCAGACCATGACTGATGAACAACAGTTACTGCAGTCCTACTGTGTACAGAGCACTGAACTAGCCCCGGCATATCACAGGAACTCTTGAGTTCCTGACACTTGTTAATACTCAAAATTGAGGAGAGTAAGTTGCTTTTCAAAATTCACAAAGTTTTCAAGATTCTGGCTCCTATGAGAAAAAACTGGAGACTAAGTAGGAGAAAAACCCCTGGCAGCAGCTAATGAGGCTCTCTCCACCTGAAGGTTCAAAGGGTCTAGTGCTCGTGTGGGTGGTCATGAAGGTGGTATGTGTGTACCCTGGGGATGAGCTGAAGAGAATGTAAAGCCTTCCCCTGAGGGCATGTGAAGCCCAGTGACGTCTGGACTAAGAGAATCCTCAGGCCAGTGTCTTTCAAATAATGGGCGACAGCCTATTTAGCAGACCCTCCAATCAATTTAGTGGGCCATGGCCAAGGGTCCTTTAAAATTAAGTATAAAAGAGAAGAAGAGAATAATGTGGAATACAAAATAGAGTGACCTCTATTTCATGAAATTTGTTTCTAGTTTATATATGTGTGTGTTTATGTGTGTTTATATACACAACTTTATACACACATATGTTCTGATATAAAATAGTTCTTTTTCTAGGTCAAGTCAAAAATACTTGAGAAATGTTAGTCAAGAAAAACTGCCACTCTTCCCAGTAAGTTAGACTTTTAGATGCAAGAGTCAACAACCGTTTGTCAACACAAGCCACTGCCTATGTGGCAGTCACTTTGGCTGAAGGAAGACGATGAGGGCAGGGCAGGCAGAAACAGGCTGAGAGCTGCCAAGGCCAGAGCTGCTGTGCGTACTGTTGAAATCTCTACTGTTGATCATTTGTTTCTCAGGTACTGAAACCATCTCCGAGTTGAACAAAACCTCCCACTTCTTAATTAAAGAAGAAAGCTTTATTAAACCCGAGATTCTGTGCCTGCTGAGCTTGGTTTGGGGCATCACTTAAAAACTCATAATGTGGAGCATGACTTTAAAAAAGTACTCTGCTTTACCTTTGGCAGAAAATTCCTGCAATATAAAATTTCATTCAGGAAATCAAACCTGTATGCACCAGATTCATTTCTGCTGAATCACATTACTTGATATTTTTCAAATGCCTTTCATATAACAATTTCAAGGAGTTGGGAGTGATGGTGAAGTCACTACCTGATTTCTACATCAGATTGGAGAAGCTAAGTTAGCTGAACAAGGTCAGATGCTAAGAGTAAAGAAACCAGGTCTCTGTATTTTGAGCCTGATCTCCAGCCATATAGCTAGACAGGCACTTAGGTCAGAAGACAGACTGTTGCAGAATATTCTATTCTCTCCATCAGTTTTTCATGATTTCTTTCCTAGACCAATACCCAAAGTACTGACGAAGCACCAGGGTATTAGGCAGAAGACTGAAGATCATTCTGGAACCATAAATTGGAAGTACTGTCTTATGCTCCCTCACACAACATGTGGGAAATTTTAGAGCTTGTTACTAATCACCAGAACTGCACACGATATTCAAAGGGATCCATACACCCTGGTTTATAGCAGCATTATTGACAATAGCTAAATTATGGAGGCAGCCTCAGTGTCCATCAATTGATGAATGGAGTAAAGATGTGATGTGTGTGTGTGTGTGTGTGTACTCACACACACATACACACACACAAATGGAATACTACTCAGCCATAAAAAAGAATGAAATCTTGCCATTTGCAAAAACATGGATGGAGCTAGAGAGTATTATGCTATTATGCTAAGCAAAGTCAGTCAGTCAGAGAAAGACAAACACCATATGGTTTCACTCAGATGTGGAATTTAAGAAACAAAACAAATGAGCAAAGGGGGAAAAAAAAAGAAGAAATAAGAAACAAAACCAAGAAACAGACTCTTACCTATAGAGAACAAACTGCTGGCTACCAGGGGGGAGGTGGGTAGGAGGATGGGTGAAATCGGTGATGGGGATTAAGGAGTGCGTTTGTGATGAGCACCAGGTGATGTACGAAAGTGCTGAATCACTATATTGCACACCTGAGACTAATATTACATGTATGTTAACTAACCGGAATTAAAATAAAAACTTAAAGAACCGCACAAGATGAGGACATGAATAGATTCAAGAAATATTTAGTTAGACACATTCGTTAATGGTAAATTCCCAGTTGGTTACTGAGGACAATGAAAAATATTTCAAAATATGTTTGTAATTAAATGAAGTTGATAGCAGAAAGGGCAGATGCTATTTTCTCCCATAAATAATAATTCTAGCAAATGTTATTAAACTTTGGCTATGTGCCGGACTTGAAGTTTTATACGTAATACTTCCCAGCCACTCAGTAAGTTATTATTTTCCACATTTGTAGGTGAGGAAGCCGAGGCTCGGAAAGGTAAAATTATTCGACCAGTGTTAATATGGTTAATATGTGGCCATGATGAGAGTCAAACCGAGTCTGTCTAATTCAAAACACCATGATCTTAATCGCTCTGCTGCATTCCAAAAGTGTGTCTGGGAGACACTGTGTGACTGAGACCTCACTGTACATGATGCATACAACTTCTGAAGGGTTTGAGTCTCAGTTCACTTACTAGTTATGAGACTTTGGGCAAGTTCTATAATCTCTTTAGTTTCTGTTCTCTTGTCTATAAAATAGGGATAATAATAATACGTAGCTTACTGATTAAATACTGCACATAAAATATTTTGCAGAATATCTGGCACCTAGTAAGCACTCAAAAAACATTAGCTAGTACAGTGCTGGTTAGTATTAAGAAATTCACTGAATTAATGAATGGGTATGTATTTACCATTAGGTGGCATTTCTTAGATACTATGAAAAAGAGGGGCGCCTGGGTGGCTCAGTCGTTGAAGTGTCTGCCTTCAGCTCAGGTCATGATCCCAGGGTCCTGGGATAGAGCCTCATGGCGGGCTCCCTGCTCAGTGGAAAGCCCGCTTCTCCCTCTCCCTCTTCCTGCTGCTCCCTCTGCTTGTGCATGCCCTCTCCGTCAAATGAATAAATAAAATCTTTAAAAAGAAAAAAAGAAAGAAAAAGTGATGAGGAAGAGAAGAGGGGAGAGAAGAATGGGAAATAGGGAAGCAAAATGGGAGAAAGAAGAGAATGAAGAGGAAAAAAGAAATAATGAGAGCTTTAGATATTTAGATATTTTTCAGAGTAATTCAGGTTTACTCAGAAGATGTAAATAAAATTTCTCTATTCTGTTTTACTGCAACCCAGAACAAGGAAATCTCACTGGCATGTAGTAGTATTCTAAAGAGCAAGAAAATAATGTTAACCCTCTTTCGAGTTGCCTACAATTCTAGACAAACACATAAAGAAGTCATGTTTGTGATATACCAGATACACAGACACTAATAGACACATATACAATTTAAAATTAGAATTCAAAGGACCATGAGATGAGGCACTCTCCTTTGTTCTGGGCTAGCCTATATCCTGGTAATGTCAGTGGACTCTGTAGGTACGCTACAAGGCTTGGGGTCGAGAACAAACAGACACGTTCCAAGAGGACTCTTCTTCCTCTGACACAATCCAAGAGGACTCTGTGGAGGGGGAGGCTTTAGCAGACCCTGAAAGACAACTGTGAAGGCTGGGGCCTGGTGTTTTAGTGAAATTTAGTGCCTCTCAATAATGCACTGAGCTTGCTTACCTCTTCAGTTGTTTAAAGCCATGCTTACGCTATCTCAGCAAGCAGACGGTGAGCTCCAGGAGGGCAGTGTCCTCTGCTTCCCTGCACCGCTTACGTGACCTACCGAAATGTGGTGGAAGCCAAGAGACACCTAATAAACACTTCCGGCTGATTGGCAGTTCCAGCTCACGCAAAGTGAGCACATGAATTGCCAGAAGTTTAAAACACAGAGTCTTTCACGTGTGAGCAAAACCGCGTCCCTCAAATGTGTATTTTTCCTAGTAAGATGCCAGCTCTGACTCAGGACAAGTTATTTCAAGAAATATCCTCTATTAACTTGAATGACGGAAGCTCTGAAAACAAATTGCACATCCTCCATGATGCTCCCAACTTTTCAGTGGGAAACAAATCATGCTCCTCGTCCGTCTGCAATAGAGCCTGTACGAGGACAATAAGCTGAGTATTCTCTAACGGGCCCCACAGCCCTGACACTTGAAGATTAGTTCTACATTCTGGTGCTGCTGTGATGTTTTATTCATTTACTTATTTATTGGGGGGGGGTTCCATTTCAAATTATCTTCTGCCTTGCAGAATTCACTCTTTCATATTTTTTTTCTTGATAAAACACCGTGGAGTGCTATGAGTATGAAGCATCCCAAGCAAAATCCTCTCCCAAGTGTCACAATACAACTTTCCAGGGAGTGTTCCCCTCCCAGTTATTAACTGAAGGCTTCCAGCTATGGGGAGACAGGAAAGGAGCTGAGGTCCCTCACGTTCACTCTGAAAATGGGCTTTTCTTCAGATTCCCAAGTTCCTGTCAGTGGCCACTCAATAAAGGGCTGGATAAGCCAAGTAAGAAAAAGCTATCGGGGAATAGTGCTTCAGTGAATAAGGCGGATTGAGCAAGAGAGAATTAAGAGCTTCAAAAGATACTGACTATATCTGGGCCCCAATTCTTATGATGAAGAAAGAGAAGACATAGTTCACAAAGGGGCTCATGCCACAGTGGTTTTTAGCCTCACTTTTCCCACAACCTCCATGATGGATGATGGTCGCAGAGCACAAAGCTTAGATTATGTGCAACTCCTCTGCCCTAGCTACCATGCACCCTTTCCTCTCCCATTCGACAAAGCTTATTAAAATGTAGGTAAGTGGGAATCATCTACAGAGTACTAACTCTGAACGCACTCTAACATTTTGGAGAACTTGGGTACCTCACTAATAATAAGAGTGCTTGGGAAATACACCACTGTATAAAGTTGCTGCCACAGAGGTAAAAAGTTGGAGGTTATACTCCGATGGCATTAAAGTTAATGTTGGTTGCTTTTCCCTCCCATTTCCCAGTTCAGGACAAGTCCAGAGCCTTTTCTTCACATTCCACACACTTACCTTCTGGGCTATCTGAAGTCTAAAGTTTCCCAATCAAACATAAGAGATTCTTCTACACGGTAAGTTATCCCAGTTAGAGACACTGCAATGTGAGGGATGCACAGCCCAGTAGGGCATTTTCCTATGTTACGATAGAAACTTCTACAGTAGGACTCAGGTTAGGTACAGGTACCGTTCAGTTGGCATTTGACATAATTCTAATTCCAGTAAGGAGAAAACGGCCAATGGAGTATTCCCCTCAGGATTCTGCCTGTGACAGTTGCTCTGAGAAACATGTGTGAAACAGTATAGTGGCCCCCATGCCACCGCGCACGCTTTCCTTCCTGACCCTGACGTTATCTGTACGTCAGCTCATTTCATTTACATTCACCTCTCACACTTGGCCCCAGGGGAAGATATGTAATCTTCTCATTAAAAGCTATCAATGAAAATGTAAGGGAGATGAGAGAGATTAGCTGCTTTAGTTCCATTCAACCTCTTCTAGGTTCACAGGAGAGGAAAATGGCATCTCAAGGAAGTTTCATTTCCCCTATTATCCGAAAAAATAAAGATTCACTGAGAACTGCATTGCAGAAGTGAGATCTGGCTGGGTGCTCGGGACAGCAGGCTGGGACTGGCAAGGGCAGGTCCTGGCCAGTGCCTCCTGCCCACCCACCTCTCCATCAGTATCTACACAGGGCACATGCGGACACCACTCCTGGGTACGACTACCTGAGGCACCACATGAGAAACACATCGTGGCCTGTATTTTGCCTCAATCTTATTTAAAAGAAGAAAGAAAAAAATGAATTAGATGTATGCCAGGAAAACGTATTTGTCTATACACCAATGGTCAGAAGTACAAATCATTTGCTACCTCAACCAACATGGGAAGTTTGATTTTTACTTGACTTCTGTGAAGGGCAGAGAGTGAGCGCTGGAGAGAGATTATAGGTAGCAAGGTACCATTAGGTACTCTGCTCTTGTGTCTGACTTCAGGAAACATGTCGTCCCAGCCAAAGCAATGACTCATCCTCCGCTGCCAGTGTCACAATAGGAACTTGATTTGCTGCAGCAAACAGTGCAACACTCTTTAGAAAAGCTCTGCTCTAGCATTTCTGAAAGATTAATTAAATTAAGTGCAGAAAATGGAAAATTACTGTCACCATTTTACATTAAAGAGAGATGACTGAAACACAACATGAAAGTACTAAATAGTTCAGAAAATTGGCAAACATTTTTGCATTTGTTTGGTTTTGGTTGTTGATTTAATTTTGTTTTTTGATGTGGAACCAAATATTGTATTATAGCAGACAGACTCAGGGAGATGGGGCGGGGGAGAGTCTGAGACTGTTCTACGTAGATGGTCTACGGAAACGGTGAATCTGCCAGCAGCTGCACAGGGACACAGCGACAACTGGCAGAGTTCTTTAAACTTACACCCTCCTTTACTCAACAATGACTGTCGCCTTGCCATGATAAAACAGACTGCACCAAAAGTACTGAGATACCCTACTATAAGAGGGGAAGTGATATGCTCCATGGGCAAGGGATGGTTATTTTGAGGAGGGAATTCTCATTTCTAAATGCGGAAGTCTTGCTGGTAGAAGGGAAAGACGGCCTGGCCTTGAAGAACGAACACAGCATGGAATGTTCAGAAATCAGAGAAAGGTGTTTTCTGAGCAGTGAGCATAAAGAAACGAAGGTGAGAAAGTGTAGGGAGTCAGGGAGCAATAAGCAGTTCAGACTGCCAGGAGTGAGGAGACAGGAGAGAAGTGCTCCCAGATGTGTTCCCAGATGTGTGGATCAGATCTGTGGAAGGTCATGACACAAACTACACATGTTGATATGTGGGAAATGCCTTCAGCCTTCATGAGCTGTGAGGAGGAGTTAAATTAAAACCTTTCACAATTAGAGCAGACAGGACAGCTGCAGGGCTGGAAGGGGTCTTGGAGGCCCACTTCTGGGCCAAGTGTTAACCCTTTAGTTGATGGACTATGGGGTAGTAACGTGCAAATAGGATTGAATGGGACAGAACAGCCAGGGTGTAGGCAAGGATGGCATTTGGGGTTTTAGGAGAAGTGACCATTCACCAATGAGTATAAACTATTTCAAAATTTTAGCAACCAATACAGCCATACCAATGTACACTAGCTGAATTTCAGTTTTGTATAAGGTAATAAAAGAAAAGTAAAAAGCTAATTGAAAGCTTTTGTTTTTCAGATCTGTAGAGTGAAGCTCTACTTGGATGCCCCAAAGATACCTCAAACTCAGTACGTCTAAAACAAAAACCATCATATTTTTCCTAAACATGTAACATCTTATGATTATTTCAGGAAACGTCACCATAAGCTGATGGTACTCAGATACTCATGTCAGAAATCTGGCAATCATTATTGGGCCTATAACATCATGGCCAGCATATAAAGCCCCCTCTTACCTTTAGGAAACCATCACTGGGTGAATTCTGATAGGAGCCAGGGCAATCTCTCTCTTTCACACGCATGTTTTTGCCCTCAGAACCTTCTAAAGTTTCCAGAACATATCAAATATAAAGTGATCCTACATCTCAGGCACTTTCCCATTTATCCAGTAAGACTGCCTTCCTGTCCCCAGCGTCTTATAGGACTTCCTGGCCAATTTACACGTATAATATTTTAGGGATATAGTTGAAATACAGTCAAATGTGTTCTTAAAATATTATATTAATTGAATTATATGTTTATTTAATTAAATATGTTAATCTGAAAATACTGTATTATTCAACTCAGATATTTTATAAAGTGGTGATCTATAAATTGTTTTTGATAATTTCTTTAACAGTCCCCTTCAATATTTTCTCCTCTCAGTCTTTCTGAAACATGTTAGTAATATGTTGCACATAATAATCTTCATTTTTCTTAATTTTTTCTCACCATTGCCCATCTCACTGTTTTTTAAAATTTTACTTGCCAGGAAACCTCTGTAATTTCATCTTCCAACACTTTTATTGAACCATCTGCTTCTTAAACGATTAATTTCCAAGAGTTCATTCTTATTCTCTGTATTCTCCGAATGAATAGCATCCTACTCTTTTCTCACGTGGGCAGTTTCTTTCTCTTATCTCCCTGAGGATTTAACTATGTTTTCTTTGAAGTTTTCTTTGGCTCCCTGCATTGCTTCTGATTCCTTTGAGTTCCCTTTTCCTGTTTCTTCACTCTGGTTTCTGCCTTTCATGCTGGTTGCTTTAATCAAATGTCTAGTGATTCGTAGCTGTCCATTCATATTTAATAATGAAGCACTAAAGAGCCGTTTTGAAGCTGGCACATGATATGAACCGGTAGGCTTCACTATGGAGTATTTGGGCAAAAAGACAGCTTGGTCTTTTCTGTTGTTTTTCACATACGTAATTATTAGTTAGGTTACAGGCTAAATTGCTACAACAAATAGGTCCCCAACTACAGTGGCTTAAACAAGTCAGGAGTTTCTTTCTTTCTCTTTTAACATCCCATAGTTGACGGTTAGTGCTGGACACACTGCTGCTCTTTCTGTTCTTCCTATCTTGCTGCTCCACCGTCGCCCAGAGTCTTTCCCTTGTCCTCATGGCTGGGGCTGCCTCCCCAGCACATTCACATCCTACCCTTGGAAGGAGTGAGGGAAAGAGGAAGACAAGCAACTTTCTTTTAAGAGAGTTGAAGAAGCTGCTCACACTGCTGTTAAGAATTTAGTTAGTGATTCGGACACCTGGGTGTCTCAGTCGGTTAAGCATCTGCCTTTGGCTTGGGATCGACTCCCACATCTGGCTCCCTGCTCAGCAGGGAGCCTGCTTCTCCCTTTGCCCCTCCCCCTGCTTGTGCACGCTCTCCCTCTCTTTCTCTGACAAATAAATAAATAAAATCTTAAAAAGAAAAAAAAATTAAACACGAAAAAAGAATTTAGTTAGTGGTCATACCAGGAAATGTAGACTCTAGGCAGCCATGTTCCTTGCCAAAACTTGGGAGGGGTCTGTTAGGAAAAGAGGACTCTCAAATGCCAGTATCTCCAGGTTTTTCTCCAGGATAGTTCATTTTCTCTAGGAGTGAATCCACCAACTCCTTACCTGGCATATCCACGCTACTGGTAATCATTGTCAAGTGCACAAATTAGGGCTTCTCACCCCTACCTCCTCTGTGCCTGGTATCTCAGAGTCTGGTGGTCCTCTGGTTGATTTCCTGGGGGTAGAGGAGGCCTGGTTACCTGTCTGTGTGGAATGGGAGTGGGGAACAACTGCTCCTTGGACAGAAAATCTCCTAAAAGCCCTCCTCTTGGTCTCCCACCCGGCCCCTGTCTCTTGTGGTCCCTGATGCCTTTATTTCTGAGCTTTTCAGGGGTTCTTCGAATGGCTACATGTGAGAAACTTGATTTGAACTTGCTGTTCTCTTACCATTCCTCTGCCACTTTTCAGTCTTCATAAATTCTAGTTCAGGATTAAACATATCTCCTAGCATCATCAAAAATGAAGTCTGAATTTCTGTTTCTTGTTCTCATTATTTAGGGGATTTAAAAAAAGAAGAATGAAGTGAAAATGGCTTTATTATCTTGAAAATGGAAATATTTTTTTCATCTGTACATGATGTTATCACAGGAAATTTTATCTCAAGCCACAAATGTCCATTTGCTTAAAATAAGAAGTTTTATTTTCCATTCATCCTGTGTGTGTATATTCATGATCTCCACAAAGTAACCACTAATTGCATTTCATTTTAAAGTGATCTTTAAAAGGCTTACTTGCAATGATATCTAAGACTTGCAATTATGAAGTCATTTCCCACCCCCCCCATACTTACACTAAATTTATATTGAATTTCTTTGCTTCTTTTGTCAAATGACTTCTATAAGTACACAAGCCAGCAGTGATAGAGGTAATTCCAGGCTATTGTGTCTTTCTTAAACAACTGTTTATGGTTCAAAATAATGTAAGTGAGAAGAGTGCCCTATAATATAAAAGGATTTTAAAGACCCGAATATAACGCAACTCTCTTTATTCTGAAAGATAATTTTGGGGAACAAAACTTTATATAAAAAACTTTGTAGGGGGCCTGGGTGGCTCAGTCAGTTAAGCGACTGCCTTCAGTTCAGGTCATGATCCCAGGGTCCTGGGATCAAGCCCTGCATTAGGCTCCCTACTCAGTGGAGAGCCTGCTTCTCCCTCACCCTCTGCGTGCCACTCTGCCTACTTGTGCTCTGTATCTCTGTCAAATAAATAAATAAAATCTTAAAAAAAAACTTTGTAATTTGGCACAGAAGAATTAGACTGTCTTGTTTTGTTTTGTTTTGTTTTTTAAGATATTTTATTTATTTACTTGAGAGAGAGGGAGAGAGAAAGAGAAAGAGAGGGAGGGAAGGCACAGAGGGAGAGGGAGAAGCAGAATCACTGCTGGGCAGGGAGCCCAGACATGGGACTCAATCCCAAGACCCGGAGATCATGACCCGAGCCGAAGGCAGACGCTTAACCGACTAAGCCATCCAGGTGCCCCTAGACTGTCTTTTTTTCCCCCATTTGTGCTCATGTTACGTCGTGTACACAGTATGCCCTCTTCAGCTTCTTTCTCTGGCTAACTCACACTGACCCTCCAAGACTCATTTCAGTGTCAGCTCCTATAAGAAGCTTTCCTTGACTGGCTCCCTGGCTCTCCCAAAGGCTGATCAGGTGCTGTTACCTGTGTGCCTCCACAGCACCCAGTGTTCCCCTATATAGCATTTAATATATTATAATCACTGGTTTATTTGTCAGTCTCTCCCACTAAACTGTGAGCTCCTGGAGGACAAAGTTCATGTCTTATTTATCTTCACATTCCTAGCATCTATAAACCATGCCTGAACATAGCAGTTGCTAGTTATATATTCACTTATTGAATGAATAAGAGAAATGGTGATTTCCAGTTGGAAATAAAAGTTCCTCAGTGAAATCAAGGGCAGAGGAATCCAGAGAGATCGTTTACCTTGGTTATTTTTATTCACTCTTTCCCATAGTGACTCAATATTAACTGAGCCAAGCACAAAAAATGTTTTCTATAAGCCTCAATTAAATGAAACTTCCAGAAATAAAAATTTACCTTGGAAAATTAAGCCATTGGATTGCTGGCTGGATAGAAAGATTCATAAATTTGTGCTTTGACTATTTGTTTTAGTCCAGGCTCTTCGGTTCTAATGGACAGAAATCCACCCAGGTTAAAAGTGGGGGTTAATGGACCAAGAAAACACAAAAGCCCTATAATGAGTAGTCACATGGCAGAGAAGAGCCATAAAGGCCTGGAAAACTTTGTGAGCACTTTAGGTTACAGTCTGCCCTTGTCCATATGTCAACCAGATCCATGGAAGAAAACAGCAACTACTCCAACACGGACTTTGACTTGTAGGCTGAATAGCTGACTGGAGGCTTTGAGCTCCTCTACTGCTTTCATCCGCCGCAGCTGCCAGGATGCAGGTCCATCCGTCATGCTGACAGTGCGGCAGGATGTCTCCCCAGCCAGGCTGGATGTGTGGATGGGCTTCACCACAGCTGCACTACTGGGACTCTTGGGGAGCAATATGTGAATAAGTTTCTGAGATGTAGAGGAATGGGCTGAAGGAGCAGAAGACACAGCATAAGAATCTTCTTTTTAAAGATCAGGCATGCATCTGGCTAAAAGGAAGAGCAACTCTGTGACTGAGCCCAGCCACCTACACCCTGCTTAAAATTATGGTTGGTCTTCAACCATATGTCAATTTAATTATGAGATTAAGCTAGCAAAGGAAAGAGGCAAACAGAGCAAAACGTAAAACACACATACTGCGCAAAACTGTAGTGATGGTCTTTGTGCAGTTGATTTATTCCTCCAGGGAATCTCTCTTGGGGGTGCCCTACTTGCCTAACCCAGTCTGTGTTAGGTCCTCCCCTCCCCAGTCACCATGCGCTACAGTAAATCTTTAGCATATCTCCATCAGGGTATTTACTTCCACAGCCTTGTCAATCTTCCCCACTTCTTGAGGTTGGGAATGATGTCATTCATATACCTTTTGGTATGAAGAAGGGTATACATATTTAACAAATTAATATAATGCTGTATAGTTCCATATTTTTAGAACCTAGTATGTACCTGGGTCATGTTAGATGGATAAACAATAAAAAATGAATGAAATTAAAATATCTGGAATTTAATTGCTTTAAAAAAGTTCTATAGTTACGAGTTGAAGGGGAGCAAAATATGCCATTTTGGCATATTAATTATTTTGAATTAAAGTTACTTAAGAAACAGCCAGCACAGGAATGACACACCAACCGACCATCCTTTGTCTTCCTGAAAGCAGGAAATAAATCTCCCATGTGAAAGGTACCCTCCCTGTAACAGGTGGACAGAAGGCATCCTTATCACCAGAGATAGGGAATTCAAGGCCAAGAAGACTATATAAACAAACCTTGTTACTTCCTCACTAATCTATTACCCCAAGCCCAAACGTCTTTGTCTTTTTATTTCTTTCAATTCTTCACAAATTTATTGTTTCTTTGTCTGAAAGGTATAAAAGCTGCATGCTTTGGTCACTTCTTTGAAGCTCATATTTATATAGGCTCCCATATGTACAAAATTAAATTTGTTTTTGTCTTGTTAATTTGCTTATGTCAATTTAATTATAAGACCAGCCAAAGAATGTAGAAGGGAAGAAGGAAAAAGTTTTCTTCCCCTACAGAGTCGTAGGTTTAAAAATGTCTCACAACTTTCATCTGATTTATTTCACACATAAATATCAGCACAGCTGATATCCATCTGCCCTTTAAAAAGTGTTTGTATTCTAGAAGTCTGTAAGTTTTGAGGTAATTATAACATAAAGCCTTTTATTTGGGTCTGGTATTCTTAACACATTAGGAGAGTGGGGCAGGGAGTGGGGGTGAGGTCCAAGATATCCTGAAGCTGTACGGTAACTGACTCTGATGGTGGCTGACTTTGTTTTCCCACAATGATGTATTTAACCTGACAACATCCATCTTATTGTTAAATTTCTTTATTTTTTTAGCTGTTAAGATGACCTGAATTTGTTCCAGGTTCAGTTCTGCTTAAATGCATTTAGATGGCATTTAGGCCATTGCTCATTTTGGCTAAACTGTGGGGAAAGGGATGTGCTGATGGCTCAATCATTCTTTGATGAAAACAGAGAGTAGATATTGATTTTTTACAATAAAGGTCAATTTCCACATCTGTAAATTGAGCATGATGATACCTATTTCACAAGGCTGTGGTGAGGGATAAATGGGATGTCAGTTTACCACAGTGCCTGATATACAGTAGGTTCTCCATAAGTGTTTGTGGATCTGAATCAATTTAATTAAATAAGGGTGCTAGTCCAAAGATGCGTGGACAGCAAATTTTCTGACAAAGAATTTCTTTCTCAGGGACTACAGCAGATAAAATAGGAAGTTTTGATACAACCATGGAAAACGTAAGTCTGAAAAACAGAGGACTTAGATATCATTCCCATGTCCCTCTAAACTGCTCCAACCCCACTCAATTCTCTTCCATTGAGAAACCCTAGGTCTTCATCATGCGGTTTCTCCCCTGCTTCAGGAAGTGGTGAAAAGCCAAAGAGGAGTCAGAAAACATGTTAGAAGGTGTCTTTTCCTTCCTCGTTTAATGGAGCATCAGATCAGAAAACCACATTTCACTCTGGATAGCTACGTGGCCATACTGAAGTCACTTTGACATGTTAGGAATGAAACGAGAAGAGGACACTAAGAAAAAGGCTGAACACACCAGCGTCCTGTGAAACGTAATCAAGGACAGTACTGCAATGTGAAATAGAAGTCCAATAACTCCTACCTTAGAATATATGTCATATTTTTGCCCATCCACATCAGCACACCTAATCAAGACACTCTCAGTTTTGGCTGGATGACTGTAATCCATTTACATGTTTACCTACCTCCAGTCCTTTCTCTGCAGAGAAAGGAATCTTTTAACAAGGTAAGTGAGATAAGGGCCAGAATCTTTATTCTTGGCTCACCTGCTCTGGCCTGGCCTGCCTCTCCAAGCTCATCTTTGCTCACTCTCCTGGGGTCACACTGGCCTTCTTTTGGTTCCTCAAACACACATTTCTTCCTTTCTTTAGCTCTTTGCTTCCTCAGTGAAAATCCTACCCCTAATTTTCACCTAGATATCTCCTACTCATCTTTCAGGTTTAAGTTGAAATGTCACTTCCTGAAGGGTATTTAAACAGACCCCCTACTTTGTGCTTTCATGCACCCTACTCTTTTTCTTCACAACACTCATTGCAACTTGCAGTTTTATATTTATTTTACTGTTTAATGTCCATCGCTACCAGGAGAGAAAAGGCCCCACGAAGGCGGAGAACCTATTTTGTATACCACTCTATATACAGGACACAGTGCAGAGCTTGATTCGTTGCTGAGCAAGTGGAAGCAAAAAGGCATTTGTTAATCATATACAATTTTGTTGGAGAGATACTTTGGAGTACTACTAAAAACTTCTCTAAGCGATATTATATGGTTAGGGTCCTCTCTATAGAGACAGGCTTCCTTATTATAAGACTTCTATCTGAATGTTATTTTCAATCCACTGCAGTTCCCAATGATAAAGTATTTTTAATCACTGTCACATCTATCCAAAGTGTTTAGTGTCTATTCAAAGTGCTGAATTATCTGACATAAGCTTTGCTTGAGTTTACAGAACTTTGAACTTGGGGTTCTTTGTGACTCAGTTTCCCTATCAGTAAAAAGAGGGGTATGAACTGATTGCTCTTGAAGACTCTAATTCATAATTTCAGATAGCAGACTATATTACTATTTCTGTAAAAGATGTGAACCAGCAGCTCACACACAAACACACACACACATGCACACACACAAATGGCCAAAAAACTTCAGTAGTAACCAAAAAAGTAAATAAAAAAAATGAGACATTGTCTGCAGATCAGATTGGCAAAGATGGAAAAAAAAAATATATCCTTGTTTAGCAGTTTCAAGAAAAATTATTTTTTCACTGTACATTATTTGGGAGTGGCTATTTAGCAATATGTTTCAAAAGTCTTAAAAAGTATGATGCAGATTATATTTTTCAAAGACAGCCATGGCGGTATAATCCATAATTCCATCTGCTCTTCCTACAATGTGATGTTGATGCTCCTCCACTGAGAGGTGGGAGCTCTACTGGGATGCCTTCAGCTGCATGGAAGAAGTCTAGCTACCCCAAAATCAACATGCTAGAGAGACCACATACCAATAGAGAATGGTGTCTAAGGGGTCCAAGCTGTGCCAGCTCCCAGCTAGTTGACTCTTCCCAGCTCTAGCATCACACATGTAAGTAAAAGAGCCTTCGAAGATTCCAGCCTCCCATCCTCGAGCCAACCCAGCCCATATCAAGTGGAACAGAAATAAGCTATCCTAAGTGAGACATGCTTAGTCTGCAGATTCATGAGTAAAATAAATGTTGTTAGAAGTACTAAGTTTTTTTGTTTTTTTGTTTTTTTTTTAAGATTTTATTTCTTTATTTGACAGAGATAGAGACAGCCAGCGAGAGAAGGAACACAAGCAGGGGGAGTGGGAGAGGAAGAAGCAGGCTCACAGCGGAGGAGCCTGATGTGGGGCTCTATCCGTAACGCCGGGATCACGCCCTGAGCCGAAGGCAGACGCTTAACCACTGTGCCACCCAGGCGCCCCAGAAGTACTAAGTTTTAATCATGATGTTAAACTTCCACTGATGGGGCAGGTAGAACATAGGGATGAATTCTGAATTGTTAGTTAAAAAACAAAAAAAGAAGTACTAAGTTTTGGTGTGGCACCTGGGTGGCTCAGTCGGTTAAGCATCTGCCTTTCATTCAGGTAGTGATCCAGGGTCCTGGGATAGAACCCCTCATCAGGGTCCCTGTTCAGCAGGGAGCCTGTTTCTCCCTCTGCCTCTATCCCTCCCACCCCCACTCCAGCTCTCTCTTGCTTAAGCTCTCTCTCTCTCAAATAAATAAAAAAAAATCTTAAAGAAAAAGAAGTACTAAGTTTTGGCACAGTTGGTTATGTAGCAATAGATAACTAGAACATTATATATACTGCTGGATTAGAAGATAGCTATATGTATACATATATGTATACATATATGATAGAGATGTATAAATATGTAGAGATAGGTATAGATATATGTATAGATATAGCTATCTTTTAACCTAGCAGTTTCGGTTCTCGAAATCTGTGCTAAGAAAATATTTAGAAAATACACAAAAATAGCTACAGAGCATTATTAATAAAACCAAACATTTTGAAACCATCTAAAATGTTCAGCAACTGGCAACTGATTAAATATTTTATATTCATACACAATCAATCACCAGACAGCAATACAAAAAAGTGATGCACTTACTGACAAGTAAATGAATCATAAGTCATGAATCAAAAATTATAATTAATCCAAGTTTTTGCACTTAAAGGTCCATTTTTCTTTTCTTTTTTTTTTTTTTTAAGATTTTATTTATTTATTTGACAGAGATAGAGACAGCCAGTGAGAGAGGGAACACAAGCAGGGGGAGTGGGAGAGGAAGAAGCAGGCTCATAACGGAGGAGCCTGATGTGGGACTCGATCCCAGAACGCTGGGATCACGCCCTGAGCTGAAGGCAGACGCTTAACCGCTGTGCCACCCAGGCGCCCCTAAAGGTCCATTTTTCTTATAATTTTTTATAGGCCCTTATGTGAAAATAAATGGACCTGAGGTGTAAAAGCTAGATTAGTATTCATATTCATTTGTTCATGAATATTCATCATTGGTTCATGCCCAGCTATCCTTAAATTATTTATTTATTTATACAAATATATTAAAGCATATTGGTTGGTTTTAACAAAAATTATACTCTACAAATTACTCTGCAATTTGCTTTTTCATTTCATAATTATCATGGATTTATTATGTATATCATATCATCTCTCTCCAGGTCATAGATTTGGATTTAACTCGTTCTAATTGCTTACCATAATTTATTCAAACTTTTCTCCTATCGATGGATATTCAGGTTATTCTAGATTTTTCCTTTATATCACTACAAGCAATGCTCAAATTAATGTTTTGGTTCATATATCTTTGGGCACGGGTGCTCCTATTTCTATAACATAAGAGTGGGTTTGCTGGGTCAGTAAATCTTAATATACATTGTTAGATTATTTTCTAAAAGGGATACAGCAATTCATATTCCCACCAGCAATCTCCCTGGACCCTTACCAGCAACACATTCTCTCTCTCCCTCCCTCCCTCTCATGGGTGGAAAACTGTCTCAATGTTATATACTTTTCATATATTTAGGATATAAACCACTTGTCATATGCTGCAAGTATTTTTTCCATTTGCCACTAAACTTTTCTCATGGCATACTTTGTAGCACAAAAGTCTTAAATTTTTTATGTCAAATCTATCAATCTTTTCCTTTATGGCTGCTTAGACCTTTGTCTTAAAATCACAGTATGCTGTCAATGATTAGCATTTGTGGGTGTGGGTGTGGTTGAAGAGACTCACCTGGACAGGACTATCCTTTCTACACTGAGCAAGTACAAACATAAATTACTACTTTGCTGCCACTGTCCAGAGAGACTGTGTATCTGTGTGACTGGGTGCTCTAGACAAGTGGTTTGTCTGACACCTTTGTTCAAAACAAGCAATTTCATTCCTCGAACTTAGCTTTACTGATGGAGATGTGAGCTGGAATATAATGAATCTGTAGCACTATAAACATGCTAATCTATTTCTTGTTCCTTCAAGGAAATAAAAGTAACCTTCAAAATAATCTTTCTATAGCCATCTCATAAAATGCAAGTTTCTAAGTTCTATAATGTTTCATTGTTACTAAACAGAAATTTAGTTTATGCAAATCCAGGCGGCTCCAGCTTTAGGTATCTCATCTGTCTTTGATGAAAGGCTTGACTTGACAAATACCCCAAGATTTATTGCTTTATGGCATCTGGTCAGCTATGAATTAATAAGAGCCTCTACATTTTCTTTCCCTATTTTCATTGTATTTTTTCAAGCACATAATCTTGCATTTTTCTCTATCAAGTGAAAGTAGGGTGAGGCATTTTAATTATTTTAAAATCTATAGTTTGCAGACACCTTAAAATAGTCAATTTTATCATAAGTTTACAAATGTCAATGAATTGTTGAAAACATGCCCTTAAGCAGAAAAGGGCTCTCCCCCGTGAATAAGATCAGAGGGCAGAGCAGAGGGCATTATGTGCTTAATCCCTTATGTAGTGCTTGGGAGGAAATTGGCGGGCTCCCTTTATTTTTTTTTTTTAAGATTTTATTTATTTATTTGACAGAGAGAGAGAGAGCCAGTGAGAGAGGGACCACAAGCAGGGGGAGTGAGAAAGGAAGAAGCAGGCTCGCAGGGAGCCCAATGTGGGGCTCGATCCCAGGACCCTGGGATCACGCCTTGAGCCGAAGGCAGACGCTTAATGACTGCGCCACCCAGGTGCCCATCCCTTCACTTTAATACTACCTTTATGATAATTTCTATGTCTGCATTTTCAGCCTTAATCTTCCACCTAAGTTCTAATTGTCTACCAAAACTTTTCTGCTTCAGTCATATATATTTATGATTCATATATATATACACACATACACACACATATATATATGACTCAGTCACATATATTATATACGTCATATACAATTATGCCATGAAAGCAAATCAATCAACATCCCTACCATTTCTCAATTTCTGTCGATGGCACCATGAGGACTTTAAATCTTATAGTCACCTTTGCCCCCACCTTTTCTTCACCCTGTCAAATCCCTTGATTTTTAAGCCATTTATTCATTCAAAAAACATTTATTGCACATCTATTATGTATTTTTCATTATGGTAAAATACATGTAACATAAAAATTTACCATTTTAACCATACCAAAGTGTACAGTCCAGTGGCATTAAGCACACTCACACTGTTGTACAACCATTACCACTATCCATCTCCAGAACATCTTCATCATCTCAAATTGAAATTCTGCACCCATTAAACAGTAACTTCCCATTCCTACTTCCCCTTCAGGCCCTGGCAACCATCAATCTACTTTCTATGAATTTGACTACTTTAGGTATAATAAATACCATTACTTATTAATTTTTTTGCATATCCTTAAGTATTTCTCTATGAAATATAGTGTTTATTCAATAAATGTTCTTTAGTGAATTAATTGTTGAAACATCAATTTTATAGTTGCTTGAATGTAATAAATGAAAAACTAAATTTCTCGGTCAAAGAACAGCCAGATTTTAATACTTTTTTATATACTGGCAAATTTTACTCCAGAAAGATGACAACTGTTAAGAGAGATTGCATTTATCTATACCATATCATTATTTATGCATACAAACCAGCTGCTGATTTGTAGGTGAAAATGTTCACCCTTGTTTCAATTTGCTAATATTTATCTATAAGTGAGTTTGAAAAAAAATGAGGTTGATTTTTTATTATTTATTTGCTTATAAGCCATTTTCATTCCTTCTTCTAGCTCTTTTTGTACCAAATTTGTATAGCACACGATTAGTAATCCATGATAAACTTTTATTTATACTCAACAATATGGCACTTTATCATCTTAATGTATGATGTGGTTATGTGTGTGGCTGCTACGATTTGTGTAGCTTATGTGGAGGCTTGGCTGGGCTCTGATGAGATCCCACTGTTGGTTTTATAATCCCAGAATACTATATTATTATTCACTAATTTTTTTTCCAGGTATGTATGAAAGATAATTTTATTTCCTTTTTCTCCCTTATTTTCCTACATATTTTTAAGTTGAATTTAAGCTAATCAATATAGGAAACAAACTGATTATACATCATCAATGTAAAGGGAGATATAATCCAGTTATATATAATTAGTGGATGATTTGATTCAAGAAATAAAAGATTATCAAAGGCTAGGGTAGAGTGCTGCTCTGATAGGATTCCAACTGTAGTTCTTACACGAGTATTTTTAATGTGGTTTAGAGGATACTTCTTTAGCTGTAGTTATCCCCTGTATAAAATGTGTGCAAACTCAGAAGGAGGGTATCAACTTGGCAGATCATAAACACAAGAATGTCTACCAGGAGCCCAGGACAGTGCCCTTATTCCAGATCTTCCTCATAAGGACTATTCATTCTATGCATTCAACAAGTACGTGAGTACCCACTAGGTGCTAAGGATATAAGAAAGACGGTATTCCAGAAATTGGGCCCAAGATGGCAGTATAGGAACATCCTGAGCTCATCCCTTCCCATGGACACACTGAATCTCTGCCTACATATACAGCAATGCCTCCTGAAGAACTGAGGGCTGACTGGACAGTTTCTGTGCAACACAGAGGAACCACAAAGAAAAGGGCAGGAGAGATGGAGACACGGCAATGGCAGAAACACCACCCCCCACCCTCCAACCCATAATAGGGAAGGATATCACTGAGGGGCCAAGCACAGATTCACCTGACCTGGGACACAGAAACAAAACAAAACAATCCCAAAAAACCAACAGTGGTTTAAAGGGAAACTATAAGTAAAGGAAACCCAGCTACAAACTCTAGAGCATCTACCAAACAGTGGGAAAACTACTGGAACTCTCACTTTCTCCAGGGTCAAAGGAACTGGTGAGCACCATTGTTGATGTATCCTCTCCTCCCTTAAAACAGAGAGGGGAGAAGAATTAGGCACGCTAGTCAGCCTGATAGGGCTACCACAGTCAGCTCTGGGCCCCCAAGCCCACACCAGTTCCAGCTGTCCCTACAAGGCAGCCTCCTGCCTGCACCCACCCTAGCTGTCCTCTGGGGGACACCCACCCTAGCTGTCCCTCCCTGCAGAGATTGCCTCAGCTCACGCTGACTCCAGCTCCAGCTCCAGCTGTCTTATTAGGGTGGCCCAGACATGGGGCATGCCAAGATCTCTCAGCCCTACCTACTCCAGCTCTAGCCAGCCAACCAAAGTTGCCAGGCACATGCGATCTACACAGAACACATTCCTACACAAGGCCACTCATTTGAGACTGAGAGTGGCAGCTGTTCCACCTAATTCATAGGAACAAAAACAGAAAGCAAAAAATGAAGAGATAAAGGAGTATGTACCAATGAAAGAATAAGACAAATTTCAGGGCAAAAAACAAAACAAAACAAAAACACCTAAACAAAACAGAGATAAGCAATTTACCTGATAAAGAGTTCAAAGTAATGGTCATAAAGATGCTCACCAGACTTGAGACAGGAGTGGATGAACTCAGTGAGAACTTGAACAAAGAAATAGGAAATATTAAAAAGAACTAGTCAAGGGCACCTAGCTGGCTCAGTCAGAAGACTATGTGACTCTTGATCCTGGGGTCCTGAGTTTGAGCCCCACGTTGGGTGTAGAGATTACTTAAATAAAAATTTAAGAAAAAGAACTAATCAGAACTCAACAATACAATAGTTGAAATGAAAAATACACTAGAGTAAATCAATAACGGATCAGAAGCTGCAAAAGAAAGAATTAGCAAGCTAGAAGACAGGGTAGTGGAAAGTACCCAAGCAGAACAGCAAAAAGGAAAAATAAAATTTAATAAGGATAGGTTAATAAATCTCTGGGACAATATCATATGTACGATCATTCGCATTATAGGGGTCCCAAAAGGAGAAGAGAGAAAAAAAAGAGGCAGAAAACCTTTTTGAAGAAATAATAGATGAAAAATTCCCAAGCCTGGGGAAGGAAACATACATCTGAGTCCGAGCACGGACAACACCAAACAAGATGAACCCAAGGAGGTCCACATCAAGACACGTAATAATTAAAATGTCAAAAATCAAAGATGAAGAAAGAATCTTAAAAGTAGCAAGAGAGAGGCAAGTAGGTACATAGGGAAAAAACCCCATAACGCTATCGGCTGATTTTTTTCAGAAGAAACTTTCCAGGCTAGAAGGGAGTGATACAATAGAGTCAAAATGCTGAAAAGAAAAATAAAAATCTACAACCAAAAATACTCTACTCAGCAACGTTATCAATAAGAATTGAAGGAGAGGGGTGCCTGAGGGGCTCAGTTGGCTAAGTGTCTGACTCTTGATCTCAGGGTTGTGAGTTCAAGCCTGCCTTGCACTCTACACTGGGCACTTACTTAAAAAAAAAAAAAAAAAAAAAGAATTGAAGGAGAAATAGAGTTTCCAGGACAAAAAAAAAGTTAAAGGAGTTCATTACAAAAAGCCTTACGAAAAAATGTTAAAAGGGCTTCTTTAAGCAAAAAAGAAAAGTAAGAAGTAAGAAAATCATGAATTTATGAAAATTACAAAAGAAAAAAATTCACTGGTAAAAGCAAACATATATAGTAAAAGTAGCTCAATCATTTATAAAGCTAGTATGAAGGTTAGAAACAGAAGTAGTAACAGCAATTATATCTACAAAAATTAGTTAAGAGATACACAATATTTAAAAATATAAAAGATTATGTCATACACATAAAACACTGAGGGGGGAGTAAAAATGTGGTGCTTTTAGAATGTGTTCGAACTTAAGTGACCATCAGCTTAATATAAACTGCTATATACACAGGATGCTATATACACAGGATGCTATTTATGAGCCCCCTGGTAACCACAAAGCAAAAACCTGTAATAGGATACACAAAATGTAAAGAGAAAGGAATTCAAATATAACACTAAAAGTCATCAAAGCACATGGGAGGAGAAGAAAGAAACAGAGAATAGCTACAAAAAACCCCAGAAAATAAGTAATGGCAATCAGTCAAATAATTTAAATGTAAATGAACCTAATGACCCAATCAAAAGACACAGAGTGACTGAATGGATAAAAAAAAACAAGACTTATCTATATTCTGCATACAAGGGATTCAATTCAGACCTAAAGACACACAGACATTGAAAATGAAGAGATGTAAAAAGATTTTACATGCAAATGGAAGCTAAATTTAAAAAAAAAGCTAAGGTAGCAATATTTGTTTATCAGACAAAATAGACTTTAAAGCAAAGACTGTAGCAAGAGACAAAGAGCAGCTTTATGTAACAATAAAGAGATCAATCCAACAAGAGGATATAACAATTTTATGTATCTATGCATCCATCATGGGAGCACCTAAATATATGAAGCAATATTAACAGACATAAAAGGAGAAATTGACAGTAATACAATACCTGTGGGGGACTTTAGCACCCCACTTATATCAATAGATAGATCATCCGGACAGAAAATCAGTATGGAAATTGGCTTTGAACAACACATTAGACCAGATGGATTTAACAGACATATATAGATCATTCCATCCAAAAACAGAATACAGATTCTTTTCAAGTACACATGGAATATTCTTCGAGATCACAAGTTATCCCATAAAGCAAGTCTCAATAAATTTAAGAAGATTAAAATTACATCAAGCATCTTTTCCAAACAAGGTTATGAAACTAGAATGAATTACAAGGAAAAAAATGTGGAAAAACTCAAGCATGTGGAGGCTAAACAACATGCTACTAAACAATCAGGGATCAATGAAGAAATCAAAGAGGACATAAAAAAATACATGGAGACAAATGAAAATGCAAACACAGCAGTTCAAAATCTTCGGGATGCAGCAACAGCCGTTCTAAGAGTGAAGTTTATAGTGTAACAGGCCTACCTCAAAGGAACAACAACAAAAAAAGCTCAAACAATCTAACCTCACATCTAAAGGAACTAGAAAAAGACAAACAAACAAACCCCAAAGTGAGTAAAAGGAAAGAAATCATACAGATCGAGAGGAAATAAATGAAATAGAGACTAAAAAAACCACAACAGAATGGATCGATGAAATCAGGAACTGGTTCTCTGAAAAGATCAATAAAATTGATAAACATTTAGCCAGACTCATCAAAAAAAAAAAAAAAAAGAAAGAAAAAAGGAGAGAGGAAGCAAATAAAATCAGAAATGAAAGAGAAGTTACAACTGACACCACAGAAACAGAAAAAAGAGACTAATATGAAAAATTATATGCCACCAAAATGAACAACTTAGAAGAAATGGATAAACTCCTAGAAACATACAGTTTTCCAAAACTGAATCAGGAAGAAATAGAAAATATAGAAGAGACTAATTAGTAATGAAATTGAATCAGTAATCAAAAAACTCCCAACAAACAAAAGTCCAGGACCAGATGGCTTCACAAGTGAATTATACCAAATATCTGAAGAAGACTTAATACCCACTCTTCTCAAACTATTCTAAAAAACTGTAGAAAAACGAATGCTTCCAAATTCATTTTTTTAAAAGATTTTATTTATTTAGTTGACAGAGACAGAAACAGCAAGAGAGAGAGGGAACACAAGCAGGGGGAGTGGGAGTGGAAGAAGCAGGCTCCCAGCGGAGGAGCCTGATGTGGGGCTCGATCCCATAACACCAGGATCATGCCCTGAGCCCAAGGCAGACGCTTAACGACTGAGCCACCCAGGCGCCCCCCAAATTCATTTTTGAGGCCCACTTTACCCTGACACCAAAACCAAAGGGACTACAAAAAAATAAAATCATAGCTCAATTTCCTGGATGAATATAGATACATGTGTTCAAAATATTAGCAAACGAAATTCAGCAATACATTACAAAGATCATTCATGACAATAAGGTGGGATTTATTCCAGGGATGCAAGGATGGCTTACTATCCATAAATCAATCAATGTGATACACCACATTAACAAGATAAAGGATGGGGCGCCTGGGTGGCTCAGTCGTTAAGAGTCTGCCTTCGGCTCAGGGCATGATCCTGGTGTTATGGGATTCAGCCCCACATCAGGCTCCAACGCTGGGAGCCTGCTTCTTCCTCTCCCACTCCCCATGCTTATGTTCCCTTTCTCGCTGGCTGTCTCTCTGTCAAATAAATAATAAAATCTTTAAAAATAAATAAATAAAGGATAAAAATTATATAATTATCTTAATAGATACAGAAAAATCATTTGACAAATTTCAGTATCTATTCATAATAAAAACTCTCAACAAAGTGGGCTTAGAGAGAATATATCTCAACATAAGAAAGGGCTTATATGAAAAATCCACAGGTACTCTATGGTGAAAAGCTAAAAGCTTTCGCTCTAAGATCAGGAACAAGACAAAGATGTCCATTACTGCCACTATTATTCAATGAGGTACTAGAAGTCTTAGCAACAGCAATTAGACAAGAGAAAAAAAAATGCATCCAAATTGGTAAGAAAGAAGTAAAACTGTCACTATTTGCAAATGACATGATACTATAGATTGAAAACCCTAATGACTCCATCAAAAAACTATCAGAACTAATAAATCAATTGAGTGAACATGGCACAAAATCAATATATGGAAATCTGTTGCATGTCTATGAAGAAAATAGAACAGAATAACAAAACAGCAGAAAGGGAAATTAAGAAAACAATCTCATTTATAATTGCATTGAAAAGAATAAAATGCCTAGGAATAAATTTAACCAAGGAGGTGAAAGACCTGTATTCTGGAAACTCTAAGACGCTGATAAAAGAAATTAAAGACAACAAAAATGAGTGGAAAGATATACCATGTTCTGGATTGTAAGGATTAATATTGTTAAAATGTCCATGCTACCCAAAGCAATCTATAGATTCAATGTAGTCATTATCAAAATTCCAATAGTATTTTTTACAGAACTGGAACAAATAATCACAAATTTGTATGGAACCACAAAAGACCCCAAATAGCCAAAGCAATCTTGAGAAAGAAGAACAAAGCAAAAGGTATCACAATCCCAGATTTCAAAATACACTACAAAGTTATAGTAATGAAAGCAGTTACTGGCACAACAATAGACACATCAGTGCAGTGAAACAGAGAGCACAGAAATAAATGCACGTTTATATAGTCAACTAATCTATTACAAAGGAGGCAAAAATATACAATGGAGAAAAGACAGTCTCTTCAATAAATGGCGTTGGGAAAACTGGAAAGCTACATGCAAAAGAATGAAACTGGATCATTCTCTTACACTTTTCACAAAAATAAATCCAAGTTCGATGAAAGACCTAAATGTGAAGCCTGAAACCATAAAATTCAAGAAAACATAGGTAATAATTTCTTGGAGATCAGTCTTAGCAATATTTGTCTGTATATGTCTCCTTAGGCAAGGGAAACAAAAACAAAAATAAAACTATTGGGACTACATCAAACTAAAAAGCTTTTGCACAGCAAAGGAAATCATCAACAAAATGAAAAGGCAACCTACTGAATAGGAGAAGATAATTGCAAATGACATACCTGGTAAGGGGTTAATTTCCAAGATATATAAATACTTAAACAACTTGACACCAAAAAAACTCAAATAATCCAATTTAAAACATGGGCAGATGACCTGACAAGACATTTTCCAAAGAGGACATATATAGATGGCCAAGAGACACATCACTAACCATCAGGGAAATGCAAATCAAAACCACAATGAGATATTACCTCACACCACTGGTGTGAAGTATCTAAAAGACAAGAAATAACAGATGTTGGCAAGAATGTAGAGAAAAAAGGAACCCTTGTGCACTGTAAGTGTAAATGTAAACTGTTGCAGCCACTATGGAAAACAGTATGGAAGTTCTTCAGAAAATTAAAAAAAACAAAACCATACAATCTAATAATTCCATGGCTGGGCATTTACCTAAAGAAAACAAAAACAGTAATTCAGAAAGATATATGCACCCCTATGTTTACTGTAGCATTATTTACAATAGTCAAGATACAGAAGCATCAACAGATGAGTGTCCATCAACAGATGAATAAATGAAGAAGATGTGATATATATATATATATATATAATGGAATATTACTCAGCCATAAAAAAAATGAAATCTTGCCACTTGCAACAACATGGGTGGACCTAAAGAACATTATGCTAAGTGAAACAAGTTAGAGAAAGCCAAATCTATATAATTTAACTTACATGTGGAATCTAAAAATAAAACAAAACAGAAACAGACTCATAAATACAGAGAATGAACTGGTAGATGCCAGAGGGGATGGGGGTGGTGGAATGGACGAAATAGATGAAGGGGATTAAGAGGTACAAATATAAGGGAATTAAGAGGTATACAATAACCAATTCACAGGGATGAAAAGTGCAGCATAAGGAATATAGGCAATAATATTGTATGGTGACAATAACTTTGTATGGTGATAGACAATGACTATACTTATCACGGTAATAAGCACTGCATAATGTATATAATTGTCAAATCACTATGTTGTACATCTAAAACTAATATAATATAAAACATAATATTATATTATATTATAGTCAACTATAATATTATAGTCAACTATACTTCAATTAAAAATAAAATTAAGGGGTGCTTTGGTGGCTCAGTTAAGCATCCAACTCTTGATTTCAGCTCAGATCATGATCTCAGGGTTGTGAGATTGAGCCCCACACAGAGCCTGCTTAAGTTTTTCTCTCTCCCTCTCCCTCTGCCCCCCACTGTGCTCTCTCTCTCTCTCTAAGTAAGTAAGTAAATAAATAAATAAATTTTAAAAAGTATTCCTTCCCAGGGAACTTTTGGTCCAGGGTGGGAAAAAGAGCAGTAGAAAGTTATAATACAGTGTGATAAGTGCTATAATGGGGAAGTACGGAGTGACACTGAAGTATACCCAAGGGCTGGCTTAATAAGTGAATTCATAAGAGATTCAATTCTACTTTTATGAGTGAAATATGATCAAATCCTTAAAGTATTCAACAGCACTTTACTATTACACTCAATCACATATAATTTAGGAAACTATAGGAGTTATTTTTTTCTTAAGACTTTATTTATTTATTTGAGAGAGAGGGAGAATCTGGAGCAGACTGCAGTGAATGCAGAGCCAGACGCGGGGCTCCACCCCACGATCCCGAGTCATGACCTGAGCCAAAACCAATAGTCAGATGCTTAACTGATTAAGCCACCCAGGTGTCCCTATAGGAGTTCTTTCAAAATTTTTGAAGTATTAAATACACACAGAAAGTGAACATATTAAGATATGAGTTTTTACAAACTGACACAGCTGTATAACCAGCACCCAGATCAAGAAATCAAACAGTACTACCATCTAGAAGTCCTTCTTATGCTCCCTTATCCTGATTTATAATAGCACAGATTGGTTTTTCCTATACTTTTCAAATTTTTTTATTTTTTTAAAAAGATTTTATTTATTTATTTGTTAGAGAGAGCGAGCACGTGCAAGCAGGGGGAGCAGCAGGCAGAGGGAGAAGTAGGCTCCCCACTGAGCAAGGAGCCCGATGCAGGACTCGATCCCAGGACTCTGGGATCATGACCTGAGCCGAAGGCAGATGCTTAACCGACTGAGCCACTCAGGCGCTCCTATATATATATATTTTTAGTAGGCTCCCCACCCAGCGTGGAGCCCAATGCAGGGCTTGAACTCAAAACCCTGAGATCAAGACCTGAGCTGAGATCAAGAGTTGGACATTGAAGTGACTGAGCCATCCAGGTGCTCCAGTTCTTCCTATACTTTTTAATGGAATCATGTTTTGTGTCTGGCTTTAATTGTGGATTGTTAATTATTACTGCTGTTTTGCATTGTTTCTGTGAATCCACATATTTATTTTAAAATATAGGTATCTTGGTAGTTTCTAGTTTGAGGCCACTATTAGTATTACTCCTGTAACATTTCACAACATGTGCTTCTGTGAATATATGCATGCATTTCTGTTCGATACTCAGATAGCAGTGGAGCTGCTGGATCCTAGAGTGTGCATACATTCAGCCTCAGAACACAGGCAGTGGGAGTTTTAATATCATACAAAAAAAGCAGAAATAGCACTTGAGAAAACATCCACGCTCTAAGATTAAATAAAAAACCCAGGATATAAAACTATATATATTCAAAACTATGTGGGTTTTTTTTTAATCTTTAAAAATTTTTTAAAGAAAACTCTATGCTCAACATGGGGCTTGAACTCACGACCCTGAGATCAAGAGTCACATGCCCTACTGACTGGGCCAGCCAGGAGCCCCCAGAACGATAAACTATCACAGCACACAGGTAAATAACCTAGAAGGAAAATAAATCAGAAAGGTAAGAGTGACTGTCTTTGAGTAGAGGATCTGTTAGCAATTTCTTTTCAACTTTTCTGTATTTTCTAGGACTATCGAGCATATTAAATCTCATATATATATATATATGTTTTAAGATTCTATTTATTTATTTGAGAGAGAGGGAGAATGAGAGAGAGAGAGAGAGAGTATGAGAGGGGGAAAGTCAATGGCAGAAGCAGACTCCCTGCTGAGCAGGGAGCCCGATGCTGGACTCGATCCCGGAGCTCCAGGATCATAACCTGAGCCGAAGGCAGTTGCTTAACCAACTGAGTCACCCGGTGCTCTAAACCTCATATATATTTTGATCCCAATCCACAGAGTACCAAAGTGAAGATAGTTACGATGTTCAGAAGCTATGACATTCTCCAGTCTGCAAGGAATTTTGTGAAAGTTTGCTGAATGACTAATAGAGAATTCTATGTCACACACCTATCCCATGTTTATATATGTTCTTTTTTTAAATTTAAATTCAATTAGCCAACATATACAACATTAGTTTCAGATGTAGTGTTCAATGTTTCATCGGTTGTGTAAAACACCCAATGCTCATCACATCACATGCCCTCCTTATGTTTTGTGGCAAAGTCTTAGACTCATAGAAAATCAGAATTGGAAAAAATGATAGGACTCATCTGGTCCTCTTGCTTTCAAATATTTTTAGCTCTGGAAACCTTTATTTGAAATTTCATATGGAAACCCAATATATACAAGTGAGAGACCAGGAGCTTTTTGAAGAGGCTTTGGGAGTCAGAGCCCTGTCAGCTTAGCCCTCTAAGGTAAACAGTTTCAAAATGTCAAGAATCTTTAAGAGATACTGTTTGAAAACCATTGATCCAATTCAATCCATTCATATTCTGGAAAAAGAAGCTGAAGCAAGGCCATAAAGCTAGTTAGCTACAGAACCAGATTTTCTGACCTGCAGTCTAATGTTTTCCAACACATCACTGCTTTTCAACGTGACCTAATGCTCTCCAATCACAGCACCAATGCTTATGCATTGCCTTCCCTATGTCTCCACCCAGGCCAGCACAGACAAACAGCAGTGCCCAGAACATCCTTTTTTTTTTTTTTTAATCAAACTGATATATACCTGCTGCTCAATTGGAAAAGGCCAGATGACCACGCAAGGTTAATCATATACAGAAAAAGGTATGCACGCTTTTTATAAAAGGAGCTAAGGATCATCTCAGTCTCCATATCTAACCTCCTCAGGGGCACCAAGGACATTTCCCGGTACCAGTAGGGGTAGAGTAAGAACTTAAACAATAAAGCAGCTGGGTATGTAATGGGCTTAAAACCAAAAGCAGGAAAAAGACCTATACTGAAGCTTCTTCCTGCCCAGGGCAATCAATGAGGTGAACAGATGGGAAGGGAAGCAGATAATTTTCAGGCTTTAAAGAGAAGATAAGCAATATGAAGAAATAATAAGTAGTAAACCCCCGGTGAAGGGGCAAACACAAGGGCATGTTGTTTTTCTTTTTTCCAAAAGATACTTTTAGGGCTGGCAGTAACCGTTCAGAGTGTTACCCTGTAGTTGTTTTTCCATCATTATAAAGGAACTGAGTACTAGAGAGATAGAATAAAAAATCCAGAATGAAATTACAGAGCAGAGGCATCAATGGAAGCAAGAAGGATGAAAATGAGCTCCCAAATTCTGGCACATGTCTTACCCAAGCTGAGTTTATAAAAAGGCAAGCTTCCCTTTATTCATAGGGTTGTGTGCCATACATTTAGAATTGCTGCTTATAATGAGGATCATGAGATGGCATTTGTATCAGCAAGAAAGGATCAGGGTATATGTTCAGTGACATTTTGTTGTGGGTTTTTGACTGTGTTGGAGTTATTTCTCCATTGGTAATCCACACACAGCACAGCACAGGCCCTCCTCTGTTGATTCACATGCTACTGACCGGGCCTGTCCTATGTGCAGTTATAATTCATTTTGTTCACACCTGCAAGCATACTCTTCCTGCATCACCACTGTCATAATGTCATCGTAATTTCTGACATTTGCTGAAAACTTTATGACTTTCAAAACATTTTTGGCATCTGTTTTCTCACTTTACCCTCATGATGTCTCTATGATGTGTACCTGCCATTGGACCGATAAAGAAACTTATGCTCTGCATTATCAACAACAGCCAGACTATGGAAAGAGCCCAAATGTCCATCAACTGATGAATGGATAAAGAAGATGTGGTATATATACAGAACAGAATATTACTTGGCCATCAAAAAGAATGGAATCTTGCCATTTGCAATGACACGGACAGAGCTACAGGATATTATGCTAAGTGAAATAAGTCAGTCAGAGAAAGACAAATACCATATGGTTTCACTCATATGCGGAATTTAAGAAACAAAACAGATGAACATATGGGAAGGGGAAAAGAAAAAAAAAAGTTGAACAAAGAGCAGTACTTTGTTTTCCTCTGTGTTAGACACGCAGATGTTCATGGAAAAATTTACTTTTACCATCGAAGGATTGCCAACAGAAACAAAACAAATATAAATCAACACACAAACTATAAAATACTCATGGGTATAGCAAATTTAACAATTATGGTTTACTAAGTTATATTGAATATTGAGTCAGAAGTGGTCGCGTCATGACCGTTGCGTGAAGATAGAACTGCATACCAAAGTCCAAGCCTTGAAGGCCGTACATGGAATGCCCAGAGGATGCCTTGAGCAAGGAGCCAGCGTATTATATACAGAAGTGTGAGAGAAGCTAAACAGCAGAGCAAGACCAGAGGAGGAACTGGAAAGCCATACGATGCTGTGGTACAATTCCTCCAAAGGACATTAGGAAACATCCGATGGAGTATATGTTTAGTAGAAAGTAAGCTGTAATAGAGAATGATGGACTTATCTTAAATTCAAGCCTGCCGCTATTAATTATAAGTCTTGGGATCCTCACTCACAGTCCTAGAGCATTAGTTTCTTTTCTTTTCTTTTCTTTTTAATATTTGGTTTCTGAGAGAAAGTCAGTGATTCATCACTGACATACATTTCCTGGTTGCTCATCAACAAACCTTTTCTTTTAATCTATTTTTTTAAGATGTATTTATTTCTTTTTATTTATTTTTAAAGATTTTATTTATTTGACAGACACGAGAGCACTTTCACCAGCCGTACCAGCAGGCTTCACCTCAGGACCCGGGATTGTGAGCTGAAGAGCAGACCGAGCCACCCAGCCACCTAAAAGATGTAGTTATTTATGACAGTAGCAGCATGCTGTGTGAGAGAGAATCTCAAGCAGACCTCTCAATGAGTGCAGATGTGGGGCTTGATCTCATCACCTGAGATCATGACCGGTGCTGAAATCAAGAGCAGACCCTGAACTGATTGAGCCATGCGGGTGCCCCACAAGTGCTCTCTTTAATATCCATCACCAATATAACTCATCCTCACTCACCTCCCTTCATCAACCCTCAGTTTGTTCTCTTTGATTAAGAGTCTCTTGTGGTTTGGGGTGCCTGAGTAGCTCAGTGGTTAAGTGACTGACTCTGATTCAGCTCAGGTCTTGATCTCAGTGTCATGAGTTCAAGCCCTGCATTAGGCTCCATGCATGGAGTTTACACAAAAAAAAAAAAAGGTCTTTTAGGTTTGTTTCTCTCTCC
>NW_024426996.1:39252545-39263127 GCF_017311325.1 Ursus maritimus
TTTTTTTTTTTTTTTTGTGGTAAGCTCCATGCATGGAGCCTAATGCAGGGCTTGAACTCATGACACTGAGATCAAGACCTGAGCTGAGATCAAGAGTCAGTCACTTAACCAACTGAGCTACTCAGGCACCCCAAACCACAAGAGACTCTTAATCAAAGAGAACAAACTGAGGGTTGATGAAGGGAGGTGAGTGGAGGATAGGTTATATTGGTGATGGATATTAAAGAGAGCACTTGTGGGGCACCCGCATGGCTCAATCAGTTCAGGGTCTGACTCTTGATTTCAGCACCGGTCATGATCTCAGGGTGATGAGATCAAGCCCCACATCAGGCTCTGCACTCATTGGGAAGTCTGCTTGAGATTCTCTCTCTCCCGCTCCCCCTACTCATGCGTGCTCTCTTGCACATGCTCTCTTTCTCTCTCAAATAAATAACTACATCTTTTAGGGTCGCCTGGGTGGCTCAGTCATTAAGCATCTGCCTTCAGCTCAGGTCATAATCCCAGGGTCCTGGGATTGAGCCCTGCATTGGGCTCCCTGCTTGGTGGGAAGCCTGCTTCTCCCTCTCCCACTCCCCCTGCTTGTGTTCCCTCTCTCACTGTGTCTCTCTCTGTCAAATAAATAAAATCTTTAAAAATAAATAAATAAGTAAATAAATAAATACATCTTAAAAAAATAGATTAAAAGAAAAGAGGGCCTTTGTTGTGATGAGCACCAGGTGTTGTATGTCAGTGATGAATCACTGAACTCTACTCCAGAAACCAAATATTAAAAAAAAAAAAGAAAAGAAAAGAAAAGAAACTAATGCTCTAGGACTGTGAGTGAGGACTCCAAGACTTATAATTAATAAGCGGCTAGGTGGAAACAAGAACCTTGAACTTTAAGATTTTAGTCCATCATTCCTCTATTACAGCTTACTTTCTACTAAAACACATATAACACCATCAGATGTTTCCTAATGTCCTTTGGAGGAACTGTACCACAGCCGCCATGTGGCTTTCCAGTTCCTCCCGCTCTGGTGCCTTCTGCTGTTTAAGCTTCTCTCACACTTCTGTCTAATACACGCTAGCTCCTTGCTCAAAACAATACCCTCACCTGGAACGTCCTCCTTTCTTTTCATTTCACCAAATTCTGTACAGCCTTCAAGGCTTGGCACAGGTGTCTGACAGATACAATCTTCCACCAAAAGCAATTCATGTCTGAACCACACATTCTGACATTTCATTATATTCAATATAACTTAGTAAACCATAATTGTTAAATTATTTGCTATACCACATGAGTTATTTTATATTTGTTTAATGTGTTATTTTATATTTGTTTTGTTTCTGTTAAAGACCAAATCCTTCAGTGGTAAAAGTGGTAAAATACACTTTTTCCATGAACATGTACTAGTGTCTAACACAGAGGAGACAATAACAAAAGTACATGCTCTTTGTTTTTGTTTCAATACAGTACCTAGTATTATATGAAGACGTGGTCATCGAAATGACTGAGGTGAGGAAAATAAGGCAGAATTTCAGTCTTAAAGGAACTGGGGTACCAGGAGGGCTCCAAGGTAGGGAGTCACCTCCTGAAACTATGTACACAATGAAAGCAGAACAAGCAGCAAGGCTGATTTGATGCTCCTTATACATGTCCTGCTTAAGAAAGGAGACTAGTGGGGCGCCTGGGTGGCTCAGTCGATTAAGCGTCTGCCTTCGGCTCAGGTCGGGTTCAAGCCCCACACTGGGCTCCCTGCTCAGCAGGGAGTCTGCTTCTCCCTCCCCCTCTGACCCTCCGCCCCACCTGTGCATGTGTGCTTTCTCTCTCCCCTTCTCAAATACATAAATAAAATCTTAAAAAAAAAAAAAAAAGACTAGCTTCAATAGTGGACTCTAGGTGGGCATTAAGTAGCTGCTAAGAGAGAGAAGGAAAGGGAGAGAGAAAAAGAACAGAAGTGTGTTAGCTGTGTCCTAAAACACAGTTACCTTCTGTAGGACAGCTGGTATGTATGATATACAACACACCTGTTGCTGATCGTGGGAAGGAGCACTCATTTTAAAAATCTAGGTAATTCTCTAAGACAATGCCTAGCCCACACTTGTTTTTGTAAATAAAGTTTTATTAGAACACAGCCACACCCTTTTTTTTAAGCCCACCTATGACTACTTTCGTACTACAAGGATGGAGTCAAGTAGTTTCTGCAAAGCCTAAAATATGTACTATCTTGCCTTTTAAAGAAGTTTGCCCACCTCTGCTGTAAAATCTGGTTCCACTTTTTATAGAGATCACAAAGCAATCTTTGGTAAGGGGGACTCAGAAGCTGTCTATAGATTCGGAAAGGACAGAAAATTTCTTCCTGTCACTGACAATCCATTGCTTTGGCCTATACCCTCATCATGTGACCATTCTGTCTTAGTGTATCTGTCTGTGGAGCTGAGATTATTCTACCTACTTTTGTCTCCTGGGACTGAAATTTTCTGCTGTGTCTAGCTATGATTATTTCCTAATGCTCATGTTCATAAGAAATGTTAGGACAGAAGAAGAATGAATTGTCAGTGTACAACAGTCAGTACAAGTAGTTATAGCAACAACTTGTTTATCTGAGCACAAGGAAGGAGTAGATTTTTTGAGTTAGCAAAAGTAAATCCTTCACATTATGTCTATTGCTTTTAGTGGAACCCTTTCTTAAATGCATTTCATAAATTTTGTCATAGCAACAGAGTATTTTAAACACATTTTAACCCTTTTTTGCTGACTCAGAATCATCATAATGAAATTTGTTACATTTCAGCCTTCTGGGAAATGTAGGTTCCCAGAATGAAGGTGAGCTCACACAAAAGAGCTAAGAAAACAGATTCTGTAGTTCTTGTATGTGCTTTTCTCCTTCTCTCATTCGCAGCCACCATCCTGCAATGCAGTGCTAGAATTGGAAGGTGATCTAAATCAACTAACAATCCTGTGCTGAAATCCTAGATTAAAAAAAAAAAAAAAAGTACTCATCCAATGGGACAGTCTGTGTCTTCGTCCACTCAGGCTGCAATAACAAAATACCACAGACTGAGTGGCTTATAAACAACAGAAGTTTATTTCTCACAGTTCTGGAGGCTGCCAGCAAGGTCCAATGAGGGCCCTCTTCTGGACTGCAGCCTTCCCGTTCTGCCCTGACACAGTTCTGTCAGGGAGCTCTCTGGAGTCTCTTCTATAAAAGCACTAATCCTACTCAGGAAAGCTCTGCTCTCATGACCTTGTCACCTCCCAAAGGCTCCACCTCCTAACACCATCACCTTGGGCATTAGGATTTCAACATACAAATTTTGGGGAAACATGAACATTGAAACCATAGCAGTCAGGTCTAGTTTAGTTCACCAAATCATCAAATATATATATATGTATGTATGTATGTATGTATATATATGTGTATGTATATATATATATACACACATACATATATATATGTATATATATACACACATACATATATATATGTATATATATACACATACACATATATATAAATTATATATATAAATAAATAAGATTTATTTATTTTGAGAGAGCGAGCATGTACAAGCTCCCACAAGTGGGGGGAGGGGAAGAAGGAGAGAATCTTTCAAGCAGACTCCCCCTGAGTGAGGAGGAGCTTGACACAGGGCTTGATCCCCACAACCCATGAGATTCTGACCTGAGCCGAAACCAAGAGTCGGATGCTTAACCAACTGAGCCACCCAGGTGCCTCAAATCATCAAATATTTACAAAAATTTACAATATGCTTCCTCTGGGTCAATTTATAATCTTAAACTCAAAGATGATCAAGACATGGCTTCTGCTCTTATGAAACATAAGATTCCAACTTCGGTAGAAAGCCCAATGTTCTCATATAAGATTGTGTGTGAATGAGAAAGCCCCACTTATAGCTTCACATGTGTCTATTTTGCTCATTCAAAGCTAATCTATTTTGTTTTCAGGGCTCCACTCACACAATCATTTTTTCTGATGACAATGAACAATACCTAAATGGGTAAGAAAAAAGTTCTTAGCAGTCAGAGCAGTCAGAACACTTGCTTTCCACAGTCACCATCTGGCCTTACAAAAACGCCCATTAAGATGAGGTTTCCAAGAATAAATTCTATCTACCGGATGTCTGGGTGGCTCAGTCGTTAGGCGTCTGTCTTCGGCTCAGGGCATGGTCCCCGTGATCTGGGATCGAGCCCCACATCAGGCTCCTCTGCTATGAGCCTGCTTCTTCCTCTCCCACTCCCCCTGCTTGTGTTCCCTCTCTCACTGGCTGTCTCTATCTCTGTTAAATAAATAAATAAAATCTTTAAAAAAAATTCTATCTAGAAATGGAGACTTCTTTGTATTAAAAAGTAATATCTCAAAGAATCATTTTATAATACCTAGTGTTCTGGCCTCAAATTATACCTTAAAGGCCCAAGGGGGCATTAGGTATATTTCAACATGTTTCTCCCATTGCACTGACCTAAACTTCCGGTCTCCATTTAACAATGATGTCCTAAATATTTCTACCTGATCATGGGTATATCTAGCTGTAAGATTTTTCCTTTATAAGGAAACTTTATAAGGAGACTTTAACCACCTCAAGACTCAAAATCAAATATAAAATATAAAGGGTACCTGAGGTAAGAGAAAGATGGATGAGAGAGAAGAGAAAAATAAAAGCGAACAAAGAAGGAAAGTGTTGAGGAAGGCAGAGAAAAATGGAGGAAAGAGAAAAGAAGATCAAAAAGAAAAAGACAAGATTAATACCCAATCAAGATGTCTTTATTCAAAAAATTATAACGTTGAGAGAAGATCACAAATGAAGAGCTATTTACCTTATAAGAAAAAGAATGTGAAGAGGTTAAGGTGGAGACTGAGGGACATGGCCTAAGGTTTGTATCCTCTGATACCTAACCCTTTCTAGATCTGATACCAACTGATGAAACTGGCTCCCAGCTCCAGGGCCAAGGAAGCATGTATGACACCTGTTGTCAGGAAGTGATGGAAAAGCTAGGTTTAAGCCAAAAGCAAATAGGTGGTAAAATAGTACTAGCAACTGAGGGAAAAAAACAGTTTTGAACCAGGATTAAGGAAGGTTTAGTGTCAACACAATAGAAAGGAATGATGAATAAAAGACTGGAATAGAGTAGGTTAAAACCATCACTATTTACAGATGATATGATGGAAAACCCATGAAAGTCACCTAAAAACCTACTGAAACAGAACAGAATTCAGTAAGTCTGATGGAGCATGAATCAACGACTTTCATAAATAATAAACAAAAGATATAATGGGTGAAAAGACCTCAATTATAATAACAGCCACGACAACAAAATCCCAAAGAATAAACTTACCAGGAATATGAAGGAAGATAGGAAGAAACTTAGGGACATTTCTAAAGGACAGGCAAGTGACCAAATGGAAAGGCACACCATGGTCTTGAATAGGAAGATGTGACATCATGAAGACATCATTCTCTTGAATCTCATCTAGAAGTCAAATGCAATTCCAGTAGAAAACAATGGCGGGAAAAGCTCTGAAAAAGCAGAGTAGTAAGGCAAAACTAGTCCTACCAGATATTAAGATGCTTTACAGACTCTCAATAATTAAAACAGTATGAAACTATTGCATGAATCCACAGAGAGATCCATATGAGAATAGAAAAGCCCAGAAAAGAGTTCCAAAATACATTTTGGAATTTAATATATGATAAAAAGGGTATCTTAAATCAGTGGGGAAAGACCATTCAATATATGTTTGCATAGCTGGACAGCCAACTGGAAAAAGATAAATATGGAACCAATATTCACACCATACACCAAAATAAACTCCAAACTGAGCAAAGATTAAAATGCTGAAAATGTAACCATAGAAGTACCAGCAGCCACACACACAAAAAGGAGAATCTGACATTATCTGACGCCCTGGTGGAAGGACACCTATGAAGTAGTCTTCAAAAAAAAAAAAAAAAATCCAACTTAAATCTGATAGTGCCTTGATCCAATTACCAATTTACAGAAACAGAAGACAAAGAAACCACACTGCAGGGATGCCATCAGTAAAATCCATATTATGGGAGACTACACTCAGGACACCCAGAGTGCAATACTCCAGTGAAAAATGCAAGTACAGTATGTCTGCATACATATTTATTATAGGATGGAAAGAATACAGATTAATATTTTCTTGTATATACATGAAAAATCTCTAAAGAGATTCACATAAAACTAAAAACAGTGGTATCTTGAGGAGGGAGAAATTGGCATTATTGCAGATGGGATGGGAAGAAGAGTTCACTTTATACATTCTAAACTTGAATTTTGACCTTTGGAAATTTGTTATTTTTTTAAGAATTAAAGAAAGAATGTAAAATGAAAGTACCAATGAACTTTTAAAAAAAGGACAGCAGCTCTTAACATTGAAATGACCATGATAAAAGCTCCTGGGTAGAAGCTCCTGAAGAAGTTAACAGCGGGACGAGATAATGAGCACGTGAATTAAGGTAATGTGTCTTGCTTTTTTCACTGGAGTATTACTATAGTTTCCAAATTCATTTTCCTGACTGCAGTCTTGCACGTTCCAATCCATACTCTATGCGGCTGTTGTGATATCTTCCTAAATGTTGCAATGATCTTCCTAACATGCAGATCTAATCATGCTTTAAAACGTTTGGAGGTTTCCTAAAAAATTAAAAATAGAACTACCAAAAAAAAAAAAAAAAAAAGAAAAATAGAACCACCACATTATCCAGCAATTTCACTTGTGGGTATTTATCTGAAGAAAATGAAAACACTAACTTGGAAAGATATCTTCATGTTCACTGCAACGTTATTCTAACAGCCAAGAAATGAAAACAATCTACGTATCCACGGATTGATGAATGGATAAAGAAAACGTAATATATATGTATACAATGGAGTATTTTTCAGCCATTAAAAAGGATGAAATCTTGTCATCGGGGACAACATGGATGGACCTTGAGGGCATTTTGCTAAGTGAAATAAAGATCTAAAAAACCCAGCTCTTACAGAGGAAAGACGGGTGGTTGCCAGAGGTGAGGGTGGGGGTGGGGAGGAGGATATGGGTGAAGGGGATTAAGAGTATCTCCCAGTTATAGGGGCGCCTGGGTGGCACAGTCGTTAAGCGTCTGCCTTCGGCTCAGGGCATGATCCCAGCGTCTGGGATCGAGCCCCACATCAGGCTCCTCCACTAGGAGCCTGCTTCTTCGCCTCCCACTCCCCCTGTTTGTGTTCCCTCTCTCGCTGGCTGTCTCTGTCAAATAAATAAAATCTTAAAAAAAAAAAAAAAAGAGTATCTCCCAGTTATAAAACAAATAAGCTACGGGGACATAATGTACAACACAGTGACTATACTTAATAATACTGTGTTGCATATTTGAAAGTTCCTGAGATCTTAAGTTTTTATCACAAGAAAATAATCTGTAACTATATATGGTGACAAATGTTAACTAGACTTACTGTAGTAATCATTTTCCAATATATACAAATATGGAATCATTATGTTGTACACCTGAAACTAATACAATGTTTGATGTCAATTATACCTCAATTAAACAAAAAACTTTCAGTGTCTCTCTCACCTACAGGATCAAGTTCAACTCCCTAGCATGGCACAGCCTTCAACATCTTTCATAGTCTAGCTTTAACCTACCCCTTTTCCAGGGGTTTGCCTTTTAACTTCTCACTACAAATCCTAAACTCAAAACACACTGGATTACTGGCTGGATTCTGAATACATCAAGCACTATCTTCCCCGTCCACGGTAAACTCCCTGCCTCGCAACTGTGTCTTTTCTTCTACAGCTAAGACCCAGCTAAAATGCTCCATGTTTAGGAGGCCTGCCCTCACTTCCCCCAAGCAGAACTTGCAGGGACCATGCTCCTCTCATAGAACTAATTTCCCCCTTCCATCAGGCTCACAGAGTCCTTTGTTCAAACATATAATACAGTACATGTCACCGCGTGCCATGACTACTATTTGTTCTAGTCAATATTTAATAAATGTATTATCATGCCTTCTAGCCAACCCAACTCCTTCTCCAAAGATCCTAAATTCAAAGAATGGGATTCCAAAAAGAGAATCAAAAGCCAGGCTTGTAAAAAAAATTACTAGTTCACTGAAATGAATTTATTCGCTTGTCTTCATTCCAGATGGTCCTTGAAATCAACATCCTGTATTACTCACACAGCACATCAAGAGCTGCAGCGAGGCTTGTGCCCTTCTTCTAACAGGCTCCAGCAGGCTATCTGACTCCTTCAAATAGGAACAACTCTCCCCTCGGCACATACCCACGAAAACCCCACCGTCTAGTTTCTTAGGGAGGAGAGTGAAGCTGAAGAGCTTGTTAATGGAGTGCCAAGAGTTGGTCATAAGAGCAGAGACCAGAAATCACACATTCTCCTAATTAGATCCCTGTGCTAATCTCCTAGAAAGCAAAGGAAGCCTTCAATCTTACTACTTTTTTCTTGCATGTATAGGATATTTGAGCTGATGAGCAAGTGTGTGGCTGCAGAAATACGCCTGAGTGTTGGTAAAGATACGGGCGTGGCTGCTGATCAGAGTGCTGGAGTGGAGGCCCTCCAGACAGGTGGCTGCCTGCCCCACCTATAGGTAGGTTTCTGAGAGCTTTTACTCCTTTTTTTTTTTTACTCAAATGTAATCTTTTGGTCTCCTCTCTCATATTTCTTACAACCAAACTGTCCTAATTCTACTTCACTCCTCTTCATTTTACTTCCCCACAGTGTTATCACACTGCAAGCTGCAGTGCACTTAATGTTCACTTATGTTTTCACAGATTATGCTGAATCTCTGACCCAACATCATTTACGATTTCACCAAACACAACATTCAAGCACTGACCTAAATCATTACTCTCTAACCACCTCTTCTTATGCTGTGGCAACCCTGGAATCACAGGACTTGAAGCTAGAAGGTATCTGAGAGATAGGGAGGTGAATTCATTTGTCCAAGATCATACTAGTTAATTGCAGAACCTTGATCAGAGTCTGTTTTCCTAATATCCAGTTCACTGTTATTTCTATCACATCATACTATCTCCATGCCTTTCATTTTTTCCCCTTAGTCTTAGATACTATTTTTGAATTTCTGTTTCATAACAAACTGTGGTCTAGCCCACCAGAATCTTCAAACGAAGGAATTCTGTGATACCAGGAGCATCTTTTTGAATTACATTCAAACTCCCTCTTGCAGCAGGGAGTCGAAGTGGTGGGGGAAGGCGGACAGAGAACTGGACTTGGGGGGAAGACTCATGTTATTCATCTTCAATTAGATGAATTCATCTTCAATTCATCTACCAGTTAGGTAGTTCCAAAGTGACCTGGATTTATATCTCTTTCATAATATGAGTAAGTTGTATTCAGGGCAGTGAAGGTCAAACGGCAGGCCAAGCTCCACTGCAACTACTTGGCCAAATATCAAGAAAGATGGTAGATTTAATTGCTCTGTGTTATAGCCCAAATTAAATGAAAGGAACAGCATCATTATAAAATAAATAATTCCAGGGGCGCCTGGGTGGCGCAGTCGTTAAGCGTCTGCCTTCGGCTCAGGGCGTGATCCCAGTGTTCTGGGATCGAGCCCCATATCAGGCTCCTCCGCTAGGAGCCTGCTTCTTCCTCTCCCACTCCCCCTGCTTGTGTTCCCTCTCTTGCTGGCTGTCTCTCTCTCTCTCTCAAATGAATAAATAAAATCTTTAAAATAAATAAATAAATAAATAAATAAATAAATAAATAAATAAACTCCAGTGAGAATCTTACTGTAATCATCCAAAAGCCTTTTAGGGAACAAATTATTTGCAGCCATCATAAGAAGCAAATTCCTGCATATTCAAGTAGACAGCTGTTATGAATTGAAGTTTGTCCCTTCCAGAATACCCTGGAGTCCTAACCACCAGTACCTCAGAATTGACCTTATTCAGAGAGAGGGTCTTTACAGAAGTAATCAAGTTAAAATGAGGTCATTAGGGTGGGCCCTAATCCATGTTCTTATAGAAAGGGGAAATTTGGACAGAGACGTGTAGAGAGGGAGGACAATTTGAAGACACAGGGAGCACATCTATCTAGCCAGAGAACACCTGAGGCTGCCAGAACCTAGGAGAGAGGAATGAAGCAGATTCTCTCTCACAGCCCTCAGAAGGAGTCAACCCTGCCAACACCTTGATTTGGACTTCTAGTCTCTATAACTGTGAGAAAATGAGTTTCTGGTTTTTGTTTTGTTTTGTTTTTGTTTTCACTTTCTGTTGTGTAAGCCACCCAGTCATGGTACTCCCTTATGGCAGCTCTAACAAACTAGAACAACAGCTGGTGACCAATGGGATTCTAATGACACCAGCCATTGACAGCAGGAATCACTTCAGGTGAATAGAGGGACTACCTCTCAACGTTAATAGAAGGTATGTAGCTTAGCTCACCACAGAAAACAAATCTAAGAGTTTTTCTACTTCAGAATAATTTACATATTTATGCAAAGGCCAATTTTAAATGATGCTTCTCTCTAAATACCACACTGTCACTTTTTGCCAAACTACGGTACACAGAGTGGCCACACACACACACACACACA
>NW_024426996.1:39263138-39372522 GCF_017311325.1 Ursus maritimus
CACACACACACACACACACACACACACACACACACAGAGTATATCCCTATATTTGGCTTTGAATAGATCGGAAGTTCCCACAGTTGCTGGGACTGTGATTGCAACAATTCCTGTCAGTTTAGGAGATGAGATTGGAACAGCTGCATCTTCAATACACATCATTGTCTTAAAAAGATGTTCTGAATGAATTACAATTAAATTACAGAGCTGTCAAAAAGGGTTATAATAATAGCATTTATTGACCACATTTACAAGGCCAGACATACACAAAAGGAAATAAAAGCTGAAGGAAAAAAAACCAAAAACCCACTCCACATTACTTACCTCAGCAGGAAATCTGGTTGAGGGGAAAAGAGAAGATGAATTAATTATCACGCAACGAGCACAGCAACAGCAACGCTCTGTGTTTCAGAGGGTCCTCCATTCCAGAAGTCAGAGGCGCTTTATAAGTCATCATCTGGTAGAGACTCATCTCTCTTTTACAATTGGAAAAAGGAGGGCCAGCAAGGTTGCCATGACTCACCCACAGTTACAGACAAGCAAGGGAGGAGCTGGGACCTGAACCAAGAGCAAGGGTGACTCCCACCAGTGGCCTGAACAAGGAAAGCAAAATCGGGACAGCCAGATCTGGCCCCTTGTTCTGCTCTCATCTACAAGAGGATATTAATTTATCCAGCAATATTTATCATGCAGCTCTTGGAGAAGCTTGAATATTGTCCTTCGCTTCTGCCAAAATGACACATGTAAAAGAGGGGAAGAAAATCCTCAACTGCCATTTATGCTAGTCAATTCTGTTACTAATCAATAATGCATTCAGAACCACCGGAAGAATGGTACAATTCACTTAGTCACCTTCAACCTCAGTGTCAGAAAGATAAATTGAGGATAGTAATGCTTATGCAGTGAGAAAACTCCTTGAATACAAAAAACAAAACAAAACAAAACAAAACAAAACAAAAAAACAAAAAACAGAAAAAAGCCAAAAAAACCCCAAACCCAGCTAACTAGATCACCATTCAATCCAGCAATCAGCAAATCCCTACTGTGTTCCCTCTTTGTGTAAGATGTGCTAGAAACTGTCGAGGACACAGAGGGGTGTCACGTTTAGACTTGTTTCTCAAGAGCTCATAGTCTAGTTAAAGAGATAAGCTACACAGAAAGATAAAGTGAAACAAGGTAGCACATATACTGTATTTCAAACGACTAACTCAGTCATATAAACAAGGAGAAAATTAATTGATTCTTACCAGTCTATTTCTTACCCTTTCTTCCCTGAATATGATCACATAATGGTGGCTTTCTTGGCATCCTCAGGTTTACCTAAGTGTTCTAAAAATTTATTTCAATTGGTCATTCAGTTAAGCCTTCCTTTCCACTAGTAAGTGGTATTTCCATTATACATAAAGTCCCAGCCCAACCCCCCCCCCCCATTTTAGACCCATGCTTGGTAGCAGTGGAATGAATCACTGGGGAAAAAAAATAAAACTTCTGTAACAGTGCTACATAGGATAAAATCTATGACTTTATAGGAATTGTTCTCTGAACTAAGACTAAAGATAAATAACACATGACATTATTCTCCTATCCTCTGCCGAGGGGTATCACTTATTGATCGTGTAATTATTTTTCTGTTCAGTGCAAATACAGCTCTACAATCTTTCTTAACACAATACCACTGGAAGCCACTGGTAAATGGTAAAAATTGACTTGTGATAACAGAAGCCATTTGCAATTAAAGTCAGATTTTTTGTCTAACTTCTTGACAAGCTAATTATGTCATACAACATTTACTACCCTGGGTAGAAAATGTGATGAGCAGAACATGATTCCAGACAAGTGTGACAGGGATGGACAGCTATGCCCCAGTATCCATTCCCCATTTCCTTAACGAAATGTTAAACTCCAGTTTTAGCTGGCTACCTGGCTCTCTGCTAAAAAGTCTATAGCTAAGTTCTAGATAATGGGATATAGTCAACTTCCAGGATGTGTGCTTAAATGGGTGGAGAACACACACTAGGGCTGGCCAAGGAACAGAGAGAAGGAACTTATGTCCCAGACGTCCTTATGGAAAGAGCCACCATATTGCCCTGAAGTGTCTACACCTAAGCTGTTACAAAAAAGAGAAATACATTTCTATTGTATTAAAGTTAATGTTATTTTCAGTACTGCTCTTTGTGGTCAAGCTTATATCTTTTTTTTTTTTTTTTAAGATTTTATTTACTTATTTGACAGAGAGAGACAGCCAGCGAGAGAGGGAACACAGGCAGGGGGAGTGGGAGAGGAAGAAGCAGGCTCCCAGCAGAGGAACCCGGTGTGGGGCTTGATCCCAGGACTCTGGGATCATGCCCTGAGCCGAAGGCAGACGGTTAACAACTGAGCTACCCAGGCGCCCCCAAGCTTATATCTTGACTGGTAAAATGAGCACATATTAATTCACACTAACCTAGAGAACCAATTCTTTTATTAGGAACAAAGCAATATGGAAGACTGAAAGAAAGTTCTGCTTTCAAATAAAAATCAAAGAAAATATTCTTCTAATCTGCTTTAAATATTTTCAGGGGTGAGAATTTCATATGCCTACAAATTCTGTATTTATGTAGAGAAAAGGTCAGCAAGCACACATCTCATATATCTTTGCATATAAATCTGATCATATGGAATATCTCGTATGGAAGTTCACAGGTACAATACTGAGCCACCGGAGTACTGAAATCTGTTTCAAAACCATAGATTCTGACCTCTTGACATCAGAAATGGCAAACAAATTTGAAACAAATCTAAGGATCTATGCTAGTAAATAAAACAAAGTATGTTTTTCTATAGTGAGTACTGGACTTTGAACTTCCAGCCCTTTTCCCAACATACACACACACGCACACACTCACACACTTGCACACATCTATGCTTATACTCACACACAGACATGCATACAAACAAAACATTTACACAGGTTACAAAAGAGTTTGGAAAAGTACAAGGGGGCTTAGTTATCGGTCCTGGATGATTTTGGCTCTTATAAAGTACATCGTCACAGGCTCTGTCCCACTCCAAACTGCTCCTTGGTACTACTGGGATCTGAAGAGCAAGCGAGACAGGTGAGTAACAGCTCAGCGTGGCTCATATGCAACCCTGCTATAACTTCATGGTAGGAACAAATGCAGGGTTTTCAAAGGCCAATATGCATAGATTCCATCTCCCATAACTCTTGGTGTGTGCATTATTTATTTTTGGTGGGTGTGGGAAAGGAAGGGAATCTAATGTCCTTTAATTTTTAATGTCAGCACCCTAAATTTAAAAAACCCTCTTTAGACCTGATTTTATTTACCTCAATCCTCACCTTTCCCTGGCTTACTCTCAGGCAAAGCTAGCCAATAATTACAAAAGACCAAAAGGATTATAATGATTAATTTTTCTCTTTTTATATTTCATTGAAATTTTTCCTTTTTTAAACAAGTATCATCTCACCTAGAAGTGAGACCTAAAACCTCACCAACTTAGAATGATAGAAGAGTCAACAGATCTGTTTGCCTACTACTAAAACACCTCATTCAGGGAAGCTAGGGAGATGGACTGCCAGATCCCAATAACAGACCATTTTAAGAGAAGGAATTTTAAATAAATATAAGCAAAAACAACCAAAAAAAGGGCAAAGAGCTACAGCCTAGAGTGTAAACCGGAGAAGCTTAGGTACTCAAGGAACCCAAATTAATGTATTTAGATTATCGTATTAAGACAAAAGGACAAGGCGTCTGAGTGGCGCAGCTGGTTAAGCATCTGACTCTTGGTTTTGGCTCAGGTTGTGATCTCAGGGTCAAGGGATCAAGCCCCGCATCGGACTCCACACTCAGCACGAAGTCTGCTTGAGATGCTCTCTTCCTCTTACCCTCCACCCCACGCATGCATGCTCTCAAATAAATAAATCTTTTAAAAAAATAAGAAAGGACATTCTAGCTCATCGATCTTGCCACTCTGTGTCAAGGGACCAGCCAGGTTGTTCCCGAGGCAAGGTGACTGTATAGGAATATGCAGGCTGCTCAGCCAAGTGTGCTGGAGGTGAATGAAGCTACTCGTCGAGTGCCAGGCCGGGGGCTCCAGCGTAGGGCTGTGTCTGCTTGAAGGAGGTGCAAGTTTTTTGACTATGCACAAGGTTTTGAATCCTACGCCCATGGAGCTGCATCTGCCTGGAGAGGACACTGAGGGGAGTAGATTATACCAACTCCAGAATATGCCATTTTAGCAATAAGGATTATTTTGAGCTGAAGGCAATTGAGAAGCAGATACAGGAAAAGCTCTCTGTCCTTCCCTTATTTGCCCAGAAGCAGGACAAACATCGACACAGGTATCCTCCCTCCCGTCTCTGCCAAGAAGGACAAAAGAGAAAACTTAAACCATTATCAGCCTGGAGATGGCACCAAAAGAATCTACGTAACAAACCTTACCAAGCGGCTTTTATCTTTCATTAGTTTCTTTCTATATTTGCCTCCCCACAATTTGCCACCCCTAGAAATTCAAAGTCCTTTTACTTTGTCTTGTCGTGTCTCTAAATATTTATTGTTCCATTGCTAAGATGGTATGGAAAATCAAATTCTAACCATCCCTCGAAGTTATTATCTCTGAGTACTCCCATTCTAAGTGTGACGCACACATTAAAAAACTTTTTTTTCAGGGGCGCCTGGGTGGCTCAGTTGGTTAAGCATCTGACTCTTGATTTCAGCTCAGGTCATGATCTCAGGGTCCTGGGACTGAGCCCTGTGTTGGGCTCCACACTTCTTGGGGAGTTTGCTTGTCTCTCTGCCCCTCATACCGCTCATGCTCTCTCTCAAATAAACAAATAAAACCTTTTTAAGAAACAAAAACAAACGGTGATGGGTAGTAAAGAGGGCACGTATTGCATGGTGCACTGGGTGTTATACAGAACTAATGAATCATTGAGCCTTACATCGGAAACCGGGGATGTACTGTATGGTGACTAACATAATATAATAAAAAATCATTAAAAAAAAAAAAAAAAAAAGAAACAAAAACAAAAAGACCAAACTTTTTTTTTTCAGGGCACTTGGGTGGCTCAGTCGGTTAAGTGTCCAACTCTTGGTTTTGGCTCAGGTCATCATCTCGGGGGTTGTGAGATTGAGCCCCCTGTTGGGCTTGTTCTCAGCACGGGGTCTGCTTATCCCTTTCCCTCCCCCTCTGCTCCTCCCATGGCTTGAGCATTTGCTCTCCCATTCTCCCTCTTGCTCAAATAAATCAATAAAATCTTTAAAAAAAACCTTTCCCCCCCATTAATCTGTTTTTTGTCAGTCTAATTTATAGAGCCCCAGGTAGAGAACCAAGGAGGACAGTAGTAAAAATAATTTTTTCCTCCCTTACAACACCTGTCCCTCATTCTCAAAGAGCAGTTTTGTTTCAAGGATCAGAAGATCTGTAGCCCTGTATGGAGTTAGGGACTAGATGATTTCAAAAAAGGGAAGAAAGAGGATTGGGGATACTATGTATGCACCTCTTTCAGTAACAGGGTACCCCTGGGTTAGGAGGAGAGGCTAAAGTGAGCAGAGCCAGCATCGTGGGAATGTAACTTGTACAGTCCCAAAGAGCTTGTGCTTGTTCTAATGTTTTGCTTGTACTGTTTTAAAATTCTTCATTTTTCATTTTCCTTTTGCGCTAGACCCCACAAATTTGGTAGCCATTCCTTAAGGTAAAGGAGGCATAGTAAAGGGTGAGGATTTAGAAACCACTTGATGCTGCAGCCTCTGGGAGCACAGTTCAATAGTCAATTCTGGACTTGGGGGTGAAGAGACAGAGGGACCTCAAGAAGTTACTGACCAGGCCTGCCTACAATCCATGGACTGCTAACAACAGAGCACCCAGGGCCTGCTGCCAGGGGTGAGCATCTCAGGGTGGTTAATTTTGTAACCCAATTGCTCCTCCTGCAAGTATGAAAAGAGTGTGAGGATTTGAGTCCCTCAGAGAATTACTCCCAGGTACCAAAAAACACAAGTACTCCAGCTCAGTGATGGTCCTTTCCATTCTCTACAATATCTCAATGATCACTGGATGACTACTAGCCCAGGACAGCAGGAGGGAGACACAAAGAGAAATTTCTTTACTCACTAGTTTGATCACAGACACTTCTTTTAATAATGGGAAGATCTGGTTGTCATACTCCTCTGTCCTCCTCTCCTTCTTTATTACCCTTCAGCATTTTTATCCTTCTCTTTTAACTCCCTTAACTTTTATTACAATGTGCAATATTACAATGTTAATTTTTTATAGGAAATATTTAAGAAACTTCATTAAGATCATATGTATCCCCCCACTAATTCAGCAGAGACAAGTGATTAGGGTGAAAATAAATTCTTCTGAAATTCCAAAATGATAGCACAAATGAGGTTTTAAGACTTAGCCTACTGTTATCTCCAACTGATAGAATTATAAAGGATTTTTAAAAAGATGTTATTTATTTATTTGAATCTTTAAAAAGGGGGGGGTGCCTGGGTGGCACAGCTGGTTAAGGTTTTGTTAAGGGTCTGACTCTTGATTTCTGCTCAGGTCATGATCTCAGGATCATGGGATCCAGCCCCAGGCCTGGGCTCCAAGCTCAGCAGGGAGTCTGCTTCAGATTCTCTTTCTGCCTCTTCCTCTGTCCCTCACCCTGCTTGCACTTGTGCTCTGTTTTTCCCTCTAATAAATAAATCTTTTTTAAAAAAGATTTTATTTATTTATTTGAGAGAGAGCACATGCAAGCAGGGGGAGGGGCAAGGGGAGAGGGAGAAGCAGGCTCCCACTGAGCAGGGAGCCAGACACGGGGCTCAATCCCAGGACTCTGGGATCATGACCTGAGCCGAAGGCAGACGCGTAACTGACTGAGCCACCCAGGTGCCCCGATTATAAAGAATTTTTTACCTTCTTTATATTCTTATTTATATCTTCAAAATGTTTCATAATATTTTATGATTAGAAAAAATAAAAATTTCAAAAGGTTTAACCTGAGTAAAAACTATTTCCACATATTTTAGAAACATCTTTTTCCATATATACTACTAATATACTACTTTTTTTTAAGATTTTACTTTTTAAGTAATCTCTACACCCAACACGGGGCTTGAACTCACAACCCTGAGATCAGGAGTCACATGCTTTACTGACTGAGCCAGCCATGGGCCCCTAAACTGCTGGTATACTAATTAGAAATTAATTTTATCTATTCATTAAAGCTGGTTCCTTAAGAATTTCTACTTGGCAATACTTTGATAGCTTAGCTCAAATTGGTGCATCATTTCATCTTTTGAAAGCCTTAAGAATGTCACTTAATTTTTCAAATGTGGGGACTGAAAAACACAGGAAAAAGAAAAGCAAAAATCATTCATAATCCAGTCAGTTGAAAAAAATAATATAAAATAAAAAGCAAAATATCCCCAACCCCAGTTTTCTTACACATGAACAGACTTACCTACAAATACACTTTTTTTTTAAATAAAAGGGAGATATAAAATTTTCATTTTTTCACATGAAAGTATAACATGCGCATCTGCATTGGGCATCACACACACACACACACACACACACACACACACATACACACAAATACATATGAACCTTGTTCTTCTTAATGGCTCTGTGAACCATGATTTATTTAGCCAATTTTCCTACTGCTGAGCAATAGATTGTTTCTTGCCATTGCAAATATAGCTTCAATGAATATTTCTGTATATGTATTTTTATATACAATGCTATTACTTCTGCAAAATTCTTTTTTTATTTTTTAAGTAGGCTCCATGCCCAGTGTGGAGCCCAATGTGGGGCTGGAACCCATGACCCTTAGATCACGACTTGAGCAGAGACTGAATCGGACGCTTAACCGACTAAGCCACCCAGACGCCCCTACTTCTGCAAAATTCTTAAGAGTGCTATTCTTCAATTAAAGAGGACAGCATTTTAAATCTTGATAGATGCAATCAAATTAGCCTCTTATAAGGTTGATCAATTATACTCTCATAGCATATGAGTACCCCATTTTTCACATCCTTTATTCCATATAACATTATAACATTTTTCAAATTGTTCTTCATATGATTCTAAAAGAACTGTTCATTCACATCCCAGAACATGTTTTCATATAATTTTTGGCCACTTGTAAAACTTCTGTAAATGTGCTCATATCCGTGCCTATGTTTTCACTGTCTTTCTCTTATTGTTCACTTTTATACACTTCATTGCTCAGCACCCCCATTAATGCTAGCTGAGTCAATTCTTCACGAGGTCCAGGGCTGAGGCTGCCCTTAGACTGAGGGGACAGCAGCATCTAAGAACACATCAGCTTCGTGAGTTAATTTAATCTTTTATTGATCTCACATCCTAGCATGAAAGAATAAAAGATGTCTACCTGCTACTAATGACCCAAAGTATAAAGCTTTAACAATGCTCTGGAATGTTCAAATACCAAGAGACGGCTTCGTGGAAAGCAACACACCACAGCATACACAGCCATGAAGTTATTTTCTTCACTTGAATAATTTCATGTGTGCACACAGCAGTAAGATCACAGCACACCTCTTCACACTGTGAGCAGCCTTAAAGAGACAGAGCCATCTACTCTCACCAGAACAATGTTAATTAAGTAACTGCGTAGAACATTCTTATCAGCCTTTGTAAAAATACCTCGATGTTTAAAAAAAAAAAAACTAGAATAAAATTTACCCAAAAATGACAAATGTTTGGTGAGAATGATGAGTTTGGGAGATATTTTTTCTCTTCTTTAAATTCTCTAAATGGTATTTTAACTTCATTAAAGGTAAGTTTTAATTCTGAAATTTGAGTGGTTGTGGTTGCACAACTCCATGAATGTACTAAAAACACAGAACTGTACACCTTAAAAAGGTAAATTTGATGCTATGTGTATTATTTCTCAATAAAGTTGTGATTTTCATATAAGTAAAATTCTAAAGTTAAAATACTGCATTGCAGGGGCAGGCAATGTGTGGAAACTCTGTGCTTTCTGCTCAGTTTTGCTATAAAACTACAACTGCTCTAAAAAAATAAGATATATTTTAAGAAAATACTACAATGCAGTCTTTGTCAATGTCTCACTAATTCTATGTTAAAAATTCTGGAAGGCAGTAGAATACATAAAAGCTAGAGAACAAACAGACCTCTTTGCAACCCCTTGGTCTTGGCAACAATACCTGATAAGCAGTTGAATGTGGCTTCTTAAAGTACCAATGAAATTTGTGTCGGTGTATTCAGAAACTTCTGTGTGACTCTGACCCTCAGGCAACTTATTGAGCCTGTGTAGTGGAGTGATCTATGCTCCCTCTACGCTTAGTAGAATTAACAATGTTAATATTGAGAGGGACAGTAGCTTAGAAATACTCATTCTTTCTCTTTCTATTCTGGCTCAGCTTCTGGAGTCCCAGCTGAAAATTTCATCACGTTGAACTATTTCATATAAAAAAATTAAGTTCTAGGTTAATTAAACAGCCACTAAGAATAAATTGATTCCATTTATCACCAGTGTACTATAACGGACAAGAACCCATTGGGAAATGGCTATTCTTTTAGAACTTTCTATTTGAAGGCCAAGCCAAAAAGGAAGAACTTACAAATACTGCATCTAAAGTGCTAAATAAGCCGTAGTAATCATCAAGATACAAGTGAACTGTTCTACTATAATGAATTTGGTAAAAACAGACCCCTGAATGTTTCTTTAATGGTTCTGTTCTTCAAGATGATATATAAAAGTAAGACCCATTTTTATTCCTAAATGATGAATGGAAACAAAAGAATATTTCTGTGTTATGGCAGTCTGGTGTATGAAAAAGCCACTACCCCCAACTTGGGATCTTAAAAGTTTAAGTTAACTCTAAGTGTTATAAAATCTGTTCTTGAAAGCTCAGGTAGGAGAAGGCCTCCTCCTGAAAGGAAAAACTTGAGAAATCCTTAGGAAGAAATCCTTGAATATTGGTTAGATTTCAAACTAAGGGCATGAGGAAACGTTAGGTTCTTTCTAGCCAAGCCTATTTCTCACACCTAAATTAAGGTACTGCTAAAAACAAGAAACAAGATTTAAACAATATTTGCCACAAAATTTCACATTTCTTCTTTCAGTTTGCTACCTCGATACAAGTCTTTTGGGGGCTACATCTCATTCAAGTGGCTGTGTTTTTGGATCATCTTCCCATGACAGTGTAACTTGAGGGGAACAGCTGTGACTGGAGATGACTTTTTTTCGGGATTTGTTTTGCCTGCTATGCATCAAGCTGTGGGGACTGACCTCCCCACACCGCCACTGTGTTCTGAAAGAGGTGAGAAGGAGCCCCGGGAAAACACAAACACAGAATAACCCAGAAGCCAAAAAACTACAAATGAACCCACCTGATCAATGAAAAAGGAAACTCTTGACTGAACTTAAGTGATCTATGGCTGCTCAGGTTTTATTAAATCTGAATCACTACTCATCAAAACAAAAACTAGTAACCTAAGGTTAATACTTTGGTTTCACTTTAAAGTATATTATTTTCTCTATGCCTTTTATTTTCCCCTTCAACTTTAATGGTACAAATCCTCTATTCCATTTTTTTTTTTTTTTAAGTCAGCATGGGGAAAGGACACATTTTCGTGTGCTATCTTATGGGCACTAAAAGGACATGGCAATGGCTCTAAGAAAAATGTTACTTGTGAAGTCACATAGAACACAACGCCTGGCACGAAGGGGATAATAAACTCCCAGTAAGGAGAGAATGAGAGCTCTGCTTTTGAAGGTTCTATGTATCTACTTCTTCACCAGTGCAAAGCGGTTCAGTGCATACTATTTTTTCGTATTTCCTATTAAATACTACCTCCTACCCCATCTAAGGGACAGTTAGACAAATATCTTGCTGTATCACAGGAGAGTAGGAATGAGATAGATCATTACGTGTCTGTTTCTTCCCCAATTAAATGCCAGAGTCAACTTCTAACATCAAAGACCTATGATAACAAAAATTTGCACTGGAGAAGGTGCCTTCTCCTACCTTGTGTTTGAGGCTCCTGGTCAGTGGACTGTACAATTTCTCATGATTCAAAGAAATAATAGCTTAAAATGAAACCTGGTTTACCTGGGGTTTGGACAAGAAATACTTGAGAAATCAACTTTATAATCATAGAACCGTGCAGATGAGCCACCCAGCAAAGCAAACCTGTGGTTTCTAATGAGGAAAGATAATGTTTGTCAAGGGAGCCACATAATCGAGAAAAAAGGGAAAACATTCGACCCTTCCCCCAAATTCACCCTAAACAATAAGAAACTAGGAAGATCTAATAGACTTCTTTGTAACCTCCCTTAGGGATGTAGTAAAACCTTTATAACATGAGTCACAGAAAATTACTCTGGGACCAGACTCTCACACACTGGTAAGTCATACTGGCCAGAGGGTCTGTGTTGTTGAGTGGGGGCAAAAAGGGAAAAAGAGAAGTTCAGTGCAGGCATAATGCAGAATGTCTTCCAAAGCTCTCGTTTGTCCTAACTTTGACTTCTACTTTCCCAAAGAGGAAAGTTTATAACATCCAAATAAGCTATTTTAAACCTATTTTTTTAAAGGAGAGAAACTGCTCCAGATAAAACAAAACAAAAGACATAACACCCAGGAAATCAACCAGCAAGAATGAATTAGTATACACAGAACCTTTATATCTCTGCCAAGAAAGGTGGGGTAAATCCAATCACTGTTGGTTTCCACGTAAGTCATTCGAAGGAATTTTGGGAAACCAAACTGGAATGGGAGTTTAAAAATCAAAATGTTCTGATCACTAGTAGTAAAAATAGATGAATTTTAGGGCTCATTCAATGCAATATATTATGACAATTCTTATTTATATGGTATTATTGAAGGATGAGGTTAACTGTTATTCCTTTCAGTATAAAAATTATCAAAAATAAAAGCATTTTGAACAGAAATTTTTCCATAACACATTGTACATGAATAGAATGTAAACTGTTCTTGGGATCTCAGGGCCATTACTATTAGGCTTCAAGGCAATAAAATGACGTCTTAAGGGAAGTATTCAAGATGGTCAGTTCCTATCAATGCCCTTGTGCCTTAAAACATTTCTGTGCCTATTTTAAAATAAGTATTCTGCCTCCTTCTTTCATGTGTTTAACTGTCACTTCTTATTAGATCGGTGAGTCTGATTCTCATAATTCCTTCTCCTTTTAAATTTATGCTCCCTTGCCTATGACAGAGGAGATTAAATAATCCAGCAGGATAGAATTATATGTATAGAGAAAATCATTAGGTGTCGGGCAAAAGGCTAAGAAGCTCCCCCAGGAGTTTGGAGGATGAATGGCATCTCTTTTAGCTGCCTTTGCTTTGTTGTGTCCCAGACAGTTGAGGTTACTGTACAAGTAATTTATGGTTAAATCCAAGTAACTGTGTACGCTAGAAGCAATAAGAAAAAGATGGCTTTTGTCTCTTTAATTTGCCACTCCGCATAGCCACTCCGTACCATACCTGAAACAACAGCACTCAGAGCCTCATTATGGACATTCTGTGTAAGTTTAATTTCCTCCATGGCCATGATTTTGTTAAATGTTACTGAAATAAAAAGTACAGCATGCAATCTGTGAGCACAAAGCCTATGAAACTGTTAAAAAATAAAAAAGTGCCCCACACTTATATTATCAATTCTGTCCTGTATCTTCCACTTCGGTGAAAGAAAGCACATTACCTTCATCATATAGATGCATATAATTTGTAATAAAATGGAATAGATGGAGGAAAACAAACTGATACCTGTAATAAAACACTGAAATTATTATTGCATTTCACGGTCTATAAAAATGGCACATTCACAGAATTACAGTCTCCATCAAACTGCGGACCGCTAACAAGAGGGAGAAATTTACCGCACTCCTCATTCCCGAAAAGGAAAGGTAGGATTAGTTCCCGGATGTTTTCCCTTCCAGTATTAACGGAGTCAGCATTTACACTAGATGGAACTACATAATTCCCAAACTATGAAGAAGAAAACTCTATCTTGCCAAATTTACAACCCTCTCACATCTTATCTCTTCTGTTTCAAAATGTTCTCGGATATCCAAAAATTTGCATTCTGTTATTATAGTCTAATTTCTTGTAATGTTTTTAAGCTAAGAGAATAATAGGTTTATAAAATGCAACAATAATCATGATGAAGTTTTCTTTTGTTCCTGTATTATTTTTGAAGTAGTTCGACATATTTTGCAGATATTCATTCTCACAGAGGCTGTTTATTAGGGGAAAAAATTATCCTGAATTGACAAACTAAGGCAAAAATAATTTTTGAAACATTTAAATTTATATAAAGGTCAAGTTTTACCCTCCTGCTTTGCCAGGTATAACAAGTTTCCATATTAAGTTCTATTTTTTTAGAAAAATCAAATTCCATGTGCTCTTCTAGCTATGCCCATAGGTTCTTCCGGCATCCATCCTCCTACTTGGTATAAGTAATCATCTAAACTGTCTTAATACCACAATGTCTTTTTTTTTTAACCTTTCTTATACTGTTTCAAATACCAACCACAACCACATTTTTATTAAGTTTTACTTTCTCTGCATTTCTGTAAACTTTAAACTTTTTTCTTATTTTTATTTTTTTTAAAGTAGGTTTCATGCCCAGCATGGAGCCCAAAGTAGAGTTTGAACTCACACCCTGAGATCAAGCCCTGAGCTGAGATCAAGAGTCAGACACTTAACCAACTGAGCCACACAGGCACCCCTAAACTTTTGATCTTTGTAATTTGTACAGCTTTTATCATCTGTTTCTTTTTTTTTTTTAAGATTTTATTTGTTTATTTATTTGAGAGAGGGAGAGCAGAGTGAGAGAGGGAGGGAGAGAGAACACAAGCAGGGGTGAGGGGCAGAGGGAGATGCAGACTCCCCGTTGAGCAGGGAGCCCGATGTGGGTCTCGACCCCAGGACCCTGGGATCATGACCCGAGCAGAAAGCAGATGCTTAATTGACTGAACCCTCCCAAATGCCCCAAGATGGCCACTTTCTAATCCCTAGAACCTGTAAAATATGTTACCTTACACAGCAAAGGGGCTTCGCAGATGTGAATAAGCCAAGGATGTCGAGATGAGAAGATTATCCTGGATTTTCCAGGTAGGCCCACTGCAATCATGAGGGAGGCAGGAGTGTCAGGAGTCACAGGAAGAGGTATGATGACAGAAGCAGAGGTCAGAGAAAGACTGGAAGATGCTAGCGAAGGGCAGCAGAGTATGCCACCTCAAATATGCCATTTTGGCATATTGATTATTTTGAATGAAAGTTATTTGGGGGACAGTCAGTGCAAGAAGGACACTCTTAACTCTCCTGTGTGTCCCCCCTGAAAGCAGGAAATAAATCTCTCATGTGAGCGGTACCCTCCCTGTACCAGGAGGGTAGAAGGCATCCTTATTAGTAGAGAGGCAAGTTAGGGCCAAGAGGCCATATAACAAACTTTGTTACTTTTTCACTAATTTAGTAGCCCAAACCCAAACCTTTTTGTTCTGTCAATTCTTCACAAATTTATTGTTTGTCTAAGAGGTATACAAGCTTCCTGCTTTGCTTACTTCTTTGAGTCTCATATTTTTAGGGGGCTCCTGTACGTATGAAATCAAATTTGTTTTTTTCCTATTAATCTATCTTATGTCCATTTCATTATTAAACCAGGCAAAGAACCTAGAAGGAAACACTTTTCCACCCCTACACTACATTGCTAGCCTTGAAGATGGGAGGAAGGAGCCATAGTCCAATGATGGTGGCCAGTCTCTAGAAGCCAGAAAAGGCAAGGAAAGGGATTCTCCCCTTGAGCATCCAAAAAGAACTCTTAAGACGATAAACTTGCATTGTTTTCAGCCACTAACTTCAGGTGATTTTGTTACAACAGTAAGAGGAAACTAATATACATCCTGAGAAAATGATCAAGGTTTCTGTGGTCACATAATTTTGGGAAACATTATGGACTCTATCTCCTTCTCAGTGCCTACAATTTGAGAAGTCCTACAATAAAGAATCCTGTTTAACTTTGTTTAACTAGAATTTCCCAAAAGTTCTGACCATAGACATTTTAAGGACTATTTAACTGGAACCCACTTTGGGAAATAATGGTTTAAGGATTTATGCTATGGATGATGGCATCCAGAAGGAGGCAGACGTTCATTGATCTGGACTGAAATTCCATCCACTGATGCCATTTCAGTGAATTATTGAGTGTCCATTATAGCTTTACATTGTCACAGGTACTGGAATGAGGGAAGAAGGATGAGACATAAAGACAGAAGAAAATATTACTGATTCTAAGGAAATTATAATTTCATATGGGATATGACATATTTACCAAAAACTATAAACTGGGTAGAAAATGTTAGGTTCTGTGTGTATATATGGTGGCAGGATGAGCTGTTGTGGAAGTTTGGAGGAAAGAAAATGAGTAATTTCCGGGAAGTGGAAGGTGTCAGAGAATGAATTATGGAGGAGCTGGCATTCGATTTTGTCTTTTAGGGGCAGTAAGGCTGAGGGGAAGAGGGAGAAAAGAAGGAGGCGTTCTGAAGTGGTGGTCGCAGGGTGAGCAGCCTTACTGATCACTGGCACTACCTGACCCCAGAACTAAGCTGTTCCCCACTAGGGAAGGTAAGACAAGTCTTGGTAAGCCACATCCTTGTCTGTGCAATAATCAGAATTATAAATTGGGGATCTAGTTCCAGAAAATTCTGAAGTCCTTACAAAACACCAAAATTTATGGCAAATAAATGAACATCAAATGACATGTTTTTAAAATACACAAGTATAGGGGCGCCTGGGTGGCTCACTTGGTTGGGCATTTTACTCTTGAGCTCAGCTCAGGTCTTGATCTTGGGGTCATGGGTTCGGGCCCCATGTTGGGCTCCTTGCTAGGTGTGGAACCTACTTAGAAAAATAAATAAAGTAAAATATAGAAGAGGCGCCTGGGTGGCTCAATCAGTTAAGTGTCTGCCTTCGGCTCAGGTCATCATCTCAGGGTCCTGGGACTGAGCCCCATATTGGGCTCTCTGTTTGGGGAATCTGCTTCTCCTTTTCCCTCTGCCTCCTCCCCCTGCTCATGCTCTGTCTCTCTCAAATAAACAAATGAAATCTTTCAAAAAATAAAATAAAATATATAAGTACATATGACCAAATACTTAACATAAAACTTTATCTTATATGCTCCTTTTGGGGTATCTTTCTGCATAGAATGGACTTTCTGAGGCTCCTTAAAAATATGTACCCAGTGAAGTTTAGACTTAAGATGTTTTTTGCTTTTCCTGGTAACTCTTCCTAGTGGTAAGGATGGCTTTCTTTATTGTTCCTTGGACTCCTAAACTTCAGTTCCGAAAAGTTTCAGCATCAACTCTGTGTGCGTGAAGACTGCTTCCACAGTAAATGCCAAAGGAGGACCATTTCTGTGCTACTTTAGCTTCCTGTCTGGTGTCAGTTTTAGTCTCCTTGGGAGCAGAAACCATCTCCGTTTGTTCTTTGTAAGCCGAGGCTCCGGGGCAGCAGAGGCATGCAGCCTATGTTTGTGGAAATGGTGAAAGGATTATCGAAGTGAAATCTTGGCTCCACTCAAACCGATTAAGAAAAAGAATTTTTTCAAACATTTATTTCCACATGGAAAAGGAAGATTAAAACACATGGCAGTTTAGAGATAAGGAATTCAACAGAACTTTTTTGGTGGGGAAGGGGACTTTGGCCCCTAGAAGAAACAGGCTTATCACTTTCTGGAAGAGATGCCTATACTGCCCGTGGGCTTGATCCAAAGATAGTGGCAAATCAAGCAGCTATTTTCTGACATTTCATTAAAGAAAGAAAGGCAGGATTTAGAGGATCACAGTTTCCTCCCAAGAAGCATATTCACATAGGTGTGACCTCTGGAGATTTTGTGCCCCCCCCTTCCCCCGTTTGTCTGGCAAACACCTTCTCATCTTTCAAGACAGCTCAAATGACACCTGTGGGAGGCCATGTGGCTCCCTTTGGCAGTTGTTTACTCTGCCCTTTGTGTTTCCCAGCACTCTGTGCAGAACTCTCTCAAATATCACTAATCATTTTATACGGTTATCTGCTTACATATCTGAATTCAATTCCATCGAGTTCTGCTAGGGCAATGTTAGATTCAAAGGCTCCAGGGCAAGGACTCTGGCCTCTAGAAGCTACTTCCTTCTCTGGGAGACAGACAAGTATACAATTACTTACAGTTCTCGGCAACCGCAGGAGAACATACGTAGAGAGGAGATGATGGGAGGGATGGCAGGGTCATAGTTCATCTCCTTAGCCCTTAGCACAGTGTCTGGCACATAACGAGTTCCATACATGTCAGTGGAGTGGGGGGGAGGTAGAAAGAGATGAAAGCAGCGGGGGAGGAAGAGAGAGAAGGGAGGGAAGGCAACAAAAGCGCCCCAGCCCTCCCGTCACTCTGCTGTGTGCTGTCCACTCCTCCGTTACTCTACAGGTGGTATTTTCAGATCCCTGGAAGAGGTTATTTTGGAGCAGACAGTTGGTGCATCAGTCACACCTGGCACGTAATACAGACATGATAACCACCATCTGAGGGCAACGAGTCATATCTGTCCTGTGTTTAACTGTCCTCCCACTCCGAGGGGGTCTACAGAAAAGAGACTTTTGTCGCATTTGCTGAAAGCACTAGCTCTATGCTAGTTTAATTCTTGGGTTCTGCATCACTAGACCAGCAGGATCTTTTGCTCCTGCAAAAGGATTTAACTACAATTCTGGTCCCCTCAGAACCTTGTTTGCCATCCAGCTCCCCCTTTCTCTGCCAGCTTCGTCTGTGCAACCCACCTTGGGTTACTCTGGCAGCTCGAGAGCAGAATCTCATTTCAGGCCTCTGCTGTCTGCATCCCACAGCCCTCCCCGAGCAGCCTCTATTTCACGGGGGAGAGAAGGGAGGCAGCAGGATGATCAGCCGCCTCAAAAGATGAGAGTGCAAAGTATTTCTCAAATTTTCATCTTCAACGGCTGGTATCATTCAACTCCCTGGGGGGAGACTACGCCTGGTCGCTTAGCTAGCAAGATAATCTCTAGCTATCCTGCTGCCAAAGTATCAGTTACAGGTTCATTTGGGTGATGGGATCAATTGGTGTTCAGACCACGAGACAATGACACAAATTGGAGGTGGGGCAAAGGACGCCAGAGGGGACCGACCTCTATCCTGAAGTAAAGCTGAATTCTTCATATCCTTGCAAATTAAGTAACATGAAGTAACTTGATTCTAAACTGCTGGTTGTCTCACGAAGAGAAGCCCACCCGCAGCGGAAGTGAAGCAGGTATTCCTGAAGAGGCTTTTTTCTTTGAGGGCCTAATTAGAGAGCTGCTAACACTCCTGTGGCACCCCAGCTCTCCCAGTATTATGACAAGAGGAGACTGAAATAAAAATGACTTGTGTTTAAAAATCAGTGTTTTACCAGACACAAAAAGTCACATCTTGCATGATTCCACTTATATTAAATAGCTAGAAGAGGTAAATCCCTAGAGACAGAAAGCAGATCGGTGGTTGTCAGTGGTTGAGGGGAAGGAGAAATGGGGAATAACTGCTTAACATGTACAGGGTTTTCATTTGGGGGGTGGTGAAAAGGTTCTGGGATAGCTGCACAACACTGTGAATGTACTAACTGCCACTAAATCGTTCACTTTAAAATGTCTAATTTTGCGGCACCTGGGTGGTGCCGCTGGCTAAGGGTCTGACTCGTTTCGGCTCAAGTCGTGATCTCAGGGTCGTGGGATTGAGCCCCCCTACGAGCCACCCCCCCCCAACAAGCCACACTCAGGGCAGAGTCTGCTTCAGATTTTCTCTCCCTCTCCCTCTGCCCTCCTGCTCATACACTCACTCTCTCTCAAATAATAAATAAATAAATCTTTAAAATGGCTAATTTTATGCTATACGAATTTCACCTGAATAAAAATAAATAAATGTTTTCTAATCAAATGTTTTCTAATCGAAGTCCTCAGTATTTCTCATTGCTCAACCGTCTACCACTACTGGGAAATAAGGGGGATTTTATTCCCATTCCATAGTGATAAGAGGGATTAAGTAGGTCACTAAGTTCTAATACTTGTCACCTTTAGGTCTTTCTTGTGAAAAGCGTCCTATTTCCCCAGACATTCTGGGAATGTCTATAGCAGGGAAGTAACAAACCAGTGACCCCTGACTTGCTTGGCCCTTGACAATTAGCAGCAGCAGCAGTAGCAAGAGCCGCAACTGTTCACTGCAGTTACACAGTGCCAGCCAGGTCACCAGAGGTGATGGGGTGCACCTGTGTCTCCTGACCCTCCCCCCTGAGCCCGCCCCCCACACCGACCCAATTGACCCAGCTGCATTCTGGGGAGTGGCCGTCTGTGGTGCGGACAGCAGACAAAGACTGTGGATCATTCTCAGTCAGTAGGAAAATATGAAGACCTTGCTCTTGCCACATTCTTTCAGGATCAAAGAAAATCGATTTTAACAGAGTAGAAGCATCTTTGGAAGAGGCAGGTTTTCCCTTTTTTGATTCTAAGAATATATGCCTCAGCACACAGATCCAAAGCATCAGCTGGTAAGTGGAATGAGAAGCCCAAGAACTTAGGAGGAATAAAACACATTGAGAACAGAGGTGAAAAGAAACTACAAGACTGTGTCACAACGAACAATGGCTAACAAGAAGGGACTGCCCAGTCTTACCTGCCCCCCCTCAACCCATGCAGTCAGGGCCATGGACAAGGAAGCTTCCTAAGCCCTTACCCCAGCAACTTTCTGAACCATTCAGTATGTCTCACATTCTACTTCTTGACATAGCTCTAATTTTTCTGGTTTTGACCTTCTGACCTTTCTTCCAACCACGCTTTGTCTCACCACCCAGACTTAATGCTTAGCTTTGGGATTTGTTTTTCCTTGAGTAAGATCTAGACATTCCTCTGGGAATACTGCCTTTGGTGGCTTTGTGCACACTGAGCCTGACCCAGGGATGTCATCCTTCACTGTGACTCACGGAAAAGTCTCCAGTTCTGTTTTGGAGTACCCTTCCTTGTCTCAGGTGTATCTCTCAAGACTAAGACTAAAACTAAAGTTCTAATGCTAATTTCAGGCTTACAAATGGCCAGATAAGCTTCATATTAAGAAAGAATTTTTAAATACAATAAGAAAGCAAAATATATTAAATGCTTTCAAAATCCCCTAATTCTACTGCAATATGCCAATTGACTCAGTCATATATTTTCCTGTGTTGTGTAAGAAAAACCCATGTGGTCTCGTCACAAAATGTTCTGCACACCACAGAAATGACAGTATCATTTTTCTGGAAAAATTCTGAAAACACGGAAATAGCATCTCTTTCCTATGTCTGTCATGCTGTGGAATGAGCAAAATGGGGAGTGGGTTACAGAGGCGGCATCAATTTCCCTTTGATAGGAATGCTGAGACACAGCTTCAATTCTGAGCTATCTTGAGGTTAAGCAGAATGGACGGGACTGCAATGGCGTATGTGTGCAGCTCCTGTCCTCAGACACAACAGTTCCCCGTCGCCTCCATCTTCATATCCCTGCCACAGTGGTGCACTGACCACTGGCTATTCTGTTCACTGACTCTGACTTTGGGCAAGTCACTTACACTTTCTGAGCCTGCTTCTCCACTAGTAAGATGGGAAGAATAACACCTATTGTTAATTATTGTTATGGGTTAAACTGTACCCCCAAAGGTATATTGAAGTGCTAACCCTCAGCACCTCAGAAGGTGATCTTATTTGGAAAGAGGGTCATTGTCAGTGTATTTGTTAAGGTGAGATCATACTGGAGTAGGATCATGAATCTAGAATGCCTGTTGTCCTTCTAAGAAAAGGAAAGACAGCCCTGTGACTGAAGTGATGTGGCAGCAAACCTAGGAAAGCCAAGGACTGACGGCCACCACCGGAATCTATGACGGGGCAAGGAAGGGTTCCCCCCTTTATGTCTCAGAGGGAGCATGGCCCTCTCTCTCTCTTTTTTTTAGTTGTGTTCAGTTAGCCAGCACATAGTACATCATTAGTTTTTGATGTAGTAGTCAACGACTCATTAGCTGCATATAACACCCAGTGCTTCTCTTGATTTTAGACTTCTAGCCGACAGAACTGTGAGACAATACATTTCTGTTCATTCAGGCCACGCAGTTTGTGGTATTTTACTGCAGTCGCCCTAAGAACTAATACAGTGGTGGAGGTATAATTTATTTGATGTGTGTGTGTGTGCGCGCGTCTGTGTGTACACGTATGTTTTTTAAATGCAGAAGAAACACACACACAAAAAACCAAGTAGGCAAGAAGAAAATAAGGTAAATTTTCTTATAGATTTGAACTAAAGAAGTCACATGATTTTCTCTGAAGCTGACATTGCCTCTCTAAACCCACCTCCCACTATTGTCCTGTCCACTCTGGTCCAGCTCACTGGCCTCCCGGCTATGCCTGAAATATCCCACCATGTTCACTCCTTAGGGTCTTTGCATTGGCTGCATCCTTTGCCTAAGACATGCCCATGGTGAACTCCTGATTTCCTGTCTTTCCTTAACGAAGCTGACCTGGACATTCCATTTAACATTGCAATGTATTCTCCTGCCACCCAGCACTAATTCCCCCTAGCTCTTCTTTTTCTTGTTTCCATATTCTTATTGGCTTCTAATAGCCTAGTAATTAATTTATTTCTCAATTACGTGCATTATTTATTATCTGTTTCCCTCTATGTTAGAACATAAGCTCCATAGGGCGGAGAGCTTCATGTTTTGCTCATCGATGTGAACAAACACCTAAAACAGTACATAGTTCATAATAGGTACTTGACGAAGATACTTTAAAATCCATTATTTATTTTTAATTAACCACTTTATGATGCTGTACACGTGTACTGTAAAACATTAGAAAAAATTAAAAACTTTAAGTTCCTACCATCCAGTAATATCTTTCCAGTTATGACAAATCAGAATGGTTTTTATCTTTTAAGTGACTGCCTAAGGAATTCTTTTTTTTTTTTTTTTAAGATTTTATTTATTTATTTGAGAGAGAGAGAGCATGAGGGGGAAGGGTCAGAGGGAGAAGCAGACTCCCTGCTGAGCAGCGAGCCCGATGTGGGACTCGATCCTGGGACTCCAGGATCATAACCCTGAGCCAAAGGCAGTCGCTTAACCAATTGAGCCACTCAGGCGCCCCGAGGAATTCTGTCTCTTAAGAAAAAATGGTATGGATAACATCCACCTTACAAGACTTGGTACATGGATTAAATGAAATAATGTATCCAAACACTTAATATAATGCTTGCCATAACAACTCATACAGGTATTTTCTTTCCTTTGATCTTGTCTTTAACTTTCATCCTTCTAAAAAGTAGCAGATACTTGTAGACAAGAGAAAGGTATAATGTTGTTCTTATAGGGGAGGCAGGTGGGGAAGATCTCCCACACCTGGCACTCAAGATGGAGTCCCCAAATTCATAGTACCAAGTTCTACGGCCTAAATGCCCTATGAGACACAAGGCCACTAATTATTCCATAGAATTTTATAACAGTAACAAAACAATAAACAATGATAATTACATTTTTATATTACATCCTCCCATTTGCAAAAGCTTTTCATATTAATTTTTTTATACAGATGAAAGAAAGGGGCTTAAAGAATTTAAGTGACATGGCCAAGTTTATACAGCTGCTAAGAAGAAGAGCTGAGAATTAAATCTAGAATTAGAAGGTCATCAGCAACAAGGATCTCTTAACTTGACTGTGAAATGCATACTATCCATTTCTAGAGTCCCACTCACAATAAATAAAACGTTCTTTAGTACTTTCTCCGTAAGCTACTTCCCTCCCCATCCTGTAACAAACAAACGACTTACCTATCTTAACAGCCACACGTCCTTTCCTTGCTGGGTAACTTTCCACCAAAAATTTTCCTCTTATAAAAAGGAGATCAGTGGTTAAGCGTGCCAGGAAATGGAGTACATTGCTGAGAAAACCTAGGAATCACTGTTCTTGTGAACTGTTGAGAAAAAACAAAACATTAAGAGCTTTAGATCTTCAGTCCTCTTGGGAAGCCTTCAAAATGAATCTTTTCTATTCTGGCAGAAGTCAGTACAAAAGAGTGGTGGTTTTTTGTTTTGGTTTGTTTGGGTTTTTTTGTTGAGGTTTTAAATTAGGTTTAATAAAATTAAACTTGCATTCCTTAGCCTAAATTTATTCTAGGGCCTTAAAAGCATTTATTATGAATTGTTTCTACTTTTGAAGGGACTGAGAGAATCATGTCCATGAATACCAATGCTCCCGATCCTTACATACAGAATTATCACATTTGTTTTTCATGGTACTTTAGCTAAAATTCAAGGAGCTAGAAGACACAAATTCAACCTAGCAGACTTTGTAATCATTAGGTTGTTTCCTCCCCCGGAGGTAGTAAGGCACCTTTTTATTCAAATACCAATCACAGAGTTAATTAGGTTAATGGGCTCCCTGTGGGTAGGGCAGGCACCATCTCTTCTAAACATGTCAGGATGAAAACCGTCACAGTCATTGTAGATTTTAACTGGAATGGATGTGGGAAATGTCCAGGAGACAATCCCTGATTCAAATATGCCTTTTGCATAGCTAAGAAGACAACATTCTGGGGCAATGATACAGAAAGAAATCTCTTCACATCTCAGGATGACAATGGGTGTCTGACCCTGACGAGGAGTTGACTGTATGGGCTTAGAGAAGGATTCCCAGCTCTGGCTACAAGGGGCTAGCTTGTATCAGAGCAACTTGCCAACGAACAAAACTAGAAAAGCTGGGTAAGTATTTAAAAAGCTGTTGAAAGGCATTGGAGTGCTACACCAGGGTAGCCAGGACAGGAGAGGACAAGATCTTAGGGAGAAGAAAAACAAAACTGAGACAAATCATTATACCGCTTTTCCTTTCAAGCCATCTACTTATCTTCGGGCACCTGGGTGGCTCAGTCGGTTAAGCATCCAACTCTTCATTTTGGCTCAGGTCATGATCCCAGGGTTGTGAGATTGAGCTCTGCACTGGGCTCCATGCTGCGCATGGAGCCTGCTTAAGATTCTCTTTCTCCCACTGCCCCACCCTTCCCCCCCTCTTCTCTCTCTCTCAAAAAAAAAAAAAAAAAAAAAAAAAAAGACCTCTACTGATCTTTAAGAGGCACAGGGCAAACTGCTGAGAAGCCGAGCAGAAAGCAGCTGCTTATAGGCACCTAAAGTGAGCAGACCAAAAAATACCAGAGCTGAGTATCAAATCAGTTTGGTCCCTCATTGGACTAAGAAGGTCTGCCCTATTCTAACTGCCTATCAGAAGCAAAAGTAAGCCCCATCGAGGAAGGTACCACCATCTACAGTATCTGTGGCTCTTTATACAAAATGTCCTGCATTTCATCAACAATATCTGGCATACCAGGGCATAGGTTCAAGAAAGAAACAGACAATGAAAACAGGACCCAGAGGTGACAAGTCATAGAATATGGTCTTTAAAATAATTGTGATGTGTATGTTCGAAATTATAAAGTTTATAAAATATTTTAACACATCTCTCAGTAAGTCACAGAACAAGCAAAAAAAAAAAAAAAAAGACAAAGAAAAAGGATACCCAGGATTTGAGTAACACAATTCACAAACAGCCTCAGTAACCTATGTGGATTAGGTTGTACCCAACAACTGTGACTACATATTCTTTTAAGGTACGCATGAAACATTTATAGAAATTAACCACATGTGGGTCATAAAGTAAGTTTCAAGAAATTTCAACAAATAAAAACCATATGTACTTTTTTGAACGTACTATTCTGAAATAATATAGACTCAGGAAATATCAAAAATTTAACTTTTTAAAGCAAAATGTAATTTACATACAGTAAAATAAGCTACTTCTAAGTGTAGAATTTGATACATTTTGATAAAGGAATATAATTGGGTAACCAGCAACGAAATAAAAATATAGCGCATTTGCATCACTCCAGGAAGTCCCCTCGCGCCCCTTTTTGTGAACTGCCATAACCCAAAGGCAATCACTGTTCTCGTTTCTGTATTTCTATTACCACAGATACGTTCCGAACTTCATACAAATGGGCTCATACAGAAAGTACTCTTTCTTATGAAAATACCACAACTTACAATATATTCTCCTATGAATGGACATTTGGTAGTTTCCATTTTAGAGCTATTATGAATAACACTGCTATAAATGTTCTTGTATAAACCTTTTTGTGAGCATGTATTTCCATTTCTCTAGGATAAACACCTAAGAATGGAACAGCTAGGGTACAGAGTTGATCAATGTTTAACTTTATAAGAAACTGCCAAACATTCTTCCAAAATGGCTATATCCTTTATACTCCCATCAGCCACACACAGGAGTGCCAGCTTACACAGCCTCACTGACACTTGGTGTTGGCAGACTTTCAATTTGAGCCATTCTAGTGTGAGGTTTTGATTTGCAACTCCCTGGTAACTAATAGTTGTCACTTTTTAAATATCTTCTTTTATGCAGTGTCTGTCCTAAGACTTTTGCCCATTTTTTAAACTGTAGTTCTTACATTATTGATTTACCGGAGTTCTTTTACAGAACTGATACCCGTTCTTTGTCAGATATATGTATTACACATATTTTCTCCCAGTCTGTGGTTTTCCTTTACAGTTTCTGTCTTTTTGATGATCAGAAGTTTTTAATGTTGATGATCGGAAGTTTTTAATGTTGATGCACTCCAATTTATCATTTTTTCTTTTAGTGCTTTCAGTGTCCTCTAACAATCTTTGCTTAAAGCCTACCTAAAAGCCTAAAACATATTCTCCAGGAGTTCTGTAGTTTTAGCTTTAGGATCTATCTCAAACTGATTTTTGTTTGTGGCATAATGCAAAGGCCACAGGTTGATCTCCCAGGTTAATTTTCCTCCCACTCATTCTAGTAACATTTGTTGAAAAGGCTTTCCCTCCCGAATTAAATTGTCATACCACCCTCATCAATTAATTAACATACGGCACAGTATGTTTTCAATTAAGCTACAAATCAATATATAAGTGATAACCAGAGTCCTCAAATTTTGAGGACTAAATAACCAATGGGTCAGAGAAGAAATCACAATGGTAATTAGAAAAAATTTTTGACCTAAGTAATAGTGAAATGATAAATTAAAAAATGGTGAAATGTAGCCACGGTTATACTTAAAAAGTTTAGAAAGCAATCACTTATATATCTATCTCAAGGAATTAGAGAAAGAACAGAGATAAATCCAAAGAAAGAAGGAGGAGGTAAATAATAAAAAATAAGAGCAGAAATCAGTGAACTTTAGAAAAAGTAAAGAAAAGTTATTCAAGGCAAAAAGTTGGTTCTTTGAAAGAGACTAGTAATACTAGTAAATCCTTCAGCAAGCTCAAGAGCCAAAGCTGCTCATTCTCAGCTCTATTACCTGAGTCTTCTTCCCACAATGCTATTTTAGACAGTCTCCTCAGTTCCTCTGTTGTTGTTGCCAAAGACAAGCAAAGGGTCTATTTTGCTCATGAAAGTTTTGCTTTTATTTTTTTTACAGAGAAACAGCTACAGAATAACAGAAATAAATAGGGGGACACTGCAAAGTCCCCAGAATCTCAAATATGAGCTCTCTGCCAGCACCCTTATGAGGTCAAAACAACATTGACCTAATATCTAATAAGACATCGGTCTCCAAGATGTGAAACTATCAATAAAACTACTTAAAATATTGATTTACATCCACTAGTATTAGGAGTGAACTACATTCTTAGTGCATATTCTGCCTTAAAAAGGGCGACTAACAACACAAAAAAGCCAATGTGATTAGCAAGACATCTTAAAATTAAGTCTCCAGCCCTACGACTCAGCAATTGCACTAGTAGGTATTTACCTAAAGGATAAAAAAATACTGATTTGAAGGGGCACATGCACCCCAATGTTTATAGAAGCATTATTAACAATAGCCAAATTAGCAAAAAGCCCAAATGTCCATCGACTGATGAATGCATAAAGAGGTGGTACACACACACACACACACACACACACACACACACACACACTGGAATATTACTCAGCCACCAAAAAGAATGAATCTTGCCATCTCCCATGACATGGTTGGAGCTAGAGATATATGCTAAGCGAGATAACTCAGAGAAAGACATATACCATATGATTTCATTCATACGTCCAATTTAAGAAACAAAACAGATGAACATAGAGGAAGAGGAAAAACCAGAGAAGGAAGCAAACCATAAGAGACTCTTAACTACAGAGAACAAGATGAGGGTTGCTGGAGGGAGATGGGCAGGGGATGGGCTAAATGCGCGATGGGGATTAAGGAGGCACTTGTTGTGATGAGCACTGGGTGATGTATGGAAGTGATGAATCATTAAATTCTACACCTGAAGCCAATATTACTCTACATGTTAACCAACTAGAGTTTAAATTAAAACTTGAAATAAGAAAAATACAATAACGAAATTATATTAAGTCTCCAGGATGTGAATATAAATCTCTATATATTTTTCACTGATGCAGACACTGTGATAGTCAACACAATACACAGTAATAAGTATTTTCAAACAAGAGATAAAAAGCCGCACACCATCTGTAAAATATTCTGCCTCTGTGAAAAATGATTTAAATAATATCCCAAAATCAACCACTTGCATTAGTAATTCACTGATAATTACATAATGCACAGATAAAATATGGCAATCAAATTCATTCCTTAGCCAACAGTTAAAGAAAATGTTGGTGGAGAGCTGAGGAAATACATATTCAAAAATTACTCATCATGCAAAATTTATCATACTGTTCAATGAAAGTACACATTCCTGTCTCAATAATGAAATACATAAAGAACTACCTGTTTTAGTGAACCACTAAAGAAAGGAGTACCAAGGAAGAATTACATGTTCTAAGAATAAATGACTTCTTTAATAAACACAATGTTTTATGGAGCACATATACGCACTGAGTGGAGTGCAGAAAGGAGCCCCGGAAAAGTTAATGCCACACAAGAATGTACTCACTGCCTCGCTCACGGGCAAGCTATTACTGAAAAGAAGTTGACTCTACAGGAGCACCAAGAATGTCACTGGCATCGCTAATTTAGTAGAGTCATTATAAAACCCTGTAATAACATGGGAGGTGATCGTGACAATTTTTCACACTGGAGGCACAGTGGGTGCTCGGTTATTGTCATACCCCTGCACCAAGAAGAGTTGTCAAATTTTAAGTCGCCTCACATTTTTTCTTTTACAAGTAGACAAGTGTTCTAAAATCCCATGACTGCTTCAGGGATGCCAACCATCAGGTATACACTTCAGAAGAGATATTTTTGAGGTAAAAAAATAAGCATGTTTAATATTTTTTCAAAAATAGCAATTCTGCTCAGAGCCAGTTGTTATTTACTTTTCTGATAAAGTTGATGCTTTGACAATCAGCGATAATTACTTTTCAAGGAAATTCATTCTACGGAAATAATATTTTGAAAATAAGTGTTTGAAGAGGTTTTTATCAAGTGATTCTGTTGTTGTTGAAAATGACAAAAGCATCACCTAGAGCAGTCATCCTTGAATTCTCTCGTTCTTACAATTCCCACAACTAATGTCAGCAAATCCTGCTTGATCTATCTTCCAAATATGTCAAGAACACAATCACTTCTCACTGTCTACAGCGTTACCATGCTAGTCCCAACCAAAATCATCTCATCCCAGATTAACAATACAGCTTCCCAGAGGACCTCCTTGCAAATACTCCTCGCCCAACTCCTACACCACACCACTGTCCCCAGCAGCCAGTCACCTTATTAACACCTAAGTCAAATCACACGACTCATTTGCCCCAAGCCATCTAATGATTTCCTATATGCCTCAGCATAAAAGCCAAATTCCCTACAATGGCCTACAAGTCATTACATGATTTCATCATTACCTCACTGACATCATTTCCTAGTACCCTTGTCTTGATGTACTCTACTCAAGTCCCAGTGGTGCTATGCCTCAGAGGCCAGGCACACTTTGCCTCAGGGCTTTCCACTGGCTGTTCCCTTTGCCTGGAATATGTCCCCAGATATCTTCCCTCAGTTCCTTCAAGTCTTTACTTAAAGATCACTTTTCCACACGGCCTTCCCTGGCCGCCCTATCTAAAATAGCAACAACTCCCAACACTCCCCATTCCCCTTCTTTGCTTTATTTTTCTCTTAAATGCTTCTCACCATCTAACATATTTTAACTATACTTGTTTATCAGCTTATTGCCTATCTTCCTCTCCCACTGAATGAGGGCAGAAATATTTGGTCAGATGTGTGCTTACTGTTCTAGTCTAATATGATGTCTAGCATTAATACCTGAATATGTGAATGCTGAAAAAACAAGTAGTCAGTAAAAACCTTCATATCTGCACACTTTAAAAGCTTCGAAACAGAATTTTTCTAAACCTTCCAAATGAATTTTAATGAGTTTTGAACTCTTTGCTAGAAATATAAAAATGCAATACCTTAATAATAATTAGCAAAAATAACTGAGTAACATAGGAAAATAAAACTTATTAACTGAATTGAAACCAAAATTTTGGCATAGCTGGTAGATATGACTAAAAACATGTATTATGACTTACCAAGTGCATCCAACAATGTCATTCTTCTATTTGGATCAACATCTCTTTATGAATAATTTTTTTAGGTCCTTAAATAAATTATGAAAATAAAATGAACTTATAACCACACCATCAAATGTCTACATCACAAAGTGTTAAACCAAAACAAAACAAAGCAAAAAATAATGATATATTCAATGAATGTGCTCTCATGGAGCAAAGGGAATTTTTGTACTATTAATAAAATAAAAATGTAAATATCTTCATCTCACCCTTTAAAATGTCAATTTTGTAAATGTTTCATGGCATTCAAAATATTTGTATATTTAACATTTATGAACAAGCAAACAACCATGGGGGGTTGGAAATCTTCATTTACAACTTGGAAACCACTGTGCTAAAGACGGGAAGGAAGAAAGAGGCACATCTTGTCTCAGTTGATAGAAACATAAAAACCATCCAATAATTACCAGAGTGTGAGAAATATTATGATGAAAGTCTCTGCCCTCCTCTGCAGCTCTGTCCCTCACAACTCCCTAAATGACCCAAACTTTACAAAGTTCATGCTCCAGCAACAGCTAAGTTCTGGTAATTTCTCATGCACAATATTTTTTTTAAAAGATTTTATTTATTTATTTGACAGACAGAGAGACAGCCAGAGAGAGAGGGAACACAAGCAGGGGGAGTGGGAGAGGAAGAAGCAGGCTCCCAGCGGAGCAGGGAGCCCAACGTGGGGCTCAATCCCAGGACCCTGGGATCAGGCCCTGAGCCGAAGGCAGACGCTTAACGACTGAGCCACCCAGGCACCCCTCTCATGCACAATTTTTGATTCTGGGCCTTCACTTCAGTCTAGGGTTGCCAGGTAATATATTGGATGCCATTTTCTGGGTGGCTAGAAACAAGAATAATTATCAACATGGATTTCCCTAAGAAAACAGTAAAGGCAGAAAGTAGCAAAAGAACAAGAAAGGAAAAAAAGACACTCTTCAAAAAAATTTTCATTCTCTCAACTCTTTATCCTCTTTTTAGTGGCAACTGAGAACTAAGTTTAAATGAAATCATTGAGCAAAACTTTCTAAAGGGCCTCCCACAACCTACCAACTGCTGAAATGAGCCCATCCTTTCTCCTAAGAAGTCCCCTTCTTTCACAGGGCTCCAGGACCTGGGCATCAACCAGTGATGCCAATACCTGTGCTGCTTAGGCTTTGGGAGCCCAGCTCAAATCTCACGATGTTTATAATTAATTCTCATTGGTCAATTGGGATGGCATTTGATATTCACCATTAACCCAAAATTATTAGTGAACTATATCTCATTCGAAAGGAAGCACTTGCTTTATGTATAGTCGATTCTCATTATTTACAGTAGGTATGCGCTATTAAGTTGCCATGAATACTGAATTAGTGACCATGGAACCACCACTCCTAGGGGAAATATAGGGCTAGGCTCCTGAGAGCCCCTGGTCACATCTGATCAAGCAATCAATATATACACACAATCTTATTTCATGTGGGCTCCTATTTAAAGACGCCTTATTTAATATATATTGTTGATCTGTTAAGACTGAACTCCTGGCCAATAACACTATAACTCGTACCTGAATGAAGCTTATCTAACACACATATTTCTCCGTAAAGTATATCACAGCCTTCTTGCACTTGGGGAACGCTAAACAGCACGCTGGTACTATGCACAGGGGCCATTGTAAACAGCACAAGCACCACCACCAACAACAAAAAACCCACAAAAATGCAAAAAACATGGTACTGAACGGACCACGAAAAGGATACTTATTTACAGTATAAGAGTTGAAACAAGAAAACAGAACATTGCCTTGTTTGACCTCAGCTGGGAACATGCATATCAGGAAACTAAAATTTTTCACTGATCTATGCATGTCTGCAAATCACCACTAAAGTACCCCAAGTATTGATTTTAGGGTTACAAATAAATTTTTGCGAGCAGGCAAACTGGTAAATACAGAATCCATGAATAATGAGTACTAACTGCATTGTATGTATGGTTCCAGGTCCAAAATCTGGTTTTCCTCTCTTAAATTTCTTCCCATTTAGACAGAAGAAGCCCGGTGAAACTCCCATAAATCTTATGCCTCCCAGCTCAAGTACACTAGCTCCATGGAAGCTCACTTACTGTTGAGGTAGCAGGCTACAACTTGTCCTACGGTGAACACTCATGTTTGGAGCCCCAGTCCCATCTCTATTCATTTCCTTTCTTGTATCCTCAGGGGGAACTTTGCAGAACACTTGAAATGTTAACAGTTTGTTTGTGAATCAAGAGTAACTATATCTGGATCTCTTTTTCAGATACAACAACAAAATCAGCAATAATGAGGCAATATATGTTTGGTATCATACCCTGGGGACTGATAGGGAAGAGGGAAAGGGAAGAACAATGGGATCCTTCAGTGGGCCCAGAGTAGGTATATCTAGGTAAATTCCTCTGACCAAGTTGACAACGAGACTTTCTCCTTTTGCCATGGCCACAAACAGGATGTTCCACAGCCCCTGCTGCCTATGGGGGTCCACCCTAGAAAACACGTGCTGAGAGTCAGATGCCGGCAGTTCAAGCTATCAGTCCAGCAGTGAGGAACACCGGGGGTCAGGACCACATCTCCAGGATTCACTGACTTCTGGCAAGTCAGGATGCCTATGACGTGCCACTTGAGAACAGACTGTAACAGAAACTACAGCTGAATTACTCAGAAAGTCTCTTCCTGGGAGCAGTAACTGTGCTGCTGGTGTGGGCCAGGGGAATTAGGTTTCTGCTTGAGCAGCTTCCATTCTGCATGCAGACATAACCCAGTCACTCCGAGCACTGTATTCTCAACCCATTCTCAACAGCAACTGGCAAGAGAAGCGGTGACTCAATAGCCAAACTGTGGAAAGAGCCCAGATGTCCATTGACAGAGAAGTGGATAAAGAAGAGGAGGTATATATATACAATGGAATATTATCCAGCCATCAAAAAATGAAATCTTGCCATTTGCAATGACTTGGATGGAACCAGAGGGTATTAGCTAAGCGAAATAAGTCAATCAGAGAAAGGCAATTATCATATGATCTCACTGATACGCGGAATTTAAGAAACAAGGCAGAGGATCATAGGGGAAGAGAGGAAAAAATGAAACAAGACGAAACCAGAGAGGAAGACAAACCATAAGAGACTCTTAATCTCAGGAAACAAACTGAGGGTTGCTGGAAGGGAGGGAGGTGGGAGGGATGGGGTGGCTGGGAGATGGAGATTGAGGAGGGTATGTGTTGTAATGAGCACTGGGTATTGTGTAAAACTGATGAATCACAGACCTGTATCCCTGAAACAAATAATATACTATATGTTAATAATTTAAAAAAGAGAGAGAGAAAGAAGCTGTAACTCCAGTTTAGGTGGCTCAGAGTGGACAGCAGGACCCACACTGTGATACTCTTCTCCTTTTCCTTTTCCTTCTCTAAGGCCTCCAACTTGACAGCACCGTGTAGGAGAAATATCTGGACTTTGGGCCAAGAACTCTGAATTCCAGTTTTGGCTGGGTACAAAATTATATTGTAAGGTTAGGGGGAAAAGGATATAAACCACCTCCCTCCCTTTCTTCTGTACATGCATGCACTAGCAAGAGGAGAACAGAAATTCTGCTCCTTCACCTCCTGCCTTCCTCTGCCTCTCATGTTCCAACAGAACTTCTGGGAATGTGTAGGTGCAAAAGATCTGCCCAACACTGTGTGGTTGGAGCTACAAAAGAGGGAAATCTAAAGCCATGAGCACATGGAAACATCTCCACAGATGTTCTACCCATAGAGTCAGGCTGAAGGGTTGAAATCTAACCCCCTTCCAGATCTTATAATTTTCTACTATTCCTCCAGGCAGAAAATACCTCTTAGCCAAACTACGAGTTTTGGTAATCTGAAAGGTTGCTGCTAGTATTAATTTTCATTTCTCATTTTCCTTTCAGTATTAAATTTCAGAGGCAAGTGGTCTATACTTTTATCTCCATCATCTCAGCACTGTTCTCTCAACTCCCCAAATCATTCCTCATCCTGCCAATCTACTCAAACTGCACTTCTGAAAGTCAACAAAGACCTGTGACTCCCAAATAAAAGCCTTTACTCAATTCCTATATATTTCTGGACACCACGATTTAGGGGGTGTCCGTACGGTGCTAACTGGACACCACAATTTAAAATTTTCTTTTCTTTAGTTTCCTTGGTAACTGTATCTACGTAGTTGCTTCTAACTCTCTATTTTTTCCCCCTCTCTCTGATAAATGTTCAAAGTAAAGCAAGTATCTATTTCTTACCAGCTGTAATGACAACAGTTTTTCTAAGACTAACACCGGTCACTTCACTTACTCATTCTTCGTTATTCTCCATGGCCTGGTTAGTTTTTTTCTTTGAATGTCTCTTTAATCTGTTCTCTCTGTCCCCATCCTAATCCAGGCTCTCATCTATTCATGCCTGACTCACTACAATATCGTACTATTTAGTTAGTCAGCCTCTGCTATTCACTTAACATTACTGCCAGATTAGTTCGGGAAATTTTTCTTGCATTAAGTTACTCCCTTCCTACAAAACATGCGATGACTCTCTGTTACTTACAGAATGAATTTCTAACTGAGTCTGTCATTCAAGACCTCCCCACTAACCCCGGCCCCACTTAACCCATCTAACCCCTTCCTATTACCTCCACCTACTACTACCACCCACTATCACAAATTGCCTACTCTGGGCAAATCAGTGTCCTTGTATCCCACAAGTATCCGTGATGAGTCTCAAATCTAAGCCTTCCTTAATTTCAATGGCCAGCATAGAAAAAAAATGTGATTTTTCCTGTTCCAATTAACATTCCCACCACCACTGTGATTCACGATCACCACTCCCAACAGAGAAACAGATATATATAAGCCCCACAAAGAGCCTCACTCTTCATGGCTAATTGGATTCCACCAGGAACCACCATTCCTCTCAAACCAGAAACCATGTGATAGACAGGGAATGACAAGCCAAGAAATGAAGGGTCCTCTATGTTTGCAATGTTGGCGTCAGGACGTTATTCCATTATGGAGAGTGGAAGAGGAAGAACAGGGGAAAGGGAGGGTTTCATGTTCTGCTGCTCAGTGAAAGTACAAATAGACCCTGAGCATCACAGACTGAACTCATTCAATACTCTGCAGTAAAGTAGCTCACTAGATACATACTTCTTCTGGTTGTCTGAATTACAGATGAGTAAACAAATCTATTGTTTTCTTTTCAATTTCTCAAAGGTAACTGTTTAAAAGCACATCCTAGGAAATAAACTGTACCACCCTGATAGTTGGAGAATAAATGGCTACTAATTTCCTATATTTTTAGAGAAAAATCTAGGGTTCAGGCATGAAAGAATGAGCCTGGTAGGGGGTCATGAGCCTGTTCACCAACTCTGGAGGTTAAAGCTTTGAGACAGTCAATGATCCTTTCCTTTTGAGAGTACAGGCATATTCTGTTTCATTGCACTTTGCTTTACTGTGTTGCACAGAGACTGAATTTTTTTACAAATCGAAGTTCTGTGGCAACCCCGTGTTGAGCAAGACTATCAGTGATTGCTCCCCCAACCAGTTGTTCCCCCAACTCTCTCCCTTTCCCTCAGAGAATAGGGCCTCCCTATTCCTGAGACACAATATTGAAATGAGGCCAATTAAAAAGCCTACACTGGCCTCTAAGTGTTCAAGTGAAAGGAAGGGTCACATGTCTCTCACTTTAAACCAAAAGCTACAAATGATTAAGGTTAGTGAGGAAGGCATGTCAAAAGCCAACAGGCTGAAACATAAGGTTTCTTGCACCAAACAGTTGGCCAAGATGTGAATGCAGAGGAAAAGTTCTTGAAGGAAATTAAAAGTGCTACTCCAGTGAACACGCAAAAAGTAAGAAAGCAAAACAGCTTTCTTGCTGATATGGAGAAAGTTTTGAGTGCTCTGGATAGAAGATCAAACCACCCACAACATTCTCTTAAACCAAAGCCTATTCCAGAGCAAGGCCCTGACTCTTGTATTCTGTGGAGGCTGAGAGAGGTGAGGAAGGCGCAGAAGAAAAGTGTGAAGCTATCAGAGCCCGGTTTATGAGGTTTAAGGAAAGAAGCCATCTCCGTAACATAAAGTGCGAGGTGAAGCAGCGAGTGCTGACGAAGAAGCTGCGGCAAGTTCCCCAGGAGGTCCAGCTAAGATCACTCATAAAGGTGGCCACACTAAACAACAGATCTTCATGTGGACAGAACAACAGATCTTCATGACTGTCTCAAGGCTTCTGTTGGAAGGAGATGCCAATCAGGACTCTTCTAGCTGGAGAGGAGAAGTAAACGTCTGGCTTCAAAGGACAGCCTCACTCTTGTCAGAGGCCAACATAGCTGGTGACTTTAAGTTGAAGCCAATGCTCATTTACCATTCTGAAAATCCTAGGGTCCTTAAGAATTATGCTAAGTCTACTGTTTGTGCTCTAGAAATGGTACAACAAATCCCAGATGACAGCACATCTGTCTACAACATGGTTTACTGACTATTTTAAAAGCCCACTGTTAAGACTACTGCTTAGAAAAAAAATGCCTTTTAATATGACTGCTCATTGACAATGCACCTGGTCACCCAAGAGCTCTGATGGAGATGGACAATGAGATTAATGCTGTTTGCATGTCTGCTGACACAACATCCATTCTGCGGTCCATGGATCAAAGAGTCATCTCTACTTTCAAGTCTTATTATTTAAAAAATACACTTCATAAAAAATGAGATACATCTCATAAAGCTATCATTGTCATAGACAGTGATTCCTCTGATGGATCTGGACAAAGTAAATGAAAAACCTTCTGGAAAGGATTCACCATTCTGAATGCCATTAAGAACATTTGTGATTCACGGGACATCAAAATATAAACATGAACAGGAGTCTGGAAGAAGCTGATTGCAGCCATCATGGAGGACTTTGAGGTGTTCAAGTCTTTAGTGGAGGAAGGGTGGATGTGGTGGAAATTAGAATTAGAAGTGGAGCCTGAAGATGTAACTGAATTGCTGTCATCTCATGACAAAGATTGTTTTTTTAAAGAATGTGATTTGTTGGGTGCCTAGATGGCTCAGTTGGTTGAGCATCTGCCTTCAGCTCAGGTCATGATCTCAGGGTCCTGGGATCAAAAGAGTCCGGCATCAGGCACCCTGCTCGGTGGGGAGTCTGCTTCTCCCTCTACCCCTCCGTCTGCTTGTGCTCTCCCTCTCTCACGCTTTCTCTCAAATAAATAAATTATTTTTAAAAAATGTGATTTGTTTTATGTGCTGGTTTATAAGGTCAATTGCTGAAATGACAAATGATCATTAGGTTTTCAGGCTAGCTCTCACATCTAATTATCCATGTATGTGAAGGATCCAAAGTCTTTCTATGTTCCTGAATCCCCTCGATCTAAAGGAAGGCTGGGAAGGGATGGTTCCAGTTTCTTCTGTGTCTTTCCAGGGATCATTTGCATATACTACATTTGCATATATATAGTTGTATATATGTCCCCTCACCCTTTCTCCTCTCCTTTTTCTTAACATAAAAATCAGATACACTACACACCATCTTTCATATTTCTTTTCCCTTAACAAGATATGTTAGTGATCACTGCAAATCAGTCCAATAGATCAGCCATGTGCTTTTTAATAGCTCTATGGATATAACATAGCTTACTTTTATTTAAAAATTAAAATAGTTTGTAAATTTAATCATAATTTAATAAATTGTCTAAGGTAAATTTAAAATTTATCTTTTTCATCATAAAAGCGGTTAGTAACAACAACCACCACAAAAAGCAAATCAAGAAGTGAAAAAATTATCCACAGAGTCACTAAAACTATGCTGGTATAGTTCTTTCAAGACAGTATTCTTAAAGTCTGGTGCATGGAGTGTTTACACCACAATCACCAAACGTGCTGCCAAATAGGTAGCTTCTAGTTTACTGCCACACACTTACTAAATCAGAAATTCTGGGGCGCCTGGGTGGCTCAGTTGGTTAAGTGTCTGCCTTCAGCTCAGGTCATGATCCTAGGGTCCTGGGATTTGAGTCCGGCATCAGGCTCCCTGCTCAGCGAGGAGCCTGCTTCTCCTTCTGCCCACCTCCCTAAGTCATGCTCTCTCTCATAAATAAATAAACAAAATCTTTTAAAAAATCTGAGTATGGGGCCTTAGCCTTAGAAGATTTATAGTTGAAGCTTGACAACCATTACTTGAAGGCCCTTTTCTCTACCTTAAAAAAAGTTTTACAAAGAAAAAAGAGAGACAAACAAAATAATTCTTAAAAACAGAGAACTGGTGATTCCCAGAAAGGAGGTGGGTGGGGGGATAGGGGAAGGGGATTAAGAGTACACATATCATGAATGAGCACTGAGTAATGTACAGAATTGCTGAATCATTAAACTGTACACCTGAAACTAACAACATTTTATGTTAACTATACTGGAATTAAACTTTTTTTAATTGTAAAAATTAAAAAAACGTTGTAATTATAGTTTACATGCATTATTGTATTCCCACTCTTTTTTTTAAGGGTTATTTATTTGTTTGAGACAGGGAGGGAGAGAAAGCACGAGCTAGCACACACGTATGGGGGGGAGGCAGAGGGAGAGGCAGAAAATCTCAAGCAGACTCTCTGCGGAGCACAGAGCCACACACAGAATTTGATCTCATGACCCTGAGATCATGATCTGAGCTGAAACCAGAGTCAGACATCTAACGGACTGAGCCACCTAGGCACCCCCCACTTTTTTCAATTTGTAAAGCTAATGTTTTATAATAAGCATCTTTCCATGTTACTAAATTCTTTTCACTATTATTTTAACTGCCTGCATAAATACTCCATTTCTTAATTTACTTATCTTTTCATCTTTTGTTAGACATTTAGGATCATTCAAATTTCACCTTCACAATTCTTGCTCTTTTGTACCGTCCTTTGAACCAAGTAAGTAGTTAAGAGCCAAGGCTGATACACTTGGAGATAAATTTCACTTAGTGCCCACCTAATACAAGTTTACTTGCATTTAAGCCATGTTCATTGAAGCCCACCATGTCCAAGGCTCACTAGGGACAACTAAGATGAGGAATTCAAGACTTTTGACCTGCTGAGTTTAAAATCTAGAATAGACAGTTTACAGTCTAGAAATAATCAGCCAAAGTTCTGTTTATTTTTTTTTTAGATTTTATTTATTTGACAGAGAGAGAGAGAGACAGCCAGCGAGAGAGCGAACACAAGCAGTGGGAGTGGGAGAGGAAGAAGCAGGCTCCCAGGGGAGCAGGGAGCCTGATGTGGGGCTTGATCCCAGGACTCTGGGATCATGCCCTGAGCCGAAGGCAGACGTTTAATGACTGAGCCACCCAGGTGCCCTCAAAGTTCTATTTAATTTGTTGGTCTTGGTAGGGGGTTGAGTTTTAATCCCTCTAAGACAGCTGCTCTTATGATTTCTATTTTATAGATGAAGATTTCTATTTTATAGATTACAGTAATCAAGCAGTTTGCCCGGCATCACAATGTAAATGGAAGAATTGAGATTTGTACCTGGACATTGTGACTCTAAGGCAGAGATCAGCAAACGTTTTCTGTACAGGGCCAGACAGTACGTATTTTAGGCTGTGGGACCAAATGGTCACTGATGCAAGTATTCAACTCTGCTATTGCAGAGTAAAAATACCCGGCAATTCTCTAATGAATGGGTGTGGCCATCTTCCAATAAAATTTACTTGCAAAAACAGGCTCCTGCTCTAAAGCATATACTCTTTACTTCCATGCTATTATGCTGTTTCAGCCAGCCAGCCTGATATATTGAGTATGCTAGGTAGACACAAGGTTGCAAAATGAATAAAATGAGTCTGCCTCCAAGAAATTTGAAGATGAGAAAAAGATAATGTGATGTTGAGTAAGACATTTAACCTCTGTCAATGACTCAATTTTAAAACTACAAATACTGTCAAATAATATTTTTATTTATACAATATGGATATTGTGAAAATTAATGAGACAGTTCATATATTACCATTTACTCAACCGAATGTCATTTCTTTTTAATGTTAAATTGGTGCTTGGTCTTTATTGGTCCCAAAGGAGATGAGTAAATAAGTTAATCTTTTCTTTGCTCACATAGGAATCCCTTTATGTTAATAACTAGAAATTTTTATCTGATTTGATTGCCACACACTTTATTTTTATGAAGCACTTTTAAAATTAAGGTGGCTCAGTCAGTTGCGCATCTGCCTTCAGCACAGGTCATGGTTTTGGGGTCCTGGGATCGAGCCCCACATCAAGCTCCCTGCTCAGTGGGGAGTCTGCTTCTCCCTCTCTCTCTGCCCCTTCCACTACCCACTTGTGTTCTCTCTCAAATAAATAAATAAAAATAAAAAAATTTATGTTACATTTTCTCCTGGGATGAAAGAACTTTGAAATTTTCATTTTTTTAACATGATGGGAAAGAAAAAAATCTGTATAATTCAGAAACACTGCACTATGTCCTCAGCAAGTTACACATCCATGTATCTTCCTGTTATTTAGGTTTTCTGAGTTATAAAAGTTCTTTGAGTATATCTCATGGGCATTTTGACACTCATGGAGCTTCTATAAAAAACAGGCAGGAAGAGGCAGACATTTACTTTAAGGGAGTAAAGAAGATAATTTTTAAATTGCTCAAACAATTATACACTCAAAAATAAAAGGAAATGAACTCCCACTACATGTAACAACAGAGACAAATCTCGAAAGAATTATGCTGAGTGAAAGAAGTACAAAAGGTGAGGTCCTATATGATTCCATTTCTACGACATTTGGGAAAGGGCTAAACTACAGGAACATATCTCTGATCGGTGGCTGCCAGGGGCTGGGAACAGGAGGAAGGGATGTGAGGGAACTCTCTGGAGTGATGGAAATGTCCTGTAGTTTGACTATGGTATGGTCAACATGACTATACACTGGCCCAAACTATACCTCAAAAAGGGTGACGTTTACTGTATGTAAATTAGACCTCAATAAGCCTGTCCAAAACTGTTACAGAGAATTCCCCAGGCAAAGACAAATAGGGCAAAGAGGTTCCAATAAATTGCTCGTTCTGAACAGGAGCTAATATTGTGACTTGGGTCAAATGCACTCCATTTGATTACTCTCGAAGACATATTTTGGGTCAGGGTTGGTCTCTGAAAGTGGGAGGAAAGAGAACACAAGTTAGGCAGTTGGAATGTCCTGACACAGATGGCAGTTTCTGGCCATTCTTCACAGACTCCTGAGAAGCTCTTGTTTCACTGTGTGAAGGAAGGTTAGGTAAATTATATCACTTTCTGCTACATTCAGTCTGACCCATAAGTTTGCCTCAAACTGCTTGGGAAAATAGTGCCAACTGCCGACACTTTAACTTAGGTTATGTATTACTGCATTCAGAAATGTTTCTAGAGCCAGTATTTCAAGCACATCCACTGGGAGTCTACCACTTGCTGGGCAGTGACAGAGCAGCAAACATAACCCAGACCCTTGCTCTCCTGGAGCTTGCATTCCCAAGAATGGCTAACAGCTCCCATTTATTGAGTGCTTACAATATGCCAGGTGCTATGTGGACCGACTCATTTAATTCATACAACTACCGAGTGGGCAAACACTGTTATTATCATTCCCATTTACAGGTGAGGAAACTGAAGTCTGAGAGTTAAGTAAGCACACATAGGTCCCAGGACACATGGCAAGTAAGGGGCAGAACGTGGGTTTAAGCCCAGGCCAATCTGCTCCTAGTCCATGCTCTTAGCTCCACTGTCTGCACACTGTAGGGTACAGGTCAGCACCACGGTTGTACTTACACTGACCCAGAAAAGTACTAGAAGCCTGATGACTTTAACATTAAGGAAAGCTATCCCATTTATATAGAAACAGTGTTACCTCATGATATAAGGTTAAGCAACATTAATAAAATTTTTCAAAAGGAAATGCAAATTTACATAAGGAAAAATGTTTACCTTATAATCAAAGAAATAAAACAAAATGAGATTTAACATTTTGCTTATTAAATTAGCAACGAAAGAATTCAAATGGAGACTGCAAAGACTAATGCATTGTTAATGGAAATGTAAATTAATATAGTTTGAAAGGCAGTTTGCATTCTGAGCCATAAAACACTTATTTCTTTGAACCTAGTTTTTCCATCTATATGACTATATCTTGGGGCACCTGGGTGGCTCAGGTTGGTTAAGTGGCTGCCTTTGGCTCATGATCTCAGGGTTCTGGGACTGAGCCCTATGTTGTCAGGCTCCCTGCTCAGTAGAGAATCTGCTTCTCTCCCTGCCTCCCTCTCTTCCCTCATACATGCTCTCTCCCTCTCTCAAATAAATAAATAAAATCCTTAAAAAAATACATGACTTTATCTTTAGGAAATAATCTAACATATGGAAAAAAGTTATGTGCAGCAAAGATCTTTGTTGCAGCAAGTGATACAGATTCATAACAATATTTATTATTTATACAGTTCAGTATATAAACAGTTTAAAAACCCAAGCTTAAAAATAAAAATTAAAATTAAACCTACACACCTCTGATCCAAATTTGTCCTTTTCAACAAAGTAGGTATTTGTAGCCTCACCTGCTCTTGTTAGGTTGTGGTCAACATCAGCTAAAAGAATGCATAACCAGAAGTGTGCCAAAACACAAAATAGGAAGAGATTTCATTTGCCAGAAGTATGATGAGTCTGGTGGACATAGGTAACAGTATCAGACCCCACATTACATCAATCTGTGTGACTCCTCCTTTTTTTCTCATCGCCAAATGGCAGAAGAGAATAGAGTCTGTTCTTTCCACAGTCCCTCCTAATTTTACACATTGCCAAAACATGTAAATTTATGCAAAAGCAAAATGTTATTTTAGTCCTTCCTGACTTTTATTGTTATCTTCCTATAAAAACAAACATCTCACGCTGAGTTACCCCTACAAATCCAAAGACTGAGAACTAATTATTACAATTACCAGGGATAATGAACATTATTCAGCTAATTATTTTCCTTACAGACATTAATGGGTTGTTTTTTTTAAACTACAGATCTTATTCAGCATGAGGAATATCTCTGGGATGTTCTTACCCTATCCAGACCCCCCAGATAAAGCTTTTGTCTGGAGTCCTCTATGTCTCCCTCCTGCTCTAGTGCACATCTTCAGGATAAAAGGTAATGAGAAAATATTCGCTGGTATTCCGGTCTACTTACAAACTGCAGGAAGTTCAAAGGGCAGGAACACATGGGGCAGAGGGTACGGAGGGTGAAGCGGGACAGGCAGGCAAAGGTGGACACACTAAAACTCGCCCTGCATGTACACACATCAAATCACTTTATTTCTACAAATCAATTTATGCCTGCTTGGGAAAGGCAGGCATAATTGTCCTCATTTTACTGATAAAGAAATTGAGGTTTCCAAGGTTTAAACAGCTTGCCCAAAGTCACTTAGCTGACAAGGGGCAAAAGCAGAATTCAAACCTGGATTCAGTGCAGTCACTTTAACCTGGTGTCCTTAATTATCTGTCAGGCAGCACCTGTCTTCTGCAGAAGGAGGATATGTCTTCTGCAGAATCAGTTCATATTAACATGAACCTTATAAGTAGCTTGCCTTAAGAAGCAGCTAGCAAAATAGTATGAAACCTTTCCCTATTCAAAATATGGCATGGTTAAAATATGGAAATGTGGGAGTGACTTAGTTCTGAGTTCTCTGGTGTGGCTGCTTTTGGAGATTTTCTATAATAAATAGGCATTCATTTTTATAGAAAGCATAATTCCTGTAAAAGTTACTTTTAATATTTTAGTATTTTTAAAATTAAGGATGAGAGGCCAGATACCATGAACCCAACAGGCTGGAGAAGAGGCTACCGGGACTAGTTAGCACTGGTGATGACAGCATTTGCAGGGTGTGACCATGGCTAGAAATATTTTGCACAGCTTTCCTAAACAGACCCTCCCCTCAAGAAATAGAAGAAAATGTACTAGTGATACAGAAGTAAGTGCTAATGATACTAATGATAACTTTTTCTTCCTTTTCATGATAACTTTAAACCAGGATCTTTTTTTCCCCTAAAGATTTATTTATTTTCGAGAGAATGCGAGTGGGGGAAGGGCAGAGGGACAGAGAATCTCAAGCAGACTCCCTGCTGAATGAGGAGCCGATGGGATACGGGCTGCATCTCACAACCCCAAGATCACGACTGGAGCTGAAATTGAGAGTCAGAAGCTCAACCAACCGGGCTACGCAGGCGCTGCTATGCCAGGACTTGAAGAGCGATGACCTTCCCCAGGGGGGTAAGCTACTGCATCACTACACAGTAGTAACTGCTCTCCCATCACACACAGCATGGAACTACTTCTGCATAAGGCACGTGGGAAATGTTCCACAGAGAAAATGACTTTGGACTGGATATGAAGAAAGCGATCTTTGCCAGCTGGGGAAGCAAGAAAAGAGTAGAGAAAAGAGCATTTAAAGGTCCGGAGGCATGAGAGTGCAGGCTTGTGTTTCTCTGGAGTTCAAACAACAATGCTGAAAAAGAAGTTGTGCACTAGGATCTGTCCTGGAATAGTTCTCCAGCTTCCGTCAACATGCAAAATTAGAATTCAGACAGAATCCTTGAAGAGTTGATTGATGGTGGTGCCGGCTCAGTGACATCACCCCGATGGATGTGGCAGTTTGCTGTCACCTTGTGATACACATTCTTCTCTCTCCATGTTGACATATCACACAGGTGATAGCCAGCCATAAAGAGAAGGTATTATTTTCCCATAAAACAAATATCAAGTAGACAAGTTGTGCGACTTGAGCAGAGATTTATCATCTTCTACAAAATACTAATAAAATAGTTGCCAACTGAGTTGAAATGATTACAACTCCCCAAAATGTCCTTTTCCTGAGAGTAACAGGCAGAATATGAACAAGGTCTACCTTCACCCAAGAAGGCAAGAGCTGGATGATCTTTGTTCTTTCCTTCAAAGGAATTATAAAAGACATCAATTTATTTATAAGATTTCCTGTAAGGACCAAGAGACTTTCAGGCAAAAGCACTATTTTAGCAAAATGAAAGAACACAAAAACAGGCCACTCATTTTCAGAAGGGTATACCTGCAAACCCAACATTTTAAAGAACATATTTATCCCATAGGAACAACAGAGAAACAGCATTTGATACTTCTAGTTGATCCGTGGAAAAGAGTATTTGGGGACCCCTGAGTGGCTCAGTCAGTTAAGCACCTGCCTTCGGCTCAGGTCATGATCCCACCACTTTGGGCTCCCCGCTCAGCGGGTGTCTGTTTCTCCCCCTGCCTGCCGTTTCCCCAGCTTGTGCTCTCTCTCGCGCTGTCAAATAAATAAATAAAATCTTTAAAAAGAGAGAGAGAGAGCGTATCTGTGCTGTCAACAACCATATTTAAAGGCCTTTCTAAGAGTTGTTTTAGGACTGTAAGAATGTATGCATGCATGTGTATTTACTTACAGTTTGCCTCATTCCACTGAGATTTGGGGTGGCTTTCAGCTAGCACATGTTATAACCAAATAATAGTAAAGTATTAACAGAAATTTTGAAGTCCAGACAGGGAAAATATCAGTGAGAGTAGAAATTCAAGACCGCTGAAATGAAAGACACAAATACGCATGCCGTAATTAAACTTCAAATTAGACTTTAAGGCCCTAGAAGTCAAAATGAAGAGAGAGGCACAATTAGTCCCATCATTCTCATTAGTAGAAAGGAAAAGGCTTAGAACACCTCAGGAAAGCAAAGTTTTTCCGGCCTCAAATTTTAAAAGGAAATTCTCAAATGGAACATTTTTTGGGGGGCACTAAATCGAGACAGTAGTCACTGCCCTCAAAAGTTCTATGTTAAATGCAATAACTGATTTCTTTCTTTCTTTCTCCCAATCATCCCTTGATAAAAAAATACACACACACACGCACACACACACGCACACACGAACAACAACAACAAGACAAACATTAAAACCAGCCTCATGAAGGACGTTTTTAAGTGACTAACGTGATTTTATTCAGCAATTTTATTTGCCAGCAGACTGGCTGATAGGACTCAGGAATTCAAAAATGAGTGGATGGGGGACATTTCTCTCAGGCAATCTTCCAGAGAAGATACTCATTCATTCAGTCATTCATTTCCTGAGCCTCTCCTAGATGCCAGGAATCAAGTTATATGCTAAGGATTTGAAGGTATGGTAAGACATATTCCCAAGTCCTGAAGAACTCATGATTTAGTAAAGTCTGATTTTCAAAGGTACTTTTTATCAGGGACCTTTTCTCCACAAAATTTTTACAGTAACTTCATAGCAACTTAGAAAGGGTGAGACAAAGAACAGTATTTTCCATGCTTCACTAAAAGCACTGATTACATGATTTCACAGCTTGTCTTTTGTTTCCTGGATGGCCTAGGTGTAAAGCCTGGCTCTGCTATTTACTAACTATGTGAACTTGAGCCTCAGTTTCCTCATCTGTAAAAGAGAAGTAATTAATAATACTTATCTAACAGGATAATTGTAGGGATGCAATGAGTTAATAAATGTAAAGCACCTAAAACAGTACTTGGCAAATAGTATTTGGTCAATGTTTGCCAGTGTATAACGTGGTACTAATGTTTCCAAATACTCAGTCCGCTTCCTGGTTCCTCAGGTATCCCCAGGATACCGTCTGGTATCTTCACTGGTTCCATGTCATTTGCAGGATCCTGTAGGAGGATTATTTATCCCCAACCTACTGACAATGAACTTGGCCTTGAACATTAGCACATGAGTAGACATGATATACACACTGTCTGAGCAGAAGTTTTAATAGCCAATGCATGCTTTCACTGGCTCTCTCTTTTCCCTCTGCTATGAGTACACTATGTCCCAAATAGGGGCTGCTCCTTCAGCCTGGATTATGGAATAAAAAAACACAAGGAGGAGAACCTGGATGGCTCAGTTGGTTGAACACCTGACTCCTGGTTTCAGCTCAGGTTGTGATCTCCCGGTATTAGGATCAAGCCCTGCATCAGGCTCTAGGCTCTGCATGGAGTCTACTTGGGATTCTCTTTCTCCCTCTCCCTCTGCCCTTCCCCCGATTCGTGCATGCACTCTCTCTAAAAAAGGCACAGGGAGCAGTAACAGATCTAATGCCAATCTGCCAAAGACGTGTAATGCAGACAAGAAACAAACCTCTGTTTTTGCCAGCCACTGAAATTTTGGGGCTGTTACCATAGATCAGCTGACTAAAACAGCTATTATTATTTCAATTTTAACAAAAATAGTTTTGAAAAACTTTTAAAAATCAATAGGTATGTATCTCAAATCATCACAACAGATTCTCACAACATATCTGAATATGTCTAATTGGCTCAGTCAGTTAAGCTTCCGACTCTTGATTTTGGCTTAAGTCATGGTCTCAGGGTTGTGAGATCGAGCCCAGTGGTGGACTCTGCACTCAGTGTGGAGTCTGCTTGAGAGTCTCTCTCCCTCTCCCACTGCCCCTCCCCCTCCACGTGTGCTCCTGAGCACTCTCTAAAAAAAAGGAAAAAGGAAAGAAAAGAGACTTACTTCCTATTCTTTACTACTGTTTCTTTTTTTCCTTTATCCAGTAACTACATCCCCTGACAAAACTTAAAGGTAATGATGGACATCTCTGCTGAGCTCATTTTTCCACTCTACACACACAACCTCTGCAGGAGCCAATGATTTACAAAATGGAAGTCTGGAGACTGGTTTTCAAAGACCTCCCTTTATAAGCAGTATGGCCTTGTATGATAAGCTAATTTTCATTTTAAAGAGAATTCATTAATGCAGATCTCATAATGATTTATTAATAGAGTCTCATTGATTCTCTTTACCTGTCTCGGTCTTTTGTAGTTTTTAGAAAAAGGAGCTTCCAAAAAATAATTTTATTCTCTTACATCAACAATAGCATTTAATCTTCTCCCTACCTCAGAAAGGATGCATTTCCTCTTCTAGGCGACACACTGTGCTCACTTTTGGCAAAATAAGCACGGAACTATTGTTCCTCTCTTCTAACACTGTTAGCACTTTGGACACAAGCTGCTATTCTCATGGGCTTGGAGTCTAATGGGGGAAAATAAGGCCAATAAGTAAATAACCAAATGCCTTCAAATCACGTTAAGTACTAGGAAGAAAAGAGACTGTTTCAATAGAGAATAATGAGGTATGGAGTGAGATGAACTTAACTGGTAATCAGGGAAGACCCATCTAAGTAAGGGGCAGTTACCCTTTCTCACCTGAGTAGGATAAGGAAAGCACAGCTAGGTAAAGGGCAAGAGGATGCTGTTCAGGTGAGGTCCTGAGGTAGAAAAGAGCCTAGAATGCTCAGGAACTGAAAGAAGGGAATGTTTCCCTTGCTCTCATATTTCAGCAAGAAAATGAGGAACATGAAACGGAGTTGATGAGCAAAGCCAAAGTTAGAACTTTGGGAACTTCACTGGTTTGGATTTTACTCTGCAAAGAATGAGAAGATGTTGGAGGGTTTTAAGCAAGCAAGTGCTGTGATCCTATCTGCATCAATAAAAGATGTGTGGAAATGAACTAGAAAGAAGCAGGAGTGAAAGTGGAGAAACCAATGAAGAGGAAGAAGAGAGCAAGCCAAGAGGAATTGGAGAAAAGTGGAAAGATATGTGACATATTTTGGAGGCAAAATGTATAAATTCTGCTGACAGACTAAAACTGGGTTTTGGTGGGGAAGAGAGCAAAGGCTAAAAGCTGAGGGTAGGTTTCCAGCCTGAGGAAAGAGGAATTTGGCACTACAACTGAATGAGATGAAGATGACTAAGGGAGGAATCCATTTAATGCGTGAGGTCAGGAATTCTATTTTGAACAGGTACTATTTAAGATGCCTTGTGAGACACCCAACTGAAATGTCAGGTAAGGGAACTGGATAGCTACGGATGGAATTCAGAGGCAAGATCCGAGCAAGCAATAAACTTGTAAGTGATCACCCAGAGGTAAGGAAGGCACTCCCACTGGAGGACTCAGCATGGGGAGTCGATGCCAGAAAGTAAGGAAGTAGTAGAAGAAAGAGGGTGATGTGTCAAAAAGAAGTCCCCTTGAAGTGGTTCTCACTGGCCAGAAACACTTATTTATTACAAAAAGAAAAAAAGTAATTGTACAGTGGAGCCGCTCAGTAGTCACCACCTTAATCAAATTTTCTAAACTAACACCATCAGTAACAGGATCAGTCAAAATCACCTGCCACTGGATGGAATGCAATGAGAAGAACACAGAAAATCACCTGTGATATTCCTAGAAAGATAACTCAACTTGAATCTAATTGTGAGAAAACAACAGACAACCATTACTGAGAGATACTCAATAAAATAACTGGCCTGTGGCCTATAAAAGCATTAAGGTTATGAAAACCAAGGAAAGACTGAAGAATGGTTCCAGGTTAGACACCAAATTGGGACACAGCAACCAAACACAACATGCAATCTGAACGGGATCCTATCATCATAAAGGACATGATTCAGACCATTAGCAAAACTTGTACAGGATCTGTAGCTTAGATGGTAACAATATAGTCATGTAAACTTCCTGATTTTGTTATCTTACAGATACCAAGGAGAATGTCCTCATTTGCAGAAAACACAAACTAAAGTATTCTGGAATGTCAGGGTACCATGTTAGTAACTTATTCTCAAACGGTTCAAGAAAGAAAAGGTTAGTTGTACTGCACTTGCAATTTTTCTGTAAGTTTGAGATTTAAAAAAAACAACAACAATGCATTGCAATAATATACCTACATATCAGATTGTAAACTTACTGACCAATACCAAGTATTTGTGAAGATAGGAAGTATCAGATACCCCCATACAGGGCTGGAGAGGGTTAAGACTGGAACAATCATCTTAGAAAACAATTCAGCATTATCTAATAAAATTGAAGCTACATGTCCCCTATGACTCAGAGATTGCATTCCTACAGAATCTCCTCAATGTGAGTACCACGGTGTGCATGGGCGCAACAGCTTAAATACTCATCATAGTAGGACAGACCAACAAACTGTTCATGATTTTTATATAGTGAAATATCATACAACAAAAATGAATCAGAGCCACACTCATCAACAAGGACGGACTCATACATAATGCTGAATGAAAGAAGCAAATACGGCCATTTAACAAAGTTCAAAATAGACTAAAAGAAATGTAAGGAAATAACCGTCACAAAAGTCAAGGCAGGGAAGGTGAGAGGGAATGGGTTGTGAGGGGGGAAGATGCACAGAGAGTAGGGGTGGTTTCTGGATGCTGGCAGTGTTCCATTTCTTGCCATCAGATAAGTGCTCATTTTATCATTATTTGTTAAAATGTACACATATGATTTGTGTACTTTCTGAATATATATAATATTTATTAATTTTAAAATTATTAAAAACAATTGTTTACATTTACTGAAAGATTATGATTTGCCAGCTACTATACTGATAAGCACATATACGTGTTTTATCCTATTTAAATTTTCCCGGCCTATGCGTTACTATATTCTCCATTTTACCTATGTATAAACTGAAGCTTCATAAATTACCTAACCTCCACACTAACAAATGGGGACATGACTTCATTCAGGCTCACCTGAAGCTTGCAAATTTAGCCATTAAACTAGGCTTTCAAGAATTGCTTTGATTTTTCTCTATTTTTCAATATATGTTATTAGAATTTGGGCTTCTTACGAGATTTCTCTATAAATTCCCATACTATTTAGTACAGTGTTCTAAAATTGAGGCTTGATGAGTATTGCTGACTTGCTCAACAATTTGTTATTTCTAATGGAACCATAAACTGTTGTGTAATGTCCTGAGATATTTTTTAGTTCATCAATCAGAGCTGAGAGCTTGAGACATTTCAGCTACAAAAACATTTACATTGAAACCAAAGGCAAGAGGTTTGCATGACTTTAACAAGAATGAGTATAAGCATATTACAACAATCTCAAGGAGACAATGGACTTGAGATAGTGTTCCATGTACAGAATTATATGCAGCTATAAAAATTCAAAAATTCATGTTTTTGTACTTGACAAAGTTCTACTAAGCCAATTTTACCAATTGTATTTTTTTAAAGATTTGTTTACTTATTTTAGAGAGAGAAAGAGAGAGCACAGGAGCAGGGGAGGAGCAGAGGGAGAGAAGTAGAATCCCTGCTGGGCAGGAAGCTGGCCATGGGCTGGGTCTCACAACCCTGAGATCATGACCTGAGCCAAAATCAGGAGTCCCACACTCAACAGACTGAGCCACCCAGGTGTCCCTCACCAATTGTATTTTTAAAAGAAATCATAGCTTTTAATTTTCTTTATGGGCTTTGGATTTATGTAATGTCTTTCTCAAAAAAAAACAAAACAAAACAAAACCTCTACTTTTTGTTTCACTCAAATATCCCACTTACTTTCCATTTTTTCAGAAGTTTTATTTCCAAATTTACAGATAAACAAATGTAGAACATTTAAATGAAACTTAAAAAATTATTGGTAAGGGGCACCTGGCTGGCTCAGTTGGTAGAGCATGTGACTCCTGATCTTGGGGTTTTAAGTTCGAGCCCAAGATTGAGTGTAGAGATTACTTAAAAATAAAATCTTTGGGATGCCTGAGTGGCTCAGTCGGTTAAACGTCTGCCTTTGGCTCAGGTCATGATTCCAGGGTCCTGGGATTGAGTCCTGCATCTGGCTCCTTGCTCAGAGGGGAGCCTGCTTCTCCCTCTGCCTGCTGCTCCCCCTGCTTGTGCTGTTTCTCTGACAAATAAATAAATAAAATCTTTACCAAAAATAAATAAATAAAATCTTTTAAAAAAAAAGGTATTAGTAAAAAAGATTTACCAATCTCAAGCTGTAGGATTTGAGAGTTTGAAAATTGTGTGTTTCTTCTCTAAAGGCTAGGGTTTTCTACCAAATTCATAGTACAATCTACCAATGGGATCATCTCCTATGTAACTCTAATCAGTTTTAGGAAATTGAATTGAGATCAGTTAGCAGCATTGGCAAGTGAACAGGAAGGAGAGCTGGCGGTTGTGGTATTGAAGAGGAGAAAATGATTGCTAAGGGTCTCATTGTTTCATTCTTGCCGTGGACAAAACATGTTTAAACACATTTATAAAAATCTAAGGATAAACATTACTACAATTGAAATAGGAAATTTAACTTATGAACCTAATCAACTGAGCAAATGATAGGAAAGAAAATATAGGAACAACATTCAATCCTAATAAATAGAAGACATAAAATATGCAAAGTATAATGACAAATATAAAAGGATGCTCAATATCATTAGCCATTAGGGAAATGTAAACCAAGAGCCCAATGAGATATCACTTCTCACCAACTAGGGTGGTGTATTGGTTTGCTAGGGCTGCCATAACAAAGTACCACAGACGAGAGGTACCTAAACAACAGGACTTTCTTTTCTCACAGTTCTAGAGGCTGGAAGTCCAAGATTAAGGTGTGGTTTCTCCTGAGCCTCTGTCTTTGGCTTACAGATGGTCGCCTTCTTGCTGTGACCTCACATGGTCTTCTTCTCTGAAGATGCACCCCAGGTGTCTCTTCCTCTTCTTAAAAGGACACCAGTCCTATTGGGTAATGACCCCGTTTTCATGATCTCATTTTAAGCTTAATTATCTTTTTAAAGGACCTATCTCCGATATAGTCACAATGGGGGGTTAGGGCTTCAACATATGTATTTGCAGGGGTGGGTACACAATTCAGTCCATAACAGATGGCTATAATAAAAAAGACTTGCAATAAGGAGAGTTTATGAGGATGTGGAGAAATTAAAACCTTCATTCATTCATGGTGGGACTGTAAAATGGTGTAGCGACTTTGGAAAAGTCTGTGATTTCCTCAAAAGGTTAAACACAGAGTTACCATATGACCCAGCAATTTCACTCGTATGTATACAAAAGAAATGAAAGCGCATATCCACACAAAAAGATGTACATGGATGTTCATAGCAGTATTATTTAAAATAGGCAAAAAGTTGAAACAACCCAAATGTCTACCACCTGATGAATGGATAAATAACATGTGAAATATCCATATAATGGAATATTGTTTGGGAATAAAAAGGAATAAAGTATTGATACACACTACAACATCGATTAAGCTTGAAAATGTTATGCTAAGTGAAAGAAGCCAGCCATTATATGATCCCATTTATATAAAATATCCAGAATAGGCAAATCTGTACAGACAGGAAGTAAAGTACTGGTTGCCTAGGACTAGGGATGAGAGGGATGTTGAGGGAAAAAAGAAAATGACTGCTAGTGGGTACAGGGTTTCTTTTCAGGGTGATGAAATGTTCTAAAATTGTGATAATAGTTCCAAAATTCTGTGAATATACTAAAAATCACTGGATTATAAACTTTGAGTTAATTATATGTGTGAATGATATCTCAATAAAGCTGATAAAAAAGAATGTATCATTGCAACATATATGTGAATGGATTAAGTTCTTCTATTAAAAGAGTAGGACCTTCAGCGTGGATTAAAGAAATTTTATCATGTATCAGTGACAAGAAATACATGAGATAAGAATCACAAAGAAATTTTGAAAATAAAGGTCTGGGCAAAATATATATCAGAAAAATGCAAAAAGAAAACAGAGTGGCAATATTACAATTAGATAAAATATTCTCTGATCATGCTTATTAAAAAAGAATAATAAAATATTGAATACATTTATATCTAATCAACTATAAAGTAAAATCACAAGCAAAGTCTAATGAATCACTGGATATTAAAAAGCACTCTTCTGAATAATTCTTGGGTCAAAACAGAAATCAAACCTAAAATTACAGATTATTCAGAAATTAAGAATAGAGGGTTCATACTAGAATCTGTAGGATGCAATCACAGCTACATTGCAGAGGAAAATTAATAGCCTTAAAATGTTCTTTAAAATAACCTTGAAAGCTACTAATGAATAAGCTAAGCATTTAACTCTAGGAAACTAGAGAAAGAGTAACAAAATAAATCAAAAGAAGAGAAAAATAAAAAAAGATTACATTAATGATTTAGAAAAAGATAGAATTAATAAATAAAACTAAGAGCTGGTTCTTTGAAATCACCAAAGTATTCTACTGAATAGTCATTCCAGGAGATACTGATAGGTGCACTGTGGGGAGAAAAACCTTTTCTGGCAAAAATGTTTGAAAAACACTGCACACTAAATCTTCCACTTAATGGGGCACCTGGGTGGCTCAGTCCATTGAGAGTCCAACTCGATTTTGGCTCAGGTCATGGATCTCAAGGTTCCTGAGACAGAGCCAAGCCCTGAGTCAGGCTCTTGCACTCACTGGGGAGTCTGCTTGAGATTCTTTCCCTCTACGCGTCTCCTCACTTGCACTCTCTCTCTCTCTCTCGAAAGAAAAAAAAAAATATATATATATATATTTTAAAAAGTCTTCCACTTAAGAATTCATAATGCACGTTAGTTTATTAAAGACTGAAAAGTCCTGGGGTACCTGGGTGGCTCAGTTGGTTGAGTGGCCCACTCTTGATTTCAGCTCAGGGACTGAGCCCCACATTGGGCTCCATGCTCAGCAGGGAGTCTGCTTGAGGTATCTCTCTGCCCCTCTCCCTCTGCCACCACCGTCAAATAAATAAATAAATCTTAAAGACTGGAAAGTTTAAAGCCTGTAAACTGTTTTAAGTAGTATGATCCAGTCTCACAAACTTGTTTAGGCATGAACACTTTTATTTGTGAGCATTCTTTGTAATAGTGTTCCATGGAATACCCACTTGGGAAATGCTGACACAGGTAAATCTCTGATGTGTATAAGCAAAAATATATGAGAAAATATGAATACAAAACATCTGGAATGAGAAATGGGATATAACATATACGGATGAGGTTAAAATGGAAGAGAGAATTGTATAGAAGCTTTGTATTTAAATTTTTGAAAATATACACAAAATGGATGATTTTTAAGAAAAATATGCATTACCAAAATTTACTCAGAAAGAAGTAGAAAAAAGGAATAATCTAATAATCATGGAAGAAATACAAAAATGTATGATTCAACACCGCAACTGTAGGCTGTGGCCCAAGTACAGTCGAAATCTACTACATCTTCTTAGAACAGAAGAGCTTTCTACTCCTCTGGCATCCAGTTACTCTGGTTCTCACTACTGTTATCCCTTTCTAGGATTACCACAATGATCTTCCAACTGGTCCGGCTCCATTCTTGCTTCCCTGCTTAGCCAACAAGTGAGATTCCTCTAACAAAGGAATCTGATCATATCACTTCTCTGCCGAAAATCCTTTAATGGGTCCCCATTAATCTCAGGAAAAGTCCAAACCTCTGCGAGTTCTACAAGGCTCTGTGAGTTCTGGCCTCTGCGAAGCACTCTGGCTTCATCTCTCAACTCTCCCCTTCTCCCACTCTTGCTCCAGTCCTACTGAACATTTTCTCTTTTCTCGGAAGCGCCATGTTCTCCCTCACTTTCAGGTCTTCCCACAGGCTCTCTCATCTCCCAAGGACACTCTCCTCTCCACCCTCCACTACCTCTTTTGAGTGTACATTCTTACTTAAATGTCAGTTTAAGTGCTACTTCCTCTGGAAAGTATTTTCTGATTTCCCCAAATCTGAAACAGAGGCTCCTCCTATTTTTTCCCATAGGGCATGTACTTTCCTTACTGTAGCATTTACAACACTGACTTCTAATTTCCTGGTCCTTTAACTCCATCCCTCAACAGACTACAAACTCCAAGATGGCAGAGATTTTATCATCTTTTTCACCATTTAATTCCCAGTACCTAACAACATTCCAAACACATAATAGAAGTTCGATGTAAGTTTATTAAAAGAATAAACGAAGTTTAACATTGACACCAAAGATAAAAAAGACAGCACCCACAATACAACTGTAGGTTAATCTCATCTATGAGTATAGATGTAAAATCTGAATTAGAGTGTTAGTGAATCAAACCCAGCAGTCTAATAAAAGAATAATACTTCATAGTCAAGGTAGGTTTACTCTAAGACTGCAAGGATGACTCAGCATTAGGAAACCTGAAAAAAAATTATATAATCATTTTGGTAGATAATAAAGAATATTTGATACGCTCCAAAATTCATCATGATGAACTGACTTGGTAAATTTAAAATAGAAAGATATTTAACTTTAGATAAAGAATTTATTGTAAGAGAATAGAAAGTTCAACCTTAATGATAAATCAAGAGAGACAAAAACAAATGAGATAGGAGGCCTGTGAAAACTGCTATTACTGTTTTGTACATTTTAGTTGAAAGGCAGTAAGACAAAAAAGAAAGACACAGTAAAAATATTAGAAAAAGAAACAAATTATAATTATTTCAGCTTATGGTTATCTGCCTTGATACAACTTAGGACTAACTGCAAATTTTAGTAAGTTTTCCAGTTTACATAAACTAGTTAGAAAATATAATAGAAAAAAAAAGAGTACCATTCATGGGGGGAATAATGTTTGTTCATATATATATATATATATATATATATATATATATATTCCTGAAAATAAACTTAACAAAAAAAAAAAAAAAGAGAGAGAGAGAGAACTTAAATGAGAAAGTCCCCAAAGTCATCTCTAACTCAAGTCCAACAAAGTCAATGAAATTTTTATGTCTGGAATTGGATTTTATAATGATATTCTTCTTTTTTTAAGACTTTATTTATTTGACAGAGATAAAGAAAGCGAGCATGAGCCAGGGGGAGGGCCAGAGGGAGAGGGAGAAGCAGGCTCCCCACTAAGCAGGGGCGGGACTCAATCCCAGGACCCTGAAATCGTGACCCGTGCTGAAGGCAGATGCTTAACCGACTGAGTTACCCAGGTGCCCCCGATACTATTCTAATAAAATAAACAATTGACAATATGTAAAAAAGAAATTGTGAAAATCAATGAAAAGTGGCTTGCCTTACCAGTTGGTAAATGGAATATAACACTGAAATTTCAATAATGTGTTACCAGAAGAGGAATAGCCAAAAACAATCATGGGGACAGACTAGAAAATACATCAATAGATTGAATTTACTAGAATTTAGTATAGGTAACATTTGGACTTTTAAATTAACATGGAAAGAATGTATTGTTGAATAAATTTCCTTCTGACAACCCAGTAAACATTTAGGAAAAACTAAGATAGGTGACTACTTTATGAGTTCTTATACACAAGTAGATTAAAAGAGCAAATATTTTTTTAAAAAGAGTAAATATTTTAAAACCTCACTAGAATACTAACAGAAAATGTTAAAATGCTGAAAGAAGCAGGCTTTTATAAGCATGAAAACAAAGCCAACATCATGATGAAAACACTGGTATAAAGGATTACGTAAAAATTCAAATTTCGACTAACATAAAATACCTAGCATAAAATTTTTGTTTTGTTTTTACAAAAAGGTAAATTGGGAAAAGATCTGATAATCCTCAGATTTCTCAAGGATATGGGGAAATGGATATTTTTCTTACAAGGTCGATAGAACAAAATGGTATGAATTTTCAGAAGGGCATTCTGGAAATATATCCACAAAGAAATAAAGATGAAGAAATAGAATGAACCTAAATGCCATCATTAGATAAGTGATTAATTAAATTATGGCATAACAGTGTAATAAAATACCATCTAGCCCTTAAATACCATAATACTGATCAATATTTTTTGATATGGAAGAACATTAATGATATTTAAAAAGGAAAAAGGTTTTAAGAAATAATCTGTGTAGCATAATCCCTTTGTTGTAAAAATTTTACATATATATAAATAGACAATAAAATATTAACAATGCCTCTTTTTGGGTATAGGAAATTGGATGATTTTTATTTTATTCTTTAAATTTTTTCTTACATTCTGATTTTTTTTCAATGAATATCTATAACTTTAAGTAATTAGTGAAAGGCATTAAGGCAAACTTGTTCAAACAAGAGAAATTGGAATTCGTAACGTATCTCAAGTAAATATCGAAAGTGTAAAAGAATTATCTTTAAGGGACTCTTTTTTAACTATTTTAAAAATATTTTACTTATTTATTTGACAAAGAGAGAGAGAGCACAGTAGAGGGAAAGAGGACTCCTGGCTGAGCAGGGAGCCTGATAAAGGACTCGATCCCAGGACTCTGGGATCATGACCTGAGCCAGAGGCAGACGTTTAACCGACTGAGACACCCAAGTGCCCCTTTTTACAATTTCTTAAAGATTTTATTTATTTATTTGACAGAAAGAGAGAGAGAGAGCACAAGGAGGGGAAGTGGCAGGCAGGCAGAGGAAGAGGAAGAAGCAGGCTCCCTGCCAAGCAGGCTCCCCAATGTGGGGCTCCATCCCAGGGTCATGACTGAGCCAAAAGCAGATGCTTAACTGACTGAGCCACCCAGGTGCCCCTCTTTAAGTTTTAAAGTTCTGGCGTTTCTTCTTCTTCTTCTTCTCCTTCTTCTTCTTTTTTTTTTTTTTTTAAGATTTTTTGTTCATTTAGAGAGAGAGAGAGAGAGAGAGAGAGAGAACAAGCAGGGGGAGCAGCAGGCAGAGGGAGAAGCAGGCTCCCTGCTGAGCAAGGAGCCTGATGTGGGACTTGATCCCAGGACCCTGGGATCATGACCTGAGCCGAAGGTAGACACTTAACTGACTGAGCCACCCAGGCGTCCCTGGAGTATCTTTTTGAAAGATTTAATGACAGGTAAATCACTGTTGGATGACAGGTAACTACAAGAAATACTTCCAATATGTTTTAAAATCCTGTCTAGTATTTCAACGACTTCTTTTCTATCAACTGGCCCAAATTCATCTTCCAATCTCTCATTACTCCCAAAGTAAACTTTCTGTCAAGTCAGTCTTTTGTTTCTTCGGTGGAAAACAAAAAATCTGGTGTTTATCTCTGATATGTGGGGTTTGAACAATTTTAATTTTGTCATTAAATGTCTGGGTTTGGCTCTTCATAAAATCCCACTTGGTAGCAGCTAGCAGAAGTAATGGCAGAAGACTAAAGAAAAGTTAAACCTCACCCTTTCTCTGATCATCCCAATCCACAATGATCTCCTCTTTCTCTGACTTCTAGAACAATTATTCTGTGCCACCATAACTTTTTATATACCAGTGAACAGTACTTTTCTCTCATTCATTCATTCATTCATGCTTGGATGTATGACTTTTTGTTTGCCAGATGAATTCAGCAGCCTGGGAACAGACATGAAGAAAGCAAATAGTTGAAATTTGTCCAGGGTTTAGTTTTTAACTGGGTGTGCACTATGGAAGAGCAAGGATATTGCCAAGACAGTGGCTGTTAGAAGGGACTATGAACTCTTAATGTGGGTGGGATAAAAATGAAGATGAGAGAGAGCTGACAGGGAGGAAATGGGATGTTTCAGAGATCTTGCCCTTTGAAATGTTAACTAGTCTGTGCAGGATTGTTTTTCATTTATCTTTCATTATCTGGGACTATAAATACACATTTTCAGAGAATAGGAATGTTTGTGTGCCCAGCAGTTATATAATATAGGAACATTTATGTCTAATAAAATATTATTAGGAATAAGAAATACAGAAATTCAATAGGAGAGAGAAGTTCCATCAATCACACTTCTTAAGGAAAGATTTCTCTCTTTTTACTGCTTCAGAGACAGAGGTTATTAAAAAACACAAATAGCAAAGGGAAACTACAGTAGATGGTGCATGGGACACCAAAAAGAGCATGCTTAATAACTAAGCAGTATGTATTAGCCAATTAAGCTTCCCAAATTCACACAGAATCATCTGCAGTCTCAGCAATAATCTAGAGCAAAGGCTTAAAGAACAAGGTAAATATGATGCATAATGACAGTGCCCGAGAGACTTCGAGCCCTTGTAGATCTCAGTTAAAATGATCTTTGGAGAGTATCTGTGGACAGTAGGGATAAAGAGCAAGAGAGCTGAGGCATAAAATGCTAAAAGGAGTTAAAACCTACATTTCCCCCAAAAGAGAGAAGAAAATTAATTCTGTCTTCTGGCAATGATACTTTTATAAAATACACACAGTGAGGCAAAACAAAACAAGTGCACAGTAATCCAAAAAGAGATTGTGGAAAGCATGCAAATCTGTAATATGTAAAGCAGACTTAAAAGACTTGAATATCAAGTTTTATTTATGTTATGAGTTTTATTTCAAATTCACTATGCAGGTGGGCAAATATTGAAAGGGAACAGGAAAATAAAATAATAAAAAAGAAAGGGAAAAGTTTAAATTGTGGGGATGGTTATGAACTTTTCTCCCTTTTTAAATATAAAGATGTAGTTACATTTGTGCAAAAAAAGAAAAATGCAAAAAACCTCAGTTTTCTCCTCTGCTATATAATTTTCACATTCCCCATATTCCCAGGGACCATGTTCCAGGCCCACGTCAAGCACTTCCCCTCCTCACACAGTCACTGCCGCCTGCAGGCGTTCCTTCTGAGTTAGGTTGGAGATTCGGGGCTGTGATACAGGAGGAAAGCTGAGAGACTGAGGTCTCAGCCTTCCTTTCAGAACCTCATCTTTCTTTATCTATTAAAAAACAAAGGAAGCGCTCTAGGCTTTCTAGTTACGAGGTTTAGAGAGGATCACTTTTCTCTTCTACATCCTTGCCTCTAGGGATGTAGTGAAATGAACAAGGCTCTTTCCCAGGTGGTCGTGAAAAAGACAGAGACTGAGAAACAGAGGCAGAAAGGCAGAGAGGACTCTTATTTTCAGACTCAAAAAGAAGAAAGGTAAAGCAAGACTTTTTTTCCTTGCTCCTAAGAAAGCTTTAGAGGCATGATGGTAATATTATGACAAATGATAATTACTAAATATTGGAGGGAATTCACAAATCCAGTACCACGAGGAAAAGAGATTTTATCACTTAAAGATACTTGTAATTGAGTACATGGAAGCACCTTTTGGTGAAAACAAAGTTGCAAATGGCTTTTCCAGCTTCATTTGGACCCACTGATACACAGACACTTTAACAACTTCACTAGCACTTTTCTTCATGACATCAGCAGGCCTTTCATCAGAAGAACTATTATATACATTGGCCTAATTCTGAAACCAGAATTCTGAAAATTCTGAAGTTATACTTATTACTGGAGGCTCAAATAATCAGAGCTTTCTGAACACTGCTGAAAAAAGAGAAGACATCTTCAGGAAAGGATGGGAAACAGGAATTATCAAATGTACTTTCTTTGTTGATTAAAAGAGGAACACGTTATGTTCAGTTTTCTAGGTCAAAAGGTTTGAAATTAGAACAGGCATCTCTTCTAGTATTAATCAGGGTCAAACCTTTTCAAATCTCATGTTTCAGACTCTTCTGATAGAGAGATGATAAACTATCTTTTACCCACAGAGAGTTCAAGTGCAGTCACATGGTGCCGGGTTAATAGAAACAGTCTGAATTTAAAATCAGAGAACTGAAGCGTCAGGGATTTAATATCATTCCTTCATTATGCTATCTACCTCCTAAATCGATGATTTAAACCACAAGATCATAATCTCAGAGGAAGTCACCAAGGCCAATATAAGACAACTAGGGGTCACTGTCACCTAAACCTAGACTAGAATGTTTATCCTTTGAGAGATATAGTCAAAGGAAAGTCTTAATCAGCTAAAGTAGGTTTAATGTATAAGTTTTCCATTGAAGTTCAGTGAAGAAAGCAGCCTATCCAACTGGCTACCCTCACCATTAAATCAAAAGAAGAATATCTGAAATAATAAGCTCTTTAAATACAGCTGTTTCCATTTTTTCATTCTTTAAAATGTTACCTGAATTGTGGCCGTATGGGAACAGATTTTTCCTTCTCAGCTTAAGACAACTAAAAAAGTTTTGGACAAAATATATGAAGTAATGCTTTTCATACAGTAGATAACAGTCAGTGTAGGACAGGGGTCCCTAACAGAAGGGAAATAAGAGGCAAGCCCAGTTTACTAACCGCAGAGAATTTACAGCCAACAGCACAGGTAGAAGGAGGCCAGGTGCAGCCCAGTGATCTGAGTTGATGACAGAGTTGAAGGTTAGGGAAACCAAGGCAGCTGGAATTCAGAGACAAGGTAGTGATAAGGAGAGGGCTGCACAGAGAGGGAGGTCTGGAGATCTGCAGAGAATTATCCTTCAGTCTTTAGCTGAGTACTGATTGGCACATGCATGTGAAAAAACTACCTAAAGCATGGATTAGAGGGCATAATAAGTGGAGTTCATACAAGAGACCATGATTAGTTCATGTTCCCACCAGCCAGAATGGAAAGACTTTCTAACATAAGGGCAAAGAGTACAATCCTCACAAGTGTATTGCCTGAACAGTGGGAACAATGGAGCACTAGACTAAAGGCTGTAAATCAGTTTGCTTAACAAAGGTCAAGAGAAAAACTTGAACACAACTTTCCCATAAGATCAAACTGTTCTCCAGGTACTACATCTTAGTACAAAATCCAAAACTGTTGAAAGGAATTTAAAAAAGAAAAATCCAGCACCCAATAACATAAAACTCACAATGTCCAGCATCCAATAAAAATTTCCAGATATGTATGTAAATAAGCAAAAACCATGACCAATAATGAGAAGAAAAATCAATCAACAGAAATAGACTCAGAAATGACATGGATGAAAGACTTAGTAGACAAAAGTGTTAAAACAGCTAACAACTTGAGAATGTATTTATTTGAACCTGAACATATATAAAATATGCTCCACATGTTCCAGAAGGTAAAAGAAAGTATGAGCATGATAAAGAAAGAAAGAGAAGATACAAAGACCAAATCAACCTTAAAGATAAAAAATACTCTGACAATAACAGTAGATAAGAGAGTATAGAAGAAAAAAATGAATAAATGTAAAGGCACAGCAATAAAAAGTCCCAAAATGAAAGATTGCAAAATTACTGAAATGAAGGAAATGAACTAACTAAGCTGTGGGATAATATCAAGTGGCCTAACAGAAGTATAACTAGAGTCTCAGAGGGAGAAGATAAAAGTGAGAAGAGAGAAAAATTATTTGAAGAAATAATGGCAAAAAAAAAAAATGAGAGAGAGAGAGAAATAATGGCTGAAAATTTTCCCAATTTCATTAAACAAATCCTCAAGCATGAGAAATATAAAGAAAACCATACCAAGGTATAACAAAATCAAATTATTGAAAACAAGTGGAAAAGAAGAAAGTTTTTAAAGAGCCAGAGAAAAAAGATACAGTATATGCAGAAGAATAAAGATAAGAATGACAGATTTCAATTGAGGCCAGAAAACAGCAGTATATTTGTAAAATATGAAAGAAAAAAAAAGCCCGCTAACCTAGAATTTTCTATGCAGTGAAAATTGCTTTCAAAAACAAAGGTGAAATTCACCACCAGCAATAAAACACTACAAGAAATTCTAAAGGAAGTTCTCTAGGTAGAAGAAAAGTAATGCCGGACAGAAATGTGGGTCTATACAAAAGCATGAAGATGAACAAAAATGGCGAACATGGGACTAAGTATGAAATACTTGTTAAAATTTAAAATGTCTTTAAAGGATATTTAAGGCGAGAATAATAAATTATAGGGTTTATAACCCCAAATCATGTAGAAGTAAAATATAGGACAACAATATACAAAGGTTAGTAAGGAAAAATGGAAATATACTGATATAAGATTCATATAGTATATGTGAAGTGGCATAATATTATTTGGATATGAGGTGTGATAAGTTAAAGATGTACACTGTAAATTCTAGACAACCACAAATAATATAAATGATTGGAACCATAAGAAATAATCAGTCCTGCCCCCCCCAAAAAAAACCTCAATCCTGCCCCAAAAAGGCAGGAAAAAAAGAAAAGGAGGACAAAGAACAAATGTGACAAATAAAAAACAAATAGATGGTAGCTTTAAACCTAACCATATCGATAATCAAATTAATTCCAAATAAAAAAGGAAAGCTTTTTGGGTTATACAAAAATAATAAAAACTCATTTCAAATACAAAGACAAAGACAGAATAAAAGTAAAAAAAATGGGGAAAGATATACCACACTAACACATTATAAAAAGCTGGAATGGCTATATTAATATTAGACAAAGTAGAACTGAGAGCTACAACTATTACCAGAGATAAAGAGGGACATCTCATAATGATAATTATGTACCTAATAAGAGAGGTTCAAAATACAAGCAGCGAAAACTACTAAAAGTGAAAGGAGAAACAGACAAATTTACAATTAGAATCAGAGATTTCAATACTTCTTTCAATAATTAATAGAACAAGTAGACAGAAAATCAGTAAGACAACAGAAAACTTGCACAACATTATCAACAAACTAGCCTAGTTTATTGGGCCTAGTTGGGTCTATTGGCCAAATGATAGAAAAATATATTCTCAAGTGACCACAAAAATCAGGCCAAATTTAAGAGCATATTCTCTAACCACAGTAAAATTAAGTAGATATTAATAGGAGAAAGATGGCTGGAATATCCAAATAACTGAAAACTAAAAAATACATTTCTAAATAACCCCTGAGACAAAGAAGAAATCAACCAGGAAGTCAGAAAATGTTTTGAACTGAATAAAATGAAAACGTGACATATCAACATTTGAGAGATGCTAATAAGGCAGTGTGTAGAGGGAAATTTCAGGTGTATGTGAAATCTCATCAAATTTCATACTTTAAATACTGTACATCAATTTTACTTCAATAAAAATGTTTAAAAGCACCTTGAGCATTCAACTGTACACTGTCCCTTCAACCCATAATTTTAGATTTCCTCATTCCCAACCCACTCAATAATACCTTTTTAAAGGAGGATGGGAAGGCTGTCTTCACAGTGTTGCCATCTATCCATGAAATACTATATTCTTTAATTTAAAGAGAGAGAGAACATGTGAGCAGGGGGGAGAGAGGATAGAAGGAGAGAGAAAATCTCAAGCAGTCTCCATGCCCAGTGCCAGAGCCCAACGGGGAGCTCAATCTCATGATCTGAGCCAAAACCAAAGGTTGGACACTTAACCAACTGAGCCACTCAGCCATCCCCATGAAATACATTTTAAAATAAGATACCTATTTTCCTCTACCAAAAAATATAGGTGGAAGTGAAAAGGTCAGGAAATAAAGCAGATACTTGGTCAACACTAACTGGGGGTGGGGTGGGGTGGAGAGAGCACTGAAGATGGACATTTGGCATTTCCTTGTTGCTTTTTATGTTACCTGGGTACCCTCCTATGTGGAATTGCTTTGGAACACCCAAAGGTGATCTGTCTTTCTTTGCCAAATAATACAGTGTTCCAAGAAACTGCCTGAGTTGCCCCATGGCTTTTAGCAAAAAACATGTAATTCAGTTTGTTTTCTATTGATGTACTTACATGCTATTCAGAGAAGAAAAACCAGTGTGACTCTGTTCTTTGCATCTGGATCACAGATGTAGTTCAAGTCCTACCTTCTCCAGGCAATCAGCCTTCCCTGACCACTCTAGGATCTGCTGACATCCCTCCTCCTCCCCTGATCTTTGATTTCTGTAGAATTTTCAGTTTGTATCATGCAATTTACCATTAAAATTGCCCATTTTCTTTACCTATATATCCTCCCCCCCCCCAAGAGAGAAACAATCTGACGGGAGAAGGTCAGCGCTCAGGCACGAGCCAGCTTCTGACTAGCACCTTCTCTCAGAGTTGCTGGCCCATCAGCAGAGCACATGCTCCTTTCGCAGGCAGCATGCAGTTTTCTAGCTGTCATGCCTCCAACAAAGTAGACACTTGCAACCAAGGAGAAGGGAGAAATGCTGTAGCCCCATTTTGGCCCTGGGTCCAAGCCACATTCCTCAATCCAGCTTGGTCAGCAATACAGCTGTTTATATATTTTAATCTGCACCATCAATAGGATTGGATGATGGGTATGACTAATTAACAGCACCAACATCCAGAATGCCTTACCTTCCTTTATGTGACTGTCAAAATGTCTACCTTTCCAGGGTGCCTTCTTATTCACAGAGTCTTTCATAATTCTCCAGGTCCCAATTTATCATTTTCTAGACTTTGCCCCAAAGTACTATTACTTCTACAATATTTATTCTGCTTGTCATTCTAGTAAGTTGTATATATTTCTTTTGACACTTCAATTATAAGCTCTTTAAAAGAAGGGGCTATGTAAAATTTATCTCTTATATCAATCAATTCAGTTTAATTTTTATATACCTTTAATCTGGATCACCTTTGTAATTGTTTACTGCTTGTTTCTAGGCAGACTGTAAATTCCAGGAGACAGGGAGTTGCTTCTGAGTAATGCTGTATCTCTTCCACTGGCAGGGAGCTTGACACAATATAAATTCTCCGTAAATATTTGTTGAATTGAATTACATTTCTCGTACACATTTCTATCTACACCTAATAAATATCTGTTTGCTGACTGATAGATTGATAGGAGGAGGGTGAGATGTGGAAGATGAACATAAAATTAGAGTGCCATCTTATTTAATTCCAGAATGACTGAAATCAAAACATCAACAACAAATATGTACTTCTTTTGAAGATAACAGTAAAATGATGAAAAATTCTTTACCCACACTTGTCCTTTGGAATTTTCACACCTACAAATTACTAATCTATTTAGTATACTTAGTACAAAGGGTAAAATCTAATTTGCATCATCGCTGATTGCTCTTGTTTCTAAATGATCACTTTCTAATGAAAAATAGGTTTTTCATACTGCAGATATAAGGAAGTCTTAGAAATAGAATCCAGTCAATCTAACAGAGTTCTGAAACCGTGACTCAGCAAGAGTGCAAGCTACAAGGGCAATCAGACCTCCAACGGCTTTCTGCTGTGTTTGCTATTGCAAAATGGGTCAGACATTTGAGCTGTCTGCTATCCAGAGCCCATGCCAATTGGTGCATCTCGGTCTCATAGAAGTCCTTTGACTCCTTCAGTAGCTCAGTGGCACTACGGCATACATTTATTTTAGATGCTCAGATTCAGATTTATTAGCTAATTGATTAGAAAGTGAAGGCAGAAAAATTAAGTTCAGTGAGTGCCTAATAACTTAAATAAGTATGTATTTAGTAAGTGACTACTGATTGTCCAGTCTTACACCAGGTTCTTTGGGAAAAAAAATTCTGTCCTCTAGAAGCCCTATAGTAGGACTGATTAATACTGAAATAGTACAGCTTGTAGCTATGACTGACGGATAGTGAAGCCATGACAGAACAATATAAAGTGGAATGTAAGGAAGTCTGAGAGTTTGTGGTATAGCCAATCAGAACAGAGAAGGGTACAAGGGATGTTTCATGGATGAGATGAGTTTTGAAGAAAAAAAAAATGTAGGATTTAAAGTGGTAGATGCATCGGGATGATCAGGAAAGAGGGCAAATCCCAAAAATTACAATCTACTTGAAATAGAATACTTTCAAAAGTCCATGTTGAATCTGATCTCCCTCCGAGTAGGTAACAACTAATTGACAGATCTGGGTTGCAAAATCCAACCTGTTAAGACTCTCCTGAGTGGCTTTTGAGTGTGTCCCAGTATTTTTAAAAGAGCCCCTGAAATTGCTGTCAGCACTAAAGGCCAGGAAAAGGGTATCCCACAGTTTTCACATATCTAACAGAACACTTATTACAACCATCAGATGATCACCACTTTACTGCAGCTTTTCCGGAAGGTGTTAACTACCGCAAACTGCATACCCTTGGGTGACTGGTCTGTATCGAACATCCATAGCTAAGCTAGTTCTCTAGTGCAATAGTTCCAAATTTGTGGGAAACACAAAGTTATTCCAAGGATCCCAGTAAGTTCACATAAGCACCAAAATTTGTCTGAACTCCATACTGTGTTTCATTCACATAAAGATACTGCCATGTTCCAAATAGACAGGATTACTACTGTCTTTAATTTTTAAAATATATTTCAAAATGTAATTAAATTCATAGCCACGTTCTTCATTACCATCATCTAGAACTCCTCAAGGAGCTTAAAGACAGTTACCCAACAAATGATAAGTCCTAAGGAAAGCAGCACAGAAAAGAGGTTCATCACATGCGGGTGGGGGGTGGCGCACAGAGATGCCAGAAAAGACTTTCCAGGGAAAGGCCTGAATTAGTCTTTCTTTCTTTCTTTCTTTTCTTTCTTTCTTTTCTTTCTTTCTTTCTTTCTTTCTTTCTTTCTTTCTTTCTTTTTATTTATTTATTTTGGAGAGAGAGCGAGCAGGGGAAGGAGCAGAGGGAGAGAGAGAGGGAGATAATCTTTAGCAGACTTCATGCCAAGTGCAGAGCCCGAAGGGGGCTCGATCCCACAGCCCTGAGACCAGGACCTGAGCTGAAACCAAGAGTCAGACGCTCAACTGACTGAGCCACCCAGGCAGGCACTCCTTGAATTAGTGTTTCTCAAAGATGAAAGGCGCCTCAAAAGTTGGAACACTGCCTGTAAGAATTTTTGTATTTTTATTTTAGTCCTAAAAAATTATATAAGCACGTTCTGGATCACCTGGATACCCACTTTATAACTGAGTGTGGAAGACAAGAATGAGAGTGGGATTTGCAATTTCGAAGTAGTCAAATGCCTGATCACCTGAGCTGAATTATATGCTAAGCCACTGAAGGGTTTAAATAAAAGCAAGACATTCTGATTTACATTTAAAGATCTCATACTTGTGACTGTGTGCAGAATGGACTATGCAGAGAGGCAAGAGTAAGAACCACCAGTTGGGGGGCTTTCAGAGTAGTCCTGACATATAAGAATGACTGTTTAGACAAGAGGTACTGAAACTGAGATTGAAGGAAGTAGATGGATTTTTTTAGGGCATGATTGGGGTTTTGTTTCTTTAAAAAGAAAGCACAGGTCTGAACTCAAGCCTGAAGGCTGAGTAAGAGTTGGCCAGCACAGGGGTAGAGAAAGAAACTCACAAGGACAGCAGGTTCCAGAAGTGAGGGAGAGCATGGTTCATTCAAAGAACTGAAAGAAAATCAGTTCTTTGGGATCTTGACAGTGAGTGGAGAAATGCAGTAAGAGACAAGGCTAGAAGCAAGAATGGGGTCAAATGTGGCCATTTACAGAGTCTAAACTTCATCCTAAAAGCAATGAGAAAACGGAATGGTTTTAAGCAGAGAAGTGACATAATCTTTTCAAGCTGTGCACTATGAGGTGTTTGAGGTATCCTCTGAATTTAGTAACAAGGAGAGAGTGCCCTGACAAAAGCAGCTTCATGGGGTAAAGTGCAAGCTGAGTTGGCAGAAAGCCAATTTTGTCTCAGGCACAGAAAGAGAAAACAACTGTGCAATTATTGAGCATTACGCACTAACTAACTGGCAGGTGAGAAACTTAAACAGAATGAAGTCTTTTTTTTTAATTCCGAGCTCCGTGGAAGTTTTTAATCCTGACAGATAATAAGGTATCGATAAATAGACAAACAAATGAAATAGACAAAAAGAGATAGGGAAGGGAGGATCCATTGGATTTTGATCTTAAAAGATTTAGGGTAATTTTAAGATGGCTTAAAACCAAATTAGGCTAAGAATTGGTTGTTAATAATAAGGGATTAACCAGAGGATAATTAAATATATTAAAACATTTATATTCTTTTAAATCTTGCTCCAAATAATATTCCTACGTGGTCTATATTAAACATTATTTTTAGTAATAAGGACTTAGGGCTTTTTTCCTTGAATTTATGATTACAGTTTTACAGGAAAACATAACGTGTATTAGTTACATATTACTTATGTAAGTTATGTTCTCTTGGAATCACTTATCAGCAAGGCTATCTTTACTTTAACAGAACTCACAGTCATCCCTCAAGGTATAGTTCACATGGAAGTTCCCTTCAGGACATCTTCCATAAAATCAAGCTTAGCTTTGTTTTTGTCCCTCTGTAGAACTGTATGCATAATTTTATCACTTTACTGGTTTTGTGCCTTATTCATTTTTGTATCCCCAGTGTGTAGTACAGTTCCTGATACATACTAAGTTGAATAAATGCTTCTCGAACTGATGAATCACTGAGATGCCTTCCAGTTTGGACCATGTAGCCATTCCTAGGCATCAACATCCCCTGGTGGCAGCAGCCCTACGGTGCAGCATACCAGGGAGGAAGTAGTTCATGGAGGGTTCATCTTACAAGCCTAAAAACCTATAAAGTAACAGTAAATCCACATATGTTCCAACCCCTGCCCACTTTCCCTCCACCACTTCCCCCACCTAAATATCTAAATCCATACAATAAAAAGCCAGTTCATACACAGTTCTAATGCTTTGTTTCCTCAGAATCAAGCCAATAATACTTGTGATGAACATTACAAGAAAAAGTTTTATAAATAGACAGAACAACTGAGTAGTATTGTTAGACTTTTTAAACAGATTCCCAAAATAACTGTTTGACATATTTTCTTGGCTATTGAATAAATACCAGTTTAAAAAATTTTACCTCAGAAATATTTTTTCTTGTTGACGCAAACAATGATAGTCACTATAGCCAAGTCTATTATTTATTTTAAAGTGTCTTACACTTTTCCAGTTATCAGAGTAGGGCCTTCCTTTTTTTTTTTTTTAAATGTATAAGAAAACATTTTATGTGATTGGTACAAAAACTTAGGGAGTATTTTTTATACCTTATTTGAACTATTATTTATCCATCTATCTCATAATAGTAAAAACTGAAACATGTTCCTAATTGCCTTTCTAGTTTGGGTGCATCTCGAAACAGCAGAAAATGACCTGATCACCCTTGTTAAGAAGCATGTATAGTGATGACATGAAGGATCTGCCCAGCAAACAAATTAATTAAGCACCAGACTAAAGAATTCCAGAATCAGCAGTGACTAAGGATTCCTTTACACACAAAGAGAAACAGGCACTGTGTTTCATCCTGATAAAAGCTCTGCAACCAGTGTTCTCAGTGGTCTGTAGGTCATGCTTTGCAGACTACTTTATACTCTAAGAAAAGCATTAAATTAAAGTCATCTATTATTTTATAGACTCTCAGTCTAGTGAGTTTGGGTTAAAATCATTCCCTGGTTTGCCTACAGTTTAAGCAGTCTGTATTTTTCCAGCATTGTTCAACTTCTAGCCTCTTCTGTACCATACCACACCACCCCCATACACTCATAAGGAAAAACTGATAAGATGGGACACAGTGACAACTTCCATTTTATTTTGCTCAAATTCTAGTGCCTGCCTGTGTCTTGATCAATCTCTTGCACTACAAGAAAATAGTGGAGAAAAGACAATAACATTTCCCTCTTCCACCCACTGTGATACCAAGGACAGTGTAATAGAAGTGTCCCTTTGTGCAAACAAAGCCTACAGACAGCTTCGATATGTGCTGCCTTGGAGCTAGCTTTGGCTCTCTGGAGCAAAGCCGAGATTAAATGAGGTTTACCAGATTGAAGGTCACAATGGTGTACTGAATAAGAGGGTTTTTACAGAGAACCGTACATTAATAAAACTAAAGAGCTACATATGGTTAATGGACAACTGAGACATACTAATAAAAGACAATCCATGACCAAGAACAGTACTTCATAAAGCCAGCCAGACATACCCAGATACCTATCTTAAGAGAGTCTAAAGTAACATATGCTATACAATAGGGAAAGCTCTGGTTCATAGATAGATAAGTTCCACAGTTCATTAATTTCCCAAAACACCATGTGTAGCCTCTGCCTCCAAAAACATCAGCCACTTTTCATGTTAAATATCAGGGGTGGAGGAAGCACGAAAAGAGAATTTGAGAAAAAAAGATTTCAGTAACAGAGAATTCTATTCTTTTCAAACTGGAAAATGCAGGTGCCCTGCTTCTAACTGACTCTTGTTCTTAAAATAAAAATTTATTCCTCCTTTTTTCACTCCATAAGGCCATTCTTTTTATTTGAAGGTCCTTTTCTCACTACATTCTAGAACTTACTCTGAGATAATAAATGGGGGTAAACTAGTTATTTTTCATGAGAATAAAAAACAAACAAAAACCCTAGGCTCTCGTCTTGTTTCTGCTAGTGTGTACTTAAGAAAGCCACCTAAATCTTCATTGACCCCGAGCTCCGTTACACATACCACAGCAGGGCTGGAACACAACTGGGATCATTAAGTGGAGTTTCATAGTGTCAACTGAACTTTAGAAGTACAAGAACCCAATAAAATTCTATGTAAAAATATTTTGTGGATGAGTATTTTCTAGGGCTAGAATTTACTTACATCAGATTTTCAAAATTGGTAAAGAAGCACTAGTTAAGACAATTTTTTTTATTATGTTAGTCACCATACAGTACTTCATTAGTTTTTGATGTAGTGTTCCAAGATTGTTTGCATATAATACCCAGTGCTCATTGCAAAACGTGTCCTCCTTAATACCCATCATGGCGCTAACCCATCTCCCCACCCACCTCCTCTCTGAAACCCATAGTTTGTTTCCCAGAGTCCATAGTCTTTCATGGTTCGTCTCCCCCTCTGATTTTCCCCCTTCATTTCTCCCTTCCTTCTCCTAATGTCTTCCATGCTATTCCTTATGTTCCACATGTAAGTGAAACCATATGATAAATGTCTTTCTCTGCTTGACTTATTTCACTTAGCATAATCCCCTCCAGTTCCATCCATGCCAATGCAAATAGTGGGTATTCATTCTTTCTGATGGCTGAGTAATAGTCTGTTGTATATATGGACCACATCTTCTTTATCCATTCATCTGTTGAAGCGCATCTCGGCTCCTTCCACAGTTTGGCTATTGTGAACATTGTTGCTATGAACATTGGGGTGCAGGTGCCCCTTCTTTTCACTACATCTGTATCTTTGGGGTAAATACCCAGTAGTGCAATTGCTGGGTCATAGGGTAGCTCTATTTTTAACTTTTTGAGGAATCTCCATACTGTTTTCCAAAGTGGCTGTACCAACTTGCACGCCTACCAACAGTGTAAGAGGGTTCCCCTTTCTCCACATCCTCTCCAACATTTGTTGTTTCCTGTCTTGTTAATTTTTGCCATTCTAACTGGTGTAAGGTGGTATCTCAGTGTGGTTTTGATTTGAATTTCCCTGATGGCTAATGATTTTGAACATTTTTTCATGTGTAGTTAAGACAATTTTTAAGTAAAAAGTTGTAAAAATTCTATAATTCTATGATTCCTCAGTAACAACAAAGTAAGTAAAATTCTAAGTCAACTGGAATAGAAAACAGCCTACAAATTTTCATCCTCAGAGAATGGAAAAACTGGAAATACTGTTCACTCAACTGCCAACAATCTATGGGATCTGCGAGAGATTAAGGGATTCTCTCAGTAGGTTTTAAAGGCTGGATACCCTCAGGTGAAGACTCAGGGCCATGTTAAGAAGGGCATGGAAGAAAGCAATACATACACCTAGTGCCCAGATCTTGGTTGTTAAAATACCATTCCCCATGATAGAGGCAGAATCCTTAAAGAAATGGCTGAGTTTTAGTCTGGGGCAGGGATAGTAAGGTGACCCTGGGATATCTTGTTGGGCTAGTAAACAAGAAGTACCAAAGACTAAAGATCACGTTAAAAGTCTAAAGGAACAGGTTTGGAGGGTCTCCCACTGACCAAATGTGTGCAATATGAACACCAAAAAGAAAAACGAGAGCAATATATCATAAACTCTAAAAATTTAAAGTCCACAAAATAAGAGAAAGAGAGGTGGTGTAATGAGAGAGCAAATAAAAGACAAGGGAGAAAAACAAAAGAAGCTTTTCTTTACAGAAGAATGCCAACTAATAATGTAGAAGACGCAATAAAATTAGAAAAATCACCATTTTGCAACCCCCATGTATCAGGTGATTTAGGATCATCAATGGATGTAAAAAAAAACAAACAAACAAAAAAAACACTGGGGAGTAAGACACTCACATGGTCTCAAAGTATCACCCAACATATTCCTTACTACCAAAGTTTCCATTCCCTGAACCTACATTTTAAGAATGAACACAGCATTGGGTATTCTAATTAAATGATATTGTGGTTAATGGGAATTAATTTTTTCAAACATATGTGAGCTTATCAGTTTTCAAAGAATTAGAAGATACCACTTCATATACATTCAGCATCATTTGATAATTATTTGAGGATTCGGAAGGCACTCCCTTGCCTTACTATGCCTCTTTATTATCAGATGAACATAAAAGATAAAGGGATCACTGCACAAAAGTAGGTCCCCACATAGCACACTAGGATTGTCAAGCTGGCTGTTGTCCCTTTCTGCTTCCCAGTGGCCAATGGTTCCACTTAGGGATATCTCAGTACACAATTGTTCTACTGTCCCTTCCTAGGCTTTAAGGAAATGAAAAGCAACTCTTCCTCACCCAAAGGTAGGGTGAGATGATACAGAAAATTCTACAGGAAAACTCTACAAAAAATTTGTTGTTTCTTCAACAAACGATAAGAGAAAAGGGGGAAGAAAAGGAATGTTCACAGATTAAGAGACTGAAGAAACATATCAACCAAATGCAATGTAAGAACCTTAGCTGGATTCTGATTCAAACAAACCAACCATAAAAATACATTTATTAAACAGGAAAATTTAAACACTGAATAGATATTAGATGTTATTTTTAATTTTGGGGTGTGACGTGATTGAGATTTTATTTTTAAAGAGTCCTTTTTGATAAGATAGACACTGAAGAATTTATGAATAAAATAGTATGATGTCTGGAATTTGCTTTCAAATATTATAACTGTGTGGTAGCAAGGGGATATAGAGCAAACAAGATTGGTTATGTGTTGATAAAACTGTCAAATCTAGGTGATGAATTAGCAAGGGTTCATTATACTACCCTGTCTACTTGTGTATGTTTGGAAATTTCCATCATTAAAGAATTTTTTTTAAGTAAGGAAGCCGTATTAGTATTAGGTACGGAGAAATTGTGGTCAGTTAAGACATATGGTTGTCCAGCTTCTGGATCTATGTATAACCGATTTTATTTCAGTAACCATTTACTGAATACCTGCTAGTTTCTGGTGCCTTTAGGATTCGGTGATACCCAAGGGTACTTTTAAGTATCACCAAGAATGTAGTGATTCACAGTGTGGTCTCTGGAACCAGATCACCCACACTGGAGACCCTAGCTCTGCCTCCTATTGGCTGTGTGATACAGAGATAATTGATCTCTCAGTTTCCTCATCTATAAAATGGGAGTAATAAGAGCACCTGCCTCAGAGTTCCTGTGAAGTACTTAGAACAGTGCCTCACATATAGTAAACATTCAACAAACGGCAGCTGTTATTATCAGTGTTCACCAGTCGATCATATTAAAAGGAAATCTGACTCCCATTCCACTGTCATTGAAAATCTCATATAAACACTGTCTTACTTTGATAGCTATTAAACACTTTAATGCCATTCCAGATTTCCTAAAATTTAATGGTTGTGGCATTTGTTTGTGACAAATCTATGCTTATAACAATTTGAGGAGACGTTATGTTCCTTCAATATTAATTGACAAAAAAAGATACTAAGATGCCAAACAGCAAGATGTCACCCCAGCTGCCCTTTAGTGAACCAATTTATTTGGAAATGCATTTTGTCCTCTGGCAGTACATCACTGATACTCATCTGTGAATATAAGGTCACATCATCATAAGCAGGACTGGAAAATACAAACTAAGTTGACTCACCAATAACTGTTCCTACTATTGAGATTTTGAAATATAATAAAGCTAAAACATAATAAACAGGGACAACCTTCTGTCTCTTTTTCTGACAGTGAGGATTTGGTGAAATTGCTGATGCTGCTGGGGATTGGGGATGAAAGTTGGAAGGGAAGACAGTGGAAGATACTGGAAGCACTGGGAGACGACTGAATCCTAGACAGGGTTCAGGCTCCACCCCGGCAGACGGTATAATGCGTGTTCACTGGGTAGGTCACAATAAGTAGAGAATCAAAACAACAATAACTCAAGACTGATCAGTAGCATCTCAAGAGCAGGGCAGTGGGAGCAGTCTGCTCCAGGGATAGAAAATAAGGGGATGGGATATCTGGAGAGAATACAAAAAATATGGACTAACAGGCTAAAACTCAGTCCAGTTCTGATTATCATCATGCATTGGCAATTCAAAACAATCTCACTGATCAAATATTCCTCCCCACAAAAATCTTTTGTTCGTCTAAATTCCAAACAATGACTGTAGTCAATGCTGAATTTTGATGATATACATATAAGCTTCAAATTAGCACATTTTAAAATTTGCATCTCTACTAAACACTCAGTCCACACTGAAATTTAGTTTGGAGAACACCCATTCATACTCGTGTGGAAGCAGATTCAGCTACACAGATTCATCTGTCAGAGGAAGTCTGTAATGGTGCCAAACTGCTCAGTCTGGCTTCACAGTTCGTGTCGCCCACCAGTCTACACATTCCAGCACTTAAAGAACAGATTCAAATAAACAACGATAGTCTGATGATTGCAAAATGAAGAAGCCGAATTTCAGTTGCTTCATCTCTGTCATGTATGTGACAATTTGAAGCTTTTAACTTGCATGTAAAACAGTGAAAACAGGGAGAACCACCATGTGTGATATTTTTGTTTGGTAAGTGCAGATTTTATCTTATACAGGAAATATTTTAATGGATATGAATAATATCTTTTAAATCAGAATTTATTATTGTTTATAACTTTTTTCAAGACTAGATATATATCGGTAAACTATAATATACATCAACAAACATATATCAATCTAATAATTGTTCAGTGAAAGAATGATTTACTAGATAGTATAATTATTATATAGAAAATAATGATTGTTACTGATATTAAATGGTTATTAGCAAAAGTAATCATGTTGTATAGAGGAGGGGGTGTTAAAAAGTGACGAATCCCAGGTTAAATGCACCAGGTATACCACTGTCTTTGATATTCCTCTGTTCTGCAATTAACTCCACTTAGTAGCATCAGAAAAAACAAGACCTTGAGAATAAGTGTCAGAACTAGTAGTGTGGATTGGAGCTGAGTTCTAGCTGTCAAATGCAAGAACAAACGAATCTTATTATTTTGTGATCTCCACATGTTTTAGAAGTCAAACATGTTTTACAACAGGCCGGACAACCCTAATCAAACAGATAATGGTCGTTCACAAAAGAAATAGGAAAAAAGACCAAATTGCAAATTGCTGGCATTAATGCTACTGAATCATGGTTCATTTATAATCATTCTCCTAGTTACTATGACATATTATCTATCTTATTTTTACATCAGATTTTAGAATCCTTCAGGGTGAAATCATAAACAGGGGCTTTCTAATCAGATCTGAAAGGATACTTGATTAGTAGGTAACACAGCCACTCAAGATTTTTAAGCAGAGAAATTATATTCTGAGATTTAACAATTCATACTATGTGGATTCATGTGAAAAAGGCTAAGATTTTCTGAAACTATTTGATTGATTGCTTACTAATAGAGAACAATTTGATAACTTCTTAGAAAATTAACTTATGCTTTCCTAGCCTATTTGTTAATTTTCTATTTTAATATTATGTGATTCATTCCTTTTTTTTTTTTTAAGATTTTATTTATTTATTTGACAGAGACAGAGACAGCCAGCAAGAGAGGGAACACAGGCAGGGGGAGTGAGAGAGGAAGAAGCAGGCTTCCAGAGGAAGAGCCTGTTGTGGGGCTCGATCCCAGAACGCAGGGATCACTCCCTGAGCCCAAGGCAGACGCTTAACAACTGAGCCACCCAGGCGCCCCTATGTGATTCATTCCTTGAACTGGCAAACACTGGTTAATGTTCACTCTGTGTCTAGCAGTGTGCTTGTTGGTGGTGGCTGGGCCTTACAGAGCAAACCAAAGGTGCAAAGTCTCTGCTATTCAGTGGAATGATAAATAAAAACAAATACTTATGAAAATGTGACCAGTGAGATCATAGAGAAACATACAAAGTGCTACAGAAGCAAAAAGGAACAGCTTGAAATAAGCTCCAAACCTCAACTACTTTGAAATCAAGACAGAATTCTGACATGTATATCAGAATAAAATATATAATCATTGAAAGCTCATTCAGCGCGTACTTTTTCTTCATATCCAACCAGTCCAATCATTTTAAGTAGTTTCATCTCCAAGGGATCTATTTAATTAATTGCACCACAAAATCCTGAAATCAGAATACTTGAGATAAATAACTGGGGGCAGTGAAAATCACAGATTAGAGTGGAGATAGCTACAGGATGGTGGAAGAAAGGAGGGCAACATCTGGATGCTTGTGGTTTGAAGAATGGCGTGGATGGCAAGCCATTAATGAATTCTGGGACAGAATGAGCGAACACAGATGAGCAGCTCCTAAGTTTCTCTTTAGACACTCTGTGCATGAAATGTCTATGGGGCAACTGTATGCAGACGTCCAGTAGAAGGTCGCAGTTTGGAGTCGTAAGAAAGGTGGGGCTTGCCGATACAGTTTAAGAAGTCACCATCTGAGAGATGGGGATTAGAATCAGCAGACTAGATGAGATCGGCTTAGGAAGAGGATGTCAGGCGGAAGAAAGAAGACTGAGAATGGAACTTGATTATATACAGTTTCACATCATTGCTTAAAATTTTACCATGTGATAAAAAAGCATAAACTTTCCTAAACTATAGATCCTTATCTTTCACTTCTTTTATCCAGAAAAGTTGTTAAGAACATGGTATTAGAAGGTAGGGGAGGGTCAGTAAAGTATCCTCCGGTCTGAGAAAGCACTTTGGGACAGAAAACCGAAGCAAGCCACTCCCTACCGTTTACAGTTTCATTCAGGGTAACTAATGGCTGGGGAATCGAAGGGGCAGCCGATCCAGGCACTACGCAGCCATGCTCTGCCCCATGCTCTGCCCAGTCCGCACCTTACCGCACAGTATTTATGAAGCAAGGGACATGGTGGTGAGGTCACAGGGTATTTCTCTAAAGTGGCCCCTTAGGTGTGCCAGCCATCTCTACTAGTGACCTAAAGTGGGGCCTTCTGTGCACCACTTTAGAGACAATTGAAACAAGCCTTTCTGCATTCTGGTCAGGTATTCGTTAACCTCCACGGGGCCTGGAGCACGTAGCCCCAAGGGGGCTCACTGTGTAGGCACAAACAAAACGGAAGGCCAAAGAGTCAGTGTTGTCAGCTCTCCTACACATGGAGTCCTAGCTCGGCCACTCAATGGCTGGGTGGTCATGTCATGGGCAAGTTACACAATCTGCAGGCCTCAGTTTCCTTCTCTGTGCAATGAGGATATCATAGCGACCACCATACCGTGTATGGTTTTTGTGAGAATTAGATGAAATGAGGCATGTGAAGTGCTTCATACAGTGAACAGCACAGAGAAAGCACTCAATAAATGTTAGCTACCATAATGGTGACCGTGATGAATCTTACCACAATTTTGGCCATATGGAAGGAACTTAATAAATACTGGCTATATTGCTCCATGCTTTTAGAAAATCTATTTTCATCTCTCAATGAATGGCCCATACAGAGAGTTATTTTGTTGAGTAGAATAAAAAATAAGTCTCTGTACAATATAGACTGACCTCATTCTCTAATTATGTACATACAATTGTCATTTGGAACTTGATTGAGAAATGACTGCACTTATATTCCTTCCTTGTTGATATTAAATAACTGCTGTTTCTGATCTTTTTCTACTTTAAATATTCTAAGTATCTATGAATAAAAACAAAACAAACCCCTAAGTTTCCTAATCACCCACTGAAATGGATGAAAATGCTTAGTCAGAATGAACTAATGGATCCTCAAAGCTCCCATAATTAAGGCTCCCATTACTCCACTTATTAAATTGTATCATAGTTAGCAACATGTGAGTCTGTTTCTTCCCATAGATTTACAGGCACACTGAAGTCAAAAAATGTTTTCAGTGTATCCTCAGGATCCAACCTAGTGCATAGCATGTGATAGATACTCAGTAAGTATTCTTACTGAGGATAAAGGAAGGAACGAACAAATGAAGTAATAAATGAGCAAATGAAAGAACTCAGGAGCATGCAGGACAGAAAAAGGGATAATGTGGATTGTACAAAATAAAGAAGGTGGACCAGAGGATTTCTGCAGTTCCTTATGATTCAGATGAAGATTAGTCTATAGTTAATGTATCTTATCATAATGATGTCATTAACAATGAAAATCTGTCAGTTGGATAGAAATAAATGATACAGTTTCAATATTCATAAAGTATCACCATTTTTATGGAAAAGCGATTTAAAAAAAATCCACTCAGTTGGAAAAAACCAAAGATGTACTATGGCACTTAAAAAAAAAAAAAACGCTTTTTTTTTTTTTTTATCCTGTACTCACCAGGCAAATAAACCAGTCCCACCTGGTGTAGGGGTGGAGATGACAGACAACCAAAGAGGAAGAGAGAGTCTCAAAGTGCCATTCTGCACTACTGTCTGTGAATGGAACTCATGAGCATTAAATTGGTGTGCAAATGCAGAGATGGTGTATGTCACAGATCATATGACTCTGGTGCAGTCAAATACAGTAATTTTGTACTTTGTGGAACTCTTAGGGGTAAAGACATCATGCCAGATTAAAGAGGTTTCTAAATAACTGGTATCTTTGCCCATTAAAAAAAAAAAAAACTGACTGATTTGAGAGAGAGAGAGAGAGAGAGAGGGAGAGCACGGCACACATGTGCATGGGCAAGAGCAATTCGGGGGAGAGGCAGAGGGAGAGAATCTTCAAGCAGACTCCCTGCTGACAGCAGAGCCCACCACAGGGCTCCATCCCACGACCCATGAGATCATGACCTGAGCTGAAACCAAGAGTTAGACACTTAACCAACTGAGCCACTCAGGCGCCCCAGATTCTTTGCCCATATTAAAGATAACATCTTTTAAAATGTTATCCTCTGGGGATGGACATCTCTCTGAGAGGTATCATTACAAAAAGAAACCATATTATTTAAGATGCTTTGGGCTACAGGTAAAAGAATACCCAACTACCAGAGGCTTAAACATTAAATGCATTTCATTTCCTACGTAACAAAAAGTCTTCAGTTTTCAGAATCGGTTTAAAGTTCAGCAATATCATTGAGGACTCAGACTCTGCTTCCTTGCCTCCATCCCCGGCATATTGAGGAAGAAAACTTGTCACAAAATGGCTGCCACAGTTCTAAGCATCTCATTCTTCCTCATAAGCCCATTTCCCAAACAGGAAGGAAGGAGTGGTGGTAAAAAAGGATTTTCTAGTCTTATAGCTCCTTGCTTTATCACAGAGGAAAGTCTTTCCCAGAAGCTCCCATGCTGACTTGACCTTACATCTTTTTTCCCCTAGTGCAGCATTTAAAAAAAAATTTTTTTATTCAATATATTTAAACAACAATAACAATAAAAAACCCAGTTCAGGAATTTCTCCCACCCTTTGTCTCTGGCAACCACCATTCTGTTCTCTGTATCTATGATGTTGCTTTTTTTTTTTTTTTTAAGATTCCACATGTAAGGGAGATCGCATAGTATTACAGTATTTGTCTTTCCCTAGCTTATTGTACTTAGCGTAATGCTCTTGAGGCCCATCCACGTTGTTGCAAACGGCAAGATTTCACTCTCTTTTATGATTCATTAATATTCCATTGTGTATATAAGCCACAATTTCTTTATCTGTTTATCCATCAATGGACATTTATGTTATTTCTTTATCTTGGCTGTATAAATGATGCTGCAATGAACATGGGGGTGCATATATCTTTTCACATAAGTGTTTCTGTTTGGCACATATTTTTAAATTGCATACGTGTACTTATAATAAGGAGTCTAAAAAAAGATAGGGCAGAGGTTTGACAAACTTGATGAGAACTGAAATTGCTGCACCAAAGCCCATGAATATCCAGTCCTTTAAAGAAATCTACTATCAAGCAAAGATCCCTTTCTAATCCTATATGATCACCATGGTGCCATACAAAGTAGAATTAGAAGGATCTGGGATTGAATTACAGCTCCACTACTTACTTCTCGTAAAATGAGGACAAGAATGTCTATCCCCATAGAAATGAAGATAATAATATGCATATTGATTGTGTAAAGGGTCTATCTTGCCATGTCTAGGGTCTAGATAAAATTTTTAATTTTTTTCTTACAGAAGTTCCTTTTCCCCTAAACCATTATGAAACTAGAATATGACTGCTATGTTCCTGAGTCAAAGGACAGGAGTCCTATGACTCAACGAACTAGATAAGATCTATATATGCACATGAGAAAGAAAATTTATTATTATCTCTCACTGGATAGGACTGGTACAACTTATCACCTTCTGCACCACACAGAGAAGATGACTAAGCTTGCTGATGGAAGCAATTATTCAAGAGTGGAGGCAGAAGAAAACAAGGAGCAGCAAACACCTACCACTGACTGGCAAGAAGACAGATGAGCTGATCTTTTTGATTCTGAAAATGGGTCACTGTATCCTCGGCAGTAACCTCAGAATTCTAATGACTGTGGAGCCCAGAGAATGCTGACCAGAGGAACAGAGCAGTGGGATGAAAACAATTAACTTTGGTAGTTCTGATGACATTATTACGACATTTTCAAGGTGTGAAATCATCTTGGATCTAGCAAGAATAGAGAGTCCTGGAATAGCATTCTCCTGGCTTCCTACCTCCTCATCCTTAAAATTACTAACTGGAAGGAGTGAAAACAGCAATGGACTGAGAAGCCAATGACCCAGGCTGGGTTCTCACTTATGTTTCATTCCTTTGTGTTTGAATCTCCATCTCCTCAGTATAAATTAGGTGAGGCCAGCCACATAACTCTGAAGCATCTTTCAACACTTAAGACACTATGAGTCTAGGAGCACTTTGATTTTTTTAAACAGTTTTGTTTTATTTTATTAGCAACACCAATCTCCTGTTTCCGTAAAAGCAAAGCTATTACTGGAAAAATAAAGGAGCACATATATGGTCATATTTTTCCAGTGAGATAAGAATGGCCAATTATTACCTGAGACCTGGAAGTAAGGATGACTTGTCCAAAAGTCATCCTGATATTCTGGGATTTAGAAAATGCAGTCGTTTTTGAAAAACGCAAAATTAATAGGTCCAAAGTGAAATAAAGATAACTCTCAAAATTTTCATAACCCTAAAAAATTTGGTTGTGCGGAAGTACAGCGTTCTGAAATGAGCACAATCAAAGCTATGAACAACACGCAGTGCATTATAGGGGCAGACAAAAAAGACGCAAGTCTCAGTTCAAAGCCCACTCCCTTCATTCAAAGACCTTTCGGAGCCTCTACTCACCACATCCCCTACCCCTGTTAGAATTATTATAAACTGAATTCCACTACCTTCCAAAGTACTTTACTGTATCTTTCATAGTGCAGACAGCTCTCTCTTCCTGTCTTATGAGTCTTTATGCACATGTTTTGTCTCCTTTATTATAAGTTCCTCATATACTCCCAAATTGCTTATAATAATAAATAAATACTTGTAAAATCAACAATTCTACAGAACAATGATTTTATAGGTTTTTTTATTGGAATGGACAGGTAAGAAATACCTTACATTGTGACCCAGTGTTTCACAAAATACTTGCCCTCACCAAGTAAGACACACCCTGATATCTCTATTCTTTTCTATTTTACTCTGTTTCATTCTTTTTAATAAGGGTAGCAACTGATTAGACTGATGTTTATGAGGGGCTAATGAGTCTTGCCCTCCAGTTTAATAGTGCTCCAGAAGAGTTATTTAAAAAGCAGCAAACATTTAAGGGAAGATCTAGTTTCTGAAATTTATTTCTCAAAATGATCCACAATCAACTTACTCTTCGCCTTCCTACGATTGCTGAAAAGCTAAATACTTACCTTACCAGGCTCCCCTGAAGCTTTTACTGGCAAATGAAATGTAAGTAAAAGTCACTGGGGTGTCTTCTAGGAAAGGTTTTTGAAAGGGGCCGGAAGTCTCCTGGCATGTCCCCTCAGCCCTTTGCCACTCTTCCCTTTCTTCTTGCCTGAAATGTGGGGACGATACCAGGACCTGCAACAGGGATCTACCAACAAGCGTGAGAATAAGACCTACAAGGATGAATGGAAGAACAGAAGGAGCCGAAGTCTATGGTGATATCACCGAGCCAGCAGATCAGCCATGGGCTGCCTACCCCAGACATTCCATTATGTGAGACCTATAAAGTCGTTACTGCTTAAGCTGCTGTTAGGTTTCTGGTTATTTATAGTTGAACATATTCCAAATTGATCCTACACTCAGTAAACATTTTTGTTCTCAATGACCCTCCATGGGAGGTAAATTTTTAAAAAGGGAAGAGTGTCTTTTCTGAAATTTATTATGGAGGGTCGCTAATACTTTTATTTATACAAGAACAGTTTTGGAGATCTCCAATACAGCAAATGCCTCCAGTGATCAGTTCATAGAAAAAAAATGCTTTTTGTAAAAATTTTAATCATGTATTCATTTAATTTCATACCCAGACACAATGCTAGTCACTGAGGATACCATAAAGAACAGAATCCAACCCCAATCTCCAAGAGGCTTATAGTTTGGTGTGAGAAGCTAATATACCCTTGAGATAAATGCTGTGATAGGATGCTGTCAGGGTACTGGGACGGAACAGAGATGAGGTAGAGAGGATTCACATGCCTTTCAAAGTGTCACAGGCAATGAAACACAGCAAATTTTGTTTAGTCATCTTAACAACTTCATTTCTCCTCTAAACGGATGCAAAAAAGGATTGTTTTTTAAATGGAATAACATGGAGAAACATGTTCCCATGGCTTCTAATAAAACTCTTCTATGATCATGAGAAATGTCCCAAGGAAAAGAACTTCATTTTTTTCAGTTAAACCTCCAAATAGCTTCTTACAAACTATGAAAAAAACTTAATGCTTGTCATCTCACATCACATTTATTTTGCATTAGTCAGTTAAACTTGTGCAATTGTGGGTGTTAATTCACTTAGCACTTAGAAAAGATCAGCAACCAAAGATAACTGATATTTTCATTCATCAACACACACTAGAATAGACAGTAGATTAGAACAACAAGACAGTAAATTTTGTCAAATAAAAACATAAAGACCAAAAATTTAAATAACACACAGTAGAAACAATAATTTATTTTGTTGCTTCCTGGCTTTTTGGCTAAGATCAAGTTTAGAAACAAAAATTTGTATTAATCCAGAGAGAATAAGTTAATCAAATCAAGCTATTAAAAAAAGTCCACATTAGGATCCCATTGACCTCAATACAGTGGTTTCACATGACAACTAGACTAACAGATACACAGACAGGCCTACTATTTGGGGTTTTTGGTTTTGGTTTGGTTTTTTTTTTTTTTTTTGGTCTTAGATGCAATACCTTTACTTACAGTGACCATATTTCAAACCAAAAATTAATGGAGCCTAACTGTTGAAATGGAAACTAATCTAAAAAGCCAATAACCCGATATAAATAATCACCATACCTGATCCCCATCAGGCCAGAAGAAATGGGGGAGAAGGACAGTAACGGACTGTGTTAAACACAGAATTTAAGCAACATGGTCTAGGTGCAATTTCTACTTTAGCTCATGAGAATCTTTTTTCTCAAAAAAAAAACAAAGGTCTTTGAGAAGTTTTAGATAACCGGGACAAATGGCAAATTGTCATGTATAGGAAGTCAGTGCTTCCTCTAACAGTAATTTCTTCGGTTACTTTTTATCTCTCTTCTCTCCTCTTAAAGTTACCATGCAGGGATCATTAAAAACTCCGTTTTCTTCAGGTAAATTAAGTATCTTAAATGTTTCAAATAACTTTCATTTTGGGAGTTAGTTTTTACTTTTATTTCTACTTGCTTTGCTTTTTTATGTTTCTTTTATTAGCAAAGTTATACATACAAGTAGTTTTAAAAACCGATTAGTTCTACATGGCTCGTTACACAAAATAGCAGTGCCTTCCCTGTCCCATGTTGCCCACTTCCCAGAGGCAAACACATTAAAATCTTTTAATTGTTTATTTTGGCATTGACCTCCATATCTCCAAATGCAATGTTATATTGCTACTTTTGATTTTTTAGTTACAAAAGTCTATTATCTTTTAGACTTCCGCTATGGAAGTCACCCACCCTTCCCAATCCATACCCACAAACCCACCCTTCCCATCCTCCCACTAGAGTTATTATCATTTTGTATGGCTTTATATTCAATGTCTATGCTGTTACTACATAAATATTTCCAGCTGACCACATACTAAACTAATGATTATATTTTCCTGAACAAGTCCTGTTCCTACCCTAACCCCAAACTCAGTGACTGTCTTGTTTTTAATTTTTTAAGTATACTTACCTGCAATTATTTTGAAAATTCTCCACAAATTGTTTACATCTTCTCTTAATAAGTTAAATAAAATATTCTGCCAATTTCATCTTCTTGGCAACATGGCCCCTGAAGACATTGGACCTGTTGAAATTTGGACTATTTTATTCTCTAGGCTAACCACAAAGTTGTCATCTTTGAGATTTTCTTTCACCAATACCCTTGTGCATTCCCTTTGCCTCACTTTTGTGTTAAAGCCACTATTTCCTGCTTTTCAGGTTTCTGTGCTCTCTCTCTTTGACATCTTTACTTTGATGAAGATAATCTTCTAGTAATTTGTTAGCAAGTAATAATTTTGAGACCTTGAATGTATGAAAATGTACTTATTTCACCCTCATACACTGAAAGTGGGTTTTTCGTTTTTTTTTTTTTTTTTTTGGTATTGGATTTCACTTTATTTTGTTCCCTATCCTATTTTGGCATAGAAAACAGTATCACTAAAAGGAAGCAGCCAGAAAGGAGCAGGTGAGCAGGACTGCAGGGATGGGAGGGGGACAGGCGGGGGCAGGGGCTGAGGTGATGGAGCGGCTATGTTTGGGAGTTCTGCTTCTTCTACCCTGATTAAGGGTTTCAGGGCCAGGGACAGGCACACTGCAGGCAAAAGGGGATGGCTAGAAACACTTCCCTCAGAATTCTGAAGACACTGCTTCATTTTCTTACTGTATTCTTTCTGCTGCTTTACTGTGGTCATGTTTCAACAGTGCTGCTGAGAAGTTTGCTGCCAGTTTGATTCTCACATTGGGTGTGTAACCTGTTCTCTCCATTTTCTCTGAAAGCGTTTAAGATCTTCTCTTTCTCCCAGATATTTTGCAATGTCACACCTAAGCTTCAGAGTGGGTCACCTGCATTCTGTTGTGCTGAGTTCTCAATGGGCCTTTTGAATATAGAAACTGACGTCCTCCAGTTCTGTGAAATTTTCTTGAGTTATATCTTTGATGACTTTCTCCCTTCCATTTCTCCTTCTCTGGATTTCCTGTGATTGGGATGTTGGGTCTCTAGTACTGATACTCTAATTTTTTTATATTTTCTCTCTTTTTTCTCTACTTCCTGGGAGTTTTCCTCAACTTTATCTTCCAAGTCTTAATACATTTTTAAAATTTACCTATGTTATTTAAATTTCTTTTTTTATATTTAACATTGCTATAACTTCAAATTTACATAAAAGCCGCAAACTTTTTTTTTAAGATTTTATTTATTTGAGAGAGAGAAAGAGCGTGAATGGTGGGAAAGGGCAGAGGGAGAGGGAGAAGCAGGCTCCCTGCTGAACAGGGAGCCCAAGGCGGGGCTCGATTCCAGGACCCTGGAATCCTGATCTGAGCTGAAGGTAGATGCTTAACCAACTGAGCCACCCATGTGCCCCTAAAGTTGCAAACATTTTAGAGTTCATATATACCTTTCATTCACCATTTCCTAATGTTAACAACCTATATAACCACAGTACAATTATTAAAACCAGGAAATTAGCATTGGTATGAAAATATTAACTAAATTTACATACTCATTTATTCAGATTCCACCAGTTGTTTCCCTAATGATCCTGTTTCTGTTTCAGGATCCAGTCCAGGGTCCCACATTGCACTTAGTTGTTATGGCTACTTGATCTCCTCTAATTTGTGACAGGTCCTCCCTCAGTCTTTCCTTATTCTTCATGATCTTGACACTTTGGATGAGTACTGGTGAGTTATTTGTATATTCTCTCAATTTGGATCTGTCTGATGTTTTCTCATGACTGGATTAAGGTTATACATTTTAGGCAAAAATATCAGAGAAGTGATGTTGTGTCCTTCACGTGCATTGTATCAGGGATACTGATACACTGTATTATTGACAGTGTTAATCTTGATCACTTGGTTACGGTGGTGTCTGCCATATTTTTCAACTATAAATATATTTTTCCCTTTGTAACTGAAAAATGAAAGCAGACAGGCAACTAAGCTAACTAGCCCATTTTGGCCAAAAGTAACTGACCTGGATTACAGTTACCTATTTTTTATGTACTCCACCTAAAACAAACAGAAAAGAGATCTTTTCCCTCTGAAAACTTCAAAAAAAAAAAAGGTACCTTTCAAGAGCAACAGGACCCTCAGCATCCTTAGCTCTAACATAGTCTGGCGATCTACATACACAGTATTTATGGCCCCTTTTATTAAATAAGACTGAAAATTTGGCAAGCAACTAGCAATTGCCTAATGTTTGAATCCTAACTTAAACTAAAATGTAGGAGCCTTCCTGAAGAGGGAAGTATTTATTTACAAATGTGTGAGACCCATGGCTTAATACAACTTCTTTGTTGGAATCAACACATTCTCTTCTTGCCTCCCGGCGGTAAATACCTATCTCAGCTAACTCAGCCTGCACAGCCAATTGTGGTCACCTTCCCTAAGGCAGAACGAACATCTCCATTCAATGATCTAAAGAGGAAACTCTAACTTAGAAACTTACTAAACAGAAAGAAAGACACCCCATTTCTACAAGAGGTAGTAGCCCTGAACAGACCAACGAGACTGACAGGGCTGGTGGGCCCAGCCAGGTCCAAAAGATAAGGAAATGACAAGATGGAAAACTGAAAAGAAGGAAAGAAAGGATGAAAAGGGTGTCAGGTAGAAACAAGAAAAGAGAAAAGAAAGAATGATAGTAGCTAAAATTTACTGAGCATGTATGTGCCAGACATTGTTCTAAATGCATTATAAATACAACAGCCCTTTAAGGTAAGTATTATCACTGCCCCCATTATACAGAGGGGAAAAATAGAGGTACTAAGAGGGTGAATAACCTGTTCAAGGTCATTCAGTAAGTGGTCAGTCCAGGATATGATCCCAGGCAGTTTGTCTTAGGTACTAATGCTCTTTAAACATATGTACACTGCTTCCATTAGAAGTTCATGCGCAAGGCTGGCAAGTGTCACCAATTATCTCTGGTGCCACCTAAGGCACCATTCTAGGTAGCACAGCCCTAGGATGAATACCGAGAGCTTGACTGTGAATATGCCTTGTGCTTTTCTAGTAAATATATATTAGTGCTTTTCCACCAGGACAACCATCACAGCTCAATGGTGCTCATTAAATATTCTCATGCTCTGTACAACCCAAATGAGATCCAATTATTAAAGACCAAGCTATTACAGAGGAACCAAGAAAAAGAGGAAAAAAGAATAATGATTTCCCTCACCATGTTCAGATAAGCCGGCCTGCTATTTGCTTTAGGGAACTATTTGACCTGCTCTGACTATAAAACAGCTTTCTTATGGCTGAAGAGAAAATTTCCACACAGCTAATACTGAAAAGGTGTGCAGATTGGAATAAATCAATCTTGCCAGCCTTGGAACTTTCCAAATATACTATTTAGACTGACAGTGTCAGGAGGTCAAAAAACGTACAAATCTCGTTCAATAAGGATGAGTGCTTTTAAACACTAGCAGTCTCCAGAGTTTAGTCTTATAATTCTTTATAGAGTAGGATCCACTCATGGGACATGAATTTCATATCTCCTCTATCATATCTCCTGTGCTCTGTCAGCTATTTATGGTTTATAATTCTAAGGACCCCTAGGGCCTTTCCCAACTACAGCAGAAGTCTAAAGGGTGGGGAAGATTTGGCTTGAGGAAGTGTGGCCTGGGAACAAATGGGTTTTTATGAAGAGCTTTAAAAAGACAAGAAAGCAATCTCTAAACCTATAAACTCACAGTTATTTCATCTTACCCTCACACGACCATATGAAATAGGTCCTTTTAATTGCAGCTAAGTCCTATTATTTTATTATAAATGGGAACAGATTTGTTTGCACTTTGCTCCTACCATATTAAAGAACCCAAGCTCGGAGTTTGAGTTATTTTTACTTTGTCAAAAATAAAAATAACTGGATGCTCATAACTACCTTAAAGAGTCATTTGAAAGATCAATAACATACTGCAGACAAATATCTTCTGTTTTATAGCAAAAGACATTACACTTTTTTGGGCACAGGTAGTTTTGTTTAATAGCTTCAATGTTCCTATTTGGCCTTCTTGCAACATCATAGTTGTTCTTTGCTTTTAGTGAAAGCATAGAGCTCATGGAGCATGTTCCACTGAGAACCCTGAGTTCCCACGGCTGTGAAGGAAGTGAAGACTTACAAAGGAAGTTCTTAGCTCCCTGGCTAAGAAAGAGATACCAAAACTAAACAGAAAATGTGACAGTTTATTATCACCCATCCTGAAAACACGTGTTCGCTACCTACTGCTGCGTGAAAAATCCAGAAATAACTTATTTCTTTTGATAGTGAATTAAGAATAACATTGAAGTGGGGCACCTGGGTGGCTCAGTCAGTGAAGCATTCAACTCTTGATTTTAGCTCCAGTCATGATCTTGGGGTCGTGGGATCGAGCCCCACGTTGGGCTCGAAGCTCAGTGGGGAGTCTGCATGGGATTCTCCCTCCCCCTGTTCGTCCTCTCTCTCTCTAATAAATAAATATTAAAAAGAAAAAGAATAACTTTGAGGAAGAGTGGTGATGTAATGTTTTAAGAATCATGGACATACTCATGAAAAGGTGAAGATGTCTCTTCTTTTCTTGCATCCGAGGCAGTGCTGAGATGTATAAAAGACACAGAATAAGAAAAATCTAACAATAGGGGCACCTGGGTGGCTCAGTCAGTTAAGCATCTGCTTTCGGCTCAAGTCATGATCCCAGGGTGCCGGGATCGAGCCCCACAGCTGGCTCCCTGCTCACTGGGAAGCGTGCTTCTCCCTCTCCTCCTCGCTCATGTGCTCTCTCTCACTATTTCTGTCTCTCTCTCAAATAAATGAATAAATAAATAAAAATCTTTAAAAAAAAAGAAAAATCTAATAATAAAAGCAAGATTTCTACTTGGACACAGACGCTCACAAGACTATGTTAGGAGTTCTATTATTTTTTAAGGATTAAGGTAACAAAGTGATTAGTCATATACAGAACCCATACTTGTCTTGGGGCGCCTGGGTGGCACAGTGGTTAAGCGTCTGCCTTCGGCTCAGGGCGTGGTCCCAGCGTTATGGGATCGAGTCCCACATCAGGCTCCTCTGCTATGAGCCTGCTTCTTCCTCTCCCACTCCCCCTGCTTGTGTTCCCTCTCTCGCTGGCTGTCTCTATCTCTGTCGAATAAATAAATAAAATCTTTAAAAAAAAGAACCCATACTTGTCTTGTGCAAATAAAAATAATAATGTGAGGGAGGGAGAAAACTGCTTTTTATGCTTATAGTGTACCCTCATTTTGAGTTCTTCAAACCTGAATCTTAGAAGAAAAGGTCTAGCTGAGATCTATTCAGAAGTTTTCCCCTCTAAGTTAATAAGTGGCCCATCAAACCACTGTCCAAACTGTCTTAGATTTGGAGTTCACCCAGCCAGCTAGCTGTATCGGGAATGCTCAGAGAGTTCAAATGGCCCATTCTGTAGGCTCCCTGATCAGGCAGTTACTGATCTAGCATTCCTCCTTCCAATGTCTAATTCTCCTTTTTCCTTCTTCTCCTTCTGTCTCTCCCTTGCCATATCCTTTGAGTCATAAATATAAATCTTCAATACAGGGGCACCTGGGTGGCTCAAGTTGGTTAAGTTTCTGCCTTCAGCTCAGATCATGATCTCAGGGTCCTGGGATTGAATCCCACATCGGGGCTCTGTGCTCAGTAGGGATTTTGCTTCTCCCTCTGCCCCTCCCCCACTCATGGGCACGCACACACACTCTCTCTCTCTCAAAAATAAATTTAAAAAATCTTAAAATATATAAATAACTGTACACTTAAATGTAAACCGGCAACTGTGATGAGTGCTATGAAAGATATGAGGCCTTCTGAGCACAGAGTAGGATGAGGGCTAGTAGGAGTGCTCAGGAAGGCTTCCCGGAGAAAGTGACAACAGGAGCCCAGCATGAGAACAAGCCAGAGGGAGGGAAGGAGGGAGAGAGAGTTGTAGGCAGAGAGAGAATGCACAGGCCCCCCAAAGGATGGGAGCACGGCAAGCAGAAGCCAAAAGAAAGCCAGCGTGGCTGGAGGGCAGACAAGGAGGGATCAATAAGGGCCTGAAGAGGCAGGAGGGGACCAATCCAGCAGAGAGAGCAAAGCAGTTTTGACTTTCCAAGGAGCAATGAGAGACCCAGAAGGATTTTAAACAAGGAGATGGTGGTTTGGGTTTTCAGAAAGTTCAGATAAAACAATGTCACATATGTAATCCACACACTCACTAATTAAACTCTTCTATCAATCGATTTAGCCCTAGACCCTATTCTTAACAATACCAAAAAGGTAATTCACTCAAGTGCATGATTTGACTATTTGGTAGAATAGAACAGAGGACTAGGAGGCATGGCCCTTGAGATTTTGTCTGTTTGGGGACCTTAAATTTGTCACTACATTTCTCTAGTCCCTGTTTCCTCATTTGTAAAATGAGGAGATGGACATTAGGACCACTCAGTCCATTCTGTCTCTAGGACTCTGATTAGAAAAAGAAAAAAATACACACATTAAAAAAACTCAAGTGGCCAATAAACATGAAAGAGATGCTGATATTCATTCATAATGAGAGAAATTAAAATGCATTAGACTGGCACAAAAATCATGGCTGGCAACGCTGTGGAACAACGGGAACCCATACTACTAAGTAGGAATGGAAAGTGGGGCAACCACTTTGCAGAACAATTTGGCCGTATCTGGAAAGACTGAAAATGTACACAACCTATGACTTAGCAATTCCACCCACAGAGACATACCCTAAATAAACTTTCACACATATGCACAGGAAATATATTTAAGAATATTCATAGCAGCATCATTTTTGAGCAAACCTTAAAAACAGCCTAAATATCAGCAAAAGAATACAGAAAGATAATATATTCATAAAATGGAAAACTACATAGCAGGGGAAATGAGTGAAATGGAACAATATATACAGCAACATAAACTCTCATAAACAAGACTGAGTAGAATAAAAACAAACTGAGAAGGATACATTTGACATTGTGTATGATGCTTAATTTTTGCACAATGATACTATATACTGTTTAGTAATACGCTCATTTTTAATGAGAGTACAGAGATTTACATAGGAAAGCTAAATGACAAATTCAAGACAGTAGTCACCTCAAGGAGATAGAGAGGGAAATAGACCAGGGAAGGGGCTTTCACTCGATATGTAATATTTTAATAGCTTAAAGTGAGTGCTGGATGCACAGGTAATTATTACGTTATTTTTTATACCTTTTTTTTTTAGAAGCACCATTCTAAAAATGTTTTTATTATTAACATATATTATTTCTTTCAGGGGTACAGGTCTGTGATTCATCAGTCTTCCACAATACACAGCACCCACCACAACATATACCCTCCCCACATGGAAACTATTCTTAACAACAACAACAAAAAAGGACAGAGGAATAAAAGAAAAACAGATTGCTTCTCAAATCAAATTTGCCAAAACAGCAGAACCTGATGACATATACGTATAGCCTTGAGAAAAGGGGTTGGGCCTTGAACCAGAAAGTAAGAGACCTGGGTTCCCAGTATGGATGTGTCAATAAGTAACCATGTGCTCCTGGATGAGTCTTCCAGTGCTCCAGGTGTTAGTTTCCTCCTCTGTGACTAAGGAGGTTGCAACAGACGATGTCTAAAGTCCTTCCTTTCCAGATTTAAAATCTCATGTTTTCTACTGTGCTCCCCACTTGCCATCTCAGCAGGGGCTCTGGCACTGGGCAGCAGAGGGCCTATGTGATGTTTTCCCCACTCAGATCATTTGTAATCTAAATTAAGGTTTAGAAAATTTGCATTTATTTATTTACCTATAAAATCTTCTGTTTTTATTCTCTTGCTCACACCTGATGCACATATTAGTTTGCGAGTGCTGCTCTAACAGAGTACCTCCGGACTGGGTGGCTTCAACAACAGAACTTTATATCTTCTCACAGCTGTGGAGGCTAGAAGTCCAAGATCAAGGTGTCAGGGCTAGTTTCTTCTGAAAACCTCTCTCCATGGCTTATCTTTTCCCTGTGTTCTCACATTGTCTTTCACCTGTGTATGTCTGTGTCCAGCTTTCCTCTTCTTGCCCTTTCCAGCTGGATTAGGGCCCACCGAAAAATCCTCATTTTAACTTCATTATCTCTGTAAAGATCTTATCTCCAAATAGTCGCATTCTGAGATACTAGGATAGGATTTCAACATATGAACTTTGCTGGAGACACAACTGAACCCATAACAATAGGAAAACCTTATATCTTCATACTGATAGGTTTGTGGGAAGAGACAGCAAAATTACTAACTTAAACTAATTTTAATTTGTTAACCACTCTAATTCTGTAACTGTTTGCTTCTGGTTACTAAAATGTCACACTTTTTCATAATTAACCTATGGACAATTTGTATCTACGGCTGCTTAAAATTGGGTGAATCAATTATTACATTTATCTAGGTATGCTATTCAAGCAAGATTAATTCTTTCTGACATTAAAAATAAATAACTATGTCTTCTAACAAAAAATCATTGATTGTCTAGAAATAATCTGATTGGAAAAACACCACACAACTGGTTTCCACGGACTAACATCTGGTGCCAAAAATGACATATGTATGATTTCCCCAGCATTTACTTCAATAGGCTCTGCTAATCAACAGACATCGCCATTCCATAGTCTACAGCAACACATACGGCATTGTATGATGCACAGTTGGCCAGTTTGTCCCACTTCCAACATGCTGCTCACTTAATTTAGCCCAGTGAGTGACAAATTGAACTCTGTTGGCTTGGCCTGCAAAAGTCTCAATGTCTGCTAACCCACACAGAGCCTCCTTTCTTAAGCCTGTAAGTCACAGGAAAGAGAGCCAGGTCTCATTAGGGCAAAACCATCAAAGGACACTGAGGATCATGGAAACTGGCCATTTCGGAACAGTTAATATGCCAAAACCTAAAATGCCCAATGTGGGCAGCTGAAGGACACTGTTCTTAAGCCACAGACACGTCTTATTTTTAACTTGGGTAAAATGTGGTTTTGACCAAGTCATACCAAAGGCAGGTGAATACAGCATCAAAGCATGTCCCAAAGAATAGGTATTTATAAGGTCCAAATTCATTCAAGAAAATAAAGGAGCAAGAGGAAACAGAGAATATCAAACCCTAATGTTGGACTCTAAAAAATGGTACTTGAATAAGGTAGTCATAAGCAGATGGATTCAAGTCCAGCCGAACCAAATCCTTCCATGTGGCTCTAAAGGTACCTACAATACTCTTCAAAGATGAAGATCCAAGTTCTCAGAACAGACTTTGGTAATTCAGACAGAGACCCACGATTACCTATACCTTCAAGTGAAAGTAAACATCCGCCAGCTCCTCAATCAATGCTCAGCAAATCAACACAAACGCTGTTTTCAGGGGCTCCTGGGTGGCTCAGTCAGTTAAGCAACTGACTCTTGGTTTCAGCTCAGGTCATGATCTCAGGGTCCTGGGATGGAGCCCCGCATTGGGCTCCAGGCTCCTCACAGAGTCAATTCCTTGTCTCTCTCCCTCTGCTCCTCCTCTCATGCTTTCTCTCTGACATAAATAAATAAAATCTTTAAAAATCAAGTGCTGTTTTTAATGTAATTAACAGAGCAGAAATTCAGCAGAGAGTTCATGTTGTTTACCTTGGTAAAGAATAGTTATTGGTGACGCATCAAGTGTCAATGTGGAGGTCTCCTGGGAAACTAGCTTTTGACTTCTGGGAATTATCCTGTTGACATCTTCAGTTCTTGTTATTATTAAGTGGAAGAAGTGTTAATTATATCAGTTACTAAAAATGAAGCAATAGTGCTCTAAATCTGTGATAATTAAAATTATTCTTAAAGAGTAGGTCAGAATAAGCCTCAGTAATTAATTTTCTTTTTTGAGGTTGATCACACTTTGTAGAATTTCCCAAGACCATAATAATAGTTACTTCCATTTTTACCAAAATAATATAAGTATATGCATATGAAAAGAGTTAACATTAAAAAATTCAAAAATTTTTCAAACTTTCATCTACGAAAATATGAAAAATCAAGGCAGATTTTACAACCTGTCCATAGCAGAATCCATCGTGCTGCTCCACCAGAAAACCTTACATCCTTCATGGTTCTCACATTTTTTCACATAGACGAGAGCTAATTTTACTTCAATTTCAAAGTAACTTTACTAGACACTCTATGTGTGCTGCAATAAAACATTCATCAAGTCAATGTGCAAAGACAGCTTAAAGTACCAGAACTTCAAACTGGAAGTGCACTAGACTTGCCAAAGAGCATTTAAAAAAATATTTTGGGGCGCCTGGGTGGCTCAGTCCTTAAGCATCCGTCCAACTCGTGGTTTCAGCTCAGGTCATGATCTCAGGGTCATGAGGTCAAGCCCCAAGTCAGGCTCCGTGCTCAGCACACAATCTGCTTGAGATCCTCTGCCTCTGCCTTTCCCCCCACTCATGTGCGCACGTGTGTGTCTGTGTGTGTGCACGCATGTACATTCTCTCTCGTTCTCAAATAAATAAATAAATAAATAAATAACATCTAAAGAAAAAAAAAATTTTGAAGGACCAGCAAAGCCCAGCAAATTGTTCATGGTTTGAAAATTAAACAAACAATTTTATTTTAGGTTCCTTTAGAGAAATTTAAGTGCTGATGTATAGAATATTAAGAACTGAGGGAAGAATAGGAGTTGAATTGGAGACAGCAAATAGATTTCATTCCTTAAATCATTCCTTAAAATCATTCCTTAAAAAATCTTCCTCAAAATAACTGCCAACTAAAAATCATTCCTTAAAATCATTCCTTAATCATTCCTTAAAATAACTGCCAACTAAAAATCCGATCAGAAATGAAAATGCCACTTCTCTAAAATTATCAACAATAGCAACCCTTCAATCTAATTCTCTATCACTTACTCTTCTCCCTTCAAATATCTCTAACAATTCCTTGACCCCCCCATTCCTGCAAGCCATTGATCCCATAGCTTTTTTTACCATCATTCACTATTTTCTTGTCCTCTAATTTCTTCTTAGCCAGCCTAGATTCATGGTCCATCATAATCATCACTTCCTTGCATACACTTTCACCTCCCTAACTCCACTTCTCATTTCATCCTATTCACCTGTCAAAGTACTAAACTAGCTAAACCCAATCCTTACCCCTCCCACAACTGTACCAGTGTTTCTGAACACAGCCAGAGAAACACACTCAACTAAATGGGTCACGTTTTCATTCATGACCATAAAACTCAAGCAACAGAGTCCCTGGTGGAGTCAGACAATCCTAACATACTACAATACTACCCATTCTTCCACGCTCCTAGACCTCTATTCCATACCTTATTCTCTTTTCTCAAACCTCCAACAGGGCCTCCCCTGAACCGCCCCTCTAAGCTGATGGAGTAGAGACAATCAGATGAGAACTTCCACAAGCTCTTACCACTGCAACCACTTACCTCTCTGTAGCTGGGCCCAGGTATGGTATTTTCTCTTCCGTCCTACTACTGTGAATGATGTTTCCATTTTCCTAAGGCCAACCACTCCACTTTGTACATGAGACTTCATCCACTCTTGGCCAGTCAAAAGGAAGGTTCCAGCAATTCTCCCCCCTTTTCCTACATCATTAATTTTCCCACTCAAACATCCACTGGCATGTGCTGGAACATATAAGCATGCTATACTTCCCTCTTTAAAAAAAAAAAAAAAAAAAAAAAACACCTCCCGTTTCCATTTAAAGCTTCTGTCCCATTTCTCTGCTCTACATAACAACAAAACTCAAAAAAGCTATCTCTATTTGCTGTTTCCAATTCAACTCCTTCTACTCTCCCTTAAACCCATTTCAATTAGTCTGTCTCCACCACCATTCCACTGAACTGCTCTTGTCTGTGTCACTGATGACATTCATATGACTAAATCCAATGGTTAATTCTCAGTCCTCATTCTTTCCTGTCAGCAGCATCACACACAGTGGACTGCTCCTTCCTTTCTTGAAACACTGTCTTCTCTTGCTCCAGAACTTCATTATCATTACCTCACTGGAGACTTTCTCCATCTCTGCTGAGTCCTCCTCATATCCCAAGCCTCTAAACATTTAAGTAGTTCAGGGTTCAGTCCTTGAGCCTCTTCCTGTCATAATTTATACTCATTCCCTGGGTAATTTCATCCAGTCTCATAGCTTTAAATACCAACTATATGCTGATACTTCCTGAATGTATATTTCCACCTTGGTTGTCTCCCCCGAACTCCAGCCTCATATATTCCTCTGCATCCTCTACCAACTCTACTTGAATATCTAACAGACATCTCAAATGTAATATGTCCAAAGATGAACCTCTGACCTTCCCCTCCAAACTTGGCTCCTTCCACTATCTTCCCCATCTCAGTAAATAGCAACGCCAACTTTCCAATAGCTCAGACAGAAAACTTTAGCATCATCCTTGACTCTTCTCTTTCTCTCACCTTCCACATCCAATCCATCACCAAATTTTGTTGGTTCTACCTTTGAAAAATATGAAATATATAAAAACATATCTAAAATCTGGCTACTTCTCACTACTCCATAACACTACATATTTCACCTGTAAGGAAGAGCCTCCTACCTGGTCTCTGCCCCTCACTATTATTCTCCACGCAGACATCAAAGTAACCCTTATAAGTTAGATTATTTTTATTTTATACATTTTAACATCTTGTTTAAAATATCATTCTCAACACACATATAGCTTTATGCCATTTCTTTAAAAAGAAACAAAAAGTACCAATCACAAAGGAAAAAACTGTTTTAAGTTTTAAGTTTCCTTACTTCTTCCTGGCTGAAGACAATATGAACAAAGCTAAAAGCCAAAGAACTGATAGAGAGAAGATCCACAATATATAAAGACTTCCTTGAAATTGGAAAGAAAAAAACAAAACCCAAACACAACAACTGGCCAATGAACAACACTTATGATGGGCCAATTCACAGGGAAATTCAACAGGTCAACAATCCTAAGAAATATTATTTTATACTCATGAAATGGGCAACAATCAAGCTGTCAATAATGAGTGGTAGTAAGGAGGTAGATAAATTGTACCTTCTTCTTTTACTGGTAGATATATAAATCGGTGCACAAAATAAATTATTTCTTTGCTTTTATTACAAGAAATGTAATTTTTAAGATTTCAGATAATTCTGTTAAACGTATATGGTATTCTAGAATACATATAAATGAATATATATACATACATCATTATATAAATTTTTTCTTTTTTTTTCCTATGCCTACATTCCCAACCAAAAGACTGCAGTAGCCAATCGAGTGGAGTTGCAAACATTATTATGACTCATTAGGGAAGATGGTGTAAGCAACTGGAGACACAAGGATTCCAAGAAGCAAGTCATTACTGGAAGAAAACACATATCTATAAACCAACACAATCTTCACTGCATTTAGAATAGTTTTCTCCCAAATACAATTTTCAAATCCCTCAGATATTTAATAAGATTTAATAAGATAGCAAACCATTGGGGTGCCTGGGTGGTTCAGTCGGTTAAGCAGCTGACTCTTGATTTCAGCTCAGGTCATGATCTCAGGGTTGTGAAATGAAGCCCGGTGTGGGGCTCCATGCTCAGCAGGGAGTCTGCCTGAGATTCTCCCTCTCCCTCTGCCCCTCCCCTACCCAGTGCTCAGCTCGCTCTCTCTCTCTCAAGTAAATAAATAAATCTTAAAAAAAACAAAAACATTTTTCTAACATTGGGGTCAATAAATAATACTTGAACTAAAATTTAAGCAAACCTTTCCATGCTATGCAACTGACTTCTGATCTTAACAAGGAGCCAAATTCAGTCTTCCGAATGATATAATTTTAAAGTTTCCTTATTGGAACCAAATCATCTTAATTGCCAGTGTCCCAAACCTGAAGCCCAGGAACTGCCAGCCATGGTGCATACATTACTGACAGAAACAGAGACCACCTGGGAAGGAAAGGCCTTTGTGTTTCTGCCAAAATAAAAGGCATCAGCATTTTCTTCCAACCAATCACTATCGTACATGGCGTTGCGCCAGAAGGGCTTCTGGTTACCTAATCTCTTGAAGCATAAACAAGGTCTTCAAGATTCTGATATTGTCACTTTTGTAGAACAAGAGTATCAAAAACATTCGGAAGATAAGGCCTCACTTTGGCATGGAATCTGGCACCAGAATTCCTATTCAGGGCTTCCAGTGGAAGAACTCACCTACCTTGTGGAGAAAAACTACAGCCATTTAAAGGAAGGATAGTTAGCCAGGACGCAGGAAACATGAGGCCAGGTTCTACGTGCCTACGGAACTCTACAAGGCCAATATAATCTCTTTATTTGTAAGATGAGAATAATTACAAGACAAACTGCAAATTAATATAATATCATAAACCTGCACAGCAATTTCTCAACACAATCACTCCTTAGTTCCAAACACATTCAAGTACCCACAGGCAGGCATGACTAACTTATGTCACATCCCAGAGTGGGGGAAGGAACTAACATTTCTAAATTAGAGGCCAGTACGATTTCCCAGTGCCTGGCACACAGGAGGTACTCTACCAAATCCGGTTTAATCCTCAGAACAACTCTACAAGACAATACAATCAGCTCCACCGAATAGATGAAAACCGGCTGGGAGAATCAAGTAAACTGTCCATAGTAAAATAAACAAATACAAAAACTACTAAAAAACCCTAGTAAGTACTCAAACCCCCATCAGCCTAAGTCCAAAGCACTGGCTAATTCATCTATACCAGTGCTGTCCAATAGAAAAACAATACGAGTCACAGATGTAATTTTGAATTTTCTAGCAGTCACATTAAAAAAGTAAAAGTAAACAAATGAAATTTAAGCATATATTTTATATAAGAATTATGTCAAAATATTATCAATTCATTGTGTAATCGATAATCAACATTAACAATATTAAAATAATACATTTTTTTCATTCTAAGTCTTCAGAATCCAGTGTACATTTTACCCTTACTGAACATTTTGATTTGGACGAGTCACGTTCAGTGTCCAACTGCCACCTGTAGCTACTAGCCAGTCCAGGCCTATACCAAAGAGACTGTTCCTCAGGACCCAAGACTAACCACTACTCCCCACTCACAGCTCACAGCTGGTAGTATGGAGAGGCACATTTCTGGAAGCACCCTATTTCCTTCTTTCCCTGAGTCAGGTGCATCTCATTCGAAAAGTTCCCTCTATAGTGACGTCTTCCCTGACACCAGTCACTCTCCCCTGCCCCTTCCCCAGTCACCCTTGTTCACAGCATCCTCTTTTTTTTTCTTTTTAAAGATTTGTTTATTTTAGAGAGAGAGCACAAGTGGGAGGGGCAGTGGGAGAGAGAAGCTGAAACAGACTTTCTGAGTCTGTGCTGAGAGCAGAGCCTGACTCAGGGCTTGATCTCACAACCCTGAGACCACGACCTGAGCGGAAACCAGGAATCAGACACTTAGCAGGCTGCACCACCCAGGGGCCCTTCTTTTATTTTTCTTCATGGCACATGCCACTGAGTAAATTTTCTGTTCGTTAATTTGTTCACTGTTTATTGCCCATCTCCCCCAACTAAAATTTTAAGCTCCATGACAGCAGAGCCTTTTCTTCATCACTGCTTCCAGAGCTCAGAACAGTTCCTGACACATAAAAGGTATTCAAAAGATACATTCATTGCATTAATGAAGTGTAACAGCCAAAGGGAACGAATTCTCCCCACTAACTAGGAAATGCATTTACCACAGACAGAATGTCATATAGAAGTTAGTTTCACAGACTAGCCCACATCTACATATGACATGTGCAGCATATGACACATAAGCATACGACAACATCAGCAAGAGGTTTAGCAGAGAGCAAATGCTCCTCAGAGGCCCAGGGCGTTGTAAATATTTTTACTTCCCCAATGCCCAGTATAACCCCTAGAACGTAGTAGGCCTTCAATATGAATGAATGAATCCATCCATTCTAAGAAGAAACAAAAACCAATTCTAGCTACACTAGGAGTTAAACAATCATTTGTGGGCAACCCAGGGAATCTAACCAAAAATAAAACACTGTGTAAACATATGTGCAAGTGGCTTTCCCTGATTCCTTAATTTGGGTTAGGTTCCCATGCCATACGTGTCTGTATCAGAAAAAAATGTGCTGGTGTCATATATCAGAAATTTAACCCGAACTACCATAAGCAAAAAAAAAGGGGGGGAGATTTATTGTAATAATTCTGGGTACCCAGGTTGGACCTCACAAAGAACTCTAACCAGAAACCCAAATGCTGCCAGAACTTTCTATCTGTCTCTGGTTTCCACACCTCTGAGTTTCAGATTCATTTCCTCCCATTCTCTTACTGGGACTTCTTCCCCTCTTCCAGGCCTTAGGGTAACCCTAAGAGCTCCCATGCTCTCACATTACTGTTTAGACATCCAGAAATTTCTTGGCTTTCCTGCCTCTGTTACATTTCAAACATTCCTGGGAGAGAAGTTATTGGCCTGTCACCTTTGAACCAATCAACCGTGACCCCATCATCGGGTCAGCCTTAACAATAAGTGGGTATAAGTGGTGATCCTAGAAAAGGGGTGCCAGACAGATAACCCTGCTACAGTCCATTACAGCTGTCCTAAACCCTGCATTTCCCCTGTCATTATAGGCATCACATGTGACTATTACCCATTTAAAGCACACCTTCCAGACTAAGCCATTAACTCAAGGAAGGTGGAATATGCGTCTACTCAATCCCCTCATCAGAGTAGTTTCTGGTAATACACACTGTTCAATATATTTCTGTTAAAGAAATGAAACTATTTTAATTTATTTTTAAAGATTTTATTTATTTATTTGAGAGAGAGCGCACAAACACACGAGCAAGAGCGGGGGCGGGAAGGGGCAGAAAGAGAGGGAGAAGTAGACTCCCTGCTGAGCAGAGAGCCCGACATGGGACTAGATCCCAGGACCCTGAAATCATGACCTAAACTGAAGGCAGGTACTTCACCGACTGAGCCACCCAGGCCCCCATATGAAACTTTTTTTTTTTTTAAGATTTTTATTTATTTATTTGACAGAGAGAGAGACAGCCAGAGAGAGAGGGAACACAAGCAGGGGGAGTGGGAGAGGAAGAAGCTGGCTCCCAGCAGAGCAGGGAGCCCGATGCAGGGCTTGATCCCAGGACCCTGGGATCATGCCCTGAGCAGAAGGCAGACGCTCAACGACTGAGCCACCCAGGAGCCCCTGATGAAACTATTTTTAAATGAAATTTTCAGGTGAAGACATATAGTAAATGTAAAACTTTTCATTAGGAACTTTTTATACAAATTAGTGGGTAACTTGAAACTCTATCTGCACATGAAATAAAACCGCTTCCTTTACAGGGAGGCACTTGGAGCAATTCAATTGGGAATCCAGCGTTGCAGACCATAAAATCCTGTAATACCCTCACCAAAATGACTCTGTCTGAATGATTCCTGTACACACACCCGCTAGGTTCCCTGCAGGAAGTGATGCCCATAGGCGGCAACTTCACAGCAGACATTCTATCAAGAAAAGTGATAGGGCTCAGAAAAAAAAAATCTGCAAAGTGAACCCTCTGGTAACAAAAGCAGCAGCAGAGCAGAGAGGGAGAGGGAAGCATCATGTTCACTGCGCACAAAAGACAGGATAGAAGCCCCATGGCCGGAGCAATGCAAGCTCCTTTCGCTTACAGACTGACCCAATTTCTCTGGCACAGGAAATCCGACTTCAAGTTAAGGCAGGAGCTTTTCAAGGCATGTACATTTGTACTCCCAGACTTGTACGGGGCACTGTCCTGGTGATCCTAAACACGATTCATTTGCTCCTCAAAAGTGAAAGGAAATAGCTCTAATTTGTAAGTAAAGAGCTGAGGTACAATACCATGAAGAACAAAAGTCACTTGGCCAGAGTCTGTTCTCGGAGGCACACCCGTCTTTGTCAACTCAAGTGAAACGCTAAGGAAGAAGTCACGTTTGCACACATCCGTACAGCCCTTACAAAGCACTTCCACGCGCAGGACTTGTTCAGTTACTACCATGCCCACTTTAAAGATGAGGCAAAGCTCAGAGGAGGGAACTTGGCATGAATCAGCTTGGCTAGAATTGGCTAAAACAATATTTTAACCTAAGCCTTTGATACTAAACCTACTGTTCTTTCTGTTGTCCCAAAAATCACAAGATAATGTCTGTAAAAGTATTTCTTAAATTTACAATCACTACAAGTTATTGTTTCATTCTGAATGTGTAACCAGTCTGTGTAAATAGTGACAGATCCCCTGGGCTCCTGCTACGTTCGCTACATGATACGGAGCAAGATATTTATTTAGCTTCTTTCGCTCTTTAGTTTCCTCCCACATAGAGCAGGTATAATAATGTCAACTGCACAGGGTTGTCGTAAGGGTTAAATGAGAGGAAGGCTTTGGGATTCGAGGAGGGACAAATTTTTGTTCCTTTGTCTTGGAGGAGTGCCAGTCCACGGAGACCTAGATATCAACAAATAACTTCAATAAACATGGTAAGAGAAAGGGACGCCTAATGCGTGCGCACGAATCTCAGCTGAGTGCTGAAGTACACAGAGAATGAGCCAGGACAAAAGGAGCAGCACAAGAAAAGACACGGAAACATGAAAGTGCGTGTACTGCTCCAGGAACTCCAAGAATATGGCATCTCTGGAAGGTAAAGTGATCAAAAAAACGGGTCTGGAGGGGTGGAGGAGCGAGATCAGAAAGTCTTTGGAGGCACGCTAAGGCGTCTGGGTTTTATTCTGTTAGCCACTGAAGAAACTGAAGCAGTGTGACATGGCAACAGGTGTGAATATTAGATATGGCTACCCAGGGAAGGATGGATTTAAGAAAAACAAAACTGGAGAAAAGGTGGAAAGGGGTGATGAGAGCCTGAATTAGTAACATGGTAGCAGAGAGGAGGGATGCAGAGGAGAAGCAGTTATGAGATAAAATCAGCAAAATTTGCCAAATGATTAGGTGGGGAAGGAAGCAAACAAAAAAACATGTAGGGGTACCTGAGGGACTCAGTCGTTTAAGCATCTGACTCTTGGTTTCAGCTCAGGTCATGATCTCAGGGTCCTGGGATCAAGCCCACGTAGGGCTCCATACCCAGATTTCCTCTCTCTCCCTTCCCATCTTCTCCTCCCCCTGAGCATACACACCCGTTCTCACGCATGCTCTCTCTCTCAAATAAATAAATCTTTAAAAAAATAATTTTAAAAAAGTTTTTAAAAAGCTCTTTTTTAAAAAAGAGAGAAACACATGAAGGTCTAGGATGATGTTCACACTTCTGGCTGAGTGACTTGGGTAACCAAGATGGGGAATAAAAGAGGAGCTTCAGGTTTTATGAGAAGGGACTGGGATAAGTTTGATGTGAACTGAATTCTGTTATGTCGGTCAAGCATCTGGATAAAGGGGAGTGAAGTTAGGGGAAAAGGTAGGGATGGAATGCACGTTTGACAGCTGCAAGCATGGAGGTGGCAGTTAACACCCCACAAATAAATGAAACTATCTCAAGGGAGCACGTAGGACAAGAAAGAACCCAGGGAAACCGCAACATCACAGGGGTAGACAGAGGGGTGGGGGGTGAAACAGGGGCAGTGCTGCAAGAGAAGGAGCAGCAAGAAGCAAGAGAGGGAGCCAAGAAACCTGGTAATAAAGCATTTCAACGTGTGCCAATGGCCAACAGTGCCCCTGCAACAAAGATGTTCAGTTCGGAAAGGGCTGAAAAAGTGTCCGTTCCATGTATCACTGCCAAAATCACTAGTGAGCCTTCCAAAGGAAAAAAGAGACAGAGAGAACATTTTTGTGGAGTGGAGGGAGCCATTACCAAATTGCTGTGGTGGAGAAGTAAACAGAAGGTGAAAAAGTACAGTTTGGCATAGGCTTTCTTGTCCAATGTGCCTGCCTGAGGATAGAAGGAAAATGTTCAAAGTGGTTCTGGAATCAAAGCACCGAAGTGAGTAATTAGACCACATGCAAGTCACCAACTGCACCTGCCCAAAGCAACAGTGGAGAAACTCACTGGGCCAAGCTGGGAAAGCGATGTGGCTGGACAGCTTCTGACTGCTGTGCAAATCATGTAAGAGGGGCAGAGAAAAGGAGAAACACAGGAGGGGCACGGGACATAGGTGTACTGGTGGGGGAGGACGTGGAGGGAAAGTGGGAAGTCTGGGGTGTGTGGTCTAGAGTGCCCTCTTTCAGGAAACCAAAATGTCTTTTGTCTTTCAGGAAACCAAAACGTTATCACATTCCAAAATGGGCTAAGGGGACTCTAAACAGAGCTTTGAACTGCTGGTTTAAGTGTAACAACATTCAACATTATCAGAAAGGAAGAATTGGATTTTTTCTTAACATTCACTCTCTGCCTTCCCCAGCCATTCCCAGGTCCCTCCCAGAATTCAGAGTTGCTGGGGTCTGCCTGTTTAATACTCATTTCTTCGCTTAGGCCTCCAGGAGCAATACAAAGGCTGCTTCCTTTCTCTAAGTGAAATGTCACATCTCCATCTGTAAAGAAAGCCATTCCTCTGACCTGTTTCCTTCTCCCAGCAATCTGTATACGATAAGAAATTTGGGGGGTACTACAGAATGGTAAGTACTGTGTGGAGAGCTGAAGAATAGGAGATAAGAATTTAAAACCAAGAAAACTACAAGAGAAATTATATCATGAAGATACATATTTAAAATAAAAAACAAGCAAACAAAAACCCTTGCTCCCAGAATCTACTCTTTAGCCTGCTGTTGCTCACAGTCCTATAACCAAAAACTGCCAGTTCAAATTCTTCCTTTTTACTTTTCTCCCCACTCCTTTTCTATTATATAGATCAGGGGTCAGCAAACTAAGGCAAGGGAACCAAATCCAGCCCACAACCTGCTTTTGTATGGCTCAGGAGCTAAGAATGTTTTTTATATTTTTTTTAAGGGTTACAATAAACAAGTAAAACCAAAGTAGAATATTCAACAGAGACAATATGTGGCCTGGGAAGCCTAAAATATTTACTTTCTGGTCCATTAAATTAAAAAGCTGTCAACCCCTGTTACACATGAAGACTCTGATGCCAGTAACGCAGAGACTTTCTCGAGGGCACACAGCTGATCAGCAGGGGAGCTTATGCAACAATCGTCTCCTTGGCTCTGGGTACAGGGAGCTCTCGCAACCACCACACTTGGTGCTGATGTGACCGTCAGCCAAACACAGACTGGCAGTAATTCCCACTTGAAGGTAAAAAGGGAGTTGTTAGGTTATTCATGAGAGCCACATAAATAAACTTTAAAATAACAATACTATTACTGTTTTTTTAAGAACTCCTGGTTGAGTAATATCAAATGGGAGGGAAATATTTAGTAATGGGCAACACATCTTTCAGACTCTCCCTCTCTACTCTCACCTTTTCTTCTTTTTTAAAAAAAGATTTTATTTATTAGAGAGTGAGAGAGCACAAGCAGAGGGAAGGGCAAAGGCAAAAGGAGAAGCAGACTCCCCACTGAGCAGGGAGCTGGGGATCATGACTTAGAGCTGAAGGAAGATGCTTAACCAACTGAGCCACCCAGGCGCCCCTCATCTTTTCCTCTTAAGGTCCCTTCTAAAATCTATTCTAATCTCTGTCACCTGGGTAGGAGTGTTTGTTGAAAAGATATGTCGGGAAGTATGCCTCGTTCTTGGCGAAGAAAGCACCAGCACTCCACTCTACCCACCATATTCTCGCATAAACCCAAACTGCACAGCTATGTGGCAACCTGTAGGCACTAGCTGCTGTGTTTAAGTGGTAATTCAAGTCAAAATGTCTCTCTTTCACTACATAGGACAGTTGCCTCATGTAATCCATTGCCTAACCTTTCAAGTTGTATGTAATAATCAAAACTCACCTTGAAACTTCCAAGGAAAACTCAAACAGTAACAGTTCCAGCATAAAGCTTTCCACACTAACAAACTAGACTATCGTCTGTTGCAGCTCTCTGTCCTGAATGACCGTTCATACACAACTCCTCTGTGGCAGATACTTAATTTCATTCACGAACAACAGGTAGTGGTAATTTGTCTGCCTTTATAAATCATAACACATCCCCAGTCATCTCATCAGACATTTCTCAGTGCCCATGGCTTCGTTCTGTCCTGAAGCCAGCAGAGCTGACCCTGATGCTAATAGTATTAACATCTTCATAAAATATCCTAAAAGGCAAGAAGCCAGGAAAAGAGGATACATGAAAGTTTCACAGTATTATTTTAGAATTTTAAAATAGATTTTAGAAATCAAGCCCAGTTTTTTTCACAGAAATACTAGGACATATCCATGAATAACAGAGCCATGTGTAATGTTTTAATTAGGTGTCCTCTGCATGTCCTCTTGAGGAAATATAAGAATTTTTTTTTAAAAGGAGGAAAGAGAGAAAGAAGGAGGGAGAGAGAGGAGGAGGAAAGGGAAGAGATAAAAAGAAAAGTCCTGGGGCACCTGCCTGGCTCAGTCTGTGGACCAGGAGACTGATGATCTTGGGGCTGTAAGTTTGAGATCCACCCAGGGTGTAGAGACTACTTTAAAAAACTAAAGTCTTAAAAAAAAAAAAAAAAAAAAAAAAAGGAAAGAAAGAAAGATCGATCCTCAGCCATACATAGTTCCTGACTTTTCAGCCCAATGTAGTTCCATAGCTTAAACTCTCTCAATTATTTTTATTATTTGTAATAGAGTTTCACTGGACTTTTGAAGGGAAGCGGAGTGGAGGTCCTGCTGATATACTTCCTCTTACAGTACACACAGCATTCTATTTTCTTGGCCTTCTAATAATACACTTATCTAAAATCTTGTTACTCATATCTCCCTGCCGAACAGATTCATTTGTGGGTTCTTGTGGAATTCTAGTAAACACATTTTTAACCAATAACCAATTTTAAAGAAAAGAAACATTGGGTCTAGGATGAATACAGATACTATTTACAATAATCAAAGAAAAATCTCGAAGTGTTTTTCTATTCTAACTGGAGACTATTTATTACATCAAGAAACTTAGGTGGCGTTAGGGTAGGTATGGTATGGTGTAGAATGTATGTAAATATTCACTGTGTATTTGTTTATGTGTTTCCTCTCACAGCTCAGCTTTATCCAATAATTGAAAGTTAATTTGTTACTTTTTCCATTAAGGAGAAAGAACCCCTTTTGGTTGTCTCTTTTCTTTACAAAAGTGAATAATTGTGCTTTGCTACTGATACATTTTTCGGATCATTATTCAACATGCCACTAATAACAAATTATAAAAACCATTTTCATCCTGGACATATTTCAGGGTGCAAGATCCTCTCTAAATAGAAAGAAAAAAAAAAAACAGAATAAAGGCAATTTTTCTACTTTTAAAAAGGTTTTGGTTTCATTTGCTTTTGGCCAGTATCTTGGTATCACTTCTATAGTAAATTACAATAAAGGAAAAATGTTCTGACCTCCTTTCCAACTGTCTTCCGTATCTCTCTTTAGCTCTAAGTGTAGAACACAGGTGAATGCAGAATCTCTGTGGATACTCATGCCCTTTGTGTCTCTAATTCTGAGTGTCTGTCTTGTTTTGTCTGTAATTTTTCTTTCTGTACCTCTCCATCTCCATGTCTTTCTCTGACCTGCTTATTCCTCTCGTTTCTATTCTCCGCTCTTTCTTTATTTCCCCAACCTTCCTGGTCTACTCCTGACAACTCAT
>NW_024426996.1:39372528-39380410 GCF_017311325.1 Ursus maritimus
AGGGAAAAAACTATACATTTATAGTAGTTTTTAATTTATCAAGGAGAATTGGATGTCCTCTGTTCTTGGAAGCGTTGAGTAAAAACTCTGTTTTTACCCAATCTAAAACACCTACTCCATAAGCCATGTCCATTGCTACCTTCATAACTGAAATTCCTGGCTCCTTCCCTCTAAATCCAAGCCTTTCTCTAAAGTTCACCATCATTTACCTAGTTGCTTAGCCAGAAACCTAGAAGTCATCCCTGATTTCTATTATTGGATTTCAAATCCATTAGCAGGTCCTATAGACTCTATACCAACACACATCCCAAGTTTATCCACTTCAGTGCATCCCCCCACCACCCTCCTCGAAAAGACAGCAAAGTTTCTTGCTTAGACTTCTGCGTCACCCCTCATTAGCATCCCTGCTTCTGCTCTTGTGTTCTTTAAATCCATTCTTTACACAGCATCCAGGATGAAATTTTTAAAAATTAATCAGCTCATGGCCCTCCTTTGTTTAAAGCCCTCCCATGGCTTACCACTGCAATTAGCATTTAATCCAAACTCAACAAAAAAAAAAGTCCTACATGCCCTACATGATCTGGTTCCTACCAACCTTTCTGATCCCACCTTTTTGGCCCTCCAACAGATCAAGCTCCTTCCTGCCGAAGGGTCTGGGCACTGGCTGCCCCTCTGCCTGTAATGTCCAGATCACAGGATGCCTGGTTCCTTCTTGTCATTCAGGTCTCAGCTTAAATGTCACCCCATTAAAGCAGCCTACATTGGCCAACAAACTAAAGTATCCTCTCGAGACACTCTATCATAGCACCCTGTATTAAAGTTCTACATGGCCATTTTCACTTTTTTAAAAAAGATTTTATTTATTTAGAGAGACAAGGAGAGAACGAGCAGGGAGGAGGGGCAGAGGGAGAGAGAGAAGCAGACTCCCTGCTGAGCAGGGAGCCCAATGCGGGGCTTGATCCCAGGACCCTGGGATCATGATCTGAGAAGAAGGCAGATGCTTAACTGACTGAGCTACACAGGTGCCCCTGCAGGGCCATTTTCAGATATTTCTTGTTAAATTTATTTTTTTTCTGTGGATTTTTCTCCCACCGGAATGTCAACACTTCAAGAACAGAGAACTGCTGATTCCTATCCACTGCTCTAGTCCCAACATATAGAAAGGTTCCAAGAAAGAACTTAGTAAGCTCTCAGTAAACATGTGATGAATGGATGGATGAACAAAAAAATCCCACAGTCCTCCCAAAGCCCTCCCTTATCATCTAGCCAACAACAATATTTTTCCTTTATGACTTCATAGCATTAATTTGACTCTTAATGTCTTGTTAAATCTATTACACTAATGCTTTAAATTAACATATCATTTAACTTTTCATGATGTCATCATTATGCCACAAATACTATGTACCTCCTACAGCTGAAATGAATAAAGGCAGGAAACAAAAAATGCTTTTATCAGAAAACCAATCAGCCCTTTTACATGAGCATTCTCTTTCAGTGAGATCTTTGTATTTCTAGCTTACCCTGAACAGGTACTTTGATCATTAAAAATAAAACTATATGCGATACACTCTCCATAGTTCATCTAAGGTGGGTCTGAGGCAAAGCAGTGCTAAGTACAAAATGTTATTAAAGAATTTGAACAGAAGATATCATGCAGGGGTTTCATTTGATCTAAGGAGATTAGATAATTGGGAAAAGAGAGAAAATGCTGTAAAGATCTAATATAGCTTGAGAAATGATACATTTTAGGATTTTTTTTTTTTTGAGAAAAGGGCATCTCTAAATATATCGTTGTCTTTGTTTAAAAAGGTACGGTGTGCTGGTCATTAAAGGATGGGTGCTTTATTTTTTTTTTTAGAGAGGAAGGGGGAGCAGACGAAGAGGGAGAGAGAGAACCTTAAGCAGGTTCCACACCCAGTGCAGAGCCTAATGCAGGGCTCGATCTCACAACCTTGAGATTATCACCTGAGCCAAAATCAAGAGTCAGATGCTTTACCAACTGAGCCACCTAGGTGCCCCATGGATGGGTGCTTTTAAAAGTAATAAATGTTGGGGTGCCTGGGTGGCTCAGGTGGTGGGGCATCCGACTGTTGATCTCAATTCAGGTCTTGATCTCAGGGTCGTGAGTTCAAGCCCCGCATTGGGCTCCACTCTGGGCATGGAGCCTACTTAAAAATAAAAAAAGTAATAAATATTTTAAGTCTTAGCACTTTGACTTTGCTACTGAAACTATCTGTTGATGAGAGAGGGCCTGTATTTTATAACTATATCATCTAGAAAACTGACCTTATTAATGAGTTGGCAAACTACCACCATTTACCACAGCATGCACCATACTCAAGTTCAAAGGAGGTTCTATGAAAGTGGAAGCCATGCTTCAGTTTATAATCAGAGAGTATCTGATAAACAAGAATCTTTAATCACCCACGTAGTAACATGTGTGCTATTTTTTAACAGCACTGTAGAAAAATCAAAAAATATGTAGGACTTCTCAGGCATCCAATCTTTGGACTTATGCCATAGCAGGCCCTTAAGACAAGAGAAAATCTGTTGTAATTTAATATGGGATCCAATGTACTTGGTTGCCTACAAATAATGTAAGATGATTTAGAATTTTTAAACCATTTCTGAAAAAAATAGTATTTTATGGGACAGATGAATGATCATATGTCCAGCAAAGACTACCATTCTGAGGTAATTCTTTCCTGTTTTTTTACTACCATTTCTTTCAATGTAGTTCTGAAAGGTATTTCAATATATTACTTATCTAATAACACTAATTATAAGTCATTAGAAAACAGTGCTTCAAGGCTGCAACTGTCCTTACCCTGCCTCTCTTGTCTCTACCCATGACATTCTCCTAGCCCTCATGATCCATCATTCAAATTATTAAACTATTCAAGTGGTAAACCTACACTTGCCTTCTGTTGCTGGGAAAAAGAAAACCCTTCTATTGCACAGTTAAAAAGTTGAAGTTTTTACATTTTTAAAAAAGGAAAAGAAGATTAAAAGAAAAAATATTAAAAGGACATTAGACGGGCACCTGGCTGGCTCAGTCCATAGAGCATGTGACTCTTGATCTCAGGGTCATGAGTTCGAGCCCCATGTTGGATGTAGAGCTTACTTTTTAAAAAATGCAAAAAAAGAACAAAAAGACATTAGAAATAAGTTTGGTTTTGATCCAGAGGAAATAAACAATTGTTAGGCAAAAGGGACAGAGAAAAATATCCTCTGAATGGGAAAAAAAATGTGATGATTCAAATACAAAGTAATTAAAAATCTTTTTTAAAAATCCTCCTTCTACAGGGCGCCTGGGTGGCTCAGTTGTTAACCGTCTGTCTTCGGCTCAGGGCGTGTTCCCAGAGGCCTGGGATCGGGCCCCACATCAGGCTCCTCCGCTGGGAGCCTGCTTCTTCCTCTCCCACTCCCCCTGCTTGTGTTCCCTCTCTCGCTGGCTGTCTCTCTCTCTCTCTGTCAAATAAATANAACTGTTGTAATCATTCAATAAACTGAAGAGAGGGCTACCCAGCCTCACTCTAAAGTTGCTTTGGGAAAACCTCCAGATCCTAGTGTTAGATCCGGCATGGTGCCTGTAAATGGCTTCCCCTGCCCTGGCAAGACTTGCTAAACTGCACATAAAAGAACCTTCCACCACCAGCCAAGTGTCTGCAGACTTCGTTTCCTGTACAGCCCGACTTCACCTGCTCAGTGTTTCTCACTCCATTCTCTGGACCTGTGGTGCCTCTGAAAGTTCCATCTGTGGATTCTTCTCTTATAACTAAAATTATCTGCTCTCTCCCAGATCCCTGCCAGTCAGACCTTTCTGTCTCACCTTCTAGGTTGAACGCGCTCTACTAATTGCATCCAGGGTAAACTCGCTGTTCAACAAGGTTACAGACCTTTTCCTCGTATACTTCCATAAAGGGTAACCCTGCCCCCCACCCCCACCAGGCCTATCCTGGCCTCCCAGATGAGACCCAGTCAATGGAAACTCAAGGGAAAAGGAAACTTGGGGTCTGTTTATCAAAAAGGGAACCAAATGGAATCCTGTTCTGCACCCTCTTCTAAAAAGCTAATAACAATGTAGTCAATTGGGCATTACTAGTTTTTTTCATATGGATATTAAAAAATAAGTACAAATAACAGCAGTAAGAAATAAACTAATTCACTCTAATATTCTGCTACAACAGTCATAGGCTTCTATTTCATCTTATTTTGTTATAAAAACAATAGAGCAACAACATTAAAGTTCATTCTGAAAAAGAGAGAGAGAAACCTACTCAATTCCACAACCATAAAACACCAACTACTGATTTGGAGATACTCCTTTTCCAACTCTTTCCCATATATATATTCATTTTTAGACCAGATCTTTTCATAGATTCATGTCTTTGCATATTTCTTTCCCTCTTTTCATCTGACAAATTCCTACTCTCCTTTCAAAACCCAGCTCATATATGATGACTTCCCAAAATGCTCTTCCCCAGGAAGAGCAGCTGCCGAGCTCATCAGGCCTCATAGCATTCCATCCCTATCTCTGCTACAGCACTACCCCACTGAGGTAGATTCCATCTGTTTTCATAACTATCTTCAATAAATTGTATGTTCCATGTGAGTGGAGCCCTTTCCTATTCACCCTCGTATCCCAGGACCTAACAACATCCAAGTCTATGTGAAAAAAAGAAATGAAACAACTAAGATCCAGATGTACATATAATATGAATTCAGCTTTGTTAACTTCGTGTTATACCATAAACAGTGTCAAATACCCATCTCTAGCAACTGCTGGAAGGAGGAAGGAATCACAATCTCTAATAAGAGGTTACTGAAAAACCATAAAAGTACTTCCAGGAGGCTTTCTCTTTGTGGTATAAAACAAGTTCAGGTGTACTTTATACCCATTACATACACACACACACACACACACACACACACGCACACGCGCACACACACACATACCACACTGTCAGAGTGTGAAAGAGGCCTCTAGCATAGTGCAGAGGGCAGAACCCACCAGCATTCTTCTGTATTCAGAGATAAAACACACCCATTATGACAAATAATTCAGGTGAATAATTAGAACAGCAGCATGGTATAGTTGAGAAAGAACCGAATTTAGATGCTGAACAAACTAAGTTCAAGTTATTAGCTCTATGATCTGATTCATCAATCAACAAAATATCCTGGCATTCTGCTGGATGCTGGAAATACAGCGATGAAAGACAGAGTTCCCTTCACAGGACCTCCAGTCTGGCAGAGGAAATAAATAATAATAGGCAATCACAGCACAGTATGGTTGGCACCATGGTAGGAAATACTGAGTCGTAAGGACGCATGTTGGAGAGTCAGGGAAAGACTCCTGGAGGAAGCTAGGTCCTGAAAGATTTTAACAGAGAAAAGGGGTAGGTGTAGGGAAGTGTCTTTCTCCACAGAGGGAATGACATGATAAAGGCCCAGAGGTATCTATATTATAGGAATCTTCATACCTAATCACTGTATAGAGCAATTTTGAAGTTCAAATTAGATATTGATATGGAAGGATAAATTCCTTCCATACTTATTCCTTCCATACCTATGAATGGTACTTATTAGTAATATTATAAAACTGAATGGTGAATAAGACAGGCCTCAGCTCACGTGGAGCATACAATTTACTGAGGACTAGTGCCTTCATGTGGTCTCCCTTTTGTCTCTGTTCTCATTTCTTTTTCTAATAAAGACACCAGTTGTATTGAATTAGGAACCCTCCTAAGGACCTCATTTTTGCTTTAATTGTGAGACTCTATCTCACAAATACAGTAATATTCTGAGGTATCAGAGGTTAAGACTTCGACATATGAATTTGAAGAGGAAGCACTCCCCCACCACCCAATAAGCCTTTTTAGACCTTTTCTCCTAATGATCCTTCCCCCATAGAATTTAAATACCTGTTTATATATTGTGGTCCTTTAGAGGGCCATAAACCACTGTTATATCTGATTTTAGTCCCCCCACCCCAAAGAAAAAAATTTTTGTCCCCTTGGAGGCAACATCATCCTTGCTAAGAATGCATGTTTTAGTTTTTTGTTAACACCTTCCTGACTTTCATACATTTTTTTAACAATGATTAGGTTATACTCTTTTAATCAGGAAAATAAGCAAACTATTTTTTTAAGATTTTATTTAAACTCAAGTTAGTTAACATATAGTGTATTATTAGTTTCAGGGTTAGAATTTAGGGATTCATCACTGCATATAACAGACAGTGTGCATTACATCAAGCTCCCTCCTTAATGCCCATCACCCAATTACCCCATCCCCCCATCAACCTCCCCGCCAAAAACCCTGTTTGTTTCCTATAGTTAAGAGTCTCTTATGATTTGCCTCCCTTTCTGGTTTTATCTTCTTTTTCCTTCCCATTCCCTATGTTTATCTGTTTTGTTTCTTAAATTCCACATATGAATGAAATCGTATGGGATTTGACTTTCTCTGACTGACTTATTTCACTGAACATAATATTCTCTAGCTTCATCCACACCCACGCAAATGGCAAGATTTCATTCTTTTTGATGGCTGAGTGGTGGCTTTTTGATGGCTTTTTGGTGGCTTTTGATTCCATTGTATAGATACATATACCACATCTTCTTTATCCATTCATCTGTTGATGGACATCAGGGCTCTTTCCATAGTTCGGCTATGTGGATGTTGCTGCTATAAACATTGGGGTGCAGGTACCCCTTCAAATCACTATGTTTGTATCCTTTCGATAAATACCTAGTAGTGCAATTGCTGGGTTGTAGGGTAGTCCTATTTTTAACTTTTTGAGGAAACTCCATCCCATTTTTTCTTTATTATCTATTTGTTCTTCCATCTCCCATGGCCAGTGATCTTCTTGAAGATCTTGCTAATCTGATGCTGGCACAATAAATGCTGACAGAATAGAACTAAACTCTAGAAAAATGTTAAAGTATGGAAAACTGCTTAATAGCTGTTCCTAAGGGCTGTACTGAGAGGTCACACTGTGTACTCTCCTGCCCCCACGCTACCCCTCTCAAAAAACCTCATCTCGGTGAAATGAAGATAAATGAACAAGGTCATTCACTGGGAAAGAAGTCACCAAAAGGCAGACCAAGAGAAGTGTGTGGGACTGGAGAAGGGCAGGCAACCCCAATATACTGGCTGATTGTATGTATACAAGTCTTAGGGTTTATTTCTTTAAGAGTACTAGATAGTTGGGGCTCCTGGCTGGCTCAGTAGGTAGGCTCTTGATCTCGGGGCTGTGAGTTCAAGTCCCATGTTGAGTGCAGAGATTACTTAAAAATAAAATCTTTAAAAAAAAAGAGAGTACTAGATCATTAAAAACATCACCTCCACTGTCCAGCCACCAGCAGCTGAAGCTCAAAAGTATCTACTATGGCCTAAAGTTTGACTGCTTGCCAAAGAGTTACTTTAACTGCTAAAATCAAAACTGCAAGAGATAGAGTTGGCTCATTTTGTATACATTTTAATTTGGGGTTATAAGTCACATCACAGCCACATAAAGATTCAGAAATTCAGCAAGGTGGGTTGGGGGGTGAGAAGGAGAAAAAGAAAAGAAAAGAAGAAAGAAAGAGGAGGGTAGGGAAGAGGGAAGAAAAAGGGAAGAGAAGAAGGAGGGAAAGAAGGAAGAGAGGGAAGTAGAGAGAGGCGGAAGGCAAAGGGAGAGTAGAAGAGAAGGGTGAAAGGAACAACTGCAATGAGTCGTGTCAGCAACTGAGCCAGCCATCCAGTATGAGTATGTATGTACAGAGAGGTCTTGGGAAAGGAGGTGGCAATCTGCTTTGGGCCCAATTTCTATGTGTACTGAAATTCTAGTGCTTAAAGGTAAGCATTTTCTTTCTTTCTTTTTTTTTTTTTTTTT
>NW_024426996.1:39380432-39584969 GCF_017311325.1 Ursus maritimus
TTTTTTTTTTTTTTTTTAAGATGTATTTATTTATTTGAGAGAGAGAGCACAAGTGAGCGGGGGGAGGCGCAAAAAGAGAGGGAGAGAGACGCTCTTCAGCAGACTCTGACACAGGGCTCAATCTCCCAACCCTGAGACCATGAGCTGACCTGAAATCAAGAGTCAGAAGCTTAACCGACTGAGCCACACAGACGTCCCTAAAGGTAAGTATTTTTCAAATAGCAGAGCCCTTACATGGAAGCCAATTCCTTTGGCTGGTGCTCAACTAAGGGACAGCTAGGTAAAAAACTGCCTGTTTTGAGCCAATGTAAAATGGTGCTTGATCTGCAATGTTGTGCCTTCCGAAGTATTTGCAAGGGTAATAGCACCTGTGTTTGTGCCTTTCCCACAAACTTAATTACCTAATCCAATAAGAGACAACTCCACTGTATACAATATAAATGCCCCTTTTTGTAACGTGAGTATGAAAAGGAGAAGAGTAAAGCCAAATTAATCAAGACAGGGTGGCACTGGAGTAAGAGTAAACAGAACAATGGAATGAAATTGACAGTCCACGAATAAACCCTCACATTTATGGTCAATTGATTTTCAACCAGGGCGTCAAGACAATCCATTGAGGAAAAGAACAGTCTTTTCAACAAATGGTGCCAGACAACTGCAGATCCACATGCAAAAGAATGAAGTCAAAGCCCTTCCTTATACCACACACAAAAATTAACTAGAGCGGATCGAAGACCTAAATGTAAAAGCCAAAGCTATGTAGTTCTTAGAAGAAAACACAGGAACAGATCTTTGTGACCACAATTAGGCAATGCTTTCATAAGTATGACACCAAAAGCACACAAAAAAATAAACTGAACTACGTCACAATGTAAAACTTTCGTGCTTCAAAGGACACCAACAGGAAAGTGAGAAGACAACCTACAGCATGGAAGAAAATATTTCCAAATCATCTGTTAAAGGACTTATATGTAGAATAAAGAACTCTTACAAAACAATTTTTGAAAAACCAAACATAAAATTGCTGAAGAATCTCAATACACATATCACTCCAAAGAAGATCTATAAAGGGTCCATAAGCATATCTAAAGATGCCCAGCATCATCGGCCATCAGGGAAATACAAATGAAAAGCTCACCGAGAAACCACTTCATAGCCACTAAGATGGTCATAATTAAAAAGACCAATACTACTTAGTATTAACAAGGATGTAGAGAAATCGGAACCTTCCTACACCTCTAGGGAGAACATAAAACGGTACAGCCACTGTGGGAAAAAGTCAGGTAGTTCTTCAAAACATTAAATACGGTTGGGGGCGCCTGGGTGGCACAGCGGTTAAGCGTCTGCCTTCGGCTCAGGGCGTGATCCCGGCGATCTGGGATCGAGCCCCACATCAGGCTCCTCTGCTATGAGCCTGCTTCTTCCTCTCCCACTCCCCCTGCTTGTGTTCCCTCTCTCGCTGGCTGTCTCTATCTCTGTCAAATAAAAAAAAAAAAAGAGAGACACTTTTAAAAAAAAAACAAAACATTAAACACGGTTAATCCTATGGGCCAGGAACTGACTCTCAGGAATATCTCCAAGAGACAGAAAATAGACGTCCATATAAAAACTTGTACATAAATGTTCACTGCACCATTACTGGAAACAAATTGGTGGAAACAACCCAAATACCCATCAAATGGTAAACGGATAAATACAACGTTGTATATCCACATGATGGAACAGTATTCAGCAATAAAACAGAATGGAGCACTGAGCTTTGCTACAATATGGATAAACCTTGAAAATACTATGCTAAGTGAAAGAAACCAGTAGTCACAAAAGACCACATACTGTATGATTCCATTTGTATGATATGCCCAGAATAGGCAACCCATAGAGATAGACAGTAAACTGGTGGTTGCCAGGGGCTGCAGGGACAAAGTAACAAGGAGTGAATGCGAAAGGTTTCTTTTTGGTGATGAAGATATTCTGGAATTAGATAGTGGTAATAGCTGCACGACTCTGCACACACATTGAAAACCACTGAATTGTGCTCTTTAAAAGGGTGAATGTTAGGGGCGTCTGGGTAGCTCAGTCGGCTAAGTGTCTGACTCTTGGTTTTGGCTCAGGTCATGATCTCAGGGTCGTGAAACTGAGCCCCTTGTTGGGCTCCAGGCTGGGCATGGAGCCTGCTTAAGAGTCTCTCTCTCTCTGCCATTCCCCCACCCCCTGCATGTGCGAGAGCACACTCTCTCTCCCACCCCCCTAAAAATAAAAAATAGAAGGGTGTTAAAAAATAAAAAATAGAAGGGTGAATGTTATGGTATGTGAATTAAGTCTTTAGGGGCACCTGGGTGGCTCAGTCGTTAAGCCTCTGACTTCGGCTCAGGGTGTGATCCCAGCGTCTGGGATCGAGCCCCACATCAGGCTCCTCCACTGGGAGCCTGCTTCTTCCTCTCCCACTCCCCCTGCTTGTGTTCCCTCTCTCGCTGCTGTCTCTCTCTGTCAAATAAATAAATAAAATCTTAAAAAAAAAGTTTTTAAAAGCTGGGGTTTTTTTTAAAAAAGGGATAAAAATAGAAATCACATGATGGAACATAAGCGAATTTTCTCTTCTGCTCTTGCTTGTTACCAGCCATGAAGCAACACTGACATTAAAGCAAATGAGTCTTCATTTCGATAAACTATCTTTCATTAATGTCAACAACTTCAAATGAATTACCTTCAAGTTACTAACTATGAGGGAATACAACCAAGCTATGCTATCAAATATAATGTACCCACTCATTTACTCAGAGTTTAAATGAACACATTTATGATACCCAAGACAGAAAGACAAATAAAAATAATTTATGAGAGTGAAAGTATAAACAGAAGCATAATTTATGTTTCTTATACTATGTACATTAGTCAGAGTTCACACTTTATCTGGACCCAGATATCCCAATTCTGAAACTTTTGTAATAATTAAAGAAATAAATAAATGCAACCTGCACTAAGAGTAATTATTACAATCACAACATACTAAGGTAGAGGAATACAACTTAGATCATCTATTGACAAGGTAAATACAATTTTAGACAGAGGAGCAAAGGTAAATACAAGATGATTGATCTGTCATTATTGTTACCAAGGAAGCCTTGGTATTCCTCTGCCCGTGAAGCAAGAAGAGTCCATCTGAAAAGACACTGGTTACTGTGGGCACACATCACTGTTACCAGTATCTTCCTGCAAGGAATCAAGTTTTTCTTTTTCTAGGCTACTCTAAGTTTATCCTAGTGCAAAAATTTTAGGAGAATATGAGTCTTATCAAAAGAAGTAACCTATTTGATTCTCAGAAGTTGTCCATTCAAATAGGGCTATTACACTAGCTATTTCAATTCAGATAATATTATGAAAGGATCCAACCTTAAAGACTTACAAGGTCTTTTTACAAGGTAATAATTGATGGCAAAATGTCACAGAGGCCATGCCAGACACACAACTTCTGTTAGCAGGGCTTCTGCAGAACAGCTGCCAAGCAAAAAAAACCACAATTCTCTTCTCCTCAAGAACCCAAAGGTGTACACACACACACACACACACACACACACACACACACACACGCATATATACACACACACACATATACCGAATAGCCCCTGGGCTGCTTCCCTCAGGATTTACCCAACAAGCTCTGTTCTGCCACACAGGCTGGAGATGTCCGCAGGAGAGGTATGAGGGACCAGAAGCTGGGCAGCACCCAGATAGTGCCCTGGGAATCCTGCTAGAGAATTTCGAAGAGGAAGAAGGTAGGGTGGCAGGGAGGTCAGGATAGAATTCACAGGTGTTGTTAGAGTCGTGAAAATGGGCAAGGAACTGGAGAGGGAGAGAGGAAGTGGAAGGGACTGCAGGCAAAGTGGAAAGGACTGAAGGCATGGAATCAAGAGGGAAGGACATGTGCACGGAGTAGAGGGTGAGGAGAGAGTGGCCGGTGAGGAGTCGGAACAGAAATGGAGTTGGAACCAGAAAGCAGGGGCCTTGGATGCCACGCTAAGGACTCTGTTAATTTCTCCATTCAGTGTAGATTAAGGGAGTCACTGTTGGTTTCTGAACATAAGTCTCAATTTCCCTATCTGCAAAATAAAAGTTTAGGATTAAAAAGTAGATATTAACTAATAATAGTTTCGTAAATTGCTTACCCATTATATGTCTGGCTGTATGCTAAGCTCGAACACACATTACCGAATTAATTAAGCCCCTTCTAGTCTCAACCTGCTGTAACTACTTGAAAGAGTCTATCTCTCTAATTGATTCTAACTTGTCCTTTGATCGGGTACATTCTTTTGGAGTAGGAGGCGAGGACCAAAGACACAGCTTCCCTGCTGCCGCCCCAACAGTATTCTGGCAGCTCTCTACTCAAGCTCCCTTTTGAGCAGGATAGAGGGTTCTCCTTCTCCTTTCTTCCTCCCATATAGTCTTCCCTGGTGGAAGATATCTGAGGTTAGTACAGACCAAAAGCTTACCAAGCACCTTAAAAGTAGGAGGTCTCTAATGCAATACATCATTTTCCCCCTTGGTACTCACAGAAAGGGAGAAAGAGTCAGCGCTTCCCTCCAGACTTCTGCCTGAATGACCTCACCATCTAGTCTTCCTAAGTCTTCTTCTCACCTGTCCAACCTCGGAACACAGAAGTGCCCTGGGGCTGTCGTGGGACCTACTCTCTTCTCAAGACACTTCCTCCCTGGGGGGTCTCACATATTCTCATTGCTTTTTTTTTTTTTAAGATTTTATTTTTAAGTAATCTCCACACCCAACATAGGTCTCGAACTCACAACCCTGAGATCAAGAGTCGCATGATCCACCAACTGAGCCAACCAGGCGCCCCTACTCTCACTGCTTTAAACACCAGCTCTAAAGACTAGCAATTTTACATCTCCAGCCCAGCTCTGTTCCCTGAAATTCAAACTCATTTGTCACATCAATATCGCCACATTGATGTCTAACAGGCACCTGTCTTAGTTTCCTAAGGCTGCCATTATTCTCTCACTGTTAGGGAGGTCTGAAGTGTGAAATCAAGACGTCAGCTGCGCCATGCTTCCTCCAAAGGCTCTAGGGGAGGATCCTTCTTGGCGTCATCCAGCTTCTCACCACAGCGTTCCTTGACATGTGAAGGCACAACTCTAACCACTACCTCCATCTTCATATGGCCTTCTCCCTTGTGTCTCTCTGTGTCCTCTCCTCTAAAACATACCCAGAACCTAACACTTCTCCATCGCTATCCCTCCAGTCCAAGCTATGAATAATCTTCTAAATGGATTCCATGAGGACACCCTTACTCCCCTAAAGTTATGTCACTCTGATGCTTAAATTCCCCCAATGTCTTCCTGTCTCATTTGGAGTAAAAGCCAAAGCCCTTCCAGTGGCCCACAAGGCCCCACAGAGTCTGTTTCTACATTCCTTGCACCTTTTCTCCTTCTGCCCACTTCCTTTCCTCAGCTGCAGGGACTCCTCACTGTCCCTCAGACATGGGAGGCAGGCTCTGCCTCAGGCCCATGCCACTTGCTGTTTGCTCTGCTTGAAATTCTTCTCCAGATAAGCACATGGTTTCTAGCTCCCTCACCTCCCTCAAATGTCAACTTCTCAGAGAGACTGTCCTTGACCACCCTATCTAAAATTGCCAACACCACCATCTTCCCACCCTCATATGTCCGGACCATCCCTCTTCCCTGGTTTTTTTCTTCCAAACTTAAACCATGACCTGAAATACTATATATTTCACGTATCCGTTTGTTTGCCTGCCCTCCCCACATACGCACCAGAATATGAGCTCTAGAAGGAGAGGAAGTTTACTCTGTTTTGCTCACGGTGGTTCTTCCAGGATCTAAAAACAATCTCTAGCATGTAACTGTCACTCAATAAGCATTTCTAAATCAATGACGGAATCTAGTACAATCATCTAATCTGAAAAATGAGGTAGAGAGATTTAGCCTTGTCATACAAGGAGCTGTAGAACCAGAACCTGTTTCCGTGTTAAGTTATTTATGCTAATTAAATACATTAATCCATGCTAATAACAGGTTACGTCTCCCAAGCAAAGAACTGCATTTTTAAGAGGAACCCTTTAGGGACAGGTAACCAAAACCAAATAAGTAAAGCAAATGATGAAAATTTGAGATATTATGAGGCATGTTCTGGGATAGGCCAGATTCTTCAGAAAATCAAGTCACGCCAGTATCTAACTGAAGGCCTAAGCAAGGGCAGGGAATTGGCTCCTCCTCCATGACACTCATCCCCTCTCACCTAATAAATACTCCTCTCCCGCTTCTGGCCTTCCTCTAAAGAAGAAGTATTTATTGGAGTTCCTTTTCTGAATTCCCATTTTCTTTCTTTTTTTTTTTTTTAAAGATTTTATTTATTTATGTGACAGAGAGACAGCCAGCGAGAGAGGGAACACAAGCAGGGGGAGTGGGAGAGGAAGAAGCAGGCTCCCAGCGGAGGAGCCCGATGTGGGACTCGATTCCGGAATGCCGGGATCACGCCCTTAGCCGAAGGCAGATGCTTAACGACTGCGCTACCCAGGCGCCCTGAATTCCCATTTTCTACACCTAATATTCTATAAGAAACAGAGGCTCTTAGATGAAGACTTCCATTCCTTCCTGAAAAGGCAAGGGTCTTATATAATCTTTTATAAAAGAACAGGCAACTCTTATTCTATTGTGTACCATCTGAACCATCCTAATTCTTTTTTTTGTTTGTTTTAATTTTAGTTAGTTAACATACAGTGCAATATTGGTTTCTGGAGTAGAATTTTGTGGTTCATCACTTACATACAATACCTAATGCTTATTACAACAAGTGCCCTCTTTAATACTCATCACCCATCTAGCCCATCCCCCACCCACCTCCCTCCACCAATCCTCAGTTTGTTCTCTATCATTAAGAGTCTCTTATGGCTTGTTTCCCTCTCTCCTTTCCCCCTCCCCCATATGCTCATCTGTTTTCTTTCTTAAATTCTACATATGAGTGAGATCGTATGGTATTTGTCTTTCTCTGACTTATTTCACTTAGCATAATGTACTCTAGATCCACTCATGTCATTGCGCATGGCAAGATTTCATTCTTTTTGATGGCTGAGTAATATTTCATTGTATATATACACCATGTCTTCTTTATCCATTCATCAGTTGATGGACATTTGGGCTCTCTCATGTTTTGGCTGTTGTTAATGATGCTGCTGTAAACATTGGGGTACATGTACCCCTTCAAATCTGTATTTTTATATCCTTTAGGTAAATACCTAGCAATGGTGCAACTGCTGGGCAATAAGATAGTTCTACTTTTAACTTTTTGAGGAACTTCCAAACTGTTCTCCAGAGTGGCTGTACCAGTTTGCATTCCCACCAACAGGGTAAGAGGGTTCCCCTTTCTCCACATCCTTGCTAACTCCTATTGTTTCCTGAGTTGTCCATTTTAGCCATTCTGACAGGTGTGAGGTGGTATCTCATCATGGTTTTGATTTGTATTCCCTGATGAAGAGTAATGCTGAGCATCTTTTCATGTGTCTATTAGCCAGCTGAATGTCTTCTTTGGAAAAATGTCTATTCATGTCTTCTGCCCATTTCTTAACTGGATTATTTGTCCTTTGGGTGTTGAGTTTAATAAGTTCTTTATGGATTGTGGTAACTAACCCTCTATCAGATATGTTGTTTGCAAATATCTTCTCCCATTCCACAGGCTGCCTTATTAGTTTTATTGGTTGTTTCCTTCTCTGTGCAGAAACTTTTTACCTTGATGAGGTCCCAACAGTTCATTTTTGCTTTTGTTTCCCTTGCCTCCAGCGATGTGTCTAATAAGAAGTTGCTACAGCCAATACCAAAGAGGTTTCTGCCTGTGTTCTCCTCTAGGATTTTGATGGTTTCCTGTCTCACATTTAAGTCTTTCATCCATTTTGAATTTATTTTTGTGTATGGTGTAAAGAAAGTGGTCCAGTTTCATCCTTCTGCATGTTACTGCCCAGTTTTTCCAATACCATTTTTTGGAGACTGCCTTTTTTTCCCATTGGATATTCTTTCCTGCTTCGTCAAAGATTAGTTGACCATAGTTGTGGGTCTGTTTCTGGGTTCTCTATTCTGTTCCATTGATCTATGTGTGTGTTTTTGTGCCATCTTGACTAATTCTAACTTACTCATTAGATTTCTTTTGAATGTATCTAACTTTTACTCTTTTGTCTTACCATTTACTTCCCTCTATTTTCTCCTATCACCGTCTTCTTTCCTCCTCTATGCTATTTTCCAGTCACCTATAACATCCAGGAACCCTTGCTCCTCATGTGTTCATTTATATTTTCATGCAATAATTCAACAAGCTATTTATTTAGTTTCTTCAGTGCACACAGCACTATAACAGGCCTTCCCTATACTGCGTGTGTGAGAGTGTATGCATTTGTGTGTACATGTGTTTTCCAGATAGACATATAGAGCCAGAGCAAAACAATTCTTTCTACCAAGGAAAGTCACTACCACAGTTCTACACCTGCCTCTTAGCCACATTGTTGGGAATCATGACTGGAATTAAAATTTTAGATACACTACTGATCCCCAAATGAAGTGGAAGATTCCCTCTGCACAACATTGGAGCTTTGACATATTTAACAATGCTCCCAAGAAAACTTAAAGATGGAGGTAATAATACAATTGTCTGATTTTTTATCTCTTGAGAGGGTATTCAAAACTAACTAACTGCCATGGCTGCCTTCTGGTGTTTGAAGAGAACCACAACTCCTGCTCTGCATTGTATGGTATCCTGAAGGCACCTTCAAAACTATGAGCCCAAGTCAACCAAGACAGCACATACTCAGTTTTAAGATGAACCAGCCTGGACTTTATCTCACTAGAAGTTGTAAGTACTACAGAGGAGTTGGGGATCACCTATAGGGACATGAAGAAAAAGCAGAGGTACTTTTGTCAGTGGCCTCATACCACAAATGCATAACTACAAAAGGAAAGTGATGAATCACAGAAAATAATGGGTCCCTGTCACCTGTGTGAACATAAAGGCTCACATCAAGAGGTTCCAGGGGCACTTCATCATCTTCCTCAAGGACTGACAGCTCTGAATATCCTACTTTTGGCTTGTCTCCTTAACCCACTGCCCAACAACCACAGTTGGTGGTTCTGAGCCACATTGGCAACTCTCAGATGACTTCAGTTGTCCTGAAGGGTGAAGAATCACTTCAGTCATCTATGACCAAACTGTGTCCCATATAGACTGCAGAAAGGTCACTTCATTTTTTTGAAATTTTTGATGAATCCTTGAAAAGTAGTTTCAATTGAAGATGAGGATAGGAAGCCAGAATGCATAACATGAGGAATTAGTAGAAATGTTAAGAGTTAAGGTAAACACTTGAGGCTCTACTTGTGAAAAACCTGTGAGTGAGTGAGTGAGTGAGTGGGCAAGAGAGTGGGAGAAAAAGATTGAATGCCATCTCCAAGTAAGCCCTGGTAGTTGTTTTGTTTTTTTTTTAAGATCGATTGATTGATTGATTTGAGAGAGAGAGCATGTGCACACGCACAAGCAGGGAGAGGGGCAAAGAGAGAGGGTGAGAAAGAATCCCAAGCAGACCTCCCTCTGAGTGGGGAATCCAATACAGGGCTTGATCCCACAACCCTGACATCATGACCTGAGCCAAAACCAGGAGTCTGTTGTTCAACCGACTGAGCCACTCAGGCGCTCCCTCCCTTTATTTTTTAAAGATTTATTTATTTATTTATTTATTTGAGAAAGAGAGAGAGAAAGGGAGGGCACATGAGCAGAGGGAGAGGGAGAGGGAGTTGTTTTTTAGTAATAGGCCAGGCCTATGGATATTTATATGAAGAAGGGAAAGAACAAGTGCGAAAGGGAGATAATCTCAGACCAAAGTTTCTGAAGAGATGGAAGGTAATGAAGATTAAAAAAATAAGTAGAAAGTTCAGCTTTGCAGAAGGAAAGTTTTTCATCTGAAACACGAAAGAAAAGGAGCTTGGATAATGGTTAGGTGAGCTAACATATATGCAAGTACCTTGTAAAGTGTACTGATCCACACTGATGCAAGTTATTACTATGCAGCACCTACCAAATGTCAACACAGCAGACACTCAAAAAAGTGTCTGTCAGTGGGGTGCCTGGGTGGCTTGGTCATTAGGCGTCTGCCTTCGGCTCAGGGCGTGATCCCAGAGTCCTGGGATCAAGCCCCACATTGGGCTCCTCCGCTGGGAAGCCTGCTTCTTCCTCTTCCATTCCCCCTGCTTGTGTTCCCTCTCTCGCTGGCTGTCTCTCTCTCTGCCAAATAAATAAATAAAATCTTTAAACAACAACAACAACAAAGAAGTCTGTCAAAAGAACTGAGATCTTAAGGGAACTGAAATACCTGAGAAAGTGTTGAAAGGCAAGAAGACTATGGTCAGAGAGGGGAGCTCCCGTTTGCAGGATTTAGAGCAAGAAGTCCATAGCATGCTGGTAGGTAGGCAGAGGTGTCCTACGAGTTCACAGCTCAATCCTGAACCCTGATTGCCTAACTATACTGTTTCTACCCTGTAAATAGTGCAGAGATATTTAGAGATGTTCATGAAATAAGATCTGCTAAAGTCAGAGTCTGGAAGTTTCAATCTACTGGGAATGGGAAAGTTCTTATTTATTTCTTCTCTTGTTGCAAGTATGGTGGGTGGTATGGAATTTATATTAAACTATTCTTAGCTCTAAGACAGATGCTAACACATTTGTCGTGGCTGAAGGAAGGAGTCCAAAAAATACTGCAAGACTCAATAACCTGAGGCTAGGTACAGAAATGGCTCATTGTCTTATACTGAAACATTACTCAGTGCAATAAAACTCTGAAATATCCTCTGAAGAAACAGAGGATATTCCTTATTACCTTTTTGAAGATACTGGCTCTCTAACCAATTGAATACAAATGCTAAATTTTGAGAAACTATTTCTAAATAAGATTGTATAAAAACAAAGTCATAGCGGCACCCAGGTGGCTCTATTGGTTAAGCAACCGATTCTTGGTTTCCACTCAGGTTGTGATCTCAGGGTCTTGGGATAGAGCCCCATGTCAGGTCTGGGCTCAGCGGGTAATCTTCTCTCTCGCTCCCTCTGCCCCTCCCCCTGCTTGTGTCTGCGCGCTCTCTCTCTCTAAAATAAATAAGTAAATCTTGAAGAAAATGTAAAGTCATATGTATACATACACATTTATACATATAAAAATTTGGTAACTATAAAATTATTCCAACAAAGCAGTTTTATGACATTATTATTTTACTCAGTAAAAATGAAGATTTGACTGCATCTGAGAACAATTCTTTTCTCTTATAAAAAGACAAAATTGCAAAAAAAAAAATCTACACTTGTTGAATCTATTTTTGCAATACTAGCATCATGAAATTTATCCATTCTTAAGAACTGAGATGGAACCCTGGGAGTGGAAAGAAGATGTGATTAATAGTTCCTGCTTTGATACCAACGTATTTGTCAATGCTAACTCTACAGCAGACCACACTTGGAGCTGATCAGGTGCACAAAAAGTGGGCTCTTATATGCACCCATCTTATCAATCAAAAAAAGAACTACAGAGGTTAGGTTTCCATCTTCCAACTTTGCACCTCTACAGAGAAACGTCAGGAACCACAGCTATTTCTAAACTTCTTAATGACCTTAATGCTCCTTGAGAATTTGTTCTGTTTTGTTTCGGTTTTACTTATGAAAACTAAAAGACGAGGGGATCATGTACTGAAAACTTATGCTACCTCCTCATGCTCTTTCTCCATCTATCACATTGTAAAGACAATTTCCTGAAAATCTGTGCTGGCCATTTTTTGCTTACTTACTCAGTTTCACATAATCACCGCAGTCTTTCCCAGACTCAAAGAACCAGTAAGTGTACATTGGTGTTTTCTTCCCATTATCCTAACTATGGGTTTGGGTAGAGTAGTAATGGCAATTTTCTTTAACAATGAAAACTAGAAGCACACTATTGCAGCTTCAATTTATAAACAATGACAATTCAGGTCAAAAGGGCAAGCTTCTTGAGAAAGTTGGATACAGCAGTTGCAAAAAGAGGACTAATGAAAAACATCTTGCAGATGGAACTGTAGTGCATAATCCCGTCCCCAAAAGAAATAACCAGAGGGAAAGCTTATCTGGCTACTGATCGAACTAGTGGGTAGTTTTTCTCTCACCAAAATGAGCTATGGGCATACCAGGACAAATGTACAATTAGCAAAAGGTACAATTAACACAGAAGAAGATATAATGGAGTAAAGGGTGAATACCACAGACAAAATATTAGTGCTGAATCCAAGTAGATAGAGATATGGAAGAAAATGAGAAGTATTAGGGTTATCAGCAAAGTTTTGGGAAGCAACATGGAAGAAAAAATACTTGAATTACCTTACTCAACTCCTGTATATGTCAGATGGTTAGACTGTAAGCAGCCCACATTTCTCAGGATTTACTCCTGGCCTTGCTCACCGGCTTCCCAGAAGAAGCACTTGTAAACTCTAAGGGAACATGAATCTAGACTGTGACTCAAAGACTTTGGTCATCTTGTCTTCTCCTGGGAGCCTTCATCAAACAGTGGCAATATTACCATCTACTTGCATAGCGAGGTTTGTGCTTGCTGCTTGTTTTTTATATTAATTCCTTTTCACTTGAATGCATAATTGTTAGAGTTAAGAAAACATGTGAACACTATCAAGAAAGTGAAAAGACAACTCACAGAATGACAGAAAACATTTGCAAATCATGGATCTGATATGTGATTAATATCTAGAATATAGAAAGAATTCCTACAACTAAACACCAAAAAAAGCAAACAACCCAATTCAAAATTGGGCAAAGGGGAGAGGATTCTGGTGGGATGGCAGAGAAAGAAGCACCAGGAATCTGTCTCCCCACCTAGAAAACAACTCAACTGGCAGAACCTGTCTGATGCAATTATGTTGCAACTCTGGAGTCTGTTGAAGACTTGCAACTTCCAGGGGTAAATCTGAACTATAAAATATAGTTACTTTTGGTCAGTTTTAGTTCTTAGCACAGTAGCAGCTACTCATCCTCCACCCCCAGCCAGTGAGTGGCAGGCAACTGTGTTTGCATGTGTTCCTAGAACAGCTTGCACAACTGGGAGCTACGGTGGGCAAAAAGGACTTTCCTCCAAGTACTGGGGATCTGTGCTCTGTTTGCTGACTGCTGCTTCTGACCACATAAGTGCAGACAAAGAGGCTGGCAACCGCTTTTGTTGCACCTCCCCCTAGTACTGCAAGCCTCTTCCCTCTGGCTGAAGCGACTTCCAGGAGATTTAAAGGGACAGTGTCTCTACCCCTCCCCCACTTCACTCTTCACTTTTTCCCCCTTCTCAAGGAGCTAGACGTTAAAAACCAAGACATTCAAAAACAACCCTGAGTTACTCCACAAAATCCCAGGGCAGCAGCTCTTTCTGAATACAGGTCGTGCCCCCATGCTTTAATAAAATCACCATTTTGCACCAAAACAAAACAAAACAAAAGAACATATACACAGGAAAAATTAGAAAATGATCACACATGCCCAGGGAAAGGCTCAGAAAAGACCTTCAGGCTAATCCTCTGCACAGACATAGCCTACAACAATCAAAAAAACAGAAACAATAACAAAAAAGAGCAAACCCTAGGTAGGGGGGATAATCTGATTTCCAGAATTATCACATTATTAGATTAAAATGTCCAGTGTTCAACCAAACAAACAAACAAAAATCACATGTCACACAAAGGAACAGAAAAGCATGATATGTTCAAAGGAAAAAACAAATCAACAGGAACTGTCCCTGAAAAAGTACCTAATGGCAGATATACTAGACAAAGACGTTAACGCAAGTGTCTTTTTTTTTTTTTTAATAATGATTTTTTATTATATTATGTTAGTCACCATACAGTACATCCCCGGTTTCCGATGTAAGGCTCGATGATTCATTAGTTGTGTATAACACCCAGTGCACCATGCAATATGTGCCCTCCTTACTACCCATCACCGGCCTATCCCATTCCCCCACCCCTCTCCCCCTGTAGCCCTCAGTTTGTTTCTCATAGTCCATAGTCTCTCATGTTTCATTCCCCCTTCTGATTACCCCCCCTTTCTTTATCCCTTTCTTCCCCTACTGATCATCCTAGTTCTTATGTTCCATAGATGAGAGAAATCATATGATAGTTGTCTTTCTCTGCTTGACTTATTTCACTTAGCATAAAGCAAGTGTCTTAAAGATGCTATAAGAACTAAAGGGAGATGTGGAAAGAGTTAAGAAAATGATGTATTAACAAAATGGAAATATTAAAGAGAGAGAAAACCTAAAAAGAAGCAAAACAAATTCTAAGCTGAAAAGTACAACTACAGAAATGAAAACTTCACTGTATTCAAAGGCAGTTGTGAGGAGGCAGAAGAAAGAATCAGTGGACTTGATGATAGGACAATGGAAATTACTGTCGCTGAGAAACAGAAAAAAAGAGCTCAAAGGAAAGCAAACAGAGCTTAAGTGTGCGTGTGTGTAACACCATGGAACAGATCAACATACGCATCATGGGAACCCCAGAAGGAGACAGAAATGAACAGAAAGAATAGTGGAATAATGGCTGAAACTTTCCAAATTTGATAAGAGACATGAATATAAATACTCAAGAATTTCAATGAACTTCAAGTACTCTGAACACTGAAAGAGACCCACACCACGACACATTATAATGAAACTTTCAAAAGACAAAGTTAAAGATAGAATCTTGAAAACTGTGAGAGAAGAGAATCACCACATACAAGGGATCCTCAATAAGATAACCAGATATCTCACCAGAAACTTTGGAGGTAAGAAGACAGTGGACTAATATATTCAAAGTGTTAAAAGAAAAAAACTGTCAACTAAGAATCCTATATCTGGCAAATCTGTCCTTCAAAGGTAAGGGAGAAACTAAGACATTTCTGGATTAGAAAAAAGTTGAGGGAATTTGTGACCACTAGACCTGGCCTGCAAGAAATACTCAAGGGAGTCCTACAGGTGAAACTAAAAGACACTACACAGTAACTCAAAGCTGTATGGAAAAATAAAGATCTCAATAAAAATGAATATATGGGCAATTATAAAAGCTAGTATTATTGTAACAATAGTTTGTATCTCTATTGTTTTCCACATGATTTAAGAGACTAATACATTTAAAGAAAAAAGATATTATTAATGTGAGAGCTGCTATTACTGTAACTTTGGTATGCAACTCCCAATCTTGTTTTCTACATAGCTTAGGAGACTAATGCATTTAAAAGGATTATTAGTTTATGATTTGGGGCACACAAATAAAGATGTAATTTTGTGACAACTAAAAGGGTTTGTGGAAACAGACCTATAAAAAAAAGTTTTTGTATGTTATTAAAGTTCTATAAAATCATGTTAGTGTGTTAGAACTTTAGGATGTTAAATGTAATCCTCATAGCAATCACAAAGAAAACAGCTATACAGGAAATGAGAAAAGAATTTAAACATTCTACTACCAAAAAAAATCAACTAAACACAAAAGAAGACAGTAATATAGGAAATGAGGAACAAAAAAGCTATAGGACGTATAGAAAACAAATAGCACAATGACAGAATTAAGTCCCTCCTTATCAGTAATTACTTTAAATATAATTGGATTAAACTCTCCTAATAAAAGACAGAGATTGGCACAGTGGATAAAAACACATGACCCAACTATAAACTATCTACAAGAGAATCACTTGAGATCCAAAGACACAAACAGGTTAAAAGTGAAAGGATGGATGAAATATTTCAGACAAAAATAACCAAAGAGAGCAATGGTGGCTATACTAGTATTAGACAAAACAGAATTTAAATTTAAAAATATTGGGGCACCTGGGTGGCTCAGATGGTTAAGTGTCTGCCTTCAGCTCTGGTCATTATCCCGGGGTCCTGGGATTGAGCCCCATTTCTGGCTCCTTACTTAGCGGGGAGCCTGCTTCCCCCTCTTCCTCTGCCTCTCCCCCTGCTTGTGTTCTCTCTGTCTCTCTCTCTCTCTCAAATGAATAAATAAAAAATATTTAAAGAAAAATAAATAAAAACAAAAATATTACAAAAGACAAAGAAGGATATTAAACATTAATAAAAGGTTCAATAAAGAAAGAAGATGTGACAATTATAAACACACAACTAATGACAGACCATCAAAATATATGAAGCAAAAACTTCACATGGGACATTTTCCAGGATAGACCATATGCTGGGCCACTAATTAAGTCTCAATAGATTAAAAAAGATAGATATCAGGGCATCTGAGTGGCTCAGTCAGTTAAGCATCTGCCTTCGGCTCAGGTCATGATCCCAGGGTCCTGGGATCAAGTCCCACACCAGGCTCCCTGCTCTTCAGGGAGTCTGCTTCTCCCTCTGCACCTCCTCCCACTCATTCTGTCAATCTCTCTCTCTCTCTCTCTCTCAAATAAATAAATAAATAATTTTTTTAAAAAAAGATGTCATACAAAGTACCTTCTCTGCCCACAATGAGATGAAGTTAGAAATCAATAACAAAAGTAAAACTGGAAAATTCACAAGATTGTGGAAATTAAACACTTCTAAACAACCAATGGACCAAAGAAATCACAATAAAAACTAGAAAATACTTAAGAGATAAATGAAAATAAAACACAAGACACCAAAACTTACAGGGTACAGCAAAAGGTGCTAGAGAAATTAGCTATCAACACTTACATTAAAAAACAAGGAATAGCTCAAATCGAGAACTTAACTTCACAACTTAAGGGACTAGAAAAAGAACAAACTAAACCTAAAGTTACCAGAAGGTAGAAAATACAAATTAAGCAGAGATAAATGAAACAAAGAACAGAAAATTTGAAAAAAAAAATCAATGAAACCAAAACTTGGTTCTTTGAAAAGATGAATAAAATTGACAATCTTCTAGCTAAATAAACTAAGAAAAAAAGAAAAGGCTCAAAATTACTAAAATCAGAAATGAAAGTGTGGACATTACTACTGATTCCACAGAAACGACAAGTATTAAGAGAGTACTATGAACTGTATGCCAAAAAATTCAATAACCTACATAAAATGGACAAATTCCTTAAAACACAAAACCTACCAAGATTAAATAATGAAGAAAGTGAAAATCTGAAGAGACCTATAATAAGTAAGGAGATAGAATCAGTAATCAAAAATCTCCCAACAAAGGAGAGTCCTGGACCTGAGAGCTTCACTAGTGAATTCTACCAAACATGTAAAGAACTAATACCAATCCTTCTCAAACTTTTCAAAAGAATTGAAGAGGAGGGAATACTTCCTAACTTGTTCTATGAGGCCAGCATAACCCTGATACCAAAGCCAGACAGAGACATTGAAAGAAAACTACAGACTAATATTCCTTAGAATCACTGATGCAAAAATCTTCACCAAAATACTAGCAAACAGAATTCAGCAGCATATTAAAAGGATTATACACCTTGACCAAGTAGGATTTATCCCTGAATTGCAAGGATGGTCCAACATACAAAAATTTATCAATGTAATATGGCCTATCAATAAAATGAAGGAAAAATACCACATGATTATCTCAACTGATACAGAAAACATCTAACAAAACTCAATATCCTTTCATGATAAAAACACTCAACAAACAGAAAGAGAAGGAAACTACCTCAACTTAATAAAAGTCATATATTAAAATCCCACAGCAGAGTTTTTTGTTTCATAGAGACAAAGACCACCAAGAGCGCTTGACAACTCCTCAACTGGTTCCCTCCATGAAGGTGAGGGAAAGGAGGGGAGAATTCTTATGTTTTGATTTTAGAATTCCAAATTTAGAGTGATTAGCCTTTACTCAGAAAAATAAAGTGGTGTTTTTATTTCCATAAAAAAAAAAAAAAAACTCACAGCGAACATCATACTCAATCACGAAAGACTGAAAGCCTTTCCTCTAAAATCAGGAACAAGGCAAGATGTTTGCTTTCATTATGTCTATCCAACAAAGTACTGGCAATTCTAGCCAGAGCAATTAGGGAAGAAAAAGAAATAAAAAGTAACCAAATTAGAAAGGAAGAAATACAATTATCTCTGTTTGCAGATGATATGATCTTATATGTAGAAAACCCCAAAGACTCCCCCCACCCCCCCCCACACACAAAAGGTGTTAGAGTACATGAATTCTGCAAAGTAGCAGGATACAACGTCAACACACAAAAATCAGTTGTATTTCTACACACAATTAACCATGTAAAAAGGGAATTACAAAAACAAATCCATTTACAATCACATGAAAAAGAATAAAATACTTAGGGGGTGCCTGGGCCACTCAGTTGGTTAAGCATCTGCCTTTGGCTCAGGTCATGATCCTAGGACCCTGGGATTGAGCCTGGAATCAAGCTTCCTGCTCAGTGGGGAGTCTGCTTCTCCCTTTCCCCCTGCCCCTGCTTGTGCTCTCTCCCTCAAATTAAAAAAAAAATAAAATACTTAGGACTTAACCAAACAGGGGTGCCTGGCTGGCTCAGTCAGTACAGGATATGACTCTTAATCTCGGGGTCATGAGTTTGAGCCCCACATTGAGCACAGAGATCACTTAAAATAAACAAATAAAAATAAAACTACAAAATATTACTTAAGGAAATTAAAGAAGACATAAGTGGAAGCACATCACATCATGGCTTGGAAGACTTGATATTGTTAAAATGTCAATACTACCCAAAGTAACTTACAGATTCAATGCACTCCCCATTAATATCCCAATGGCATTTTTAGGCAGAAATTGAAAAACTCTTCCTAAAATTCAAATGGAATTTCTGGGGGCCAGAATAATCAAAACAATCTTGAAAAAGAAGAACAAAACTGGAGGACCCACACTTCCTAATTTCTAAACTTACTACAAAGCTACAGTAATCAAAACAGTATAGCACTGGCATAAAGACAGACCTAGAAACTGATACAACAGAACAGAAAGCCCAGAAATAAATCCGTACATATGTGGTCAAATGATTTTGGCAAGGATGCTAAGACCATTCAATGGGGGAAAAACAGCCTTTTGCAACAAATGGTACTAGGAAAACTTGATATCCACATGCAAAAGAAAGAAATTGGATCCTTACCTAACACCATATACAAAAATTAACTCAAAATGGATTAAGGACCAAATGTTTTAGGATGTAAGACCCAAGACAATAAAACAATAACACTCTTAAAAGAAAACACAGGACAAAAGCTTCACAACATTGAATTTGGCAACAATTTCAACAACAAAGGCACAGGTAACAAAAGAGAAAATAGACAAATTGGACTTCACACTAATTTTTAAATTTTATACATCAAAAGACAGTATTCATTGAATAAAAAAGCAACCACAGAATGGAAGAAAATATTTGCAAATCATATATTGGATAAGGGATTAATACCTAGAATAAATAGAAAACTTCTAAAACTCAACAACAAAAAAGCAAACAATCTAAATAAAAAGCAGACAAAGGACTTGAATAGACATTTCTCCAAAGAAGATATAGGAATGGCCCATGAGTACATGAAAAGATGCTCAACATCACTAATCATTAGAGAAATGCAAGTCAAAACCACAATTAGGTATCACCTCACACCTGTCAGGATGTCTATTATCAAAAAAACAAACAAAAAACAAACAACCCCCCCAAAAAAGACAACACGTGTTGGCAAGGATGTGGAGAAACTGGAACCTGTGCACTGTTGGTAGAATGTAAAATGGTATAGCCACTGTAGAAAACAGTATGGTGGTTCCTTGAAAAATTAAGAATGGAATCACCACATGATCCAGCAATTCCACTTCTAGGTCTACACCCAAAAAGGACTGAAAACAGGGTCTTGAAGAGATCTTTGTACACCCATGTACATAGCAGCATTATTTACAATAGCTAAAATCTGGAAGCAACCCAAGTGTTGATTGACAATTGAATGGATAAACAAAATGTGGTATATATATATATATTCAACATAATAGTTACTCCCCTGCTTTTCAAAAGTTTATGATACACCACTTTGCTTCTACAAAAGACTCACATCAATACCTGTTTTCACTAACTGAAAAAAATCTGAAAAGGATTTTGGATTTTACCAAAAAAAGGCAAAAAGTAAAAAAACATTCAGCATTTGTTTTGCAGAGAGCCATTGCAGAGGCAGTGCACATCCTGAGCCGAGAGAGTGGCGCTGCCAAGCTCCTTCCCCAAGCACTACACTCAGCATCTCAGTGTCAGGCCTCCATAGCTTTAAACCATGCCTGTGAGCATCTGCAATTTATCATGATTTATTGTGTACGCCCGTTAGCAAGAGACATTGTAGGTATCAATAAAACCTAAGAGGTTATTTTTGGGGTCTGGGAATGCTCAAAATATTTTCCATGTAAATTAATTGTAATTGCTTCTTCATCTTATGCCATTTCGGCTTACAAAGGGTTTCACAGGAATGCTCTACTTTTGGACAGCAGGAGAAACCCATATTACCTATGATAACAAGTAATGACGAGTGAGGACATGAAGAAATCGGAACCCTTGTGCAACTGCTGGTGGGATTTTAAAATGGTATGGTCATTATGGAAAACAGTATGGAAGGTCCCCAAAAAGTTAAACATAAAATTACCATATGATTCCAGCAATTTTACTCCTAGATATATATTCAAAGCCACAACTCAAAAAGATACATAACACTGTTCATAGCAGTATTATTCATAAGAGCCAAAAGGCAGAAACAACTCAAATGTCCATCAACAGATGAATGAATTTTTTAAGATGTGTTATATACATACAATGTAATTTTATTCAGCCACAAAAAAGAATAAAGGTCTGATATATGCTACAACATGGATAAATCTTTAAATATTACACTACTTGAAGTAAATCATCCACCAAAGGATAAATACGGTGTGATTCCATTTATATGAAGTACCCAGGATGGGCAAATTCATAGAGACAGAAAGTAGAACAAAAGGTTACCAGGGGATGGGGGGAATGAGGAGTTACTGTTTAACAGGCACAGGGTTTCTGTTTGGGATAATGAAAAAGTTCTGGAAATGAAGAGTGGAGATGGTTGTATGACATTCTAAGTGTACTTAATACCAATGAACTATATACTTAAACTGGTTAAAATGGTGGGGTGCCTGGTGGCTCAGTCGGTTAAGCATCTGACTCGTGATTTCAGCTCAGGTCATGATCTTGGGTTTGTGAGGTTGCCCCCATGTCAGGATCTGCACTGAGCGGGGAGTCTGCTTCTCTCCCTCTGCCTCTGTGCCTCCCCTCGCTCGTACAGTGTGCGTGCTCTTTCTCTTTCTCATTAAAATGAATAAATAAATCTTCTTTAAAAAAGTTAAAAGGTAAATTTTATGTTATATATATCTTGCCATAATAAAAATATTTTTAAACATTTGAGAAAAAACAAAAATTTCAGAAATTCAAATATAATAATCACATACTAACATGACCTTTTAGTACCGTGTCCAAACAGAATTCCCCTTTTTCTCTCCCCTCCTCCCCTTCCTTCCTTCCTTCTTTCCTTTCTTCCTTAGGTCTTTCCTTTCTTCTCAAGCTCTATACCAAACAGCTAAACATTCTGAGAAAGATAGATGCATGAGGGAATTTTAATGAGAATTTAATTTTAAAAAGATAAATCACATTACAACAGGGACTGGCAAAATGAGGTAATCTAGAGCAGGGATTAGAAACAACCAGCAGGCAGAACCAAAGACCCAGAAGGTACTTCTATCTTCAGTAAAAGGGAAAATGAAGAAAGAACGAAAATACATGTGCAAGCCCCAAATTATAAATCATTCAGTTCTATAACAACTGCTTGTAACTATCTTAAAGGATAAGATGAGTTAAATAATTCAGGCAGGGCCAGTTTCACTGGCTGTGAAGTACTGGGCAAGGAAACAAAGCAGCATAGCCTGGATTCTAGGCCAGCAGAAGTCACATCTTACACCACCTCTAAAAGTACAACCCACCACTCTAGCTTCCCAACACTGCAGACATCATTTGTGGGAAATCGATTTAAAACTCTAACGGTCCTCAATAAATTAAGTCCAGATTTTCCAACCTAATATCTCATATAAAGAACAAGCCAGTTGTATGCATACTCTTCTGCTGATCACCGCTCAACTATTTCACATCTCCTGGAAAAAGGTTAAGGGCCAAAGAAAAATGTTTGCATTCTTCAGCCTTTCACTTGATTTGACAAGGATCACCTACACGTCAAACTTGGAAGATGTCAGGATAGACCTAACTGATTAACAATTCTTTTTTAAAAAATCGTAATGCCACTGTTATGATTGTAACTGGCAGAAATGGTCTCCTAAGATGCATTCGAGCTCTAATTAAAACAGGGCTGTCCCAGAGCTCCCACTTAATTTTAATTTATATTAAAATAACTCAGAAGAGCTATTCAATATATTGAACAACCACCTCAAATCTAGTTGGTTAAATGTTAACATCTTCCCTTTCCATAAACTGCAAGGTTTGAGAGGGATAATGTGCAGAGGGAGAGAGATGGCGTCCAAATTACCAACATGAGTGGCATTTTTTCACGACACCAAAGAAACTGTTTTCTAAAATGAGATTGTGCTGTACTTGGTTAGGCTACTTAAAGATGGAGCGCTAAGAAGATCCTGCCCATCAATAACCATATTGGTGGAACTAATCGAAACTGTAAGAACAACATCTATCTGGAAACTGATTTTAATCGATGTTGAAGAGGTTGAACTCCCACAGCTTTTCACTTAATTATACCGATGATTTGAAAGCTGGAAGAGATTCCAAATATTCTCACGGCTCTCCCCCTTCAAAGTATTCTGGGTTACTCTATCCAGAAACAGTGCCACATTTCACTCCACTCACTCAGCTTTACTTTGTTTAAAGCACTTAGGACATTATACTATATACTTCCATGTTTACTATTTATTGTCCCTCTCCCACCAGAATATCGCCTCCATCGCACAGGGCCTGTATGTCTGCTCTTGTATCCCAGCACCAACAACGCACTTGGGTAACTGGCATGGACCAAGTCCTTGGTAACTACTATATCTGTTTACTGACTGACTGGATAATTCTTGCCCCATACCCTTTGATTTTATACATGAGATTATCTGAAACTGAGAGAAGTGAAGTGACTTGTGCAAGGTCACTAGGCTAATTAGAGGGAAAGCTGCCCTTAGAACCAGGCCTCTTTAATCCTAGTCATCCTTCCAAAGTCAAGGCAATTATGCCACTCGCTGCTTTGGAAAGCTCTCCATTGCCTAAAAAAACGTCAGCACTCCTCACCTTTTTCAAATCTCTCCGAATTTTGCCTGACCCACTTTTCTAGTCCTGCCTCTGCTACTCCCTTCCACATCAGATGTTCCTGCCACCTCAATATACCATGGCTTTCATGCTTACCTTTCCACCCCCTCTCCATCTGTCAAAATTCTCCCCATCCTTCAAGACCCAGCTCAAATATCACTTCCTCTGTAAGGAGCTCCTTATATTTCTTTATTTGATCCTTCTTCACCAGAATAATCACTCCTTCTTCTAAGTTCCCATAGCATTTTGATCTATCCTAGCACACTTTACAGTCTGCCTTGTGTTTCTTCTTCACTCAACTGTGAGTTCTTCGTTTTTATACTCACTACCAACTCCACACTGCCTGATAGAAGCAGCTGGATCAGGGGGAAAGGGAGGGGATACAGGGAAGGTGTACTCAATATGACTCCCAGTGCAACAACAGCCTCCCAGCCTCCCACCTGGCTGCCCCAATGACAAAGAAAAAAAACTTAGTTACTGTTAAAAAGGAGAGGTGACAGTAAACATGACAGCACATGAAATCTGCTAGTGAAATGCAGAACATAAATCATAATGCATTCGTTCTGCAACAATGTAAAAATGTTACATTCTTAAGTTAGACTCTAAGACAAAGTTATTAGTATTTTTGCATTCAAGTAATTTGCACTCCCCCAGCCTTTGTTCTTCTCATGCTTTACCCATGCTGCCCAGCACATGGTGTGTAGTCAGTACATGTCTGCTGCCATGAGATAAAGTGGGTTTCCGATGACTCAGCCTGGATGGTCTGTGGACGGTCATGGTACTTGTGAAAATTAATAAAAGAATACCTCATTTAGAATGAAGTCTCGACATCAGCAGGGGGAGCTCTCACACCCAGCACCAGCGGGCAATTTCAGACCCAAGGCGAAGAGGCACATTGCAGGTGGACGCTACTTTTACAATCCCAGCAGCCCAGCCAATGAGAGGCATTCACAGTTCAGCCCATGAGAAGCCCTTCCCAACTCCCCCCTTTCCTCTATGAAAGAGCAGTCCTCTCCTTTGTTCTTCAGTCTTGGCTATGGTTCTGCCATAGCTTCCATGTCCCAGATTGCAATTCTCTGCTATTCTCAAATAAGCACATCTTTTGCTGGTAAAATAACCGGCAGTTTTATTTTTAAGGTTGACATACTTTTCATTAAGCTTCATACCACAGGGCACTGTTACTTATTTTGGCCACTCAAAGGTAACCATTCAGAGATTGCTATCTTGTTTTGTTTCTCTGTACCCAGGATCAACCAGGTTTTTGTAACAGACAAAAAGCAGAGAAAAATGGTAATCGGGAAATATTTTTATAAGCCAATCTTCTGGAAGTAATCACATACCACCTTTCAACCTCCACACTACCCCTTTAAAAAGATAAATTCCTGGGGTTGCCTGGGTGGCTCCGTCGGTTAAGCGTCTGCCTTTCACTCAGGTCATGATCCTGGGGTCCTGGGATGGAGCCCCACGTCAGGCTCCTTGCTCGGTGAGGAGTCTGCTTTTCCCTCTCCCTCTCCCCCCTGTTTGTGCTCTCTCTCTCTAATAAATAAATAAAATCTTAAAAAAAAAAAGGATAAATTCCTGCACATTTCTAGCTAGTATGGATGATGAGATTAATTGAAGTGTCAGAGGCTGCCTGACGAAGTCATTGGTTACTAGTTGTCATTAGGTCACTGATAACAAACTGACAGTGTCTTAGAACTGTGTAGACCAAAAAGAAAAACTAGATCTGAAGATGCATAAAGTGAACATCTTTAAGATGTTAATTTGAGCTGCCTGTGCTGACTGAGAAAGCAAAAATCTCCACAAGAAATAATAAAGACAACAAATTTGGTCCTAAGGTTTTCTCCCTTTATATTGGTGCCAATTAAAAACCATAATGTTCACAGAACTGACAGAAAACCCACATTCTGGGGCCATGGCTTTGTACCAGCCAACTCTGGCGAGTTCTTCCTCAGCTGGCGCGGCAGGAGCATTCATGGCTAAGAGAATAAAAGCTCGTCGCTCTTTCTTCAGAACACAGGCTGAGTAAGCAATGTCTCTTCACTTTAGCTCTTTTCCTTCCAAAAGGGATACAGCCTGAAAATCTTGCTGCTCTGTCCATCAAGGTTCATTTAAAACTATCTGAAAATTTTGTAGTAAGAAATATATATTAAAGTAGCTCTTTAATAAGCATGATCTTATTTATCCAAGATACAGCTGTTAATGTCTAATACCTAATGTGTTTTTCTCAGAAGTAAATAAAGCTGTAAGACCTCTGACCTACATAGGAAGCTAAACCTGAGTCTAAACATCAACATTACAAATTCTCCGTCTTATATATGCGTGCACACACACACACGCACACACACAAATTGGCCTAACACCTAATACACAGTGACTCAAGCACAGATCTTGCAACTTAATGATAATTGCCATGAACTAAATGGTCCTCTAATAGTTCAAAGAGTTCCATCTTCCAGAGCACCTAACCTATTAGCAAGAAGAGATTACAGGCAACGGAAAGAACTCAGCTCAGTTACTTAACCTCTGAACCTTAGCTTTCTTGTCTGTAAAATGAGGGGCTGGTTTAGAACACTGCTGCCCAGTAGAATGCAAGCCACAAATGTGAGCTGTATATGCAGTTTTAAATTTTCTAATAGACACATTCAGAAAAGTAAAAAGAAACAGGTAAAATTAATTTTAATAATGTTTTCTTCAACCTAACATAGCTAAAATATTATTTCAACATAGTCTATTTTGAAATTATTAATAAGGTATTTTTCACACCATATCTCCATTTGGACAAGCCACATTTCAAATACTCAACAGCCACACAGACCGTATGAGACAGCACAAATCTAGATGATTTTTGGTATTTCGCTTGTTACTGGAGGTAATTTCAATAAAGGGAAGAAGAGTACATCATGGGAGACTCAGAAAACCTGTAAGTGACCCCCGCTAGATTCAGTGTAGCTGGATCTGTAAACAACAGAGTAGTGCTTTGATCTAGTACTTGCAGACTTACCCCGTTCCCACTACTATAACCACCATCCTACAAACCTAAAGGGAGATTAAGAACATTCAGATTAAGAACATAATGAATGAGACTTCTAGAAAATCCCAACTAGGAAAAAACAACTGTTAAAATGAGACTTCAACAGAAATGACAAAGAAAAATAATAGACAACGTGTTTTCCTCCACATATTAAGACAATGCTATGAAACACAATTTGCACATGCTTTTGGGATTGTTTCTCTAATTACTCAACATCCACTGTTCTAGAAAGAGTCATGCTGCTTCTCTCACACTGTCTTGTTTATTAGTCCCTTTGTGATCAATGATCTGCCTTCGCCAGATGGCTAGTCTGGGTTAAGAGTACAATATGAGATCAGAGAACAAAGCAAAGCTAACTGGCCTTCCCAAGAATTGAACCTGTGACCCTGACCTCATTAACTCTAGAAAACAGTTAACCCATCACAAACATGCCTGGGCAGCTGCATCATAATAGAGCCAAGAAAGTCCACTGCGTCTGTCACAACAATACTCTGGTAGAGAAAAAGTCACTCTAAATTTACTAAGAACTTTTCAAAATGAAGAAAATCCTGCATGCATCATTTAAAGCAGTCTGGAATTCACCAGCAGTGTCTTACTAGCTCTGCTGGATCAGTCACAAGCTTCCCTAAGAACAGCTGTGGCCCCCATCTAAGATCACAAATAGCTTTGTCAAGGGGGTTCAGTGTACTGATGTTTCTTTTTCCAAAAACAGTGATCATAGGACCATGGCCCTTCCTTTCTATGTCTCCTATGTGAGGAAACCATGGGTTAACAATTATAAACCATGGGTTAACAAGAATTTTCACTGATTATATATGGACTCCAGTTTATCTCAGATTTAAATAATAACCAAAATTCTCTATTGCATCCCCTCCCTGCCTGTTCCCCTTTTTTCCCTCTTTGTGCCAGGCAATCCCTCACCAGGGAGGCCAGTGGACGTCTGGGTGGATTGTTCTTACCCTCCCTGGTAAAAGCCCAACACCTTTTTAGTAAATCCTTTCTTGTTACTGGGAATAATTCCTCTTAGCAGCTGCTACCTCTTTAACATCCTAACAACCTGTCTCTAATGAGCTGAGTACTTACTTCTGATTTAAATATCTCCCAAGGTGTTTCAGGAAATGCAGTTTCTGTATCTTTTCCTCAAACACTTAATATTTACTATAGTACAAGTTTTAGAAGCAAGTTTATTTAAAGTTCCCCTTAAGCCTTAAAATACACTTTTGAAAAATTCTACAAACATCTGAAAGAGCTGGTGAAGATTTTAACATCTGATTGAAAATATTCCTGCTTTTCTTTTTCACATTTCAAATGGAATCACCTTTTCACATGCAAACTTATTACAATATAAAAGCTATTACACATGGTTGGGCTGTTTGGCTTCTTAAATGTTTCTGATAACATGTAACTATAAGACATTCAACATCTTTTAAAGGTTTTTACTCTGTTTTTTTAATTCCACAGAGTTCCTTAAGAATCTTTTTAATTTATGGATGAAGAGTTTATAATCTTGCACTTCTCATATATCTGTGGAAATCACACATATACGTAAATCTAAACTATGCACATGGACCTGCTGCAAGTCACCAGCATAAACATTTAAGTTGATTATGCTCTTATCTCTAAGAATTTTCACATTGAGAGTAATAATACGATCACTTGGTTGTACACCTAAAACTAGTAACATTGTATGTCAATTATACTTCAATAAAAAAAATAATAGCACAAAATGTAAGGTAACCAAGTATAGTATCAAATTACAACAACAATTCAATAGCTGGAATGTTTCCTGATGCTCACAGAAACTATACCAATTTAGTAAGGGTCAAGTGTTAGACAAAAGGAATAAGTTAGTAAATTAAGCATAAGATGTAAGCTTACTAAATTTGTACACATTTCATTAGTGGCAAAACAGCTTTTTGAGGGCTAACCTAAGGATGAAATCTGATATCCAACAATAAATAAAACAATGTATTCACTTCTATCTAATCTTAACAGAAAATGAAGACTGATGAACAGAAACATATGGATTTTCAAACCACATAAATAAACCATGAAACTGATGTTCTTTGTCAAATATATCATCATGATGTACACAGACTCTGATTTTAAAATTATCAAATTTGAAAAGACTCACCTTAATTCAACAAATAAACTGTTTAAACATAGAGTTAAAAGTTTAAAGCTCCACGCACAGAGACACTACAATGCAAAAGCAGGAGCATATTTATATATCTTTAAGCACCTGGTAATCATCTCATTTTTAAGAGACACTCCTACATGTCAACGGCAATAGGGCAAACCAGACACTATAAGAGTCTGAATCTATAAGATGTAAGTGTGAAAGAAACAGGGAAATCTGCTTTTCTACTGTCATTTAAAATCACCTACTTGTAAATTCTAAGTACTGTTTATAAAATATATTCCCTTAAAACATTCTTTAATTCTTTCTGACAACAGTTTTAAAAGAGGAAATACCCAAAAATAAAAAAATTAAAATTGAAATACTGTTAAAAATTAAGCAACACTTGCAAATAACTGAAATTTAAAAAAAATTAATAGGGCAGTTCATTGTGCTTCCTTCGAGTACTTAACAAAATAAATACTTGTACTGCCCGGTGAGTTTGTGACAAATCAATATATCATAAAATACTCCTCGCAGCTCTTAAGTCTTCATTTTGTGCCTTAACAAAAGCTGACATTCATTCCTAATGAAGTCTTTTTATAGTTACACAGCTATTCCATGTCTCTTTTGAAGACGTATTAAACCTTTGGGTGCTCAATAAAACTGACCAATTAATTGACTCTATCGTAAAAACCTGAGAAGCTATTCCAAAATATTTACATCAAAGAACAGCCAAAGTCAAAGTGAATTACTAGTCCACCCAATATGCTTTCTAACTTTACTAAGTTGAAAATTTTCTTCAAATGGTCCTTTCAAAGAAAACTACAAAAGATGTACCACAAGGGGTACATTCTTGAGATTGCCATTCGAATTTACATAAAAAGAATGATAAATCTACAGCAATCACTGTGACAGAACATCAGAACAGAGTGGTGGGGGTGAGACAGCAGAGAATTCTGGGGTCAAACAGAGCTCAGTATGAATTCTTGCTTCATCTCTACTAACTTTATGACCCTGGGCAAGTTAATAAAACCTCTGAGTCGTAATCTCAATTATCAAATGGAAACACAGGGCCAAATTACAGGCTGTTGTGAGCACTAAATTAGATAACATATATAAGTAGACTGCTTTGCACAGGACCTAGATCATGATAAATACTCAATTACTGAATACTGTAATTACTACGAAATATTTAAGAATCTATTTTCAGTGTAATTTAATATTCATTCCAAATGATGTAAATGATTAAAAGGGAAAATACAAAGATTCAATAAAAGATTTTTCTTTCATTTAACCTGATCATCCTTTACATTAGCGCTTTTCAGACATCGGGTCCTACCCATTAATGGCATCTGAAATCATTCGGTGGTTCTTAACCAGCATTTTTAAAATAGATAGAATAAAAATATAAAAATGCATTGCACATAGGAAGTTTAAGCGTTCACTCACGAATTTCTTTTTAACATATTTGTAACATGTCTATATACTGCATGGCAATATAAAATTCACCTCTTACTGTGCAAATGTATATATATATTAAAAGCCACTGCTTTAAGGGTGCCTGGGTGGCTCAGTCAGTTGAGCATCAGACTCTTGGTCTCAGCTGGCTCATGACCTTGGGGTCAGGAGGTCAAGTCCTGCCTTGGGCTCTATGGTTGGCATGGAGTCTGCCTGAGATTCTTGGAGTCTGCTTGAGACTCTTTCCCCCTTCTTCTCCTTCCCCCTCTGCTCCTCCCCCAACCCCTCGTGCTTTCTCCCTATCTAAATAAAATCTTTTTAAAAATAAATATATAAAAGGCACTGCTTTACATTATAATAAGAAAAATAATTAGTTGACACTGAATGCTTAGTTTGTGCTAAAATATTGTGCTATGTACATCGTATATACATGATTTCATTTGATCCTTTTCCAAACCCTATAAGATAGGTACTATTACCTCCACCATTTTACAGATGAGAAAACTGAGACTTGGAGATATTTAGTCACTTGCCAAAGATGCAGTGCTAGTATTGTTAATCCAGGGTTCAAATTTAGTCACCTTTAACTTGCACATTTGACCACTTCAGTAATTACTAGATTGTAAAATATAAGTTTTCCTTATATAAAAGTTATTTGAAAGTTAGACTTTTTCCATGAATTTTTTTTCCATTTGAGAGTGATTTTCTGGAGTATAGTATATCTTGAAAAAGGCAGTGTGATTCAGAGGTGAAAACACTAGGCATGAGATCCAGCTTCTGCCCCTGGCACTGCTGCTTCAGTGGCAAGGAGCTGGCAAGTCATTTAATCTCGCCATGTCTGGATTTCCTCACCTACAAAACAGGAATGATAGCATCTGGTCTGCCTTCCCATAGGCCATTGTGGGAAAGTATATGTACACACAACAAGTGAAATGCTTTAGCGTGCTATGCGGTTATATGAGATGATCATTAATACCACCCAAAGGGCCCCATTCTTCATAGAAACAGACATCAGACGTGATCAAAAAAGGAAAGTCATCAGGCTTTTATAAACTATATCTGGAAACATTTTACACAATTTTGACACACAGTAGGCCTTCAGTAATTGTTCATTAAACTAATAGAAGAAAATCAATTCAATCTGTATGCATGTTTTATCCATTTGTATTTTATTTTTCATTAATTCATTCTTTCCATAACTATTTATTGAACACCTACTATAAGCCAAGTTAGAAATGTGGACTACAAAAAAAGACTATACACTGTCCCTTGCTTTGGAGAATTTCATACTAATTTCAATTAATATTTTAAAAATACAATTCTTCATCCAGCAATAATAATAGCTTACATTTATTATAGTGCGTTATAGTTTAGAAAAAACTACACGGTAGCTTTTGTTTCCTGAACCAAATGCTTAAGTATGTCAAGTCAGGATTACTATTTTCTTGACTCCAAATTTAGTGCTAAGTACTAAATCTTTAGAGTGAAAGTTTCTCGATGTCAGAGGTGACTGTAAAAATAAGGTTTTGAAGAAAATACATCTTAACACTGGAAAGGGGCCATCTAGTAGCATGATTTTTTTCCCTTCACATTTCTGAGTTGAAGTAATCTATAGTGCAACCATATCACCTACATAAGATGCATTTTTCAAAAGGTTTCTTAAAAAAAGCCCGCCTTTGAAATTTCTTTTCTTACAATTTTCTGTTGAATATATTGAACTAGGATTCAGTTTTCTCATAGAATAAAGGAGGCAGTAGTGAAGGTGTATTTCCTTTGTTGACATTTTAAAATTACTCGAAATTGATTGTTGTATTCAGATTCCTGAGTCACATACAATACCAAATAATTCTTAGCCGTTTTATATATAATTCAACAACTAAGATAGGTGATTTTTACAGGTGAACACCGATTTACTGACAACTTAATGAATTGAAATTTGCTACAAGATATTTACTAAGAACCGTTTACTAAAATTGCCTTATCCTTTGTATTCTAACCACTCCCTCTCCATCACCACCACCCCCAACATTCTCACACTCCCTCACCTACACCAGATCAGTTTCCGGGCCATTATTCCTAAAACCATATTAAAATTTCACAACACATGGTCGTAGTTACTAGGTCCCCCCCACCCCCCTCCACCTACTGAGTCAATGTCTCTTTATATATACATTCTTTCTTAAAATCCAGAATTCAGAAAATATTACGATGCCTCTTTTCTGAGAACAACAAACATAAAATGTAAACGTCTGCCCTTCTGTTTACTGATAACCATGAATAAAAGCCATACCCCACCTACCGTATCCGTAGGGTTAGGAGGTCCAATCTCACCACTACAGACCTCTGCAAGAAATGACGGTTACAGGACCAGGAAAACCATCGCAAGAATGCCTGGGAGAAGATAAGGAAAACACATTTTACACCACTGGCAGCGTGCAGTCTCCCGGCTCCAGCCCTTAGTAAACAGGGAGAACCTTTGTCTTGCCTCAGCCATCAAACTGGTGGCTCATCAGAATTGGGGCAGCAAGAGTTTGTGCGAAATGGCTTGTCAGAGGTTAAACAAAGCAATGCAGCTCCGGCGTGGGGAGAGGGCTGAGCGCGGGCAGCGTCTGAGATCCCAGACGGCGAGGACTCATTCTGCCCCCGCCGCAGCAGGGACCCGACCTCGGGACCCCGGGACAGGATGCTGCTGCGCGGGAAGGAGAACGGGAATTAGAAGGTCCCACGCTCTCAGCAAGTTCCCGAGGCGCAGCCCGCCCGCAGGTTCCCTCGCGTGAGATCCAAAGCGGCGCACACCCAGCGCCGGTTCCTCGGGGAGGGTCCGCACCGTACACGCAGGGACACCGCCCCTAAGTCCACGGGCCGGCCACGCGGAGCCCACGCCCCCCGGGCAAGGGCAGGATCGGGAATCCCGGGGCGTCGAGGGGGCACAGCCCTAGGGAGGGGGGTCGCGAGTGCAGGGGAGAAGCCCGCCCGCTGCCCCCATTGTCTGGCTCCGGCCGCTGGCCGACAGGGCGCTCACCTGAGTCTGGGCCCGGCGCCGTGGCTGGCGGAGCGACTGGACGGCGACCGGAGGTCCCGCGCGGGTGGCGGACGCGAGCAAGCCGGCAGCCGCCCCGCAGCTCCGGCAGCCTCCGCAGCAGTACCAGCAGCGCACCCGCCCCTCAGGCGGCCGCGGCCTCCATTGCTCTCCCCGCCGCCGCCACCGCGCGGCACTGCGCGCCCGGCCCCGCGCGGCGTGGTCACGTGTTCCACCGGCGCCTCGGGCGCTCGGACCCGCGCCGCCGCCCCGCCCGGCTTTGCCCGGGACCGCCGGCCGCCGCCGGGCACCGGGCGCCCGAAGTCTCGCGCCCGCCGGGAAGGGTGCGCAACGGACAGTTCCCCTGCCTGGAGGTGCACAGGCAAAGCGAGCCGGCCACGCGAAAGGCGATTGATGAAATTCTTCCCGGCCCTGCAGAGGATGGCTCGGGGACCACCCAACGCCTGGGGTCTAAGGTTGCTGGGGTGGGCTTGCAGAGAGGCTCGCGTGGGGTCAGAACCCAGGACCATCAGCCATCACCCCCGCTCACGCAAAGCCTGTCCCTGGTACCTGGGCGGGCTAGAGACTAATGGGAGCCACCTGGACTCCAGAGGGAGCTTCCCCCCGCAGCGCCCCAACCCTGCGAGAGAGCCCTGGGACTCCTGGAAGTCAAACAAGTTGAAAGATGCCACACAGAAATAGAAAGGCTCAAAATTGCTTCGCTGAGCCTCTGTACATCAGAACAGAGTGACATTGACATTGGGCGTTATTGTCCCCAGCCATAATGAAATTAAATATTGAGTTTGATATTTTAAGGGAAATATGTTAACTTTTCATTTTGTGGCCTAACTGGAAACACTGAGACTTTTTCTCCATACTTTTTGCTTTGACTGTTTCAGTGGAACTCGGAAATTAGTTTCTAGTGATCTTTTCCTTCACCATGCATGCAAAGATGCTAAAAATAATTCAGTATCATTATTAATCAGGAAATTGGAAACAAAGTAAAACAAAAATCCTTCTTGACAAAAGATGACAGATCGAGCTCCCTGCTCACCGGGGAATCTGCTTCTCCCTCACTCTCTGCCCCTCCCCCAGCTAGGTGCGCGCCTGTGAGCCCGAGCTCTCTAATAAATACATAAAATCTTTAAAAAAGATGAAGGTAACCCTAAGAGGTACTCAATATTGGGCCAGATACCCCAATGCCAAAAACAACTAATAATTGTGATGTAAATGCATGACTTCGAAGAATAAGCTTTGATACTGGGAGAACCTAGTGCACGTTGCTTTATCCAACTGGGTTTTTCTAAATAAATATTTTAATTACCAGCATAAAATATGGTTGTGTATTTTTGTGACTATAGGTAAAACTCAGTTGTTCGGTTCTTGCATATTCCAACTAATGTCTGCTTTATTTCAAATAAGCATAATGAAGAATTTTACAAGGGGCTGAGCAACTTCCTTCTGATTTGGCAATCATTATATGGTACACCTGAAACTAATTTAACACAGTATGTTAACTATACTGGAATTAAAAAAAAAAAAAATCTTTCTGATTTGATCCAGTAGCATGAGGAGCTCTCAGAGCCAAAAATTAAATCTGTGTAGGACATATAACTGAGATCTTTTTCTTGACATATTTAGTCTTGCCAACTACATGAGAAAGTATACTCTATAAAAATTCAAATTTACATTAATCAAGTGTAGATCTACTATCTTTTAAATTTGCAGGGCAAGGTACCCGAATTAGCCTTCAAATACTGAAAGAGTTCTAGAGAATTTAATGCTCAAAATAGAGCTTTCTAGTTGGACTTTATGTCTCATGGGCCTCAGAAATCAGAAGCTATCAGACACCAGTTTTGACAGGTGCTGTTTTTCCCTCACTTTTCAAACACATTGGTTCATACTTACTACATATGGGGCTGTAATAACAGTGCACAGCAAACCAGGTATCAGCCCATTATTCCACTTTTGAAATAGCTACCTTTCAGTGACGACATAGATTTTCAGAGACCATAATATAATACAAAAGATGCAGAACATAAGGAATTTTTTAAAAATTTAACCACTTAACTGCTGTATCAGGGGGTACAGAAAGGATGTGAGAGATTATATGGTTAAATCAGTAGTTCTCAACTGTGGGCAATTTTCCCTTCTCGGAGACAGTTGGCAGTGTCTGGAGACATCTTTGGTAGCCACAACTGATTAGCAGGTGCCACTACTGGCATCTAGTGGGTAGAGGTCAGAGATGCTGCTAACATCTTGCAACGCACAGGACAGCCCCACAACCAAGAATTATCTAGTCCAAAATGTCAATAGTGCCAAGGTTAAGAAAACCCTCAGTGAGACCATGGACTTTCAAAGCCTCTTGATTCTGTACTCCAGCATGTCTGCTTCTCAATCCTTTCCCTATATATGAACATCGAATTTTCTTAGTGCTCAGTAAAGGAATACAATAACAAAATCTTTCACTGAGTGGAGACACTAATGAACTGAGTGGGACAAAAAATAATTGTGCAAACAAAAGTCATATGGAAAATAAATAAAAACAAAAGATAGGAAAAAGCTAAGGTAGTAGAAATATTGGGAGGCAGGAGAATCTTACTTGTCCCTTGCAACTTTTTCGGAGCCCTCTTGTGTCTGCCCAACAGCCTTGATCTCCAAAGTGAGAAAATTGAAGTGTATCATCGTTTTGTAAGTTTCCCTTAATCAGGCATAAGGTTACTAATTACCTCCTGACAACTCCAGGGGATGAGCTCTTGTGAATATTCAGAATTTATTGTGAGTGAGGTGGGCTTATTTAAATGGCTCAGAGGGTAGGCAATTGCTCCTGGGATGGGGTGAGAAATCAGAACGCTTATCCTATCCATCGTACTGACTTTCTGTCTCTGCATGGGTCTGTCATTCTACTTCAGACACTTCATCAAACCTGTAAAGTGGGGATAACTGCTGTATCTCATGTATTTAACATCCAAATTACAAAGTTATGATGGTATCTAAAAATAAAGTAATAGAAGGGTATACTAGGCAAATACTTATTTTAAAAAACCATATGGGACATCTGGATATCCAGATGCAAAAGAACGAAGCTGGACAACTATCTCACACCATTTACAAAAATTAATTCAAAATGGATCATAGACCTAAAGGTAAGAGCTAAATCTATATAACTCTTCGGAGAAAACATAAGAGTAAATCTTTACATCCCGGAGTCAAAAAATGGTTTCTTAGATGACACCCAAAAGTACAAGCAAGAAAAGAAAAAATAAATAAAATTAAACTACATCAAAATCAAAAACTTTTGTGCTACAAATGATACCATCAAGAGAGTAAAAATAGGACCCACAGAATGGGAAAATATATTTGAAAACCGTATGTCTGATAAAGGAGCTTGTATACAGAACATAAAAAGAACTTGTACAACTCAATAATTAAAAAGGCAAACATCCTAATTTTATAACGAGCAAAGGATCCAAATAGATATTTCTCCAGTGAAGATACACAAATAGCCAATAAGAAAATGAAAAGGTGCTCAACACCGTTAACTATCAGGCATATGCAAATCAAAAATCACAATGGAATACCTATTAGGATAGCTATAATAAAAAATATAATTACATCTGTTGGTAAGAATGTAGAAAAATTGGAACCTTCATACATTGTTGGTGATGTCGTAAACTGGTGCAGCCGCTTTAGGAAACGATTGGCAATTCCTGAGAATATTAAATACGGAGTTACCATGTGACCCAGAAATTCCACTCCAAAGTATATACTCAGGAGAAATGAAAACATATCCATTCAAAACAGGTACATGAATATTTATGGCCAAAAAGTAGAAACTATCCAAATGCCCACAAACTGATGAATGGATCAAACAAATGTGCTATTAGCCACACAATGGAATATTATTTGACCATTAAAAGAAATGAAATACTGATACATGATACAGCATGGATGAACCTTGGAAACCTTATGCTAAGTAAAAGAAGCCAGACATAAAGGACCACATATCGTATAATTGCATTTATACCAAATTAACCTGTGTGACAAGTTAATCTATAGAGACGGTAATAGATTCATGATTGCAGGGGGAAAGTTGGCAGGAAATGGAGAGTAACTCTTGGTATGCAGTTTCTTTGGGGGTTGATGAAAATGTTCTAAAAGTGATTGTGGTAATGGTTGGACAGCGCTGTGAATATAATAAAAATCATTAAATCATACAGTTTGGGTGGCTCATTCAGTTAGGCGTCTGCTTTTGGCTCAGGTCATGACCCTGGGACGGAGCTCCACACTCGAGCTCCCTGCTCAGCGGGGAGCCTGCTTCTCCCTCTGCCTCTGCTGCTCCCCCTGCTTGTGCTCTCTCTCTGTCAACTAAATAAAATCTTTTTAAAGAAACTGTACAATTTAAATGGATGAATTGTATGGATTATATAAATTGTATTTCAATAAAGTTGTAGTAATATTAATACCTGATAAAAGAAATGTCAAAATAAAAAGTATCAGGGGCGCCTGGGTGGCTCAGTTGTTGGGCGTCTGCGTTCAGCTCTGGGCGTGATCCCAGGGTCCTGGGATGGAGCCCCACATGGTGCTCCATGCTCTGCTGGGAGCCTGCTTCTTCCTCTCCCACTCCCCCTGCTTGTGTTCCCTCTCTCTCTGGCTGTCTCTCTGTCAAATAAATAAATAAAATCTTTTTAAAAAGTAAAATAAATAAATAAATAAATAAATAAAAGGTATCAAATCCTGAAAGGTACAAGTCAACAAAAAAATATAACGGTCCTGAAACTTTACATATCAAACAGAGCTTTTTAATTTTTTTAGCCAAAAACTGAAATAAAAGGAAAAGTTAAAAATTTGTTCTCAGAGTGGGAGACTTTCTTAGAAATTGACAAATCACACAAAGAATTAACAAATTTGATCTAAAAGATATCAAGAGATGTATACCCAACAAGCAGAAAATACTCATTCTGTACAAAACTATTGGGAACCGTCACAAAAACTAACCAAGTTTTTGGCCAAAAAAACCCCAAACCTCAATAAATTTCGAAAAACAAGATCCATGCAGACCACATTCATTGATCAAAATTCTATTGAATTTAAAATTTGTAACTACTATGTGAAAAATTTAAAACTTCCTTTTTAATAACTCATGTTAAAAATAGGGTGACCATAGGGGGCGCCTGGGTGGTGCAGTTGGTCAAGCATCCCACTCTTGGTTTCGGCTCAGGTCATGGTCTCAGGGTTAGAGATCAAGCCCCCGGTTGGGCTCCGCACTCAGCGTGGAGTCTGAGATTCTCTTCCCCTTTCCTCTGCCCCTCCTGCTCATGCTGTCTCTCTCTCTCTCTCTCTCTCTCTCTCAAATAAATAAATCTTTTTTAAAAATAGGGTGAAAAAAAATAGAGTGACCATATTTCCCAGTTCACTCAGAACAGTCCTGACTTTTACCTATTGTCCTGACATAATATCTATATTTTATTGGCAAAGGGTCCCAATTTGTATGATAAACTGTGTAGTGACCCCAGTTAAGAAGTAATTCAGAACTGAAATTGGAATCTATTTAGAAAGCAATGACAAATAACGACTAAAAACCCTGTGGGGCTGCAGTCTGAAGTTCTCTCTGCAGACTTTAATGAATATATTAGAAAATAAGAAAGATTAAAAATGAGCTAAGTATATAACTCAAGAACGAGAACAAAAACAAAAAAAAAAAGCAGAAAGAAGGAAGGAATGAAAAGAGAAGTCAGTGAAACAGAAAACAAATCAAGCAGTAGATTTGACCAATAAAATAAAAAGTTGATTCTTAGGGAAGAAATTGGCCAATCTCTCTGGTCAATCAGTGAAGACACACACACACACACACACACACACACACACACACACACACACACACTTCACAAGAAAAGAGCTACTAAGGTATGGATTTTTAAAATGTAGATGACACAGATTTTCCAGAAAAACTGAATCACCAAAACTGACTTAAGAAGGGGGGGGGGACATTTGAATAGATCAATATTTGTTGAAGAAACTGAAAAGGTAGTCATACATTTTCCTCAAAAAAAGATGTCTACATGGTGATTTCATGAGTCAGCTCTATCGAACTTTCAAGGAGCCAATAATTCCCATGTAATGCAAAGGATTCCAGAGCATGGGAAAAGAGACATTTCATAACTCATTCTAGGAAGTTAACATAACTATCACATCAAAGCTAGACAATGCTGCTTTCACACAAAAGATGACTATGGGTCAGTCCTTATTATAAGCACAGATTTTTAAAAATCTGAATAAATACTAGAAAATCAAAAGTGCATTAACCACAGTTCATATTGTACACTTAAAATTGTTATTATGGTAAATGTTATGTATATTTTACCACAATAAAAGAAGTTAACATTACAGGTGTTGGGAGGTAATTGTCCATGGAGATCTCATTCTGCCTCTGCCTCAGAGGCCCTGACAGATTTTGCTCCGTTCTTTCAGGGATGTTTGTTTAGCTTTGGAAGATAGAGACACTGTCACTCCAGACCAGGGGGGCAGATTTGTTTGCTGCCCAATTTAAAAAAGATAATGTCTCCCCCCCAGGGCAATGGTTGGGCAGGTTTGCTTGAAGCCTTATATAGAAGGTGGAAGTTTCCTAGATTCTCGTTCCTCAGCTCTGATATAAACCCCCTCTATGTGTGGCGTCCATCTAGGTCTACCTGTGTGGTCCTGCTGGGATCTGGGGACAGGAGGAATTGGTGTGTGCAGTAATAAAGAGCTTTGTCTCTGACCCAGAAGTCTCGTGTCTTCTGCTACCACTCACGAACCTGTGACGGGCTAACCTGCCAGGTGGCGCATAGGACAAGAATCTCAGACCACTCACAGTTCTTCACAGTTTGGGCAACAAGGATAGGCCGCTGACAGATGGGGCTATCTGACAGGGAAAGGATGAGGTAAGGGGATATGAGGAGATTACACAGAAACCGGTAGTGAATATTCTCACCCAACAGTCCACAACAGTCCTACAGTATTTTATTCAGTCCTGTTCATGGATATTTAGAGTCCGAGCAATGAGAGGTGGTGTCTGAAAGGTGTTCTCATCCTCAGGTGGGAGAAAGATGTCATCATGACCCTGGAGCAGCAAGCCCTGGGGCCCCAGTTAAAAGGCAAATTGACTTTGGCTTCTAGGTCAAGAGAGCCCCAAAGCTGAGATAAATGATGTCAGCAGGAAGGATCCAGAATTTTGGTTTTGTTTGATTGAACCTGAAAGTAAAAATCAACACAAGCCTTTGCCTCATGAAGAGAGCTGTTCTCTGTGCCCTCTGATCTCTCCCTCCTCTGTCCTGATCTCAGGAAAGTCCTGCTACCTTAAGGAATCAAATGATTGGGTCAAGGTCTCCCTGTTCCCATGGAAAACTGAAGGCCATACACACTCTGTACAAATATACTGAGAAACTTCAGGGAAGGGAGGGACTGAAATTTCTATAGCTCCCTTAGATATAGGCATCCAAGTCACCGTCCTACCTGGTCCAAAGAATTTAGATTTAACTGATGGGATTTGGACAGGGTTCTGAATGGGGAAGAGAAGCTAATACAATCTTATTGGTGGGACTTTTTGGAGTTATTCAATGTACTGTTGTTGCTTGTACATCTGAATGAAGAGTAGAAATTGAGGTGTTATATGCTTATATTCCCATCCCATAAGTGTCAGAGAGGATTATCTCAATCAGGGAAGAGCAGAAAGTAGAGGCATGCTTGTGGGACAAACTTCCTGCCATTTATCATTAGCAGGCTAGCCTGGACTTAGCATGGGAGCCTCTACCCTCTGATTTCAGAGTTTTCACCCTGAAGGTGATCTCCTGTTGGTTGGCAAGTCAGAAGCCTCGGTTTCAAGGCCTCTGACTCTCACACCTACACCAGCAGGGGTGGCTAATAACCCCCTACAAAATTCAGAGGTCTACTTGCCAAGTGAAGTTTCTGGGGACCGTATGGGCAGATTCACAATGCCCAATTTCTCTGGCCCCGCAGGAGAAAGTGCTGCATCTCCAGCCATGCCCCAACCAAAAAGGAGGCTGAGCATCTTGTGGGACTTTCTGGGAACAGGAGACAGTATGTGCCTCTATTGGGCATTCTATTTGGTCCTTTATATCTGCTAATCCACAAATCAGCATTCTGTGAGTGGGGCCCAAACCAATAGCAATGAATGCTCTCTTTGTCCCCTACAAAGAGCCTACATTGCAGCCTGGCAAAAAATCATATGGTCTGCCTGAATCAAGAACTGCAGTGGCTGGCAATCTAACCTGCTTCTGTGTCTGTCATCCCTGTCCACGTGCTACGGGAACAGAAAAATTCACGTGGGTATGGCTGCTCTTCAACCATCTTGTTATGACTATCGCCAAACACGGACTCTGCCTTGTCTATGTACAAACACACAGACCAGCACGATCTTTTTTTTTTTTTTAGTACAATCTTTTAAAAATCTGATTGATGCAAATGCATACACTTCTCCCGGTTGCTGAGCAGACTTGGTTTATGCCATGCGTGCCTATCAAGGCTCCAACTACTCGGTGACGTGGCCCATGTTTCTTAACCAGACCAATGTAACGATGATCCAAATCAAGTTTCAAAATAAACCCCAAACTAGAGAGACTTGTGACTCTTTGGGCTATCTGTAAGTGCGGGAAAGATGGCCACAGCCTCTCTCTCCATTGTAGATGAAGTTCATCTATTGCCTCATGACAACGATACCAGAGATTAGCAGATCAGTCTACATTGCAAGAGTCCTAATGATTAACAGATTGACCTTAGACTACATCCTGAATGTCTAAAATAATACCCACTGCTCCCCATATTTATTCACAGCTGGCTGTGTCTGGGATCCTGGGAAGCATGATTGAGGTCAGTACCACTGGTTAGGCTCTTCCTGCTGCTTAGAATCTTACTAATACTGGCCTTAACTAATACTACATGAGACAAATTGAATAGGTTTGGTCCCCGCCTCTGTTGATCAGATTAAGCAGCGTGGCCAATGGAGTGGCATACTTACATAAAAACTTACGTTTGGCCAAGAACATATACGGTCAAGGTGTGGATTATCCTTGGGAGAGACTGCCATGGACTCGGAACACCCCTGTATATTCTTGCTGTGGGCATGCCAACAATGCAAGGCCCTAACCCATCTTCACCCACACCATTTTTCAGCATTGTGTTTGCTGTGAGCAACATGGAGGGATGTGGCAATGTCTCCTTTTTGGACAAAGAGCAGGCTTACTTATTGCTCGTTATAAAAGAAACAGATTCCCTAAACTTAGTGTTCCTAGGCTGTGACAGGAACCTTTGCATGTTGGTATTCACCTGGGCCCCTCCACACTCCCTCCCCCCGGGTGGTGTTTGGGGGGTTAAGGAGAACCAGTACAGACATGACGCTTATGCTGCTTGCTGTGCCATGAGTAATAAAGGCCTTTGTCTCTGTCCCAGGAGTCTCCTATTTTCTACCAGCATCTAGTAAACAGGGATATGTTAATTTATTAGCTTAAAACTGAGAAAAATACAACCCCACACATTTATATTTAACTGTCTCTCAATTTCTTTATCACATATTGTTCTCGAGTTCTATATTATTTCTTGTACCAAATTTCAGCATTTTTCATTTTCACGGATTTTGCGTATTTCATATATTAGCATGTAACTATTCTTCATACTTTGATTTTCTTGATACCTGACATATTTTTAATTATTTTCCCCTTTTTGTTTTGAATTTTGCATATTTTTCTTGATAAATCTTATTTCAAATAAAGTTTATCAATCAGTCCTTTTATTGATCCAACTCTTGGTTTGCTCATCTCAATTTTTGTGGTTGATGTTACTGTTCTCTAACATTGTTTTCTGTTCTTCATTATTTATCTATTATTTTGAGGAAGGGGAAAGAGCAAGGGTTGCTGTTACCTCTTCCCAATCTCTTGAATTAAATCCTTGCTCATTTGTTAACAGGTTTTTATTTCCTGATCAACATATTTAGGTTAGATTTTCCCTCTACTCCTACTTTAGCTGTGTCCCACAATGTTGATTCCAGTGGTTTTGTTATCATTTACTTATCAGTCTAAATTATTTCATTTTATGATTTTCATCTATATCAGAGGATAATTTAGAAAGACATATTTTAGTTTCCAAATGCAATGATTTTCTAATTTTATGCAATATGGTCAAAGAAATGATTTATATGATCTAATCCTTTTGAATTTGAAGCCTTCCTTTAAAGGCTAATATATGGTCTATTTTTAAATTTAAGAGATGTACTTGAAGAAAATGTGTATTCTGTTTGTTGGGTGTGAAGTTTTCTATATGTACATATACACATACAGTTCTATGTTTGTAATGCCTGTATCTTCATGTTCTATTACTGTTCTTGTTCACCAGCATGTAACACCTTGGTTTTTTTTTTCTTTTCCCTAAAATTCTATCTAGTCAGATAAGATTAGTACTCTATTTTTCTCTTGGTTCCTATGTGCCTTGTGAATCTTTTCCTTTTATTTTCAAATTTTCAATGGCTTTTTATTTTAAACATATCTCTCTTGTAGCTGACATATTGTTTTTTAAATCCAAACTGACTCTGCCATCTAATTGAAGAAATTTATCCACTTTCATTTACTGTGGTTACTCTTATATACTTACTTCTGTCATCTTGTTTCACATTTTCTAATATACTTTCTTTTTTTGTTTTCTTGCTTTTCACTGCAGGGATCATGTTTTCTTGTGCTGGTTTAAATGTTAAGTCACTCAACAAATTGTCTAAAAGTGAATTCACCATTACTAGTTATATGTCCAGAGGCAATTCTTGCCTATGCTCTCATCTATAAAATGAGAATAAAAAATATGATTGTTGTGGGAATTAAATGAGTTAACATATGTAAAATTCTCAGAATAGCACCTGGGAAGAATAAAGTTCTAGGTAAGTGTTTACTGTTATATCATTATGATAGTTGCTTTTAAGACTCTTAGCTGTGTTATTTCACCTTGTTGATTTCTGAAACGTTAGTATTTGTATCTTCTCCCAATAACACAAATATTTGACTTCTCATGTTTTTCCATCTAGCATGTTGTCATTATTCAGTTTTGGTCTGAATTGTTATGGATCTTCCTTCTCCCCTCCCCTCCTCCCTCCCTTTCTGCTTTCCTTCCCCCCTCCCTTCCTTTTCCCTGTTTTATCCTTCCCTCCTTTTTTATTAGTACAATAGACCTCACCAACAATCCTTGCTCCTTTTCACGTGAACTGTTCTCTCTGGGGCTTTTAAAATTTCTTTCCTCGTCTTTAATACTATATCTAAATGTGGGTTTTCCCCTTCTCTCCTACTTGGCTTTTTCTGAGCCCTTTTAATAAAGACCTTAGACTGTATCCTTTGATTTAGTGACATTTCCATTATTTCTTAAAATAGTTCTTGCATTCTAATATTTCTAAGGCTCATTATTACCTAGATGTTGGCCCTCCAACACGCATCCTCCAAAATGCTTTTCTTTTACATTTGCAATCTCTTTTTCTGATGCCTTCTGGAAGAAGTCCTTAATCATATCTTCATATGCATTTATTTATTTTAAAGCTCTATCTATCCCCAATCCTTCCTCAAAAGAGGACAGAAGCAGTATCATATAAGAACAAAATATAACAAAAAGCACTAACTGGAAACATGAGTGAAAAATGTAATAAAGAACACATGGGTGTTCTTGGTACCGTGACAAAAATGGTTTGGAGTAATGGGAATAAAGCATGATTGGATAGTTCAAGAAGAAAAGGTGGGTATAAAGGGGGGGGGGATGGCGTGAGTGTAGATAACACCTTTTAAAGATTTTTTTTTTTTTTCTCTAAAGGGTGCAAAAATTGGAATGGTTGGGTCTGGGAGGGTTTTAAAATGGGAGATTAAAAATGGGAGGTATGCACGCAAGTGCGAACAAGCCAATAGAGCAAAAATGACTTAGGAATGTGGGGTCAAATGCAGCAGTCTTTTGAGTAGTAGGAGGAATGAATACTGATCACAAATATATAAAACAGCTAGAGGCAGAGATCACTCATGTTAGAATAGAAAGTCATAAAGATACGGATATCTCCAAATCTATTGTTAATAGATTTGGGAGGGTGAGGAAGTTTCCTTAGTTTCCATTTTCTCAGTGAAAAAGAAACAACCTGAGAGCAAGAAAGAGGGAGGACTGAAGGTCTGAGTAAAGAGAAGGTGTGAAATGCTTGTTGAGGAGAGATTAAGTGTGAGTTGACCAGGAAAATGTGAACAGATCCTCACACAGTGCCTTGATTTTCAGGGCCGTAAGTTTCAAGTGAAAAAGAGTCAGCACGGTTGGTTTTTCCTCTAGTCTCGTTCAGCTGCTGAGGTACAGACGCAGTGTAGTTGGAGCGGTTGGATACAAACAAAATTTGAGTTTTCAGTTTAGAGGTATAAGAGAATTTAGGGTATATGCAAAGAAAATGATGCCGATGCTAGATAAAACAGAAAGCCAGGGACTTCTAGACAAGGGATAGGTGAGAGAATCAATTGTCTGGAGATCCTGGTAGAGTCAAAGAATTGTTAGGCAGGCACGACAGATGACCCAGAAAGTGGGGTGAACAGCATGCCAGAAGTTGAGATTTTTGGAGATAATGGTAAGATCTAGAGCAGTGTTTTCAAACTACAGGTTGAGTCCCATTAGTATGTCATGAAATCAGTTTGGTGGATCAGTTTCTAAATTAGCATTTTAAATCTGGCGACACATTAGAATCACCTAGAGAACCTAAAATTAAAAAAACAAAAACAAATACAAAAAACAAAAAACAAACCCCAAATGCTCACACCTAACTCCCAGAGATTCTTATCTGGACTAGTGTAGGGCTCAGAAATCAGTTTTTCATTAAAATTGTCCAGGTAACTCTAATGTGCAGGCCTGGTCAATAACCACTGTTCTAAGAAGATACTGACTGATGATAGAACTACTGGTAGAAAGACAGTAAGTCAGGTGCTAAAATCGTCTAAGAACTGGGGAGAGCCTGTTTAATCATTTCGTAGATGGATTTCAAACAGAAATTTTGACTTCATTTCTTTTTTTTTTTTTTTTAAAGATTTTATTTATTTGACAGAGACAGCCAGCGAGAGATGGAACACAAGCAGGGGGAGTGGGAGAGGAAGAAGCAGGCTCTTAGCAGAGGAGCCTGATGTGGGGCTCATCCCAGAACGCTGGGATCACGCCCTGAGCCGAAGGGAAGGCAGACGCTTAACGGCTGCGCCACCCAGGCGCCCCTGACTTCATTTCTTATATTTGAAATATCTAGAAATAAATCAAAGTCAGTGAAAAAAAAAAAAGAAAACAAAATACCTGGCACATAAACACAGCGATTTCCCCATATCCTATCATGATAAAGTTTGATTTGAATTAATTGTACTTAATTTTAGAATTAAGAATATTGCTAAAACTTAAGAAAAAACTATTTGTAAGAAAGAGAAAATAAATTGGAAAGTTTATTGGGAAAATCTATATCAAGCATAATTTAAAATTACTTAAAACAAAAACATCTATAAAATGTCAGAACATTCAGTATTTTAGAATAAAACTAATTTAGAAAAATTGTAATAACATGGTTAAGAAAATAACAATTAAAGCTATACATTTTTAATTATAGAAAACATTAAAAATAAAATAACACAATGTCTTGCTGTTGCTTGGGGGAAAAGGTGGGGACAGATTTTTTAATTTTATTTACATATATTTATTAAAAGATTTTCCATATGACATTGCAAATAGTCCCATTTCTCTTGTATTTTGCTATAAACACATGAATTCACACGAAGGAGGTGGAATTCATAAAATTACAAAGGTGGTAGAAAAGTAAGCCACGTCACACCCAAATACACAGCGAATTGTTGCAAAGGGCATAACCCGAACATATAAGGCATATGAGTTTTGGAAAAACAACAGTGCCCACCCCCAGGTACACACACACACACACACACACACACACACTCCACTGTAGTAAACAGCAAGAGGAAACAAAACGTATCATAAATAACTGCTCTTCAACTTTCCTATGGTAGTCCTTAAGTTCTTCTTTTTCAATCATAATGAAATCTGCAGAGAACAGAATTTTCTTCAAATGTGTATGGTTCAAACACGATTAGTTTTTGTACCTGACATTCTATTCTGTACTTCTGTTCTTCTATTGATGTATGTATATATCTAAATTCCTTAAAATTACAACTTTGAAAATTAATTGTAAAAAGTTGTTTTCTATTTAACATGCCACAATTCAGTGTTTACTACTATTCTGCAAGACTCATAAATTACAACACACAGGTTTAGAAGCAAAAAACTGCTATTTTTGAATGCAGATTGGCATTTTAACAAAATACTATATTTACTCCACATACTTTTATACTCTGAGATTTTCAATTAATACAGGGAGGAATTTTATTTACTGAAAGAGTGTCTCAAATTTCTGTTCTATTGTCTTACAAAATTCTAAATACAGATTTAATTTGACTTTGATACAATTTGCATTAAATGAAAGTCGATGTGATAACCAAAATAATAATACTATTTATAATATATGAATGTGTCTTTTCCATCACAGTTCTTCGAGTTAGCAATAACAAATTATATATGGTAATCATTATTTTATCAAGACCTCTGCTATTGTTAAAAATAGACCTGAATATATTACCAGAAAACAAACTGGTGAATAATTAATTTTACATTTAGAAGAAAAAAGTTAACTAAGAGAGCATAGCATCAAAGTTGATAATCCTATTTGAATGCATTAAAGATATGGGTTATAAACACAGGCATGAAAACTAAAAACACTTTGAAAACAAGTACTGTAAGAATATTTATATACACATATCATGGCTCTTTATGAAAAAGATGATTAAAGCATAATGTGAACAATACATTATATTAATTCACAGTATGAACACACACTTTGAGGAGTAATATAAGTCAGAAATAGTATAAATACAGACAGAACATTAGTTAGCACTATTAATACATATTTTGTTCTGTCATACATATAAAAATATACACATAGATATGGCTCTTTTAAACCAAATTTTTTACATAAATATTCACTGATTTAAATAAAAGTTGACAGAGGTAGAATTTGTGTCAATGTTCATGATTTTCAGGAACAAGTACTCCAAATATTTCATTACTGCTCTATCCTTTAAAAAATCCATACAGGTAACTCATTGATAGCCACCATTCTGAAAAAGAGGGGACAGGAAAGGTGAGTTAAGAGAAAAATGACAAACAAAATTACTTAGAACATTCACAAAAACTGAGATTGTTTTCAGCTTTAACTGAAATTGTAGTCTCCAATAAAGCCTTTGCCCATAATGAAGTTATAATTAATAGCTCAGAAGTACTGTTTGTTCTTTTAAGATTTTATTTATTTATCTGAAAGAGAGAGAGACATCGAGAAAGGGAACACAAGCAGGGGGAGTGGGGGAGGGAGAAGCAGACGTCCCGCTGAGCAGGGAGCCCGGTGCAGGGGTCATCCCAGGAACCCAGGATCACGACCTGAACCAGGGATCACGACCTGAGCCGAAGGCAGACGCTTAAACGACTGAGCCACTCAGGCGCCCCCAGAAGTACTGTTCTATACTTCAAGAAGATATTCTCCTCAAACCACCAAAGTACATCAAAGTATATGAGGACTAAATGAATAATACAGAGTGAAAAGAAAGGGATAACACAGCATGTTAACTGAGAAAAATCACTCAAAATGAGGAACAATAGGACCTTTAGGTTAATATACAAGTACTGTAAATTGTGTTGTCTGCGTCTTAAAACAGCACATTATGGATAGTCAAATATTTTTCCAAATATTTTAACCTTATGTGTTATCCAATCACCCTCCCAATTAAAACACACACACACACACACACACACACACACACACACACAAATATGAAAAATTCCACAATGGAAACACTGAGAAAGTAATCTAAGTAAATCATGGAACATCCATGTCATGAACTGTTAGATAATGATTTTAAAATGGCATTTTAAAAATACTTCTAATGATAAGAATAGATACTCTCAACAATTTATTAAGGGGAAAAACCCCAAAGAACAAAACAAAACAAAAAATAGGATAACTATTTTGAGTATGATCTCTATTAGAAGTATATATGTCTATGAATGTGTGTGTATATTTATTACACATCAAACACAAGAAGGAAGTATATACCAAAATGCTAATTGTTACATTCTCTGGGTTGTAGGATTAAAAGTGATTTTGATTTGCACATCCATTTTCAGAACCGCCAAAAGACAGAAGCAACTCAAGTATCCATCAACTCATGAATGGATAAACAAAACATGGTGCATTCATACAACAGAATATTGTCCAGCCTCAAAAAAGAAGGAAATTCTGACACATGTTTTAACTTGGATGAACCCTGAAAACATTGTAAGTCACAAAAAGGACAAGTACTGTAGGATTCCAATTACATGAGGTAAACAGAGTAGTCAAATTCATAGAGACAGAAATTTGTAATGGTGGTTGCCAGGAGCTGGGAGGAGCGGAGGATGGGCAGTTAGTGTTTAATGGGTAAAGAGGTTTCAGTTGAAGAAGATAAAAAAGTTCTGGAGATGGACAGTGGACATTACCTTTGCACAAAAATGTGAATGTACTAATTGCCAGAGAAATGCACACTTAAGTTAGAATGATACATTTGATGTTATGTATATTTTATCACAACAAAAAAATGTTAAAAAAAGTGGTTTTGATTTCCTTCTTTATGTTTTTGTATTTTATGTTTTCTCAGTGAGGATATATTATTTAAACACGGAATTACCATATGACCCAGAAACTCTATTCTCAGGTACTCCCAAAGGACTTGAAAACAGGGATTTTAATACTATACTATACACCAATGTTCATAGCAGCATTATTCACAATAGCTAGGAAGTGAAAACAACTCAGGGGTCCATCAACTGATGAGTGGATGAACAAAATGTGGCACACCCACACAAAGGAATATTCTTCAACCATAAAAAAGAGTCAAGTTCTGACACATGCTACAACATAGATGAACCTTGAAAACATGATCCTAAGTGAAATAAGTCCCACACGAAAAGACAAAGTATGATCTCAGTTACATGAAAATCCGTAGGCAAATTCACGAAGACTTAAAAGTAGATTAGGGATTTCCAGAGCCTAGGGAGGTAAAGTCAGGGGACTAGAGAGTTACTGCCTAATGGATACAGAGTTTCTGTTTGGGATGATGAAACAGTTTTGGAGATAGTGGTTTTGGCAGTACAACACGTGAATTTAATGCCACTGAGTTGTACACTTTCAAAATAGTTAAGAGAGCAAAGTCCATGATATATATTTTTTATCGCAACTAGGGACACCTGGCAGGTTCAGTTGGTGGAACAGGTGACTCTTGATTTTGGGGTTGTGAATCTGAGACTCATGTTGGGTGTAGACCCTCCCTTTTTGGGGGGTCTATAAGGTAAAGCCTATTTTCATAAAACTAAAGAATTGTTTTTTCACTCTACTATCTCACGGGTGTACAGTGGAGTTTTCCAGAGGCCACAGGATGTGAAAGGCCAGGTAATAAATATTTTAGATTTGTGGGCCACAGGGTCTCCATCACAACTACTCAATCAGCGACTTAGAAAAGCAGTCTTAACACAATATGTAAACAGGTGTGGCTATGCTCCAAAAAAGCTAAATTTACAAAAATAGGCAGTGGAGTACATTTGGCTCATGGACCTTAACTTACCAAGCCCTGATCTAAAATGCAGCTGTGAATCTGGTATGAGAAAATGTACGTGTCACAACTGTTACAAGCCCTTATAAGGAGAAGCTGCACGTCCATCTAATCACAGTCAAATTAATACGGCTTTGAAGTTGTGAGGACACAGCGATCGCAGCCAGCACTGAGAAGTGGTCTCAAAGTGAAAGAGGGAAATACACGGTCTAATCAAACACACACACACACAAAAGCAAAAGCACAGTGATCAGACATCATTTAAACCCGGGTCCTACAAATACCAATAAACCCTGGGGGCATCAGTAGGTTAAAGCAGAGTATATAATTAATGTTCATAATGAGGACTCCGAGTCATCGAGGAAATGCTCAATTATCTTCTATATACTTCTATTTAAAAAGGCAAAGAAATGCGTATTTTTTAAAAAGACTGACTTCACTATTTCAGTCAGGGAGCTTGCATTTTTCACAGTCACCTACCTTTCAAGCCCTGGGTCTGACATACTTCTTTCCCATTCATTCCCTTTTCCAGGGAACCAGCACATCCCTTTGGCCCTTCCTCTGCCAAATGTATCCTAGCTCTTCACAACCACCTTGCTATAGCTACTTAAGTCTGAACATCTGCATGTCCAGTGACCCAACAACCTCAGTCCTGAGTATATACCCAAAGGAAACGCATAGGTCTGTTCACCTACAGGTACTAGAATGTTCATCATAACTCTGTAAGAGCCCAAACTGGAAATTACCAAAAGCCATTCCATCAACAATGGAATGAGTACCCACAACGCAGCAACAAGACTGAACAGCCTACAAGTACACACAACAGTACAAATGAATCTCACAGATACACGGTGGAAGAAAAGAAGCCAGAAATGTAGGATTTCATTTAAAAAATGTCCCATAACAGGCAAAAGAAATCTATGTTTTTAATAGACAGGACAGTTATTTCTGGAGCAGGGCTTATGACCAGGGGAGAGCCCGAGAGAGAGAGGTTTTGTTTCTTGATCTGGGTGTAGATGATACATCAGTGTGTTCTATTTGTGAGAACTCACTGAGTGGTATACTAGGATATGGCACTTTTCTGTATATATATCATAATTTGTTTTTTAAAATCTGTCCTAGCTTTCAATTATTATTATTTTTTAAAGATTTTATTTATTTATTTGACAGAGACAGCCAGCGAGAGAAGGAACACAAGCAGGGGAGTGGGAGAGGAAGAAGCAGGCTCCCAGCGGAGGAGCCCGATATGGGACTCGATCCCGGAACGCCGGGATCACGCCCTGAGCCGAAGGCAGACGCTTAACGACTGCCCTACCCAGGCGCCCCCCTAGCTTTCAATTATTATACAGATACTGAACTGCATATACTGTTCATTTCATACCTCTTTCTGGTCTCCCTGCCTCTGATTTCCACCCTCCCCAATATGGCCCAAATACAGTTACAACCTTGATCCACCAGGAACAGTTCTTTCATCTTAATCCCTCCCTCATATTCATCTTATACTCAGAAGGACCTTCGACGGCTCCCCTTGACTCCTAGAATCAAGACTACATACAATCTCTAATTTTGCCTCACATTCAATATAACCTGTATGTCCCATTCTACCTTCCATGCCTTCTTCCCTCATCATCTCTCAACCACCTGCCGATCTTGTCGGATTGAGTCTACTGTGCCATGTACACTCCTATTTGTACATCTGTGTCTACTTTTGCCACCTATTATTTGTACCTTGAATTTGGCACTTCATCACATATTACCATGTGATATCTCATACTGTCATTTAGTGTTTTGTTGTGGATGTCTTCTCTTTTCTAAAATGAGGTATAATCTACATACAATAAAAGGTATGAACTGTTAATGTTCAGGTCACTGAGTTTTTAACAATCCATGTAACCATCACCAAAATACAGAACATTCCATTATTTCACAAAGTTCCCCTGACCACCTTTGTAGGCAATCTCCCCTCCCCCCACACTGAAAACTACTTTCTGAATTTTTATAACTACAGATTAGTTTTGCCTGTCCTTGGTGTTACATACATACCTTCTGATAATTAACAGTTTATATGTTCAGGAGAATGTACAGGAGACCTCAGAGTAGAACAAAGGGGTGGTGTGGGAAGACCATGGCGACGCATCTCTTGGATTGCTCGTTCTCTGTTGGTAAAGATCAAATAAGAGATTATACCAAAAAGTGGAATACAAATACAAGGCGCTACATTGTTACTGGGTGATAACTAACTTCTCAATTAATTAATGAGTATTTCTACTAAATTTAAATCCTACGTCCTTATATAATTTTTAAGTAGTGAATAAAAGATTTCAATTAAAGGAATATGTACCATAAGAGATTGTTCAAAGCCTCCCTGAATAGAGATTTTCAAAGTTGGGTGGTTCCCTCCTCTGCCCCCCTCTTCCTTTCCCACCTCCTCGTGCACATAAATCCAGCCTCTTCCTTAATAACAACTCCCAAATGTCAGAAGCGAAATCACTATTTCTGTTATGCTCTCCTTCCCTGTGTCTGAGTCAGCCCCACAAAGCATGGTGACTGTGTTGCTACCTCTTTTGTGGGCTATTCAGAGTCTCTGGCCTAGACTTTCTGCCTTATGTTCTTCAGTATCCAGGATTTCTACCTAGCTGGGTGTTTCACAAACTTTCTTTCATTATTATCTCCCTAAAGAAACTTTTTAAGATATTCCCTCCCCCTAAATTATCTATCTCTCCCCATGAAATTTTAATACCTAGATACACTATTTATGTACTGAGATCCTTTAGAGGGCTATAAATCATTGTAATACCTAAAGTTTTTCTTTCCCCACTCTCTCTTCCCCCAGGAACCAACACTGTTCCCTGGGATGGTGTATGAATGTATAATCTAGTTGGATGGTAAGGAAAAGGAGTCATGGTCATGCCAGCCAAGGTTTCTTTGGGGTGACCAGGGGCAATGGAAAAAGCAGAATTAACAGGGCCTTATAACTCTAGGCAAAAGAGGGCTTGATTTAGGGCCCTTGGATTTAAGAGAATTTAAATCATCATTAGGGAATGGAAATCATCATGTATGTAGTTTAGAACATTGAGAAACTAAATCTTTCCAATTACAAGAAATTAGTAACACTGCTTTTATGTCACTGATGCTTTTATAACACTTCATTTCTCAGGCTTCATTTCTCTTTGAAATCATAAATATTGATTTCCCAGCAGATTTTGTCTATACTCCAAATAGTTCTGATGCCAAAGGATAATAAGAGAACTCAAAAAATTGACCTAATCAATTTAACGAACTATTTGAGAATGAAATCTCAGGAATGTTTATGTCTATGGTATTAACATAGCAAGAAAGAGTAATGGAAGAAAAGTAACTTGACAAGTGATTTGCAAATTAGATTTTGATTTTAGTTGTGAAAGCAGGTCTCATTTTCCTTTGTAACATTTGGGGATTCAGTTTTCAATATAACAAAGCAAATGAACTGAAATATAAGTGAGTATGAAAATTACTAAGCCATAGGGAATATATTGTATATAAGAGCATGGGATATAAAATTAGATCTGCCTTTCCTTCATTTTAATTAATTATTGTAATTAGTTAACTAATTAATTTTTAAGTAGGCTCCATGCCCAGCATGGAGCCCAATGCAGGGCTTGAACTCATAACACTGAGATCAAAATCTGAGCTGAGATCAAGAGTCAGATGCTTAACTGACTGAGCCATCCAGGCGCCCCATTAAATTTGTATTTATTTTTTTAATTCAAGTATAATTAACATACATATGTTAGTTTCAGGTGTATAAGATCTACCTTGATTTTAGTTTTGACTCTACCATTTACTATTTGTGTGGCTTTGGTTTTCTCTAATATAAGCATAATAGATTATTGGTATACCATATCTGACACATATTTATCAATTTTTAAAAAAGATTTTTTAAATTATTTATTTATTTGACAGAGAAAGAGAGACAGCCAGCAAGAGAGGGAACACAGGCAGGGGGAGTGGGAGAGGAAGAAGCAGGCTCCCAGCAGAGAAGCCTGATGTGGGGCTTGATCCCAGAACTCTGGGATCACGCCCTGAACTGAAGGCAGACGCTTAATGACTGAGCCACCCAGGCGCCCCAGTGAGCCACCCAGGCACCCCTCAATTTTTTTTTTTTTAAGATTTTATTTACTTATTTGTCAGAGAGAGAGAGAAAGCACAAGCAGGGGGAGTGGCAGGCAGAGGGAGAAGCAGGCTCCCCACTGAGCGTGGAGCCCAAGATGGGACTCAATCCCAGGATCCTGAGATCATGACCTGAGCCGAAGGCAGACCCTTAACCGACGGAACCACCCAGGTGTCCCTTATCAATTGTTCTTACGATCATCATCGCTTTTGTGATGATCTATATTTAGAGTTTCCTACTGGACCAAACTGTTTTGGGTTCTTGTAGAATCCTTACTAGCTTGCTGATTCCCTATCTATACTCCTTCAAATAATGCCCGAATTTTGCCCTGAGAAAAGCTATAGAAAACACTGAGACAATACTTGCTACTTTATTTACTGTAAGGATATTATCTTCCACAACACCTGTTGCCTTTTTAAGAAGAAATATCAGAAGAAATTTATTTTTGTATGAATGCTAAAAGGAAGTTGTCTATTTTTAAGCCATATTAAATCCTTTTTGAAATAGTATAGGGGATAAATAAAAACACCGTCCAGTGCTAAGAATTTTTTCTTACCGTTCATATCTTTCAGCTGAAATCTGCCTTTTCAGAGCATCGTGATCGGTTTGTAATTGTGTCACTTTAGCCCGAAGCATGGTATTTTCCCGGCCTTGACTAGTTCTTAAAAAAAATTTAAAAAATCAAAGAAATAAATAACAAATGCACTGTTTTCTGGTCAAGTACTACGGATCTTTGTTTTTGTTATTAATAAATACAAATGGAGGTGTTCCTTAAGGACAAAAAAAGAAAACAAGACTTTTTAACACAAATTTTCTCAACTTCAGGAGCTTTTTTTTTTTCTTTTCAGAAGCTTCTATCACTAAGTTTTCCCATTCATTCATTCATTCATTCATCTTATTTATTTAACAAATACTTAAACTGAGCTTCCATTATGTGCTGGGCACTGCAGCAATGGTGGAAATACAAATCTGAACAAGATATGAATTATAACTTCAAGATGTAAAGTATCTTCATTGGCTCTTGACTCCTGCCTCAGAAAGAGAAATATTTTTTTTTTCTTTTTTCAATTTTATTTATTTGACAGAGAGAGAGAGCACAAGCAGGCAGAGCAGCAGGCAAAGGGAGAAGCAGGCTTCCCACTGAACAGAAAGCCTGACATGGGACTCGATCCAGGACCCTGGGATCATGATCTGAGCCACGCTTAACCGACTGAGCCACCCAAGCGCCCTGAAAGAGAAATATTTCTAACTTCTGTTAAAACTGTTCCACTCATACTATCCACTCTGGATTTCTTCCCCTCTTCCATCAAGTATGTCCAAACCTGTCCATTTAAAAGACACTATCATCAATCTCCTAAAAGGTAATATCACACAGCCTTTTTGAGGTCTTTTTCCTAGTCCACAGCAAGAGACACAGATGGCTCTCCCCATCCTGAAATGCTCTCTCCTTTGCTGACTCCTCTTTGTTCCTCAAACTTAGACATTTTTCTAAAGTTCATTCATTCACTTCCATGGGTACCATCTCTGTGGTGAAGATATACAAATCTACATTTCCAAACATGATGTCTCTCCTGAACTAAACCCCTGAGTTCCCAAAAGCAGCCACCACCTAAGTAAGATATTTTGGTTTTGTACCACCTTACACGCTTCCATCCCCCTCTCCCACCAAAAACTGAAAAATTATTTTTGGCAAGCTGTTTTCTTTACATAGGTTGATTTATGCCACTTACAATTTGCTTTCTGAAAGGGTTAACTTCTCCTTAAGTAGCTGAATTTCTGTATCCTTCTCGTGGGATGTTAAATGAGAATGAAATTCCTTATCTCTATTTGTAGCCAACAACGATTCAAGGTTTTTAATTGTATGTCTCTCACTTGACAGTTGTTTTTTTAACAGTTCTGCTTCTGATTTTACATTTTCTAATTCCGCCACAACCTACAGGGAAAACAAAGGAAGATTACCTCAGTACAATTTTAGACTTATTTGAAAAATTATTTGCAGAGCTATACACCCATCAGTTATTTATTTTGGGTACCAGTTAAAGATTTTGAACCATTTTTTTAAGTGTAAGAAAATCATCTTATTTTCAAAATAATTTTTGCTATTTTCAGTAAGGGCTTATTTGCTACAAGACCTACTCCAGCCCTCGAATACTTTTCACTCACACTACCTTGTCAAGAGAGGGTCATTAAACATAAAATCCTAAAATGTGGCCAATCTTATTAGCAAGAAGGCCCCTCTTGGCTATTATGTGTCCTCTGATTACACAGTCAAGCCAGCACTGGAGCTTCTCAGTACCCAAAAATAAAGATACTACTAAATGAATGAAAATTGAAAACACCTATGTTTGAAAATACACACTGGGCTGTTTAAAGTTATGCCTCAGTTTGAGAATTGGAACTTCCAGCTAACTAAAGTTTAAAAATTAAGTAAGATTTAAATGCCTTGGGATTTTTTTTAAAAATTTTATTTATTTATTTGAGAGACAGAGAGAGAGTGCGCTCGAGAGGAGTTGGGGGCAGAGGGAGAGGGAGAAGCAGACTCCCTGCTGAGCAGGAAGCCAACTCGGGGCTCAATCCCAGGATCTGGAGATCATGACCTGAGCCGAAGGCAGTCACTTAACCTACTGAGCCACCAAGCACCCCTAAATATCTTGGGATTTTATCAGAAAAACTATTCCGTTTAGGAAGCAATGAACTGCTCAATCCTTCATTTAAATGTTACCTTCAAACAGAGAAAAGAAATCTACTGGGATATGCTCCTATTCTATAAAAAGAAGACTCCTATTTTCCTAAACAGCAAACTAATCCAAAATGGAGAGCACCGGATTTCATCACCATGTTTGCCAGGAAAATACTGGCAAAGAATCTAGTTGTCAAAATCCTGTAGTCAAAGTAACTCCTTAGAGGGGAACAAATATATTGGGCAGTGCATGAATAAGTAAAACAATGAGGGTAGGGCTCGATAAAACAATGTGCTACAAACCAAACTCTTTTAAGTTCTTACCCTCTCCAACTCCAGGTTTTTGGAATTCAGTTGTTGGGTCATAATATCTTTGCCTGAATCAAGCTTAATGCAAAGCTCTCGAAGAGACGACAGATCGTTCAACACTGCCGCTTTTGCGTCTTCTTGATGTCTCAGCTCTTCTTCCAGTCTAGACATGGCTTTTGCCATGGATGAGATCTGAGATTCATAAGCGTGATGTGCATTTATGTGCTGAAAGTAGAAAAAGAAACCAGTAAAAAGTTGAAATAACTCAATAATTTTAAAGGCTTGAGTCTGTGCAGCCATGACCTCACTTTATGAAAATATGAGCCAATTTTTACATATTTTAAGATATTCTCAGGAAGCTGCCTGCTATTTAAAGATGGCCTATTTAATGCTTAACCAAATAAATTGTATATAATTATTCATCATAGTACCTAAGTACCTCATGTATATATTTGGAAGATGCAAAGATGAGAATTATTGTTTTAGGGTGAACAAGAGGGATCTCTGAAGTTAGGTTAAATTTTATCTTTATAAATTGTTATAATACCCTTTCAAGAAAATGTAACATATATACTTCTCACTCCTCAGCTGTCTTTAAATTTTAAATTTCAAAATGGAGTTTGCTTTAAAACAAAATACCTGAAGTTGTATTTAAATTTAATGTAACCTAATAGTAATACACAACTTTATAAGATTTTAATAACTGAAATAATAAAGTTTGAAATACTGATACAGTTCTTTTCCTAGAATAGTACACATTTTAACTTTCTCAATTTAAATTAAGTGATAAATACAAACTGATATAAACTCTAGAGTTTAATAAGAATTCCATACTTGAAAAATAAAATTATTTTAATAGGTATTAATGAAATAAACTGACATTAAAAATCTAACTGTGCTGTGAAGATTTAATAAATTTCAATAGTTCCAGAAAAGTAAATATTTTGATTTTCCAAGTTAATGAATTTAAAATCAAAGTTCCCCAAAACTAAATATAAATTTGTAAAAGTCAATTTTATATATCACATAAAAACATGAACAATGACAAAGAACAGAAAAATTAAAGAACAGTTTCTTCTGAGAATTTTCCTGAAGGTTGTAAAGCATTCCTTCAGTTATTATACTCTTAATAGGAAAGCTCAGAGAGAGAGGGTAGTTCCTCGCACTGCTGTGACCAAGCCCTGCAAACTACTGGGTGGTTTAAAACAACGAAAATTTATTTTATTTTATTTATTTATTTTTTTACAGAGATAGAGACAGCCCACGAGAGAGGGAACACAAGCAGGGGGAGTGGGAGAGGAAGAAGCAGGCTCTTAGCGGAGAAGCCCGATGTGGGACTGGATCCTGGAATGCCGGGATCACGCCCTGAGCCGAAGGCAGACGCTTAGACTGCGCTACCCAGGCGCCCCAACAACGGAAATTTCTTGTCACAATTCAGGAGGTTACAAGTCTGAAATTTAGATGTTAGCAGAGTTGACTTCTTCTGGAGGTTCTAAGAGAGAATCTATTCCACGCCCCTCCCCAACTTCTGGTAGCTACCAGCAATCCTTAGTGTTCCTTGCCTTGTAAATACTTCACTCCAGTCTCTGCCTCTGCCTTCATCTGGTGTTCTCCCTTGTATCTTCTGTTCCAGATTTCTCTTACAAAGGACACCAATCATTGGATTATGGCCTGCCCTAGTCCAGTATGACTTGATTATACTTGCAAAAACCCTATGTCCAGATAAGGCCACATTCACAGGTGCTGGGGGTTAGGATTTCAACACAACTTAAGGCCCATAATTCTATCCACCCTTTAGCTCCCCCAAAATTCATGTCCTTCCTTTGTGCAAAATACATTCACTCCATTCCAACATTCTAGCATCAATTCTAAGTCCAAAATATCATATAAGCATCATCTAAATTAGATATGGGTAAGACTCTGGGTATGGTCCATCCAGGGGCAAAACTATGCTCCCTCTTGAGATCTGTGACACTAATAAACAAGTTATTTGCTTCCAAAAACAACAGCGAAACAAGCATAGAATAGACATGCCCACTATGAAAGGGAGAAAACAGAAGGAATGAAAGGGTTACTAGTCCAAAGTAAGTTTACAACCAAGCAAGGCAAATTCCATTCGGTTTTAAGGCCTAAGAATAATTATCTGTGCCCTGATGGTCTGTCGTCTTCTGGGCCTGCTAGGGTGGCCCCACCTTCTCAACCCTCAGTGGCAGTGGCCCTGCACTCTGGAACCAAGGAGGCAATATCCCCTGGGCCTGTGCCCTCGGGACCTGTGGTGGCAATAGCAGCCCCGTCAGCCTTTGAGCTGCTCTTGGCAGCCGTGCTGGTCTCTGAGCTACCTACAGAGCCATTCTTCCTTTTTCTCTAAGGAGAACACACATTTGTAGCCAGGTAACTCTACTAGCCTGTTTTCTGCTGGTAGGATCCCAGATGTTCTACAGCCTTCCTTCCATCTCACTTTGTTTCTGTCCCTGTCAGTACAAGCTGGCAGTACTTCTACTGAGATGACTGACTGGCTACGTGAGTCACATACCTAATCTGTTCACAAAGAGGCTGTGGAGCCACACACTTGGCCCTGTCTCCAGAGCACACTGTCCGGATAGGCTAAGAATGTTCCAAATCATCAACACCTGGTTGCTTTTTCCCCCCTGAATTTTATGTCTAGTAGACTTAACATAGTGTTATACTAGTTTCAGATGTAAAATATAGTGACTCAACAATTGTATATATTACTCAGTGCTCATCATGGTAAGTGTCCTCTAAATCCCCTTCACCTATTTCACCCCTCCTCCACCCACCTCCCCTCTGGTAACCATCATTTTGTTCTCTAGAGTTAAGAGTGTTTCTTGGTTTGTCTCTTTCTTCTTTGTTCATTTGTTTTATTTCTTAAATCCCATCTTTGAGTGAAATCATATGGTATTTGTCTTTCTCATTTTGCTTAGCATTATACCCTCTAGATCCATCCATGTTGTTGCAAATGCAAGAATTAGAAAATTCATTCTTTTTTACGGCTGAGTAATATTTCATTGTGTGTGCGTGCGTGTATGTATATATATATATACATACACGCACGCACACACAGTATATATACGTATATACATAGACCAGATCTGCTCCTCCCCTGCTCATGCTTGGTCGCTCTCTCAAATTAAAAAAAAAAAAAATCTAAAAAAAAAAAAAAAAAGTTCTACTTTCCTTCCAAGAGTAGACCATAATTAATTCAGCCAAGTTCTCTGCCATTTTATAACAAGGATCAACTTTCTTTCAGTGTCCAATAACATGTTCCTCAATTGTATCTGAGACCTTACTAGAAGAAACATTAAAATTTCTGGAAAAATTCTGTTCTTGACAATTTATGTATTTTGTAAATGACAGAAGTTTTGTCAATAGCTCTTCTTTCTTTTTTCTGAGCCCATTCTAGAATCCCCTCTATTATGCATCTTTCTACCAACAAGTTTTTCAAAGCAGTCTAGGCTTTTTCGATCAAGCACCTCAAAATCCTTTCGGCCTCTATCCATTACCAAATTCTAAAGCCACTTTCATATTTTTATGTTTGTTATAGTTTTCCTTAAGGAAAAAAGCATGGCAATTCCTGAAAAAAAGAAAATCAAACATAAAAATTACCATGATTCAGCACTGCACTTCCAGGTATATCATAAAGAACTGAAAGCAAGGACCTGAGTAGATATTATACATTCATGCTCATAGCAGCATTATTCCTCATAGTCACAGATGAAAACAAATGCAATGTCCATTGGCCGATGAATGGATAAAGAAAATGTGAGGTATGTACACAATGGAATATTATTCAGCCTTAAAAAGAAATGAAATTTGGACACATGCTACAACACACATGAACCTTGAGGTTAACTGAACCTTAAACCTAAGTGAAATAAGCCAGTCATAAAATGACAAATATTTTATGATCCCACTTACATGAGGTACAAAGAGTAGTCAGATTCACAGAGAAAGAAAGTAGGATGGGGTTGCCAGGTGCTGGGATGGTGAGGGAGGGTGGGAGTGGGGAGTGAGGAACGGGGAATTAGTGTTTAATGGGTACAGAGTTTCTGTCAGGGAAGATGAAAAAGTTCTGGAGATGGTGTGACAGTTGCATAACAATGTGAATGTACTAACTGCCAAAGAACTGTACTCTTTAAAACGGTTAAAATGGTATATTTGATGTTATGCATATTTTACTACAATTTAAAAAAAAGTAACGGGGCTCCTAAGCAAATTATTAGAATTCATGATAAAAGATTATATTGAACTTGACTTTATCAGTGCTTAAACCTCACTTCATTAAAGTACCTTTGAATGTTATTGTTTTACTAAATAATGTCATCACAAGATAAATGTATATATTACCTCCTGAATTTCTTTTTCTAATAGCTCCACCCTTTCTCGGAGGTGTCTCCTCTCTGTGTCAATAGAAAGAAGTTCCAGTCGAACTGAGCTGCTTTCTCCCTCGGCTTGATGGGCTTTGACCTCCCAGTCTTCAGCACGGTTATGAAGCATCTGAAATCTATCTAACAAATCTTGATTCTCTTTTTCCTGGTTTTAAGCACAATTAAATTGTTTCAAAATTAATAATTGTCACCACTGGAATACTCCTATCATAAACATATACAGACAATGGGATTTCTGTTTTAATTAGGAAGCGTACACTATCTGTGCAGACAGCATACTAAGTAAGATCTGTGGGGAAACATAAAAATACAGTAGGCAAGATCTCTACTCTCGTATCTTAGTATCTAAGAGAGGGGACAGAAAAAATAAATATATAAATGAGGAGACAGAATAACTACTCATGAAAATATTTTTACATATCAGTCTTAAATCCAACTTAAATAATGTTTTTTTTCACCTTCGCAGCCATTAAGCTCTCCCATCGTGACACCTCAGTTATGTAATTATGAACTCTACTCTTCATTTCTTCTTTTTCTTGCACGGCTGCTTCCAATTCCAGTGAGATTTCCTATAAATCAGAAAATTGAAGACAGATAAATCTACAATGAATGTGGCACCTAATGAGTTCTATTTATATTCAAAGAGCTCCTTTTGAATTGGGGGAATAAGAGTAGGAAAAAGGAAAACTGTTCCCAAGAGTTATTTTCACATGTTTTTCCTGACCTCGACTTTTTAACCAAATATTACCACCCATCTCCCACAATAGTCTTGACCATGTATCTGGCATTTATATTATTGGGTTAGCTATGCTCCTAGGGTGACATTTTTTAAAATTCATTTATTGGCAATATGCTGTACACTGAACACTAAAAGTAATTAAAAAAAATTTTCAGTATTTAAAACAGGAAAATCATTCATCTTCTTGGTATAATCCTTTAACAAATCAGCACAAACAAACCCAATACTTTTCAGCATCTGCCATTCTAAAATATTCACTAATTTACTTATAGGTGTATTTCTAAGCTGCTGGTAGGAAGTATGAAAAATTAAAATCTATCCTGGGTCTTTAAAACACAGCACTTTGCCCTGGGAGTGATGCTGAGAGTGACATGGTATCTGCCACAGAGAATCACCATGTTCTCAGCTTTAGGATTCCCCGTAACAAAGACCAAAATGGTAAGGAGACCACAGTTGCATCAATTAAACACCCAGTGATATACAGTAGCATTCTAAACCACATTTTTAATATTCTTATAAATTCCATTCTCCTCAAAGAATTATTTATGTTGTTGATATTTCTATCACTCAATTTTAAAAAACATATTTAGAGCTTTAAAATTTAACAAAGAACGAATATGCCATAAAACAATCAAAGTTTATGCATTGTGCTCATACCTGGTTTTCTCTCGCCATTGTAGCCAGATCATCTTGTAATCTTCTGTTTTCCTTAAAAGACACTTCTTTAGATTTTCCTACCTCATCAAGTTCTTTGTGAGCTGCATCAAGCTGGCGCCGGAGGCTGCTTATTTCTCGGTCCCGATTAGTCAACGTTTCCTTTAGCTGGCTGTTAACACAAGGGATGTGGAAATAATAAAGAAAGCTTTTTGGAAAACTGTAAATCATTTAAAAGAAAACTGTTGTACTCTACATTAAGTATACTAAGAATACAAGAAACTACATTGCATTAAGACACTGATAAATTAGGTAAAGCAGATATTTTAGATCTCTTCCAATCATTACTTAGAAATAGTCATAAAATAAATTCATAATTCCAAAAGTCAAGTAAAAATAGAGGACTTTTGTTTTTTTCTTTTTAAATAGAGGGCTTTCAAATATTAGGAGCAAAACATAATAGATTCAATTGGCAAATATTATTTAATGTTTAAGTTCCCACTACTATGTAATGTGTAAAGGTATACAAAATAATAATTAGTGACTTTTGTCTTAAGTAGAGATGAGACATAAGATGTAAAATTTTGTAACTGTTCAAGACAGATTTTGATGTAGAACAAATTCCAGACTGGCTACTAAAGTAATCTAAGCTTTAATGATTAGGGTCTGAACAATTACAGTAGAAATAAAGAGCAATAGGTTTGTAAAAGAATAATGAATCAGACATAACTGTTGAGATGTTGATGATGGAGGAGGGGAGAAAGTTCAAGAGGATGGCATGTTCATGTAGTAGACTCAGATGCTGTCAGCGGCAAAAACGGGAAAACTGAACAAGGAAATTTTCCTATTGTCAAATTGCTACTTAAAGACCTAAGATGCACTTACTGAAAATTTCTTAAAAAAGCTGGATGCCATTTCATTGATTACTTACTTCATAGACGATTCATACTCTGAGATGGTCTTCTTCATCTGAGCAATAGCTTTTTCCTACAAAAATTATGAAAATATAGTATTCTAAAACATTCATATAAAAATGTCTTTACTTGAATTTATATAATTTATCAAATTTATATAAATTACAATATAAAAGAGAGCTTCAAAGTACACATTTCTATGTCCCAACTGTACTTCACATATTGGCATGTTTCCACCCACTCTAAGAACCTGAATTGTTTGAGTTTGCTATAATCACATCCGGTAAAATCACAGTTTATTTTGAAAGAGAAAGTGCATGCACCTGCGAGAGCTGGAGCGGCAGGGGCAGAGGGAGAAAGAGAATCTCAAGCAGGCTCCACACCCAGTGCAGAGCCCAACACAGGGCTCCATCTCACAACCCTAAGATCATGACCTGAGCCGAAATCAAGAGTCTGATGCTTAACTGACTGAGCCACCCAGGTGCCCCATAAGTAGAATTTTTGCAGATCTCAATTATTGGCATGAAATGAAATGTAAGCATATTAGAAGGTGACTCTGGGTCTTAGGAACTTGCATATGGGAGGTATGAACAGCTATTTGAGAGAGAGAATGAAATTGTTTGTTGAGATGCCAGATAAAGGTATTTAACAGTCACATACTTTATTAACCAGGTTTTCTTGCAGGTTTGCAATCTTTTCTGTCTTCTCATCTACAGTCTCCTGAAGAAAATCTTTTTCTTTGTCAATAACACCAATGGTCTTTTTCATTACATGAGCCTCTTCATTCTGCGAAGTCATCTGAAGGTGTAGTTTACCTATGAAAAAAGAGAAATGCTTGTTAGACAAAGTAAATTCAATTTAGCAAAAGCAAAATTTAAAAACACTTACCTATTTTTTCCTCCAGTATGTTAATTTGTGCTTGGGCTGATTCGAGTTCACCTCTTTTCAGGGAGAGCCGGTGCTGACAATCATCAAGTGACCTCTGTAGCTGCTCATTTACTACCCTAAAGAACCAGTGGACAAAAAGAAACGGCATTCCTTATCTCTGGTAGAAATAAGTTCTTAAAAACGAGAGATCTTAAAAAAGTAGTTTCTTATTTTTAAAGTTTCTTTTATTTCTTATTTTAAAGCTCTTCCAGTATAATCAATGGTATTATATTATATATTATTTCTTGCTGTCCACCATTCTTCTCCAAAATGGTTCCATCTTCCTAAAAATAATATAGTATAAAAATTAAATTAATTGTATACTCTTTTCTAGAGGTTTCTTGGTAGTTTTAAAGCCCTCCTCAGTTTCCTAATACCAACACTTTCCCTTATAAAATCTATTTTCAATAGTGGAGGCAAAGGCATAGTTGTTTTTTACAGTATTGCCTGACATTTCCAAGGATTATCCATAAATCCTGACTAGTGAGCTTTTAATTTTGTTTTCTATTTTGACTTTTTTGGTGGGTAGTCAACTGGAGGTCATAGTAAACGGGGAAAGTGGACATTTATTGTAGTGCAATGAATATTTAAGAGTAAAGACTGGCTTCAGGGAACAAAAGAAAGAACATTACAGAAGAAATAAAGACAATTTCAGAGGAATAACTCACTCATCAGTGAGATTATTTTTCAGAAGTAACAAGAGTATGCTCTCCTGTCATCTAGTTCCGGGATGCTTTCAGCCCTGACCTAGAGTTCTCAACCCTGCCCAGCTGGAAAGAAGTGTTTCTCACCTCAGGCTATTTCTTGGGACCTCGCACATGTTCCTTTTTAGAGTTCGTTTGAGGATAAGACCGGGAAGTAACTACCACGGGTGGCTCAGTTTACAACTGCTTAAAGGGGAGGAGTTTTCAATTTCCAAACCCACAAGTAAGACGCGACAGCTGTATAGAAATGAGGAAGTTTTACTGGCAATACCAAGGTATTCTGAAAGACAAAAGACATGACCCAGACTGCTCCAAAGCAAGTGAATAACGGCCCAGAGGTAGGGAGGAAAGTTGAACTGAGACTGGCTTCTTCAGGGTTACACAATCAAACAGAACCAAGTCAGAAGGACTCCAGGCTCAAGCAATTTTACTTCAAAAAATTATCTCTGAGGTCCAGGTGACTGCATTGTATTTAACTTGTTCCTGAAAGCTACAGCTATTACACTAAGGGATATAACAACAGGGAGCAGAGAAAGAAGAAGGCGAATATTCATTGTACTGATACTTTATACACATTAGTTCTTTCATTCCTAGAACAATTCCATACTTAGAAATATCATCTGAATTCTATAGAAACAAAAAACTAATAACTTGTTCAAGTTGACAAAGCTATTTAAAGCAAAGATGTAAATCCAGGTAGGCTAACCTGATATCAATGTTATTTTACTACATGACATTGCCTTCTATGAAGAATTCAGGGAGACCAATATCCTCTATCTGGAAGGGAAAATGTCTGTTCAAAAATGGAATGGCCCACAGAGTCCCTATGAAGGACACCAAGTGGTTGGCAGTGTTTGAAGTCCTAAGTAGAAATGTAAAGATGTCTTCACATTTAAGGTTCAGAAGGAAGGTTAATTCCTAATAAGGAAGGCAGGATAACATCTTGACTGTACACATAAAATAGGCCCTTGGTGAGTCCTAAAAATAGCTTTACCTTTTCATACTCTAGTGTAGACAGGAAAGGGACAATAGAGATTCTATTATAACTGACCCTGGATGTAACTTTTCTGACAGAAATACTGCTGCTAAGAAAAAGGTCTGCTTAATGAAAGAACTGAGGTATAAAGTTCATAAGGACAAATAGTTGAGTGACTATCATATTATTTGTTCCTCATGGTATCTGGAAAAGAAAATTTGAGAACTATATTGTTAGGAGAAATGAACCAATTTCTTAGCTTTAAAAGTGTCGTGAACATAGCAAAGGGAGTGATGACTTACCACAAGACAGTGAAGCAGTAAAACTTAAAATCAAAGTTCTAGCTTTCTACTTACCAGCCATGTGGCTGGGTAGGACCATCTCTTTGAGCCTCGAAGTCTTTAGTTATACTACATTACGAAGATGTACACATGATTTCATTTTAGGGGGCAAAGTAATTACTGCCCTTCATGATGAAATATATTTTAAAGACAGCATCTTAAAGAGTCCTATTCATAAGAAGTGTTCAAGTTCTAAAATGGAGCTGAAGCTCCATCCAACAGAGGTAGGTTTGGAATTTTAATGGCGTATTAGAGGAAAGAGAAACAATAATGCTATCCCTGGTTTGTTTTTTCTTTTGAATTTGTGTAATAGTTACCAATTTAACCATCTGTAAATGTAAATCAGTGGCATTAAATACATTCACAATCCTGTATACTCATCACCCCTGTTTCCCAAAACTTTTTCATTATCACCAATACAAACTCTGTACCCATTTAACAATAACTCCTCCTCCTTCTCTCTTCCCATTCTCTGGTAACCTCTAATCTATTTCCTGTCTCTATGAATTTGACTACACTAGGCACCTCACTCACATAAGTAAAATCATAAAATATATATTCTTTTGTATTTGGCTTATTGCACTTAGTACAGTGTGTTCAAGGTTAATCTATGTTGCAGCAAGTGTCAGAATATCCTTTCTCTTTATGGTCGATCCAGTGTATGTATATACCACAATTTGTTTATCTATCTGTTGAGGACATTTGGGCTGTTTCTTTCTTTTGGCTATTGTGAATAGTGTTGCTATGAACATGTGTGTACATATACTGGTCTGTTTTTAATTCTTTTAGGTATATACCTAACATTGCTGGGTCATATGGTAATTCTGTGCTTAGCTTTTTGAAGACCTGATAAATTGTTTTCCACAGTGGCTGAACCATTTTACATTCCCACCAGCAATACGAGAGTTCTAGTTTCTCTACATTCTTGCCAACACTTGTATTTTCTATCTTTCTCATTTATAGCCATGCTAGGGGATGTGAAGTAGTATCTCATTGTGGTTTTGATTTGCATTTTCCTAATGAGCATCTTTTCATATGCTTGCTGGTCATTTATATATCTTCTTTGGAGAAGTGCCTGTTTGAGTCCTTTGCCCATTTATTTCTACTTTTTTAAAAGATTATTTATTTATTTATTTGACAGAGAGAGCAAGCGAGCACAAGTAGGGGGGGGCAGCAGGCAGGGGAAGAGGGAGAAGTGGGCTCCCCCCGCCAAGAGGAGAGCCAGATGCAGGGCTCCATCCCAGGACCCTGGGATCCTGACCTGAGCCAAAGGCAGACACTTAACAACTAAGCTACCCAGGTGCCCCAAGTCCTTTGCCCATTTAAAAAAGACTGGTTGCGTCTTTTTGTTGTTCAAAGAGTTCTTTATACATTCTTGACACTAGACCCTTATCAGAGATACGATTTGAAAATATTTTCTCCCATTCTGCAAGTTGTCACTTTCTTGATAAGGTCCTTGGATACACAAAGTTTTTTATTTTGTTGGAAGTCTAATTTACCTTTCTCTTTTGTTGCTCATTCTTTTGGTGTCCCATCTAAGAATCCATTGCCAAACCCAAAGTCATAAAGATTTACTCCTATGCTTTCTTCTAAGAGATTTATTTATTTATTTATTTATTTATTTATTTAATTTATTTATTTTAAGATTTTATTTATTCGACAGAGATAGAAACAGCCAGCGAGAGAGGGAACACAAGCAGGCGGAATGGGAGAGGAAGAAGCAGGCTCATAGCAGAAGAGCCTGATGTGGGGCTCGATCCCATAACGCCGGGATCACGCCCTGAGCCGAAGGCAGATGCTTAACCGCTGTGCCACCCAGGCGCCCCTAAGAGTTTTATGTTTTTAGCTCTTCTATTTAGGTCATTGATCCATTTTGAGTTAATTTTTTATATTTAGTGTGAGGTAGGGGTCCAGTTTCATTCTTTTTCATGTGGCTATCCAGCTATTCTAGCACCATTTATTGATGAGGCTATTCTTTCTCTATTGAATGCTCTTGGCACCCTTGTTGAAATCAATTGGCCACAGATACATGGGTTTATTTCTGGACTTTCAGTTCTATTCATTTGGACCATTTTTATGTCTATCTTTATGCCAGTTACCACTGGTTTATGCCAGTTACTGTTTTGAATACTGTACCATTTTTTTAAAAAGATTTTATTTATTTGACAGAGAGAGAGAGCAAGCACACAGCAGAGGGAGAATCAGGCAGAGGGAGAGGGAGAAGCAGACCTCCTGCTGAGCAAGGAGCCCAACATAGGGCTTGATCCCAGGACCCGAGAATCATGACCTGAGCCAAAGGCAGACGCTTAACCAACTGAACCACCCAGGTACCCCACTTTTCTTCTTTTTGATATACAATATTATATTAGCTTCAAGTATACAACATAGTGATTTGACATTTTATACATTACAAAAAGACCACCACAATAGGTCTAGTTACCACCTGTCACCAAAGTTATTACAATATTACTGATTATATCCTCTCCTTTGTACTTTACATTCCCTGTGACTTATTTCTCTTTCTCTGTCTGCCTTTTGTCACTTAGTGTAATAGCCTCTAGGTCCATCCATGTTGTCACGAAATGATAAAATCTCATTATTTTTTATGGTAATATTCCATTGTATATGTATATACCATATCTTTTTTTTAAACCATATTTTCTTTATCCACTTATCTATCAATGGACACCTGGGTTGCTTCCCTATCTTGGCTATTGTAAATAATGCTGCAATAAACATAAGAATGCATATATCTTTTTGAATTAGTGCTTTAGTTTTCTTTAGGAATCACTGGATCATATGGTATTTCGTTTTTAATTTTTTGAGGACCCACCATACTGTTTTCCACAGTGACTGCACCAATTTATAAATCCACCAACAGTGCATGAGAATTCTTCTTTCTCTACATCCTCACTACCACTTGTTATTTCTTGTCTTTTTGATTCTAGCCATATTGACTAGCCTGAGGTGATATCTCACTGTGGTTTTTTGATTTGCCTTTCCCTGATTATTAGTGACATTGAGCATCTTTTCATGTGTTTCTTGGCCATCTGCATAACTTCTTTGGAAAAATGTCTACTCATGTCCTTTGCCCATTTTTTAATCGATTGTTTTTTTGGTGTTCAGTTGTATGAGTTCTTAATATAGTTTGGATATTAACCCTTTATGAGATATATGATTTGCAAATGTTTTTCCCATTCAGTAGGCCGCCTTTTCAATTTGTTGTTGGTTTCCTTTACTGTGCAAAAGCTTCCGTCTGATATAGTTCCAATTGTTTATTTTTGCTTTTATTGTCCTTGTCTCAGACAGATTAAAAAAAAATACTGCTAACACTAATATCCAAGAGTTTCCTGCCTGTTTTCTTTTAAGAGTTTAATGGTTTCAGGTCTTACATTAAGGGCTTTAATCCGTTTTGAGTTTATTTTTTGTATATGGTATAGGAAAGTGGTTCAGTTTCCCCAACACCATTTATTGAAGAGACTGTCTTTTCTCCATTGTATACTCTGGTCTCCTTTGCCATAGATTAATGGACCATAGAAGTGTGGATTTATTTCTAGGCTTCTTATTCCGTTTCATTGGTCTATGTGTTTTTGTGCCAGTACCGTACTGTTTTGATTACTATAGCTTTGTAGTATAGTTTGAAATCTGGGAGCATGATACCATCAGCTTTGTTCTTTCTCAAAATTGCTTTGACTACTTGGGGGCTTTGCAGTTCTGTATAAATTTTAAGATTATTCACTCTAGTTCTGTAAAAAAATGCCTGTGGTATTTTGATTAGGATGCACTGAATCTGTATATTGATTTGGGTAGTATGAACATTTTAACAATGTTCTTCAAATCCATGAACACAGTGTATCTTTCCTTTTATTCTGTCATCTTCAGTTTCCTTCATCAAAGTCTTATAATTTTCAGAGTATAGGTCTCTTATCTCCTTGGTTAAATTTATTCCTAGGTATTTTATTCTTTTTGATGCAACTATACAAGGAATTGTTTTCTTAATATCACCTTCTGCTTTTTGGTATTAGTGTACAGTAACCCAACAGATTTCTATATATTAATTTTGTATCCTGCAACATTACTGAATTCAAATGCTAGTTTTAACAGTTTTTTGGTTTCTTTAGGGTTGTCTATGTATAGCATTATTTCATCTGCAAATAGTATTTCTTTCCTACCAATCTGGATGCCTTTTATTAATCTTTTTCTTGTCTGGTGTGTCTGTATGAGGAAGTGAGCTCAAGATCCTGCTACTCTGCGGGAGGGGGGGAATCCTCCTACTCTGCCACACTGATTGGGGTCTCCCCTTTGTTTTATTTCAGATGTCTTCCAAGAGTCTATGTTTACGGCCCACCGTTAATTGAGACAGGCTGGCTACTACTAAGTGTCACCTCTTGGTGAGCCAGAGAGGGGAAAAGGGATCAGTACTGACTTTTCTTTGCCTTTGTACAAAGGGATGATGATTTGAATCTGGTGACCCTAATTTCCCTTGGCCCTTCCAAGTCCATGTCTATGAGCTCATTGCCCTCACTTGGGGCTCTGGCTCCTCTTCCTGTCTTTGTAGAAAACATGTTAGCATGTCCAGAAGACACTTCTTAGGCATTCAAAGGAGTCTGTGAACCTTCTTCCCCATATCTAAAATGGTTCTCAGTTCCTTTAACAAACAAAAACTTCTCAAGGGAGACCAGTTATATTTGGTTGTCTGAATATAACTAAATCCTACTATAACAACTGATACCCATTGCCATAGTATTAACTTCAACTAGAGTTTTCTGGGCCTTTTCTGGGAAAATCTGCTAATGCATTTATTTGATCCTGGATAAGTATACAACCTTCTAGTTTTGAAAAAGGTCCAAAGATAACTAAAGACTAAGGTAAACTGAAAACAGTCTGAGGGTATTTTCAGCTGTAAGAATCTAAACGTTTAGAGCCTCACTGCTAGCAGTTGTAAGGATTAAGGCTATTTACTATGGGAGTGATTGAGAAAAGTCAGTTGTCTAACTGGGCTGGAAATTATCCTCAAGCAGGGGTTGGCAAAACTACAGCCTGCTACATGTTTCTGTAAGGCCCAAGAGGTAAGAATGATTTTTACATGTTTACATGACTGAAAACAATTTCAACAGAAGACTGATATTTTGTGACATATGAAAATTATATGCAGTTCAAATTCCAGCATCCATAAAGTTGCACTGGACCACAGCCACACTCCTCCGTTTATATAGTGTCTATGGCTGCTTCTGTGCTACAAAGGCAGGACTGAGTAGATGAGGCAGGGACTGACTGGGTGGTGCGTATAATTTGAAACATTGACGCTCTGTTCCTTTACAGAAAAAGTTTACTGATGCTAGCTCCAGTATGGCTAACATGCTCTGAGGGCTAAGACCATCTTCCCTGGGTAAAGTTGCTTTATAGCACTATGGAGTTTTGAATTGGGGCATTAAATGCCAGGTCTCATTAAATGCTAAAATTCAAAGACGACAAGAGTCATTTGTTTAACATTAACGGGGGTCTTAAGGTGGGATTTTGTATTACACCCTCAGATGCTGTATTTGAACAATGAGAGACTGTGCTTGATATAGAAAAGACTGTTTGGTGGCACTGAAATTTGCTTAAAGATGCCTGACTCAGGATGGGAAAGAGGAAATGGGTCACCAGGTGGATAAAAAGGAACATATGCTTCATCTATCTGAGTATCAGCTTCTTTTTTTTTTTTTTTTAAGATTTTATTTATTTATTTGACAGAGATAGAGAAAGCACACAAGCAGGGGGAGAGGCAGAGGGAGAAGGAGAAGCAGGCTCCCCCGGAGCAGGGAGCCCCATGTGGGGCTCGATCCCAGGACGCAAAGATTATGACCTGAGCCGAAGGCAGATGCTTAACTGACTGAGTCACCCAAGCGTCCCTGAGTATCAGCTTCTTAAATGTCTCCATGTCAAGGGTAAGATAACTTTATATGATTAAAAGGGCAGCAAGATCTCCACTAACGACATCGAAAGTGGCATGAGGTTTGGGTAATGTGGCTTTGCTTCCACGGAGTGCTTGGCATCATGGTTTGTATTGGGTTCAGCTTTGGATTGGACCTGAAGGCTAGAGCTCATGGTTCTAATAGGAGAATGATATGGAGAATGTGACTGACAAACTTTCCTCAGAGATAAGTCAGTTTTTTTCTGTCAGAGCAAAATACAGTTATGGAACCATGCGATTTCCCCAGGTTGTACAAGGTAGACAGTAAAGTCTTCACAATCCCTTCCTTTAACACAGTGTCTGTGAGGGAAGTAGCACATTGAGCTAACAAGAGAAAAGGACATCACTGTAAAAAAAAAAAAAAATGAGAAAGGAGCTGTAGGCTAGGGGATCCAAGAAAGGGCACTGAAAGCTCTGCCTTATAAGACTGAGAAGGGCCTCCTGTGAGGAAAAGATAGGAGAGTTGTGGCTACAGTCTGAAGGAAAAAGCAAAATGGATTAAATGCAGATCCAGTCAGCTCAACACAACAGGGAAATAGGTAGACTAACTAATAATTCTGGGTGAAGAAATACGCCATAGTATCTGTACTTTGGAGCTGAATATAGACATGAACCAGAAGTGAGGCTGGTCTATTCAGCTAGCTTTCCAGAGGATGTATGTAGCACTCATAAAAAAAAAGTAAAAAAGCAGCTTTCACCTTAGCTCTTCCTGAAGTCTAACTTATCAAGACTTTAGTCAGAGCAGCAAAAAGGCAAAAATTAGAGATACTGTGTATGAGTCCCTAAAATAGTATTCCTTACCTTAATTAATCAGACACAACAAGCTCTTGATCTTATATCATTAAATTTGTTGGATAATCACAGAACCCTTATGAACAAACTCAGGCCTTTCTTTTCCTAATTATTCCTTGGATTTTCAATCCTACTGTTTATTTTACTATATATTTTGCAATTCTCAGTGTTTGTAGATTAGGTCTGTGTCTTGTATCTCATCATTTCTTTTTATTCTTCTGGGTTCTGAATTCTAGATGAATTTCTTGAGTTTGTTTTCTATTTCACTAACTCAGTTTTCAGAAATATCCATTCTACTGTTCACTAACACTTTCAGTTCTAATTTATCAATCTTTTTTTTTTTTTTTTTAAGATTCTATCTATTTGAGAGAGAGAGAGAAAGATAGCATGTGCGTGCACACAAGCAAGAGAGGGCACAAACAAGGGGGAGGGGAGAAACGGGCTCCCTGCTCAATAGGGAGCCCACGCAGGGCTCAAACGTGGGAGCCTCGGATCATGACATGAGCTGAAGGCAGATGCTTAGCTGACTGAGCCACCAAGGTGCCCCTATCAATCTTTCTATTCTTTCCCCCCCAATCTTCTTCCTAATCATCATTACTACAATCCTTTCTGATCTCAAGTTATTATTTCATGACTGATTTAGTTGCACAAATGTATGTCATGTTGGCATCTGAAAATCTTTTCCTGATCCTTACTGCAAATATAATTTAGAGAGGAATAGCTCTTCTGATTCTTCAGTGATCTCCTTCTTCTGATCATGTCTTTTTACTTATTGCAGCTACCTAGGCCAAAAAAAACCTGTTGACTTTGTTTCCTTCAATGTTCTGTATTTTAAATTTACTAATGGCTAACCAACAACCCAGTCTCCTAAGGCAAACACATTCTGCATTACTGAATCTTTCTTTCATTCTCACACAGATCATCCAATCCTTTTGATTTTATGAAGAAATGTTTTCTAAATCTAGCCTCTGTTCAAGTTCATTGTCACTGTTTCTAGTCCAGACACATGGTCTCCATCATTTGCAATCAGTCTCTTAAGATTCCAAATCCATCTTCCCAATTTCTGCCAGAGTTCACTTCCTAGAAGGTATGCTAATAATATCAGCTCTTTGGTTAAAAACTTGTTTGTTCTCCACATTTATAAGGTAAAATCCAGACACTCTTGGTTATCATACCATGTTCTTCATACCCTGACTCTAACCTATAGATACACCCTATTTTTCCATACTGACCTTCTTACCTTTGAGACACATCACCTTTTTAGACTCTGTATATGCATATTCTGATCTTACGTTTTTTGAAAGAGGAAAGGAAAATGACAAAGAATTTTATAATTTTCAGCAATCCTACAGTACGGAATACAAATAATCCGAAGTAGCTAAGGGGAATTTTTGAAGGAAGTAGGTATAAAAACTTGCCTGCAATCGTATCAGTCTGAGAGTCTTTAAAAATAGAGATACTCAACATCTACCCAGGTTTGCTCAGTGAATAAGTACCTCCAGAGATCTGCCCTTAAATTCATACTTTTCAAAACTGCTACAGGTGATTCTACTGCAGGGCCAACTTTCACTGCTTAAAGGCCCAGTTCAAAACACCACCACTAAGAACCTCACATAGCCACTAATTTGTTCCCAGAAGTGAAATAAACAAAACTTTCAATAAACTTACCTAAGTGAGTTCATCTCTGTCTTTCTATGAGATGAGTCACCAGCCACATGGTTAAGTTTTTGAGCTTGGAGTTTTGCTTTGTTCTCTAATGACTCTACTGTTTCTTTCATTATTAACACTTTAGACTTCAAATCACATTTTTCATCTTCAAGCTATAATTTAAATTAAAAAAATTAATAGATGTCTCAGTTTTGTCTTCTTTAAGCACTCTTTAGTAATATTTCTAGAGAAAAACTAAGGAAATAAATTATATTTATTTAACCATACTTGAAAAGTCATTTGTATACTTTAGGTTCTAGATGCCAGAAAGGGCATACACATTTATCTCTCCTTATCAATATCAGTAAAATGAAAAAAAAAGATACAAAATTTTTAAAAAAGCAAGAGAGGAAGAAAAGAATATATCCATAAGAGCAATGAAAAAAGGAAAGGAAACCATTAGCAAACACGGCAAACATTTTGAGGAATTTCTAAAAAACAATAAGTACATAGGACTAAACTGAAGAAAAATCAGAGCAGAAAATACTGTAACCCAAACAAAAAATGGGCAAGATTTAGATGAAGAAACTAAAATTTTCCTGAAAGACATAAAACACAACCTGATTTAATGTAAAAGACACAACATGTTTCTGAATGGAAACACAATATTGGAAATGTATTAAAAGTTCCTGAAATAACCGTAAATTCAATGAAATTTCAGTAAGAATCCTAACAGAACCTTTTATAAATAAGGAAGGTGGCTTAGATTTCATTCTGAAGTTCATTTAGGAAAAAAAGTTAAGAAAACAGGAAAAATTGTGGGGGATTTGAGATATCAGAATAAATTACAAGCTACAGTGTGGATTTCACACGAATGAGTCAATACAAGTACACAGATGTAAATTTAGAAAAGGCAGTATGTTAAGGGAAGTAGGAAAAGAAAAAACTTTTTTTTTTAAACGTACAGGGATTTATTTATTTATTTATTTATTTATTTATTTATTTTTAAGATTTTATTTATTTATTTGACAGAGACAGCCAGCGAGAGAGGGAACACAAGCAGGGGGAGTGGGAGAGGAAGAAGCAGGCTCCTAGCAGAGGAGCCTGATGTGGGGCTCGATCCCAGAATGCTGGGATCACGCCCTGAGCCGAAGGCAGACGCTTAACGACTGCGCCACCCAGGCGCCCCCAAAAGAAAAAACTCTTTACAAACAGAGTTGGGACAGCCACTCACTGAAGAAAAAATCAGTTAGATTTCTATTTTACATACAAAAATAAATTCTAAATAGAATAATGATCTATATGTAAAACTCAAAACCAAGAAATATTTGTGTTAAACAGAAGTCTTCCATTTAAAACTGTACACTGACTATACACATTTAATCTCCCCTCCCTCTTGAAACGACAGTAAAGGAATAGAAAGTAACACACTCATAAGGACATAGAGAACAAGAAAGAAAACAACAATAGATAAGTGATGTCAGTAACTTATGGAAGACAGAGAATAGACAGAAGAGCGACTCAGAGTGGAAGGATACAATCCGAAGCAAAGCTTCTGAACCTCGGAACTACAGATATTTGGGGCCAGATATTCCTTTGCTGGGGGGGCTGACCTGTGCATTGTGCACCGTAGGACCTTTAGCAGCATCCCAGTCTCCTGAGTAGGCAAGGCCCTTAGTAGTATTTCTAGGTATGAAAAGCACCTTTTCCCCTAGTGTGTCAACCACAAATTCTCCAGGTATTGCCAAACATCTCCTAGGAGGCAGAACTGACCTCAGTTGAGGAACACTAATCTAAAATCACCACAGTTAGCAACTAGCTGATGTGCCCTGAAGAAACTCAACACACAAAGGCACCAAGTGGTGCGCTGGGGGTCAGGAACAGAACAAGGAAGACTGGCTGAAAATCTATACTGGGCACATCACACCCGAGAGAGCTCCTACCTCTTTCTAGAAAGTTCTCTTGGAAACCAGAAATATAACTAAATTTTAAAATAAATCAATAGAAGAGTTAGAAGATAAAGCTGAGGAAATCTCCCAGAAAGAACAAAAAGTCAAAGAGAAAATAAGGGAGATAGGATAAGAACCTCAGATCTCTTTAGGAGGTCCAAAACCAGCTAATAAAAGTTCCAGAGGGGCGCCTGGCTGGCTCAATAGGTAGTGTGTGACTCTTGATCTTGGGGTCATGAATTCAGGCCCCATGCTGAGTGTAGAGCTTACTTAAAAAACAACAACAACAACAACAAAAAAAAACAGTTCCAGAGAGAGAAAATATAATAGTACAGTAAATTACCCAAGAAATTGAAAACAAGGAGGAAATTCTTAAAGTTTTCAGAAATAAAAACATGTACAAGGGACTAAGATATAGAATAGCATCAGACATCTCAAAGAAAGTTGAGACACAATGGAAGACAGTATTCAAAATTTTTAGTGGAAATAATTTTCTAATCTAGATTTCCATATACCAAGCCAAATCATAAATCAATTATGAAATCTGAATAAAGACATTTTCAGACAAGTAGTATACCCAGAAACTCTCCTCCCATGTCCTCTTTTCCAGGAAACCGCTAGAGAAGGTGCTATACCAGAATGAAGGAAAGAAAACACGAGGCTGAATACAGGAGAGGGGAACAGAGAAATTCATAAGAGGACATAGTCCGCAACTGAGCAAGATGATGGAAAGCTCAAGACGGAAGTCTTCAGTGGGAAACAACAGAACTGACAGGTTTGAGCATGTGGTAGAGATGCTGCAGTTCTTGACAAAAATTGGCAAAGGGTTTAATGAAAACAGAAAAGAAACAAAAAATAAAATGAAACAAAACAAAAGCAATGATTAATTCCAGGAAAAAGATCTGTAAGAGAAAAGGCAAGAGTAGTACTATCCCATTTGGCTGACCCATGGGCCACTAGAAGTCATAATAATATAAAGTTACTACTAAAGTAAGTGTAATATGTAGTAAATACGAAGTAATGGGGGAAGCAAAAGGGAAGAGTGCTAAGTCATCATCTAACATCATGGATATTCATTAAATAATCTTGAATCAATAAAGTAAGACAAGACTAAGCAGTTATAAGCACATTATTTAGAAACAGGGAGGTAAACACCAGGAGGAATTAGAATTGTGGGTAGTAGTTTTGGGTATAGAGAGGTGGGAAATGAAACTGGGTTTGTTTGTTTTTTTTTTTCCATTAAAAACCTTTCAAAATTCCTTGGGTATATCTTGTACAAACAAGATTACATGTATAGTATAAAGAATAACAACAACAAAAGAACATTTATGTATCTATTACCTGGCTTAAAAATATTACCCGAACCTTGAAACTGCTTGTGAGCAGTCTCCAATCACCAATCACATCCCCCAAATCTTGCCACAGTAACCACTTATCATGAGTCTCGTGTTTCTCATTTCTTATTTTTTTTGTGTACCATTATCCGTATGAATCCCTAAATAATATATAGTTTAGGTCTGTATACTTTTGAACTCTACACAAGTAGAATCATGCTGCATGTTCTCTGACTCTGTATTTGTAAGATTCATGCACACTGATGTTTGCAGCTACTGTTCACTCGTTTTCACTGCTCTGTAATACTTTACTGTATGAATTATTACCACTATTTCTCTATTTTCCCCATAACTGACATCAAGATTGTTTCTTGTTTTCTACCAGGGAGTTAAGGCTTTGTGAGGCTTTGGTCTGCTGCCACTGGCTATGTGTAACAAATGAACATGGCTGTTTTCCAATAAAAACTTTATGACAAAGACAAACTAGAGGTCAGATTTGGTCTGGGCGCCACAGTTCACTGACCTCCAACCAGGGTTCTTATCTAGAAATGGATTTGCTAGCTCATAGAATATGCCTTTGCTAGGCAATGCCAAATTATCCTCCAAAGAGGTACCAGTTTGCACTCCCTGACCCTACATGTATTTGCTAAATTATGTGTGTTATAACTTGTTAATTTTTTTATTTTTTAAAAAGTAATCTCTACACCCAACAAAGGGCTTGAACCTACAACTCTGAGATCAAGAGTTGCATGCTCTACTGACTGAGCCAGCCAGGTGCCCTGAACTTTTTAATTTCTGATGACCTGATGGATGTGAAATGTTTTTACTATGGTTTTATAATTTGTATTTCCTCTATTACTGATGTAGAACACCTTTTTATGTTTATTAGCCACTTGTAATTTCTTCTGCCATGAAGTGTCAATTCATATCTTCTGTTGAGTTCTTTTAGGTTAAATGTATAGCAAATCCTCTCAGTTAGTGGCCTGTTTTTTCAACTTATGGCTATTTGATGAACAAAGAAGTTCTTGTCAATGTAGTCCTATTTATCTGTTTCCTTTCATTTGTGTTTAGGAGCTTACATTCTGGCAGCAGACACTTGCTAGCTGCGTGATATTAGGCAAATTCCACCCCCCCACCTCAGTTTCCTTATGTATGATATAAGGATAATATTAACATTTACTTCATACGATTGTTATCAGAATTAAAATTATATAAAATGTTGAGAAAGCACCTGACACAAAGTAAATGCTATATAAATTGCTATTATTATTATTTCCCCAAGGTCAAAAAGATGTTCTCCTGCTGGGCATGGAGCCCGATACAGGGTGTGAACACATGACCTGAGATTAAGACCTGAGCTGGGATCAAGAGTCAGACCTTTAACCACTGAGCCACCTAGGTGCTCCATCTCTTGTATTTTCTTTCAAAAATTGTAGCTATTTCTTGAACATTCAAGGTTGCAACTGATTTTTGGGTATGGCATATTTGAAGTAGCATGCAATTCCTTCTTAATATACATAGATGTATACATATATATGTGTGTGTTGTGTGTATACACACACACATAAATAGCCAATTGTCCCAGAAATAATTACTGAATAATCCTTTCTTTTCCCATTGACCTGAGTCCTTAATAGATCAAGTTTCCATATCTTTGTGGTTTTGTGGGTTTGCTCTCTACTGGATTTTATAATTTTCCTTTAATCCTTGTGAACTACCACTTTATATTAATTCCTAACTCTAAAGCTTTCATACTTGGTAGGCTAAGTTCCACACCATGCTCTTCTTTAAAATTTCTTTGCAATTCTTAGCTCTGTTTCCATGTAAAATTTAAAATCCATTGTCAATTGATACACACACACATACCATCTTGGAATTTCAGCTGGAACTACATCAACTCTATAGATCAATTTGGGGAGAATTACACTCTTTTTTATAAACATAATGTTTGTCACCTTTTTTATAAACCTGATATATCTCTTCACTTTTTTAGGTCTTCTTTAATGTCTTTCAATAAGGTTGTATTATATTTTCTACAGAGATCCAGCAAATTCGTACATAAGTATCTTACATTGCTTATCTCTATTCAAATGGTTTGGATTTTTCTTTTTCTCTTCTTTGGGATCTGTTATACTTTCAGCACTCACTGTGCATTTTGAATCAGAATTCCTGTGTTTTTATTAGATCTAGAAAGTTATCAGTCATTATCTTTTCAAATACTGCCTCTGTCACACCTTCTAGTACATTCTCCTAGAATTTTGACTAAATATATTGTAGACTTTCTCACTTTATTCTCTAAGGCTTTACCTTATTTTACATTTTCTAAATCCTAGTCTCTTTCCAATGACTTCTAGTACTTTAGATATATTTTTTATACTTTTCTGTTCATTAATTCTCACTTTCAGCTTCTGGGCAAGCTGGACCCTTCTACCTGAAATAATTAAAAATTGGACAAGATACATGAAACAATGGTTTCCAAGACACTGAGCATCAGGCCGTGATGGACAGTAACCCCTGAGGGACAAGAAACAAATGAGATGAGCCCTACCATTGCTCCAGCTTACTGCCTCAAGAATTTCTAGGCTGTGTCACAGGGAAAGGAACTCAGGTGAAGCCTGGTGGTTCCCCTAAGTTCAGAAGACATGACTGAGAGTCAGGGGAGGCCAAGGCAGTTAGGGTTTGCAGAGCAGATACTGGAGGAGAGCTACACAGACAGAGCTCCAGAGATCTATAAAAGGTGCTCCTTGAGTGTTCAGCTGAGCAGAGCTCAGCACAGAGGAAATTACCCAAGGCCAGAGAAAGAACCATCAAAAAGTTAAAGGGAATAATACTCAGGGCTCATGTAGACCAGGAGTAATTCCTGTTGCCATCAGTCAATTGAAAACCTCATAATTGGTGACTAACATAATATAATAAAAAATTATTATATAAAAAAAAGAAAACCTCATAATTCATGGGGCAATAGATAGCGTACTCAAAACAGTTCTGTCTCAGCAATGAAACAAAATTAGTCCAGGACTAAATGCTACTCTGGTCCCACCTAATGAACCTTAAAAACAAAACTGAAAGGGCTCAACCTACTTCCATTCTGACTTAACTGTATCCCAGAACAAACCTCAAAAGTACTTATAGGGATACAATCCATCCAGCAACCAAGAAGGTAAAATTCACAATGTCTGACATCTAAAATTACGAGGCATGCAAAGAATCAGGAAAATATAACCCATGATGAGGAGGAAAAAAAAAATCAACTGATAGAAACAGATGATAATATTTATAGACGTGGTAAATAAAAACAGTGAGGACATTGTAAAGGAAACTAGCCAAAATGAAACACCAAGAAAAAAAAAAGGATTCAGAACACATAACAATTATTTAAAAATTCTACCTCTAGAGAGAGCAATAAGGAATGAAAATGAATTTCATTTTTTCCTCTATGTCTGCATTACCATACAATAATCATAACTAACACCTAGTGAGTGCCTACAACATGCCAGTGACTCTTCTAAGTTCTCGACATGTATTAACTTGTTTAATCTTCACAAAAACTTAGGAAGTACTACCACCATTCTATTTTACAAATAAAGAAACTGAGAGATGGGAAGTTTGAGTAGCTTGTCTACAGGTAATAGGTGACAGAGAAGGACATAAACCCAAGTAGTTGGCCTTCCAAGTATATACTCCTAAACACTGTTACACAGCATCTCTAGCTTACTGTTTTGCAATTTTAAAAACATAGAGCACATTGAAACTATAATTGAAATAGTTATTCATACAACACAATTTACCCCAACTCCAGTTTGATAACTTACCTGATGGTTAATACATGTCAGATGTTCAATAGTTTTCTCTAATTTTGATTTTTCAAAAATACTCACTTCCTGGAGATTCTGAAAAAGAATTTTATGGAAAATGTTTATTCACAGCAGATAAAAAAACAAAATTAGCAAAGTAAGCAACACAGGTCTACAGTACTATTCTATTTGTCTTTTTAATAACATGGAAATCCTTTAGAAAGAAATCCTTTAGACATTTTATAATTTTATAATAATGATGCTTTTGGTTGAAAAAAAAAAGGACAAGACTTTCTTATCCTTTATACACTACTTCCACGTGTGATTGTAATAGAAGACACAGAATGGCATGGATTTGTTTTTAAAGATTTATACAGATCAATCCATTAGTACAACTACAAAAGGAAAAAACTAGCAGGTTAAGTGTGATCAGGAGTATGCCCTCATGAGGGGTGCTTGGGTGGCTCAGTTGTTAAGCGTCTGCCTTTGGCTCAGGGCATGATCCCGGGGTCCTGGGATCGAGCCCCACATCGGGCTCCATGCTCCGCTGGGAGCCTGCTTCTTCCTCTCCCACTCCCCCTGCTTGTGTTCCCTCTCTCGCTGGCTGTTTCTCTCTCTGTTAAATAAATAAATAAAATCTCAAAAAAAAAAAAAAAAAAAAGGAGTATGCCCTCATGAGAGATGTCAGAGGAACAGAAGGCAAAGAAGAAATGACGAGATCATAGAGACAGGAAAGAATACTACAGGGCCAAGCAAGAGATCAGAATTTCAAGAATAGGCTGGTCAACAGTGTAATCACAAGTACTATTTCTTTGGTTAGGCTATCTTTTTTTTTTTTTTTAAGATTTTATTTATTCATTTGACAGAGAGAGAGACAGCCAGTGAGAGAGGGAACACAAGCAGGGGGAGTGGGAGAGAAAGAAGCAGGCTCCCAGCGGAGGAGCCTGATGTGGGGCTCGATCCCAGAACGCCGGGATCACGCCCTGAGCCAAAGGCAGACGCTTAATGACTGAGCCACACAGGCGCCCGTGGTTAGGCTATCTTATCCAACTCTTGCTGATGCTAAGTGTAGGACAAATGATATACACTGGTATTCCCTGAGAATTTTTCTAATGCAGATTCATACTTCTATCCATGTTATTCATTAAAAAATCAATTAAGACACCTGGACACTTGAATTATATATCTGGTTGGAAGCGTCACTGTGCTGTATGCATTTTTTATTAAATCATTCAACCAGTATTGAGTACAGACTACATACCAAGCACCCAGCAAGGTGTTAGGAATACATGGTGAGAAAAATGGATAAAGCCTCTGACATCACAGTTACTAAAGCCTAGTAGAAAAGACAAACTTAAACATGATACTATAATAAAACCATGAATATTCTGTTAAGAAAATGAACTTTATGGCAACATATTGAAAGGGAATCTAGAGTCTTGGGTTCATTTCCTGTGTGAGGAAATGATGTTTAACCTGACTCTAAAGTTGGAATAGGAACTAGCCAGGTGAAAGTACTGTAAGTGGGGGGAAGATTTTTCAATAGCCTATGCAGAAAACTGGGGCCAAGAAAAAGTCCATTAAGCTTGGAGTTGAGAAAATGAGATGTGGGAAATGGGGGAGATGAGTTTGGGGGAAAGAAGCTTGAGTTTGGGGAAAAGAAGCTAGACCTTGAAGTAGGCAAACGCCAATCACTGAAGTCTTTGAAAACAGTTCATAGGTTTTACTTCATTTTTTTTTTAAATTTATTTATTTGTCAGAGAGAGAGAGAGAGGGAGAGCTCACACACAAGCAGGGGAAGCGGCAGGCAGAAGGAGAAGCAGACTCCCCGCTGAGCAGGCAGCCCGATGCAGGACTCGATCCCAGGACTCTGGGATCACAACCTGCACCAAAGGCAGATGCTTAACTGACTGAGCCACCCAGCGTCCCCAGTTCATGGATTTTAAATCTGATCAGATTTGTATCTCTGAAAGATGACTCTGCCTTCTTTGTAAAATACAGATCTGAGAGCCTGTTGATCCACTAACGCAGTTGGGACAGAATAATGGCCAGAATGGGATGGGAGCAGGGGAACAGAAAGAAGTACACAGATTCGAGAGAAACTACCGTGAGCTCAGGAGCCAGACTCCATCTGACTTCACAGTTAGGTGATCTTGGGCAGATTATTAAAACTCTGTAACTCAGAGACCACATCTGTAAGCATTAGTTATTTGAAAAGGCTATTGTGAAGATTTACTGAGACAGCCATGTAAAAAGCACTTAACAGAGCCTCCCACATGAAAAGAGCTTAATAAGTGTTGAATATTATTTTAAGAGGTAGCACACATAGGACTTGGTGATTAGTTGAGAGAAAAGAACTTTACGGGAGAGAGGAGTCACTGATGATGCCTGGTGTGACAACTGGGTAGATAGCTGAATAAGAGGAAATTACTAGAGGAGGCTTAAGGATTGAGATGATTAGTTTTTAAGTAAAAGACCACCTATAAACTCATAAATCTTGACTTCTACAATCTAGAAAGATTCTGGTAATATGAATATCACTTTTTCTGAGCTTTCAGTACTACTGCATTTTAAAATCCTGTTTCTACATTCCTTGGTCCTTTCAACAAGTACGGAAAAGAATAAATCAGTAGCTTGTGCTAAAAGCTGCCATATTGCACAGAAACTTTCCATTTGGTAGTTTTAACACTTATTTTTCTAAGAAAGCACATTCTGGAGGGCAGTATTCCAAAAGATCCCAATTAAAAATATTCCGTTGGGGTAAAATTTTAACTGAAAATGTATGACATAAAGACTACCCTTATAATGCTTAAATGTTCTTATTCCTAACTTGAGCTGCTAATTTCTAAGCATTAACTCAATAATACTTATTGGAAGTAAACTACAGAATCCGTAATAGTAACAATAATAACTAATGTTGAGTTCTTATAATGTTCCAAGCACTATTAAGTGCTTTATGTACATTCACACATTTTTTGGGAGATTATAAAAGAAAATATAAGATACTGCTCCTAAATAGGTCACCAAAAGCACAGGCAACAAAAGAAAAAAAATACATAAACTGGACTTTATCAAAATTAAAACTCTCGTGTTTTAAAGGACACCATTAAGAAAATGAAAAGGCAACCCATAGAATGGGGGAAAGTATCTGTAAATCATGTATCTGATAAGGAGCTTGTACCAAGAATATATAAAATACTCTTACAGTTCAGTAACAGTGAGGCAATGTAAACATGGGCAAAGGATCTGAATAGACATTTCTCCAAAGAAGATAAACAAATGGCCAAATAAGCACATGAAAAGATGCCCGATGTCATTAGCCATTGAGGAAATGTAAATCAAGACCACAGTGGATACTACTGCATACCCACCAACATGAAGAAAATAAAGAAGACAGATAATAACAGGTGTTGGTGGGGATGTGGAGAAATTAGAACTCTTACACACTGCTGGTGAGAATATAAATGGTACAGCTGATTTGGGAAACAGCCTGACAGTTGATCAAATGGTTATGGTTATCCAATGAACCTAGGTATATACCCAAGATAAATGAAAACCTACATCAATAAAAAGTTGTACATGAATGTTCACAGCACCATTTTTCATAATAGTCAAAAAGTTTAAACCACATAAATGGAAATTAAAATGTTTTCTGTCTTTCCACAGAATGGAATATTATTCTACAATAAAAAGGAACATTTTATATATTGATACATACTACATGGATGAACTTGAAAACATTATGCCAAGTGAGAGAAGCCAGAGATAAAAAGATACATACTAAGTGATTCAATTATATGAAATGTTCAGAGTAGGCAAATCTGTAGAGAGAGAAAGTAGCTTCATGGTTGCCTAGGCCTGGGGAGGCCAGGGTGAAATGGAGAACCTCTGCTAATGGGTTTCGGGGGTTTTCTTTCGAGGTAATGAAAATGCTCTTAAATTGATTGTGGTGATAGGCTGAACAAGTCTGTGAATATATATACATATATATATATACATATAAAGATTTTATTTATTTATTTGACAGAGAGAGAGATAGCCAGCGAGGGAGGGAACACAAGCAGGGGGAGTGGGAGAGGAAGAAGCAGGCTCCCAGCAGAGCAGGAAGCCCGACGCGGGGCTCGATCCCAGGACCCCACAATCACTCCCTGAGCCGAAGGCAGACACTTAACGACTGAGCAACCCAGGAGCCCCAAGTCTGTGAATATATTAAAAACCACTGAATTGTACACTTTAAATGGCTGAATTGAATGGTATGTGAATAACTCAGTCACGTTGTTTTACATTAAAAAAAAAAAAAGATAATGTCCCTCCACAGGAGGAAGGAACTTCCTATTGAGATCACAGGTCAGTAACTTTCTCTAAAGAACCAAATAAGTATTTTAGGCTTTGTGGGCCAGTTTCTGCTGCAAATGCTCAATTCTGCCCCTGCAGCACGACAGAAGCTACACAGAATACTACGGTCCACAAACCAGCATGGTATTCCAATAACACTGACCAACGATGTAATTTGGATTTCATAGTTTTCATGTGTCATGAAATATTCTTCTATATTTCTTCAATGACCTAAATATGTAAAAACCATTTTTAGCACATGGCCATACAAAAACACAGTGGTCTGGATTTGGTTCATGTGTCATTGTCCGCCAACCCCTTGATCTAGCTGTACATTCTACATAGTCACTTCACAGTAAAACGTGAAGACCTCCCTTTTCCCTATAAATTACCTTTCAAAAATAAGTCGATCTTATTACTTACTTTTAACTTTTCCTTTAAAGCTTCTTTTTCTGACATAATCCTTCTTAAGTCAGATAATGCAAGTTCTTTTTCTTTTTCCATAAGACTAACGATATTATGGGAGACTGCGTTTTGGGTGGACTCCTTTCTTAGTGCGCATAACTGTTCCTGAGCCTTAAAGAATTAAAAGATATAAATAAAACACACTTTGGATGTGCTCCAAAGTGAAAAAAAGGCTAACTAAACACATGCTACCTTTGCTCTCTTTCCAAATCCCAATAAAATGAGTAAAAGGATTAAAATAACAACAACAACAAAATCCCAAGACAAGGAGATTGAAAGGAAATGCCAGCTACAAAAGTTTGGAAACCAGACAGCAGATAGACAATTAGTAGTTAACTAAGCAGACCCAAGAAAGCTAAAATCCAAGCCAATAGTGGGGAAAGCCCAGAAATGAATCAATCTGCAAATCTGGAGATTCCAAAAAAATCTCCAAAAGTAAAAAACACCTTTTTCAACTTGACCTCTTAACTTACATGTCCTTCTCCCTCTCTAAAGTAGCATTAGAACTTCACGGGAAATTGGTATGGAACAAATTTAGACACTTTGCTCTGCTCGTATTCACCTGCTCTCTGACAACTGAGGCTTTATAACTGGGCCAAGCTGTACCAACTCTCTCTTCCCTAGAGTTTTTTTAAACTACAGGCTAAGTCCTTAATATCCAATATATCCAAATTGTGGGTGCTACCCACTGTCTGATAGACTCCTAACATGTCTCAATCCCAAGGATAAACTTGGCTCAGAGTCAGGCTAAGACCTGTGCCAGGTAGCTTTAGAAGTAGGAAATTATCTCTAACAGACTTAACACACAGATAGACTAGAAGAGAATAAATATGGAAAAAATAATAGAGATCTCTGCTTTGGGAACAGGACAACAAAAGAAACTACTACCACACTTAGATAATTCTAATTATGAAGGAATATAACAAGGTCCATATAATACAGTAATTTAAAAGATTTATACTGGTTCCCTTGTAATTTGTTCTAAATAATCTGTTGGCTTAATCAGTTTCTTACTTCATTATATAAGACACTTAGTTTATCTCTTTCTGCTGTCAATAATTTAACATTGGACTGTATATCCTCCATATGTTTTTCAAATCTTTCCAGCATACGCTGAAGTTCATCTCTTTCTCTTGTGATCAGATGAATTTCTGAGTTGTAATCACCCTGAAACATAATTTAAAAACAAGTTATCATTTGTTATAATTATCACCATATGGTTGTCACAGGATGTTGGTAATGACAGTGACTGAATAATGTTAACAGACAAAAAGAACGCAAATTTTTTATCCATAATGAGGGCAGCAGATGAAAGTGTAGGCAGTACTGGGGTAAATTTCCTGGACTTCAAATGCCCAAGAAGGGACCCCCCTGCTGCCAATGATACCACTTGATCAGATCCTGTCAGACGCCTCAACTGTCATTCTCCTGGAGTTGTTTATAATGGTCATAACTGAAGTGTAATCCCCAGAGCAGAAGCATCAGCAGCAAGTAGGAACTTGTTACACACGTAAGTTGGTGAGCCCATCCCAGACATACTAAATTGGAAACTGTGGGCATAGGGCCCGTAACTACAGTTTATCAAGCCCTCCAGGCGATTCTCATGCAGGCTAATTGCTGGGAACCACTAGTTGACAACCGTCTCCAGGGAAGGGACTAGGAGGGTATGTGTGTGCCTGCTCACCCAGTGCAAGTAACTATTACAGCCTAGCACATTCTTCAGTGTTTTCTGACTGAATCTGAGATCAATTTCCCAGCCGCACCAACCTCCACAACCATCCCAGTCCCAACCTATGTGAAATCTATTTTTGCAATGAGATAAATATAAATATTTCTACCAGGCAGTATACATTAAGGATGTTCACCAAATAAGCAAATACTTCCAACATTTCTAAAACAGAATGATGCCTATTATTTTAGTCCAATTCAAAAGATCCACTATCTTCAAAACGATGTGGAAAATAAAGGTGATAAATGTAGACTTGGGATACAACGTATCTTTCTTTTTTAGAGGGCAAGCGAGCGAGCAAGCAGGGTACTGGGAGAATCTTAGGCCCGTGTCACACCCGGTGGACCAGGCGAGCTTGATGCAGGGCTTGATCTCACAACCCTGAGGGAATGTAAGGTATCTTAACATTAAAGTTCTAAATGCAAAAGCCCCAGGAGGAGATAATCTGATAATATGGTACATTGGAAAGCATCCTGATATATGTTATTCACTATCTACTGTACACATAACCATGACTAATGTAGACTTGGTATCTGTGAGGTACCTCTAACCTGCCACTTGGAAGTAAGTTATCCTCTTGGTTAAACAAGCAAAATCAAAGCATAATGGATGAGATTAGTTATCTGGACACCTTAAAGGATAAGATATTTTACAGGACAAAAGCACATTAGGGTTTGAGGACTTAATTAAGGCTTAGATAACTATAAAAGAAAATCTGCAACCTAACTATATCTACATAAAAATATCTTACAAAAAGGAGGTGGTTTGCATAGATTTTAGAAAAGGAGAAGTCAGTGAAAAAAGATTTGACAATCCTGCAGATGTGGTCACTGAGCACTGGAACCAAGCAGAGCTGAGCCTCGTACTATTCCACTGCACTGGAGTCACAGATGGGACACGGCTGACAAAATTCAGCAGGCTAGGGCAAAAGCCCAGAAGTAGTGAGGGGCTCCTGAGCTCTAGGCTTGGCAGAAGAGTCACACTGTTCATCCAGCTTCTCTCCCAGAGCTAAGCTGAGGACCTGCGGTGGGGTGAGAGTTGGCCGTCTGGTTATAAATAAAGTTGGGACATAAAAAAAAAAAAAGATTTGATAGTTTATTATCATTACTGTCTAGGTCTCAGCTTAAATCTCACTTTCTCTAAGGAATCTTCTGACTCTTCAATCTAATTTAGATCTCCCTCTTTGTTTTCTTAGAGCATTCTGAAACCTTCTATCCTTTTTTTTACTAACACTATAGATGAGCTTATAAAGTTATTAACATGATTAGGTGTTTAATATACGTCTTTTCCACTAAAATGTGAGCTCAATGAGAGACACAGTAGGTATTTGGTCTGACCACACCTTCAGTGCCTAGCATGGTACCTAAAATGAATGAATTCTCCAACATTACTGACTGGCCTTCTCAAGCAAGGACTCTAGCTCTTTTCTAAATATATCTTGTATAGACATAAGTATGCAGATATTTATATTTGTGTTCATATGTAATTGTTAATAATTCTTTTACCATTCCATTGTTCCTGACACACACACACACACATACACGCACATGCTCATGACATACAGACACAGTACTAAACACTACAAGCACAGAAGCTAAGTCTTCTTTATCTCACATCCAGTGCCTCATTCAGAGCAGGCACTCAATATGTACCTGTTGAACTGAATGTAACTTTGTATCTAGACCTGATGTGCTTTGAACCAGCAAATAATAAGGGAATGAAATATTTACGAGGAACTAGGTGTACTGCTAGGCCCTTATTATCTCATGTAACCTTTGGAAACAGGGGTTTCATGAAGTGAGGTAAATTGTCCAAGGTCATAACGGCAGTTTGCGTCTCCAACTCTAAAGCCCTTTCTACTCCACTATACTTGAAACTCACAATTGGAACCATAGTGAGTACAAGCACAAGGAGAAAGGAGGCGGTGCTCACCCTACACAGACAGTAGAGAATCAATGGGTGTATTTTTGACAAAGATCATTGATATTAAAAGTATCAATATTTTTTCTGAGTTACTGCAATCCTAAGAAACTGTGCCTCAGTTTGTCATAGGGCAAGATTTGAAAACTCAAAACTGTGTACCAAATCCAGCTTTAGAGAACTTTGTTGTTTGCTATATAGTTTCTAAACATGTTTAAAATACCCAAGTTTAGGTGCAGATGCACTCTCTAGTGCCCAGAACTCTCAACTGTTTTACACTTCAACCATTTCACTCATGTACACACCTACTATTCCCTGCCATTCCTGCAACTTATTATGGGAACTCTAAAATGCTCTGAACACCCTACCTTTCTAAACTTTAGAAAAGGAATTCTTATCTGTGTTAGGATAAATAAATAAATAAAACATTAGAAAATTTTAAGAAAATACGTAAGTTGAAAGGGGATAAAAGTCTCTTCTGATTTTATCAGTACCTCAACAATATCTCTTGTTTGTTCTTCAACTGTAAATTTATATGGAGGAGTTAAATCAAATATGTAGGTTAAAAACTCTGAGATATTTGTCTACTCAGTTTTATTTAATAAATATATGATTACACTAATCAACCATTTTATGGAAGATTCTCCTATGCAATGAAGATGATCAATTCAGTGATTCATTTTTTTCTGAGTCCTAAGTATATATGGGGCTTAAAAAACAACTCAGTAACACATACATTAACTTCTACAGCATTTTCTCACCAATTCATTCTGCTTATAACAGATAACACAATGTAGTGTTTTTACTAACACCTATAAATCAAATTCAGCCATTAGCCAATGAAGTTAAAAAACCCAACCATTTGATAACGGACACAGGATCTTCAGGAAAAAGATGATGAAACTAGTAAACTCAGCCAAGTCTGAAATTTTTTTAACCTATTATCTTCATGTATATGTCACAGTGACTTGATATTTTTAAACATTTGAAATTAAATGTTTTGAGTTTTAATTTTACTCCCAACTTCCCCTAATTTTATCTAGTTCGTAGATAATGTTAGTCATAAGCCTCCAGAACTCCTATAGCTCTGAAGCTTAAAAAAAAAAAAGAAAAACGTGAATGAAGAATTCAAATGCTACTCATAAAACATTGAAAATAATTATGACCTAAAATAGAGATACATGATTTTAATCTCTCATGACACACGGCTAACTTTACCTAATACACATCTTTAGACTACTAACTTATAGATGTGGCTGTAGCAGACAAATGGGAAGACCTGCCCTGCACTCACTTCCACACTCTACCTGCTCCTGTTGCATGGTTAACATGAAAGATGTCTGGTGTGCGCAATGTGCCCCGCCTTTCTGACTGGTCCAAGGCTGGGAATAGCAAGTAGCCATGTTGTCTGCCATGTGGATGAAGCCACTCTGCTTTGAGAGAGAAAATGCAGCTGATACCAAGAGTAAAGGACAGAAAGGAAACGTCCAGTAGCATGAATTACTAGTTCCAGTTTCTGGAGGCCCAGATGTCCCTGTACTTACCCTATACATGTAATGAGCTATTCATCTTTCCTTAATTTCCAAAAATCAGTATGTTATGCTTTGTTCTTAAGTAGTTTTCCTAATAAATGGAATGTTTCTACAGTATAGGTCATGTAAAAAAAACCCAAAAATCAAAATTAAGAAAAATCTCTTCTTTTTTTTGAGAGAGAGAGAATGTACACGCGCCTGCATATGTGAGCAAGGGGAAGGGGCAGGGGGAGAGAGAGGAAGAATCTTGAGCAGGCACCATGCCCAGAGAAGAGCCCAACTCCGGGTTCAACCTCACGACCCTGTGATCATGACGTGAGCCTTTCGAAATCAAGAGTCTGACGCCGCTTAACCGACAGAGCTACCCAGGTGCACCACCCCCTGCTTTTAAGTAGGCTCTACATCCAGCACAGAGGCCAACGCAGGGCTTGAACTCATGACTCTGAGATCAAGACCTGAGCTGAGATCAAAAGTCAGATGTTTAACTGAATGAGCCACCCAGGCGCCCCAAGAAAAACTTTTAAAAAACAAATATGAATAAAGTTATATTTAATACAATAATCACACCAGAAAAGTTTGTTCATAAAGATACACTCCTGATTATCAATCAACCTTAAAAAGAGATATTACCTTTTCTAGTGTTTTAAATATTGGGATTTTTTCACGTGTAGAATAATTTGTAGAGCAAGATCTTCGCTGTATTATATGTTGGAGTCTTTCTAGCTCTTTCTTATAAAAATCTCGTTCTTCTTCTATACCTTTGAGAAATGTATCTAAACGAGAGGGTGACTTGTCTCGACGTTTTATTCCATGTTCTAGCCTCATCCTTTCAACTTCCAGAGTAAGTTCTCTTTCTGTAAATTAAATATTAAAAGTGTTGCATGTAAATTACACAACTAGCCAAATATATTCTATCAATTAGTTTTAGAATACAAGCTACTAAAAATCATTAACTTTTGTATATCACCTACCACTGGCTGATATCAAAGAAAAGAAGTAAACATTGAGAAAAATGAGGAAAAAGAGCACAATTTACATTAAAAGTTTAAATAAAATCTAATAAGTCAAAGTCCTCCTACTTTTGTCTTATCACAAGGATGGTAACATTTAGTACTATAGAATGAATAAACTACCACATGGTACTTTCTGGGGATCTGAAAATGCATTAAAAGAAAATCTGCCTATAAGCAATTAATCTTAATATGCATGATTTTTAACATTAAGCTTGAATTTACTACAGTATTATACAAAGAGATCAAAGCAACTCATCTCTCTCCAAATAAGCACAACTATTAACTTTTACCACAAGTTACCTTTTCATGAGTCCCAAGTAGCCTAATACTGGTAATTTCACATTGTTCAATCTAATTTAACTCTGAGGCATGAAATGATTTTCAAGACAAACTCTGATTCACTCTCATCTCTTCTTTCATTCATTTGACAGGTATTTATTGAGCATTTACTCTATGCCCAGCACTAGCTAAGAATACAACTATGAAAAATACAGCTAAGGTCAAACAATTATTCTGTGTAGTAGGATAAAATCTACAAAAGAACAGCATGCAATGCAATCTGGAGGACGAATTGGTAAATTCATCCCAGGGAGTGACCAGAGAGGTAAGAAAATAGGAGGGTGGGAAGGAATGGGCTATTGGGTTAAATGCTAAGAAGTCAAATAAGTTAATGAATGAAAAATGACCACTACATTTAGCATAATGGGGATGAGGGAAGCGCTTCCAAGAGCAGCTCAGGTGGGGATGGAGGCCAACTGGAGTGGACTGAGGAGCTAACGGGTAGTAGTGATCAAGCAGAAACAGCAAGGGTGGATGACCTTTCAAGATGTTAAAACTGAAAAAGAGAAAAGGGTGGCTGGAGGGGAATGGGTCAAAGTTTTTGTCATAGAATGGGAAAAGGGTAAGCAAGGTTTATTGTTGCTGTTTAAATCTCAGTTAGTTAGCATACAGTGTAATATTAGTTTCAGGTATACAATATAGTGATTCAACACTTCCACACATTACCCAGGGTGCATTAAGACAAGAGCACTCCTCAATCCCCATCACGTATTTCACCTATCCCCCCACCTACCTCCCCTCTGGTAACCATCAGTTTACTCTCTAGCATTAAGAGTCTGTTTCTTTTTTTTCTTTTCTTTCTTTTTTTTTTTTAAGATTTTATTTTTAAGTAATCTCTACACCCAACGCGGGGTTCAAACTCACAACTCTGGATCAAGAGTCGCATGCTCTTCTGACTGAGCCGGCCAAGTGCCCCAAGAGTCTGTTTCTTTGTTTGCCTCTCTTTTTCCCTTTGCTCATTTGTTTTCTTAAATTCCACATATGAGTGGGGTGCCTGGGTGGCTCAGTCGGTTGGGTGTCTGCCTCTGGCTCAGGTCATGATCCCAATGTCCTGGGAATGGGTCCTGCATTGGTCTCCCTGCTCAGCAGGGCATCTGCTTCTCCCTCTTCCTTCTACCCCTCCCTCCTGCTCGTGCTCTGTTTCTCTCAAATAAATAAAACCTTTAAAAAAAAAATTCCACATATGAGTGAAATTATATGGTATTTATCTTTCTCTGACTTATTTCACTTAGCATAATACTCTCTAGCTCCATGCATGTTGTCGCAAATGGCAAGATTTCATTCTTTTTTATGGCTAATATTTCATTGTATACATATACACCACATCTTCCTTATCCACTCTTCAGTCGATGGACACTTGGGCTGTTTCCATAATTTGGCTACTGTACATAATGCTGCTATAAACATCAGGGTACATGTATCCCTTTGATTTAGTATTTTTGTGTTCTCTGGGTAAATACCCAGTAGTATGATTGCTGTATTATAGGGTAGTTCTATTTTTAACTTTTTGAGGAAGCTCCATACTGTTTTCCACAGTGGCTGCACCAGTTTGCATTCCCATCAACCGTACAAGACAGTTCTCCTTTCTCTGCATCCTCGCTAACACCTTTTGTTTCTTGTGTTGTTTTTAGCCATTCTGACAGGTATGAGGTGATATCTCACCGTAACTTTCATTTGTATTTTCCTGATGGTAAGTGACGATGAGCAGCTTTTCATGCGTCTATTGGCCATCTGTATGTCTTCTTTGGAAAGATGTCTATTCATGTCTTCTACCGATTTAACTGGATTATTTGATTTTCAGGTGTTGAGTTCTGTAAGTTCTTTATATATTTTGGATACTAATCCTTTATCAGATATGTCATTTGCAAACATCTTCTCCCATTCTGTAGGCGGCCTTTTAGTTTTGTTGATTGTTTTCTTTGCTGTGCAGAAGCTTTTTATTTTGATGTAGTCCTAATAGTTTATTTTTGCTTTTGTTTCCCTTGCCTCAGGAGACATATCAGGGTAAGTATGTTTAAATGCCAATGGACAAAAACAGTACAGACTTAAGTTAGGGAAAAGAGATAATTAATATGCGAGGTTTTAAAATTAGAGAGGATAGGATCCAGAGAACAGATGGAGGCAGTGGCCTTTCCTAAGAGGGACACACTTCTATAGTAACAGGAGGGAAGATAAAAATGGACAGTTTAAGATCTTGAGACACGAAACTGACAGAAGGCCTCCCTGATGGCTTCCATTCTCTTAGGGAACCTGAAGATCGCCCACTCAGAATGGGAGGTGGAATGAGCGTCATAGGCTTATTAAGAATGGAAAACATTTGAAATGTTCCCTGCAAAGAGTAGGAGAGCAAGTGGTAAGAAATACAGAGTAAGACTTCTATACATCATGGAGAGTGCTGCTGAAGTTCAGGACCATCTAATTTACAGGGCTACTGATGTGTCTGGTGCACACGCAAGCAGTACCTAGTTGCTCATGTGCAAATGTATAGAAGGTAAATATTCTGGTTGACCTGTGGTTGGATTTTTGGCAGGCTAGTGCATTTGCACCACAGAGAAACAGGGAGTTTCAGATACGAAAGATCACATTGAAATGAGAGGTCACAGCTAGGTATGAAAGGAAGTAAACTGCAAACTTTTATACATAGGTCTAAGCACTTTCATTTATTCACCCATTTAATCCTCAGAATAATCTTTTGGGTAGGTGCCATCATTAACCCCATAGGTAGGGAAACTAAAGCATAGAGAGGTTAAGTAATGTGCTCAAGTCATGAAGGCATTAAGTGCAGAAGGGGTCAAACATATTATCCACATGAATGCTGAAGAGCCTAGGATATAGTCTCTTTTTAACATAGCACACTGGCTTTCTTTTACTTCTGAAGACACATGGGAATTTGGCAGCACCAGGCTTCTGCTCTTGCCATTTCCTTTGCTTGGAAAAAATGGCCCCAAATCTTCATTTGGTTGGTGTCTTATCTCTGAGACCTTGGGTCAGTCAATCTCTAGCACATCTCCCCCTATTTTAATACCTCTTATCATCTAAATTTGGGCTTTTTCATTTATGTGTTACTAGTTTGTCTAACCAGAACAAAGGCTCCCTAAGAGCAGGGACCTTGTGTATTTTGTTTACCATGATATACCCCAGTACGCAAAACAGAGCCTGGCGCACAACAGGCTCATAGACATTTGTCAAATGAATGGATCAGTGGATGAATTCTTACATGTCTCTTAAGCTAACTCATTTAGGGCTGGTACCTGGCAGAAAGTTGCCCTACTGGGAGAAAGAGAGAGAGAGAGAGAGAGAAAGAGAGAATGAGAATGTGTTCTTTTGGGTGATACAAATGCACCTCCTTATAAAGATTCTGCACTTCAATTTTTCACTATTTCAGAAGTTTTCCTCTTAGTCTTAATTCTATTATCTGCCTCAAAAAAGGATATACTTCTATTGGAGAATATTCAAGCATTTCCTGTATCAACTAGTCAAAATATAAAAGAATCCTGTAAGGTCACTGAAGGAGATTTTCTACTCTATCAACAGCATCCAGTCTGGTTTCTGGTATATAATAAGCACTCTACAAATATTTATTGAATGAACAAATGAATGAAAGATAATCTAAGAAAAATAATATGTCACGAGGAATAACAATCACTTTTTAAGTTATGAACATTTTATATTTTACCTGTAACTGCAAAGCTTTCCATTTTTTTGTTAAGTCTTTGCTTTTCTTGTTCAAGCTGATGAACAACAGTTTCCAGGTCTGATTTTATAAGTAGTTCATCACTCAGTCTCTCCTTTTCTTTATGACATAAATTTAATTCCTGCAAATTATAACACTATAGTTAAGATTTCTAACAACTTAATAAAATATTATAGAACTTAAAATAGATATTTTGGTAAGTACATTTAATTAAGAGTAAGTCATATACACACAGACACACACTTTAAGTTAGTCAAATATATGGGCTCGACTAAAGTTAATTATCAACTGTGGCTAAAAGGACCATAAAACCCAAATATCAATAGGGCTCCTTTCTGAGTAGTAGAATTATTAGATTTTATTTTCTCTTAATTTGTTTAGCATATTGTCTACTTTTTAAAATGAATATATACTTGTGCAATAAAAAGTTTTAAAGACTTTTTATTTTTAAAAGAAGGCAGAAGGAAGACAGTACTCTAAGACTATCATAGTCTTATCATAGTAACTAGGCTGGTTATTGTCTCAGGCTCATCTGCACAATGGGGATAAAAGCAGCATCTGGACACCGAGGATTCACTGGTGAGGATGAAACTAAGGACGTGAAGCACTCTGCATGGTGTCTAGAATATGCAAGTGCTTAGTAAATGTTAGCTATTACTATCATTAGTATTTATCTTAAAAATACACAATATAGTACAAATGGAAAAAATAAGAAAGGTCAGAAGGTAACTATAACACCTTACTGTCAGCCAATACTACTGAGACTTGGTCAGAGTCCGAGACAAGCATCACGAATCACACTCAACTGTTCATGGCGTACATACAATGGCAGCAAACAAAAATCCAGGCCCTCGCAGAGTTTACACGGTTAGTAAAAACATCATCAAAACATCTACTTTCTGTTTACTGACCTCATGGAAGAATTTCACAATATCTATGAGACTCAAGAGTAGATAACATAAAAAAAAAAAAAAAAGAGTGGACAACATTTAGCAGGTTTAGTTAATCCAGTTATTCAATATTGAGTTGAGTAGCTGCAAGCGAAGAACAAGGCAGCCACTGCGATTCACAGTGAGCATATCAAAGTCAGCAAGTGTTCAAGCTCCTATGGTGTGGCAGCTTATCGCAATGGCTTCATTTTTTAATCTGCCTTATGCCACCAGAACATTGCTGCTATGCTGTTTAAGACTATTTAATGAGAAAACTTGAAAATTAGTATTAGTCTTAGTTTCTAATCTTAAAAGAAACTCATCCAACTTAACAAGCTATTAAAAAAATCCCCAATCATCTTTTAGGTGACCACCCAGGAGTTTCTAACTGGAAGCAAGACATGTTGTCAGTTCTAGACTATAGAACTATATGCTACATCTAGGCTTATGCTGGGATGATTACTGTTTTCCTTATCTGAAGACTACCAGAACAAATATTATCTAGAAAAATGGTTTACACTACCAAACAAAGCTATTAAAAGAGGACTGTTTTATGTTTTTTAAGATTTTATTTTGAAGTAATCTCCGTGGGGCTCAAGCTCAGAACCCTGAGATCAAGAGTCCCGTGCTCCAGGGGCGCCAGGGTGGCTCAGTCAGTTAAGGATCCAACTCTTGATTTTGGCTTAGGTCATGATCTCAGGTTCGTGAGACTGAGGCCTGCAATGGGCTCCCATGCTCAGTGGAGAGTCTGCTTGTTATCCTCTCCCTCTACCCCTCCCCCCACTCACATATACACGTGCTCTTTCTCTAAAGTAAATAAATAAAAATCTTAAAAAAAAAAATGAGTTGCATGCTTCGACTGAGCCAGCCAGGTGCCCCAGACTGAGTGCTTTTAATAAAAGTCAACAACTTTAACAAGTAATTATCAATTTCTAGTTTTAATATTAGTAAACTGATAAATCATGAAGTAGTTAAAAGAATATAAAATTCCTAACAGGTTTTCCAAATTCAAATTTAACCTGCTATCTCTGTATATGAAATTAAAGAATTATAAGAATAGAAATAAAATTAAATACATCCATACAGTGGAACATTACCCAGCCATAAAAAGGAAGTACTTGGATACATGCTACAACAAGCATGAGACTAGGAAACACTGGGCTAAATCAAAGCAGCCAGACACAAAAGGCCACATATTGTATGATTCCACTGGTATAAACTGTCTAGAATATGCAAGTCTACAGAAATAGAAAGATTAGTAGTTGTCAGAGGCTGAGTAGAGGAAAATGGGGAGGGACTGCTAAAGGGTATGACGTTTCTTTTTGGAGTGATGAAAATGTTCTGTTACTTGATGGTCAGAATGGCTGCAGCACTTCATGACTATACCAATACCAATGAATTAAATGCTTAAGAGTGAATATTATAATGTGTAAATTATTTCTCAATTAAAAAATATATGTAAAATACAGCATGCAAATTTTCTTACCAAAAGTTCTGGCAATTCAACATGACATCTACTTACCAGCTGAAGTTTTGCCATTGTTTCTTCAAGATCCCGCATTTCAGAAAGCTTTCTTTTAATCTCTTTCTAGGAATAAAAAACTTATTAGGTACAGACCTAAAGGTCAAGAATATTTATCACTAAGTCACACTGCAAATAAGACCAAGTCATTTTTCTGAGTAGTCTTCCTTCTCACCAGTGAGATGGGAGGCTTTAGCTGTTTTAAAGCTCAATTTCAGGAAAGAGGAAAAGTCCAGGTTTCTCTTTAATTTCTTGGTATCCTGAATGCTTATAGGGAGCTATTTGTAACATCTGAAACAAGAGGGCCCACTTAAAAACCTGTTTTGCCTATATACTTACAGGACCTTCCTTGAACCTTGATTTTTAGGTTCTTCTTATGGCACTGTCATTTCCTAATTTTCCTATCTTATTTGACTTCCCTCCACCTGCTACTACCAATGTGGAACCTCTATATAGTAAATGAGAGCACTGAATGTCAATATTAAAATATTTTGACCCATAGGAATCTTTTGTGAACCAAACTGTCATTCTTGAGCACTGCCAATGGGACCTGAGAAGCTATGCTCAGTATGTTGTGCATATGAGCAGAGAAGATGCAAAAGGAAGTGTAAAAAGAGAGGAATGAGATACAGGAATATTGCAATGAAACTAGAGCCACAAAAAATTAAAACTGCATTAATTATGTTCTTCATTTTTTTTAAGTTTATTTTTTTTAGTAGTCTCTACACTCAACGTGGGGCTCAAACTCATGACCCTGAGATCAAGAGTCACATGCACTTCCTACTGAGCTAGGCAGGCACCCCGATATTCCTTATTTTCAAGACTCTTTTGGCTATCCTGGGCCCTTTGAGATTTTATAATTTTTTTCCATTTCTATAAAAAATGCCATTGGGATTTGGATAGGTACTGTACTGAATCTGTAAATTGCTTTGGGTACCATGGACATTTGAACAATATTAAGTCTCCAATCCATGAACTTAGGATGTCTTTCCATTTATTTCTTCTTCAATTTTTTTCAACAATGTTTTATAGTTTTTCAGCGTATGGTCTTTTACTTCCTTGGATAAGTTTATTCATAAGTATTTTATTCTTTTTGATACTACTGCAAATGGGATTATTTTCTTAATTTCCTTTTGGATTTAATTATTTGCATATTGAAACACACCTGATTTTTGTGCATTGATTTTGTATCCTGCAATCTGCTGAATTTATTAGTTCTGCTTTTTTTGGTGAAATCTTTAGGGTCTTCTACATATAAGATCATGTCATCTGGAAACATAAGTTTACTTCTTTCTTTCCAATTTGGATGGCTTTTAATTCTTTTTCTTGCCTAACTGCTTTGGCTAGGACTTCCAGGACTACACTGAACAGAATTGGTAAGAACGGGCATGTTTGCATTGCTGCTGATCCTAGAGGAAAAGCTTTAATCTTTCACCACTGGGTATGATATACTGTGGGCTTTTCATATATGGCCTTTATTATGTTAAGGTATGTTACTATTATTTCACTAATTAGTGGAAATGACATTGTACGAAACTGATTCAATGATGTAGAGTACTGATCCTTAGACTAGGTTATACCCATTCCTGGGATAACATAAATACTTCCCAAGTATTATGTAAACCTACTGTATACATGTAATTTTAAGGTATCCATATCTGGATTCTTAATTTGCATGTACAGTCCTTTTTAAGAATTATCTAACTGACAGCCTGTGTGTGGTCTAAGTATCTCATGATCTTTCCTTTCTCACCTCCCCTCTCACAACTGTTTTCCTCCCACTTTCTAAAGCAAAGTCATGCATCTGTCACTTAAAATTCGAAAAAATTTGAAGCACCAAACAAAAAGATAATCGACGTTTATGAATGATATGTATTAAGGTATGTATTAATAAGATATGTACCTTATTAAGAGATGTATTTCCAATAAAATTTTACTTTTTAATTCAGTAAGTATCAACATTTGTGCTGTATTTGTCACTTTGATCCACCAATTACTAATAATTATAATGATAACACTATTGAGAGGAAAATGTTAACACTTTGAACCTTGTAGTCAAAGGACATTTTTTAAAATAAAAAATCTCTGAATAAATAAATAATTTCAATTCATGTATTTTTTTATTGCAGAGATGTTTGATAGGGTGATCATGAAAAGATATTCAAGTATAAATATATTAAAATAGGATAAGACTCTGGAGATATCAAGAAGAAACGGTCTTTTATCTATATTTAAAAGAACGATGTGACAGTTTTAAGAGATCAATATTTACAATAGACTAGAAATTACATCTTTCATATCTATTTATTTATTCATTATTATTTTTAAAAGATTTTATTTTTAAGTAATCTCTACACCCAACTTGGGGCTCGAACTCATGATCCCGAGATCAAGAGTTGCATGCTCCTCCCACCACACCAGCCAGGTGCCCCCTTTCATATCTATTTAAACTTAAAGATGAAAAATGTTACCTACCAACTTAAAAATGTGTAAGGACATACAATTTTTGGAAAATACTTTTAAAGGGATCATGAGCACAGAATGACACAGAGGACAAACTTCCAAAGCTCACTCACAATGCAGAGATGAAAATCTTGAGGGAAAATAGGACAAAACCTGGAGAGCTATCCAAAGAAAAGGTGTGCTTCAGAAACACACCCAAATTTAGAGAGTATAAACAACACTTCGGAAAAACTTGAATTATGAAACAAACCAAAAGACCAAATCAGATATCAAAGGGGCTTATGCTCACTATGTTCCAGGAGAATTAACAAATGTGCCCACAACCTAGACATACCTTTGCTTCCTCAAGCTCTTTATCAGCAGTCTCAAGCACTTCTTCTTTATGTCTTTCTAACTGCTGTGCTAACTGGTCTATTTCAGTTAATTCTTGGCAGAGTTTTTCATTTTTGTTACTTAAATTAACAACTTCAGTAGTCACTGTTTCCTTGGTTTCCATAAGCTCCTGTATATGCTTCTCCAGGTCTTTATTAGCTCGCTGAAGAAAGTCAACCTAAATTGAATTTGTAATTCACAGGTATATGAATTGGAAAATTATCCTAAATACTGAACTTCCAAAAATAATTCAAAATACTGTATTTTTTAAAATACTGAAAATTTAAACCAGAGGTATCTTACATTTGCAATCTTACACTGCTTTGATTCACAAAACTGACAATGTGGGGTGTAATAAAAATATATAGCCATTGGCTTCCAATTTTTAAACATGGAAGGAAAGGAAAAGTAAAACATTTATGTGAACTTTTTCCCAGAAGAGAGTTCTAAAATTACGACAAGAATATCACTACAATGATAATACTACTCTAGACTGTGCTGTCCAATATAGTAGTCACTAGTATCCACAGATGCATACTGTGGCCTGTCCAAACAGAGATGTCTATAAATATAAAATATACACAAGATTTCAAAGACTTGATGCAAAATAGAAAGAATGTAAAATATCTCAATATCAATATTTTACAACAGTAGTTACACACTGAAATTATATTTTGGATATACTGAGGTAAATACACTATTAAAATTAATTTCATCTGTTTATACTTTCTTCATATGGTTACTAGAAAATTTCATAGTTCTATGTTTTACATTTAGATCTGAAGTTCATTTTCTTTTCTTTTTTTAAGTGGGCTCCATAGAAGCTTGAACTCATGACCCTGAGATCAAGACCTGAGCCAAGATCAAATGTTGGTCGGACACTTAACCGACTGAGTTGCCCACGTGCCCCTAAAAAATTTTACATTACATATGTGGCTCCTATCATATTTGTATTGGACAGCACTGCTCTAGAGCTACTGCTGATATTCGTGACTTACTCTATTCTGGTTACAGCCCAGGCAGCAATGACACGTCTAAATTTCTAAAGGTAACATAACATGCTTTATATAACTCCCCTGTTCTTTTACTCTTAGGTCAAATGCATGGCGAGGAAATCTATTACATGTTTAGTTTTTATATTTCTTTTTAAAAATCTTTTTTTACATTATAGAACAAAATTTTTGAAAATAAAGAAAATCAAAAAGAATATCTCATCACACAAAGATAAACTGTGAGTATACTTTGGTGTATTCTCTTCCAGTGTTTTCTCTCTCCAAGATCATACGTACATTTTTAGAAAGCAAACTGAACATCACATTGTGTCTACAGTTTATTCTCCTCTTTTAAATATTTAATATTATGGTGTACATATTTTTCTGCCTCATTAAATATTCTTTTTTTCCATTAAATATTCTTTAGAAACATGGTTTTTCAATGGCTACATCCTATTTCTGGATACTTTGGCTCTATCAAATTTTTCTATGGTAAATAATACAGTAGTGAACAACTCTGTCACTTCTACAAATCCATGGACATTTAATGATTTTATATACTCAGTGAAATAATGATAAAAGGCATTACCTGAATATTTAAATGAGCAATGAGCTTTTCATTGGTTTTATTTCTAGTCTCCAGAGAGAGAATATCAGGGGAGCGGCCACTGTCCAATGCAACTGATAGTCGTTCTATCTCTCGTTCTCTTAGCTCAATCTGAAGACATAAAGTCATAATATCGCTTAAAAAAATCTGTTTTGAACTGAAATAATTAACATTGTACAAACACTTATTTGGATATGCTTTCATTTTTCTTATGTTTCACAATGTGTACCAGAGACTAACATTCATATATGTACCCACACTTATATGGGATTATGAAATGCATGTACACAAGCAAAAATAAATACAAAAAATTTCAAAATAAGAATGTCAACAAAGCTTTCATATGTATTTGTATTGAACAGATTCTTCCCAGTTAATTTTAATTTTTGTTTCTTTTCGCTCCCTCCTCCAAGATTAGGCAATGTTTATATAAAAAGAAACCACTGGGTACTAGAACTGAGTCTGAGCTACTTCAGTGCCTGGCGGAATAAACATAGAATAAACAAATGAGTGTAGGACACGAAGAATTGCTACTGAAACTCAATACAGAAAAGGACAGGAAGTTGGGGTGAATTTAATTAATTATCTATTATTTAGAAAACAACACACATAAAATCACAGAGATCACTATCAACCATGAATTCACACTTATTCACATGCATGAATTTGGAAAAACCCAAACACTTTTACAGCTTTGGATTTTGGGGCTTTTGTTTTTCAAAAAAATTGAAAACTGAAACCAAGCATTCAATTCAACAATTATGGAGCACAATTCTTGGTATACGAAGATGAATAAAATACGGTCTCTGACTTTCAGGAACACAGCTTTACAGGGAAAACTAGCAAGTAAACCAATAATTGCTATATAATATGTTGCTCAACGGTAGAATAAAGGAAATAGGTATATGGTACCAAAGCAGTTAAGGGAATAAAATGATTTACTCTCCATGATATATTCATATGCCTATGGAAATTAGTGAAGACTTTATCAAATACATATGCCCAAAAGGTTATAAATGATCTATGAAGAGAAGAAAGGAAGAATGTTCCAGGCAGTGACGCAGAAGTATAAAGCCACATGGTATGACTGAAGGAGCAGAAATGGCTCAGTAAGAATGGATTGTAATATGCAAGGGAACTTATGGTTGGGTCTGAAGAATCAGGCAGGAATTAATTATGATAAGCTCTGAATACTGTGCTAAGGAGAAAGATTGCTCTGGACTAAAAGATGAATAAGAATAAAACCAGAGGAAGGGAGACCTATTGGAGGAATGTCTGAGAGATGAATAAGGCATAAAACAGTGAGATAGGTTAGAGCAGAAAAAGTAAGTTTACAAAGTACTTAGAAGTGACAGAACTTGGTGAGTGGTATGTGAAGGGAAGAGAATGAGATCTAGAAAGACTACAGAATGTTGGCTTGGGCAGATGGTGATGCTACCAACCAAAGTAGAGAATATAGGAGGGAAAATAGACTTGAGGCAGAAGATAACAAGTTCAGTATTAGGCATATGGTATGAAGAGCTTTCATCCAAGTGGAAATGCCCAGTATGAAATTGGATATATGGGTCTGGAGCTGTGTAGAGATTTGAGCCAGAAAGACTGAAAAGTCATTAACATACAGGGAATATTTTAAACCAAGAGAGTAAATGAGACCTTCTAAGAAAATATACCAGGAAAGGAGAGGGATCAAAGACAGAGTCCTAAAAAACAGTAATACTTCATGGAACAGGTAGAGGAAAAAAGCAAAGAAGAAATGGTAAGAGATTTTTTAAAAAGTGAAAACTGAAAGAAAATGAAGTCATGAAAGCATTTTAAAGAGAAATTATCAATAATGACAAATACTACAGAGAAGTAAAGAAAATAAAGACTAAAATATCCTTTTGGATCTAGCAATTAATGTCATGGTGTCATTAACTAGACCAATTTATGTAATGGGAGGCAGAAGCCAGAACGCAATAGGACAGCAAGAGGTGAAGAAGTGGAGACAGAAGACCAAGATACTCTTTAGAGAAGTTTGCATGAGGGAGGAGAAGGCACCAGCAAGAGGGAGAGGTAGTTAAAAGAGATCTTTTTAGAGGACGTTAGTAATGACCATAATAGCACCTCTTTCTAGGACAGTTAGGGAGATTAAAAGCATTAGTTGTAAAGTGGCCATTTAAGTGTTTGTTAAAGAAAAAAAGAATATCAATGAAGGCAAAAAAAAAAAGAAGAGGGACACCTGGGTGGCTCAGCTGGTTAAGCGTCTGAATTCGGATCAGGTCGTGATCCCAGGGTCCTGCTCAGTAGGGAGCCTGATTCTCCCTCTCCCTCTGCTTGCCACTCCCCCTGCTTGTGCCCTCTCTCTCTCTGTCTCTCTCAAATAAATAAACAGAATCCTAAAAAAAAAAAAAAAAAAAAAAAAAAAAAAAGGAGAAGAGAGGAAATAGAGCCAAGAGCCCAGGTACAAAGACTAAGCCTTAAACAGGAAGAACGCCACACTGTGAACATTGCTAATTTTAAATGTAGAAACAAAGTTGAAACAAGGTGGTATCCTGAGGAGAGCATTTATTATAGGCTGGGGAAAGAGCTTGTGGAGAACAGCAACATCTGGAATACAGACCGAGAAAAACAGAACTTAAAACAAAAAGATAGGCAGCAGGGTGGATTCAACTAAAATTGATAACCATAATAAATTGATGGTTTCAGTCAGAATGGTCAGGCTATCTTCTCCAAACACCTCAACTACCTCACAGAGATGGTAAAGACTGGTCAGCTTGTGCTCATAAAGTACTTGGAAAAAATGTGATGAAAGTGTGATTATAAATTGAAAAATATCAGCAATTCAACTTGTGCATATTTGATATTTTCAATCTCTCACCATATTGTGAGTTTTTTGGTTGACGTGATCACAATTCCTTTTTACTCCATTTTTATCCAAATATCTTTGAAGTACTTTACAAACTTAACAGTTATACCATAAATTTTATCTATTTTGTATGTGCAGATCACTTCACTCCAAAAAAATGCAGTCATACGCAGAAAATGAAAAAAAGTGTTACCCAATTTAAGCTTCAGTAAGCATATTAAGCAAGCCTGAAATTATACGAATCAGAATTTAGCCAAACACCAACAGAAGGTATGAAAGAACAAGCTTTTTATGATTATGATCTAACCTTCATATATTAATTCCCCTGCTTCTTCAAAAAACTCTTTTACTAGTTGTTGTAGAGAAAGCACACAACAAATATGGTACCACAAAAGAGTAACTATCAAGACTTATGTTCCAAATAAAAAAATCTATAGTAAGAGTAAAAAAAAAAAAAAATTATTTATGATACCACTGTAAAGCATAATACACTTCAGTAAAATACCTGAAGATGGAAACAAGTAATATGGTTACAATGTTTGGGGAGATCGATGATTCACCTAAAGAAACCCCAAAAAACTACTATTTGCCTCAATGCATAATGGACTGGACTGTTTGCTCTAAAGCCAGCTAAGCCACTCCAGCTATTATCTCTATTAACAAATCGGTGGAAAAGATAAAAGCTGTATAAAAATTCAGCATCAGTAATACCAAATATAACCCAACTTTATTTACAATCACAGCATACCCATCTCAACAATGAGACCATGCATCCCTGCTATGGAAGTAAATAAAAATCATACCTGCTCAGTATAATCTCTCAGTCCACTTTCCATCATTGCTAACTTTTCTTTTAACTGGTGGACTTCCAGTTGAAGTTCTTGAATTCTGAAACACATTTATAACTAATGCCAATATACTTTTGTTAAGAAATACAAAAAAAAAGAAAGAAAGAAAGAAAGAAAGAAAGAAAGAAAGAAAGAAAGAAAGAAAGAAATGAAACTAGATATGTTCTCCTGTGAATTCTCTATTTTCTATTTCTCAGTAAGGTATGAAGTGCAATGCCAAAGGGTTCTGAACCACAGCACAGAGTACATCATCTTGGAGATTTAATTCTACAAGAACAGATTTCAAAAATTTAGTGGTAAATCATTTGAAAATCAGATACACTAAGCCTACTGTTGCATTTTGATCCTTAAAACTCTTTGAGGTACTGCTGCCAATTCTCAGGTTCAGGAAACTAGAGTTTAGCCCAGAATTAAGGGGCTAACCTATGTTTTCTGACCCTAAATGACCCTGTATTTTCTAATGAATTACCCTGCAATCCTGGAGAGAAGAAAAATATTGAGAAATACTATAATTTACCAAATAACTACAGCAAAAACCTACTCCTTTCTGGAACTTGTTCATTCTAACAAAACCAAGATTTGCCCAAATTACCTCAATTCTACAACTACCCAAATGTATTTGTATTACATCAAACTTTGCCAAAAATTAACATAAATATGACATAACCACTTTCATATTGGAAAAATAAAGCCTGAGGCCAGGTCTGCGTTTAAGAGAGATTTTCTGTGAAGTAGAGTAAGTGAGGCTGGCACACCTTGTCCCTGCTGTTATTGGAACCAGTATTTTCTACTAATCTAGGTTTAGGAGAAAAGTAGGTATGCAACTGCACTCATATGTATGCACACGAATTACTCTGAATACAAACAAAATGTATATGTGCAAAAGAAAACAACCGAGATCATCAACAGACTAATGTCACCTATGATGGTTTGACAGAAAAGAAAGATGTTAAGGAAAAAGATTACAGACAGAAAATGCCATACATACAGACCAAAAACTCCTTAAATATACTAACACACTGCTGAGAAGTCCTAGATTACAACTGTAACAGAAAAAACAACCCCACAAAATATTTCACAACTAAGCTCAGGTAACTGTATAAACACAGTTATGTAACAGTGTGTGGGAATAACTAAGAGATCCTAATCAGTACCCCCACCAGTGTTCCTTTAGATTGTTATGAGGTTAATAAAGTGGAAAAACTCCTCCATATTCTCTGTATAATCTACAAAATAAAAAGTATCCATACTAACGAACCATTTTTACTAGTGTAGTACACATTTTAGGATGTTTTTCCCGCTATGACCCCAGAGGCTGTCATGAGTGTTCTCTTGCTCTTTTGAACCTCTTAAAATTTTCTTAATGGTATTCTGTGTATTCCTTGTCTCATCTTAGTATTGGAATGTAACCTTCTGAAGAGCAGAAATACCATCTTACTTATCTTTACATCCCCAGAACACTTACATAGTGCTTTTCCCATAGACCTTGATGAAGTTTTATTTAAATAGAATTTATATCTGATTCCAATTTAAGGAAAAACAAGCACACAGAGCTAGAGAATCATGAAGCAAGAATTTCAAAGCCAGCTACAAATCTATTCACGGTCACTGGCATTTGACATATCTGAAGTGAGAGAGTCCTGCAAAAAGACGAACTTTACTAAAATAGCTTCTAGATGGCACTAAATTATTTTAAAGCAAGTATGGACAGAAACATCAGATTTATGATCTATTTGAGATCAAAGTTTCAAAACAAGTAAAAAAAGTCTATATTCAGGGAACATTCAGAAAGTACTTCCTGAGTGCTCATGCAAAGTTCTGTGCTAGGCCCTGGAGATACAACAGCAAAGACTGAAGCCCTAGCATCAAGGAACTTACGGTTAATCAAATGATTAATTGAAACCAACAAAAAATTATTTAATGCACCTGTTATCAGCCACCTGCAGGAGGTCTGCAATGTAAGGGTCATCTGGCTGAGGAACCGGATATGAACTGACTTCAGAGGGAGGGACTGGTTCGTCAATCTGCATACGCTGGCGCCTAAAAGCAATACTTCTTTTCTTGCCACCTAAAACACAATTGTGTATTTCAAAAACATTCAAAAGAAACAAAACACTGCCTTAGAATTAAATATTCCCATGAGAGACTAGGGACTCTGGGAAACAAACTGAGGGCTTCAGAGGGGAGGGGGGTGGGGGAATGGGATAGGCTGGTGATGGGTATTAAGGAGGGCACATATTGCATGGTTCACTGGGTGTTATACTCAAGTAATGAATCATGGAAATTTACATCAAAAACTAGGGATGCACTGTATGGTGACTAACATAATAAAAAATTATTATTAAAAAAAAAAGAGAATTAAATATTCCAGAAGGTTAGGCTTTTTGTTACAAAGGATGTCTCTAGCTCGTATTACCTAATGATAAAATATCTCCTCCCTGATGTATATATATACTCACACCCTGATCTTTAACTAAACAATGCATTCCTGAAAACCTCAACAAGACATGGTTATAAAACAAGTTTTATTTTCGGCATGCTTGGTACATATACCCAGATGTAATATATTCCTCCATTAGATGGGAACAAGACTTTGGCAGGATTAAAAGTTGAGCATGCCTTGTGGTATTTGCTCTTATGAACTCAAGAAATCATCACCAGCAGAAAACTATCAAATGAGAAGGTTAAAGCAGTGATAACTAAAATAAACATGCTTATAAGCAATGCCAAAAGAGCAGATAACAGAAACTTTATGTAGCAAAATTAGTATATAATGAATGAATGTCGTCTGTTAATATAAAGTGATGCTATAACCTGAATTAGTGGGGAATGTCTACTTAATTATCCTTAAAACCAGCAGGAGTAATTTCTTTTAATGGACAGATACATCCAAATTACATGGATAATTTACCTTCCCCAGCACCTGGCCAAGATTAGACATGCAATGGAAAAATGAATTTATCCGCATGAAGAACAAACATAATCTACAATTGTGTCTTCATTAGGATCCTGACACATTTTGTACACATATCTCTTGTTTTGAGGATGAAGAAACTGGATCAAAAGTATTTAAATGATTTGCTTGTAGTTACACACCTAAAAAAGGTAAATCATTTTCTCCTTCCCTTACATCTTGGTTTTCCTCCTTGGTTGTTCCTTCTCAGTTTCCTTTAAAGACCCTCTCCTGCCACCAGTCCTTTAATTACCAACCTCCCCTCAGGGTCTGTTCTCTCTTTCCAGTCTACATAATCTCATAGATAATTCCTATTGCATCTATAGCTTCAATTCCCACAATACTCCAATGACTCTCAAATTCGAATTTCCATCTGGGACCACACATCTAAAAACAGATCCACATATCCCACTGCGTACTAGAAATCTCAATGCGGATGTTCCACGGGTAACATACGACACATGCAAAAGCGAACTCCTGCTCTGCTTTCCACCTTCTCTATCTTAAAAACAGTACCATCATCCACCCACTCATTCACTTGAAACAGAAATCTGGGAATTCCTCTACTTCCCAAGTCTTCCACGTTCATTCACTGAATTCTACAGACTACACCACGTGAATCTCTCTGGAATCTGCCCCATTCCACCCTCAGGAAACCTGATTATCCTCATTTTTCCCCTTAATCTTCTAGTTACTTCCAAGACCTTCTCCCATGTTTCTTGATCTTTTTTGCCTTTAGTCCACAGCCCTCCCCCCAATCTCATTTCCTGACATGTCAATCCTCTACTGGTTCCAGACGGCTACAGGGACACCGTAAGATGACTGTCACTACTGAGACAGTTCGTCACCACTGAGAACTGTGCCAGCGTCTAGATCTCCAACTCCCTTCTGATCACAGTCTTCATTCTGACCAAATGTCTCCTGGTCCTCACGGTGCTCTTAACTCCTCAGTCGCCGCCTCATCTCATAATCCTATGCCTCACTCACTCCCATCATCTTCATCCCGTGATTCAGACATCTTGACGATCTTGTCACTGGGACTGGTGATTCTTCCAACTTTATGCCTGAACTACCCTCAACTCTGGATACGCCCCCTCATTTCTTTTCTCTTTCTATAGACCTACTGAACATAAAGCTAAAAAAAGTAAAATAAACTAAAAAAAATGCAGAAAACATGTCATTTCCAAATTCTTTGATGAGTATGGATTACCTTTATAACTAAAATAATAATGGTAATATTGAGATGGCATCTCTCAAAAGAGTTCCTTTTTTAGCTTGTGGATCTTCAGATTGATGATTCTGCCATTTTTGTTTCACTTGTTAAACATGTTAAACAACATGCTAAGTGTGAACCGTCAACCCTCACCCTAAACCTTCTCTGTTCAGATCATCACATGAAGACTTCACTGAGTTTTATAGTGGCTTTCTGATGTTAGTAGTCAACTGAAGAACAGAGTTTGAAAGTTGTATACTGCTAATGACTGTCTGCCCATGTCCTCCCTGAAATACCAGGATTGTTTATGCCGGGTATTTTTAATAAAACTGAATACAGTTGGACTTGGAAAAAAACCACTAAAATAAAATAATAACAATAATTTTAAAAAGAAGTTAAAGTAACGATTAAGAAAATAAAACACCGGGCACTGAAGTCAGTTAGACTACTTACATCTAAGAACCTACTATTATGTAAGTTTCTAAGCACATGTATAAAATACTACCTAGATCTTAAGAAATAAATTTAAAAGTTTATGTGACAATCCAAAATCATCTTTTCAAATACTAAAGTCTAAGCATGAAAGTCCAAAGTCTCATTTTAGCCAACAGCTTTAACCTCTTTAAAAGATTAGACGTGTACAATTTGTTTTGAGAAGGGGCAGACTCACCTGGAGTTTGTACTACAGCGTGCAAATTCTTTTCTTGAAGTTGTTGAATTCTTTCATTCTTAGCTTTGCTCTCTTTCTCCAAAAGTTTGAGTTTATGAACATATTGGTTATTTAGAAATTTCAGATCAGCTGTTTCACGTGCACACTTCTTCAACGTAGTTTTCAACTCTTAAAATGAAAAAGATTCAAGGACCATTTTACAGATCAGGAAATCTATGAAGTCCTTCCATTTCACAAAATACAAAAGTCACATTAATTTGAAAGGCTCCATCTGATTCTTACCCAAGCCTTTGTCTGAAAGGCTATTACCTCTTCTACCACTATTAACAAAACTACAAATAAGTCACTATACAAAAAAGGGAATTATATTTTTCTTCTGCTATATGGCTTAATATAAATTATGGCATTTGATCCAATCCAGTCAACTAGGTATGTAGCTGAGGGATTATGAATTCATGCCAGGTATCAGACAGGGCTTTCTACTGATATAAGAATTTATAACAAGAAGATAACCGTACAATTACCCTCTGTCCAGTACCTTTGAAATCATTCTATTCAATCTTCCAGCTCGAAGACAGGGGTATTAAAGAATCAGAATGATACAAGGCTTTCACCTGACTTTAGCCCTCTTACTTTCAGTAAGGGAAAAGTGAAAGTTTTCAAGGACATTTCTTTACTTTAAGCATTTAATATTTCCTAGAGCAATTTTTTTATTAATTAAAAAATTTATTGAGTATAGTTGACACATTACATTGATTTCAGGTGTACAACATAGTGATTCAACTTCTCTGTAAGTTATGCTATGCATACCACAAATGTAGCTATTGTCTGTCAGTATGCAACACTACTGCAATATCACTGACTATATTACCTATGTTCTGCATCTTTCTACAGCAATTTTAATTCTAAAAACTTAATCGACATATAGTGACGATGATTATAGCTATGAAATGCATATTCATTTTCCTTGTTGGGAACTCTTCAATGCACTCTACATTATTTCAAGCCTGTTAGCAGGAAGACTATCACGATACTACACATAAGCTTTTCCTACAGAAAAAACAAAAAGGGCAAAAAATATGACATTTTAAAAATCACAAAATTTTACCTTTAATGTGTTGGCCTGATTGCTCTCTCAGTTTCATTAATTCCAGGTATAATTCATTATTTTCCTTGATCAACCTTGCATTTTCAAGTTTATAAGGTTCCAAAACAAAATCAAAATTGGCACTTTCTTTTTCAGCTTTCACAGTAGATAATTTCGATTTCCGAAGACTTTCTGTTGTATGAACTAGGTCACTGAAATTAAAGAATAGAAAATGTAAATACAAGGAAACATTCCATTAACTTTTAATAACACAAAATATATTTCAAAAAAGACTTACATGTTAACACTAAGTGAGGTCAAATCTAAAAACAAACAAAAACACTAGGAGCCTTTCAAGGTACCAGGTGCTCAAAAATTTCTCAAGCAAGATTAAAAGTTATGAAATATACACATAGTTGGAATCATCTTTCAGTCTCTCCTCTCATTCATCCCCCATGTCCAGTTAGTCACCTGATCCTGTGGAACCTATGAAACTTATCTGTATATTCAGCAAAGATTTATTGAATGCCTGCTATAAGCTAACTGCTAGTATATAAGAATAAGAATTGATTCCTTACCTCTGAGAACATAGACCAGTAGACTATTCATTCCATCAGTATTTACTGAGCAGGGAACACGATATAGAACACACTATCATGGAGCTTATATCCTATTGACAGTTTGTCAAAAGTTATAACACTATGTGATAAACTCAACAACTATGTGTTCAGCCCGTACTAGATATAGCAGAGGTAAAGTCAGTCTCTAGTCTTATGGAGTTTGCATTCTAAAGGAAACACAAAAACAAGTTTCTAACAATGATAAGTACTGAAGGTAACATGTAGCAGATGTGACAATCTTGCAGGCCATAGAGCTAAACAAGCATAGGGCAGAAGGGAGAGGTCCAAGGGATTTCCCAGGCGGACAGAATAGCACATGGAGAGACCAAGGGGAGAGACTGGTGGGGAGTGTATATGTTTAGGGAGCTCCAAAGGCTAAATACATGGGAGATGAAGCTGTCAGAGTATTAGATCACTGTGGAAAAAGTCTGCCAGTTTCTTAGAAAGTTAGACATACTTCACCCATCCTCCAACCTTGAATCGCAGAGCTAGAACTAGATCATGAAGGGTTCTGGAGGGCATAATAAAGAGCACCAAATATCTTTCCTCCATTCTCTCCTTACCATCATCATAGCTTGTAGCCCTGCTGCAAAAGCTTTCTAAGCAATTTCCCTGCTCCAGTCTCAAGGAAAGAACAAAAAATGGAAAAGAACAAAAGGACATAGAATCTTCCAGTTAAAGTAACACGTAATTGCTAAAGTAATGACCAACCACGTATGAAAAAACCTTTATTGAATCACAGTAATTAAAGACTAATGGGCAGACATAGAACACACAACGATATCAGAAAACCACATTAAAAAATTGTAATTCTGTTCAGGGAGAACTCTCAGAAAACCTACTCTCAACAGTAGAGTGTGAAAGGTGACCCCCAGAGTTTTGCAACGTGGACGCCCTGAACTGATGATATGGGAGTAGGATCTAAGAATAGATGAGCTTCAGATGACTGATGGACTTAGAAAAAAAAAAAGAACAACAACTACCTATTTCTTTACTGTAACATGAAGTTTAATAGAAACTAGATAAATGGGATTAAAGATCGCGCAGGTTTAGAACTGTATTTTCATCTTTACCTGAAAAGTTTTTCTACCAACGGTAAACATTCCACTGTCAGAGTCTGGCGGTATCCCAACTGATCCAATCTTTTTCTAATATTAATGTACTTTCTTTCTGCAGCTGTAGTCATCTTGTCTTCCAAAACGAGTTTTATTCACTCCTCAAAATTAAAGTCCTAAAAGAAAAGAGTAAAACATTATTCTGTTATTATGGCTATTATTACTATTTCATGATAAGAAGAAAAGATTCTTTCAATATGAAGCAACTGTTTTTTTTCTTTCTCTTCAGGTAGGCAGCCTTCTGGAATATTTAGACTGACTTAAATGCTCCTTATGATAGTCATGTTTCTGCACTAAAATAAGTATCTCTTAATAAACCTATACATAAAAGTTAAAAAAAATAATGGAGAAAACAAAGAATATTTTCCCAAGCCTGAGGTAGGCAGAGAATCTTTAGAGAAGCCTCTTTTGAAAGCACTAAATACAAAAGAAAAACCTGATAAATTTTTGGACTTCATCAAATTAAAAATGTCGCCCATCAAAATATTCCATTAAGAAAACAAAAAGCGAAAGAGTCGGAGAAAATATTCATAATATCTGACAAAGGATTTGTATATGGAATACATAAAGAACACTTACAGCTCAATACTACTAATAAAGAAAATCGGGTAAGAAAATGGGCTAAAGACTTTAACAGGCACCTTGCAAAAATAACTGAATAGGAATAATCATATGAAAAGGTGCTCACCACCATTAGTTATATGCAAAATATGAATTAAAACCACAGTGAGGTACAATCTCACCCATACTAGAATAGCTAAAATTAAAAGCACGGGACCAAATGTTGTCAAGGATTTGGAGTAACTGGAATCTTCACGTTGCTGATGGAAATGTAAAAGCACAGTGGAAAAATTCTGGCAGTTTCTTATAAAGTTAAACTTCTCCCCTAGAACTCTATAATTCTATTGCTAGGTAGTTATTCAAGCAAATGAAAATAAACATCCACAGACTCTACAAGAATATTCATAACAGCTTTATTCATAATAGCCCCAGACTGGAAACAACGTATATATCCATCAACAGCAGAAGGATAAACTATGAGATATTTGTACCATATAACACCACTCAGGATAAAAAAGAAGGAAATACTGATGCATGTCAACCACATGAATTAATTTGGAAAACATTACTTGAGCAACAGAAGCCAGACACATATACTGTATGATTCTATTTACATAAATTCAAGAACAGGCAACATGAAACTATGTAGACAGAAACCAGAACAGCTGTGGGCTGGGTCAACAGGAGTGGGTGGAGACTGGAAGGGTTAAGAGGGAACTTTATGAGGTGATGAAAATATTATGTTAAATATTATGTACACTGGTTACACAAGTGTATTATATTTATCAAAGGTTTTCATATAGTACACTTGAGATCTGTGCATTTCGCCCTGTAAATTTTACTTCCATTAAAAAAAAAGACACAAACACATATGAATCTCTACACACATTTTTATCCTTGTCTTTTTCAATATTTATGAATATATTGAATAGATATATCAACGTGCCCTAAAATGGAGTTTTCTAAAGATTGCTTGTGTAGAACCTTTGCTCTTTTCTAACCTTTGCCAGGTAAATATAGTCCTAGTACTCATATATCTAAGCCAAATAAATTGTTTTAACATCTCTATTGTTTTTCACAACTTATAAAACGTGAATGCATGGGAGTACACGCAAAACTGATCCAAACGTGAATGCATGGGAGTACATGCAAAACTGATCCTCACAACTTACCCTGTAAGGGAGACAGGACATACTAGACATTCTTTCTATTCAAAGGCAAGGAAAGGCTGCCTCTAGAGAGCAACTTTCCCAAACCACTGGGCCACAAAGAAGGTGGTCATTCAGGTCTCCTGGGTCCTGCTTTAGCACTCTGGTTTCTGTACCAAGCTGCAATTGCTTCCTGGACTTTTGGATAAGATCAAGTGTAGTATCTATACCAAGCTGCAGCAACTTGCCACATCACTTCTAATCTACTCCTTTCTACAAATCTTTCTTTCTCCACACTCTTGCTAACCTTTTCTTTTAGTGGCATCCCCATGGACTTTCTAGGTTCCTTCCACAAGAGTGACCTGACTGATGCAAGGTGTTTTAGAGAATCTCCTGGAGACATCGTAAATACAGCTGTCAAGAACTAGCAGAGCCTCACCACTCAAACATTCCTCCTCTTTGTCTGGTACCAACTTTGATTACCCAGAAATAATACTTCCTCACATACTGGCTGAGACAGAGAATGAATACGAATCAAAAAAATAAATAAATAATGGAAACACAGGACTGATGGAAAAGATTACAATCTCCCCAAGAAGAACAAAAAACATCCTGACCTATGGGCTGCTGTCTTCCCTCACCTACATCACCCAAACATCGTTGTTATACTTAAAGTTTCTAGCACAACATAAAAACTTAGGTTTGGAGGTCCCCCACGCATACGTGTTTAGAACTACTCACTAGCTTACCTCTGGGGAGGTGGGTGTCTGAAAGCCAGTACATCTTATTTTTAACAAAAGTATTCTGGGTGTTTATATGCACAGAGACTCAAAGCAAACACCAAACTTAGGTTGTCTCGCAGTCCTTCCACGCTAAACTAAAATAATACAGACTGGAAGGTAGAGGGGATGTTTTCGATGGTGCAGGGCAAAGGTTAACAAATGGCTCCCGTCCTACGCTTCTGGGCACTTTGTTTTTTACAAAGAGCATGTAAGATTCTTACAGGAGAGGGCACTTTAACTTTTAAATCAACCCATCGGCCGGCCGTAAGCGGGTGTGCATACCGCACAGACGCCCACGGCGAGCGGCACGGAAGGAAACAGGGACGCTCGAGCTGCCCCGGGTCGACCTCCGGGCCGCAGCTTTTCTGCCGGGTGTAGAAGGGCAGGGGTGTCGTACGTGGATCCGACGGGGCGTCGCCGCGCCGCGCCCGGCCGGGCCCCACTTCCTCCCGCGGCCGCGCGGCATCCCTCCCGGCAACACCCGGCCCGGCCCGCGGGGACCTCCCAGGAGGCCACGGCGAGAGCGCGGCTGCCACGCCCGGGCCTCCCGCCCCCGCAGCGGCACTCACCCACCGCTCCTGCCGCCGCTTCCTCCGCCTGCGGCCGCATCGCCCCTCGGGCCTCGCCTCCCTCGCTGACTCCTTCCGCCCCAGACTCTGGCTCCGGCGCTAGGACAGTTTGAAAATGGCGCGGAGAGACGATCCCAGCCGGCGCGGAGTCGGCGCCGCGGTTGCCTCGGTAACGGGAGCGGCGCAGGCGATGCGCGGCGCTCGGCGGGGCCGCGCTCGGCCGCGATGGCGGCGCTGGGCCCAAGTGCCCGGAAGCGCAACGGCTGGACGGCGCGCGGCCACGGCGCCTCCTGGCGGCTGGGAAACCCCGAACTTCAGTGGATGCCGGAAATGATCCTCTCTTTTGCGGGATTCGTTGCCAGCCCTTGGTTCCTGCAGCGGACAAGCCTTCACCCGCCAGGTGAACGCCTGCTGACCACGAAAGTCCAACCTAAAAATCACGGTTCTTGCAACTTTCCCTGACAACCGCACAATAAAATTAACTATTGCTGCCACACCCCTCTCCTTGTAAAGCTGTGTAGACACATTTATTATACTCATCCCATCATGAGTATAATATTAAGTTTTGATTCCATGAGTTATAGCCCATCCCATCAAAACGTAGTTTTATGTCTGTCCCTGCCCCCACAACTGTGACTTTTTTGAGTCAGAGATTATTTTACTCAGCTATGTTTCTCTAGCACCTACCACAATAAACATTTCTGAAGGGAATTAAATTGAAATAAACTGGTTGTAGGGTAGGGAGCTTGCTCACTTAAAGAAACCTTATAGGTCAAATCCTAGAATTCCATGTCTCCTTTGAAGATTTCTGCATAATCAGAGAGGAGCTCAATTCCTTTCTGTTCACTACTTGCCCAAGTAGGCGTTACAGTCAGAAAAGGTACTTAATCCTTATATGTCATGTAACTGCTCTCAATAACTTTGTACCCATTCATATATTGTTAACGTTTCCATTACGTGTACTTTGTTTTCCCACATGTCTTAATGAGTAGTTTTATGGAATTTCTAGGAGACAGTGACTTAGGTACTATAGATGGCTTTCATAGTCTTGATCATATACAATAAACAGATTTTTTTCTGAACAACATATCTCTTTTGGAAACAGGGAGGCATAAATAAATTAATAACATAGCAAAATAGCTATGCAACAGCCATCTAGTCCAGATGACTCCTTGGCTTCCTTTTGCCCCAAAAACACAGTAGTTAGAAACATAAAAATCAAAATCAAAGAAATTCAAAAGGTGGCTGAAACACTGATGTTATGGGCCTGTTTAGCTCCAAGGGACATGAAAGACCAGAGTCAGGCTCATTGCTGGACTCCAGGGCCTAATGTCAGGGTCCCTGGCATACACATACATATCTCTAGGAGGGCTACCTTTCAACCCACCACATTTAGTCTCGGTAAGGAGGAAAACAAACAAGCATGCCTCTGTAATGGAACCATTATAAAAACCCTAAACAACAGGATCCAGAGAGTTTCCAGGCTGGTGAACATATCAAGGTGCTGGGAGGGTGACATGTCTGGAAGGACCATGGAAGCTCCATGCCCCTTCCCCCTTCCCTTGCCTTGTGCATCTCTTCTATTTGGCTGTTCCTGAGTTACATCCTTTATAAGAAGCTGGTAATAATAAAGTGCCTTTCTGAGTTCTGTGAGCCATTCTAGTAAATTATAGAACCTGAGAGAGGTTATGGGAACCCCAGTTTATAGTTGGTCCATCAGAAGTATGGGAGGCCCAGGACTTGTGTTGGCATCTGAAGTAGGAGCAGTCTTGTAGAGTCTTTTTTTCCTTAAGATTTATTTATTTATTTGAGAGAGAGAGAGAAAGGGAGAGCATGCTCAAGGGTGCATACAGGGGAAGGGGCATAGGGAGAGAATCTTCAAGCTCTTGCCTCCCTCCCCCTGCACCACGGGGCTTGATCCCTTAACTCATGAGATCATGACCTGGGCGGAAACCAAGAGTCAGTCACCCAACCAACTGAGCCACCCAGGCACCCAGTCTTGTAGAGTCTCAACCTGTGGAGTCTGCAGTAACTCTGGGTAGTTAGCCAGAACTTAATTAAAGTCTGGACCACTTGTTAAAGTGGTTTTGGAAAAGACACTGTATTTGGTGTCAAGAGGGGAAAAAAAAGAAAAACCTCTCATCTGGTGTCAAAAGTGTTGTGAATAAAAAATTACTCACCAAGAAACAACTAAGTATGTGCAGATCATGTTTAGGAGATAAACTTAACAGAGATAAGTTGAGATTTCTTTTTCAGGTTTCTTCTCTGTATTTTCAAAACATATTGTGTGTATCTGGATATCATGAACTCTGCTGTAGTCATTGATTATCCCATTTCCCCTGTTAGACTGTGAGTGCCTTATCTACACAGACGACTATTGTGATCTTCTTTGTGCCCATAACCAAGCACCGTGACTGACACTTAATAAAAGATCAGGAAGTGTGAATTGAATTGAACAGAACTGAATGAACCAGATCTTCTGACACTGAGTCCAATACGGCACAGTTGCCTCCCCTCAGTGACTGGCTCAGAGATGGGGCTAAACTGTCCCTGTGACGGCTAGTTAACTCAGGTCCTTTTATTTAAGCAGCAGGGACTCAGTTTCCCTATTACCACAGGTGTGTGGTTTGTCTGGCAATCTGATTTTTACTGGCAGATAAGATCATGGTTACAATAGTTCCCGTCTGTCTGGAGCCTTGCAGTGGAGCCTCGGTAGTGACTTGGCTGCAAAAGACACTCAGGCTGTGTAAGTGATCAGATGTTAGGAGAAGCTGCTCTTTAGCAGCAGAGACACTAGGAAGTTATTTCCAAGAAAGGGTCGCTTTTAAAAGCACAATGCTAAAGCATCTTAATGACACAGCAGTTTCTTTTGTGTGTCCACGAAGACATCATAATGCTAGTGCAAGGGATGACACCTTTTAATCATCATTTGGAGTCAGTAAGAATAGAGATAAGAGTAGGGACTCTGAATTGCTCTATAACTTCTAATAGTTTGGGAGTGGATTCTTTTGGGTTTTCCATATAGAGTATCATGTCATCTGCAAAGAGAGACAGTTTGACTTCTTCTTTGCTGATTTGGATACCTTTTATCCCTTTTTGTTGTCCGATTGCTGTTGCAAGGACTTCTAGTACTATGTTGAATAATAGTGGCGAGAATGCTCAGAAATCAGTTGCATTTCTATACACGAATAATGAGACTGAAGAAAGAGAAATTAGGGAATCCATCCCATTTACAATAGCACCAAAAACCATACGTTACCTTGGAATTAACCAGAGACGTAAAGGATCTATATTCTAGAAACTATAACTCACTCTTAAAAGACATTGAAGAAGACACAAAAAGATGGAAAAATATTCCATGCTCATGGATCGGAAGAATTAACATAGTTAAAATGTCCATGCTGCCCAGAGCAATCTACACTTTCAATGCTATCCCGATCAAAATACAAATGACATTTTTCAAAGAACTGGAACAAATAGTCCTTAAATTTGTGTGGAACCAGAAAAGGCCCCGAATCTCCAAGGAACTGTTGAAAAGGAAAAACAAAGCTGGGGGCATCACAATACCGGATTTTGAGCTGTACTACAAAGCTGTGATCACCAAGACAGCATGGTACTGGCACAAAAACAGACTCATAGACCAGTGGAACAGAATAGAGAACCCAGAAATGGACCCTCGGCTCTTTGGGCAACTAATCTTTGATAAAGCAGGAAAAAACATCCAGTGGAAAAAAGACAGTCTCTTCAATAAATGGTGCTGGGAAAATTGGACAGCTACATGCAAAAGAATGAAACTTGACCACTCTCTCACACCATACACAAAAATAAACTCCAAATGGATGAAAGACCTCGATGTGAGACAGGAATCCATCAAAATCCTAGAGGAGAACATAGGCAGCAACCTCTACGACATCGGCCAAAGCAACCTTTTTCATGACACATCTCCAAAGGCAAGAGAAACAAAAGATAAAATGAATTTATGGGACTTCATCAAGATTAAAAGTTTCTGCACAGCCAAGGAAACAGTCAGAAAAACTAAGAGGCAGCCCACGGAATGGGAGAATATATTTGCAAATGACACTACAGATAAAGGACTGGTATCCAAGATCTACAAAGAACTTCTCAAACTCAATACACGAGAAACAAATAAACAAATCAAAAAATGGGCAGAAGATATGAACAGACACTTTTCCAATGAAGACATATAAATGGCTAACAGACACATGAAAAAATGTTCAAAATCATTAGCCATCAAGGAAATTCAAATCAAAACCACACTGAGATACCACCTTACGCCAGTTAGAATGGCAAAAATAGACAAGGCAAGAAACAACAATTGTTGGAGAGGATGTGGAGAAAGGGGATCCCTCCTACATTGTTGGTGGGAATGCAAGTTGGTACAGCCACTCTGGAAAACAGTGTGGAGGTCCCTTAAAAAGTTAAAAATTGAGCTACCCTATGACCCAGCCATTGCACTACTGGGTATTTACCCCAAAGATACAGACGTAGTGAAGAGGAGGGCCATATGCACCCCAATGTTCATAGCAGCATTTCCACAATAGCCAAATTGTGGAAGGAACCGAGATGCCCTTCAACAGATGACTGGATTAAGAAGTTGTGGTCCACTATGGACTATGAGAAACAAACTGAGGACTTCAGAGGGGAGGGGCGTGGGGGAATGGGATAGACCGGTGATGGGTAGTAAGGAGGGCACGTATTGCATGGTGCACTGGGTGTTATACACAACTAATGAATCATCGAGCCTTACATCGAGAACCGGGGATGTACTGTATGGTGACTAACATAATATAATAAAAAATCATTATAAAAAAAAAAGAAATTGTGGTCCATATATACAATTTAATATTACTCAGCTATCAGAAAGAACAAGTTCTCAACATTTGCTGCAACATGGACGGCACTGGAGGAGATAATGCTAAGTGAAATAAGTCAAGCAGAGAAAGACAACTATCATATGATTTCTCTCATCTATGGAACATAAGAACTAGGAAGATCGGTAGGGGAAGAAAGGGATAAAGAGAGGGGGGGTAATCAGAAGGGGGAATGAAGCATGAGAGACTATGGACTCTGAGAAACAAACTGAGGGCTTCAGAGGGGAGGGGGGTGGGGGAATGGGATAGGCTGGTGAATGGGTAGTAAGGAGGACGTATTGCATGGTGCACTGGGTATTATACGCAACTAATGAATCATCGAACTCTACATCAAAAACCAGGGATGTACTGTATGGTGACTAACATAATAATAATAAAAAGAGTAGGGACTCTGCATGAATGAAAAGATAGATAAACACTAATGTATATTTTTTAAAACTTTTTTTCTTGCACATCAAAAGTTCTGTGGTCAAAAGGTTTCACTCATTTATGGAACATAAGAAGTAGGAAGATCGGTAGGAGAAGAAAGGGAAGAAGAAAGGGGGGTAAACAGAAGGGGGAATGAACCATGAGAGACTATGGACTCTGGGAAACAAACTGAGGGCTTCAGAGGGGAGGGGGGTGAGAGAATGGGATAGGCTGGTGATGGGTATTAAGGAGGGCACGTATTGCATGGTGCACCGGGTGTTATACGCAAGTAATGAATCATGGAACTTTACATCAAAACTAGGGATGTACTGTATGGTGACTAACATAATATAATAAAAAATTATTATTAAAAAAAAGACAAAGGATAGCTGGGAAAAATATTTACAACTATTATCATGAACCTAATACATAAAAAGCTCCTATAACTCGACAGTAAAATGACTAATGAATAATAGACTATAGTAGGACAATAATTTTAAAATGAACAAAGGTATGAACATGTAATGCATCACATGGCTCTTTACCCGTAGGAGCAGGTACTCAAACACACTGAAAATAAGAGGCATGTAAACTGAAAGTAGTGGAGTTATGGATGAGTAGGTAGCCAAGTAAAAGGTAGAAAAAGGCAATAAGCAAATACGTGAATAAACTAATACTAGTTATAATGCATCGAGTGCATATTAGGTTCTGTTCTAAGTGCTTGCATGCTTCACAGGTACTAGTTCATTTAATCAGCATAGTGACCCTATGGAATAGGAGGTATTGGTATCTCTTATACCGACGAGATTAACTTACTGAAGTCACAAAGTAAGTGATACGAGCGTTGGCTTCAAGTCTGCAAGTTAAAACAATTCTGTCAAGGAAAGGAACTCTATAGGACAGCGGTCAAAAAAGAGAGTATTCAGATGATCAATTAAACTTTGTGGAGACATAGAGATGCCAGGGTCCCAAAAGGTTAATTAGACCAGCCTCTCACATAAACAGATTTCTGGGCAACGTCTCTAACAGATGGTCACCCCAGCTACCCTGTAGCTACTTCCAACAACAAGACAACTCACTGCTTTGCAAAGCAGCTCATTGCATCGCTGAAAGCTTTGTTAGAAAAAGTCTTCTTTATATGAAGCTAAAATCTGCTTCTTGAGCGTGAGCAATTTTTTCCAAGCAATCAAAAGAACGTGAATCTTCTCCCTCATACTTGTGATAACTCTTCAGAATACTGCAGATTCTTCAACCTTGGCTCACATGACGTGGTCCCCAAGCCTGTAACTTCACTGGCTACCTCGTCTGCAGCAGAAACACTCTAGTTTCTCTGTTTTCTTGGTGAGATTTATACCTAGACATGATTGTATCAGATTAGGACTGAGGACTGGGATATATTTGTTTCTGTTGGTATATCTGGCACAGTGCATTCAGTGTTTAGCAACACAATCTAGTATCACTTTAGCCTTTTTATAACTGAGTCACATATTCACAGGTAAAGAACCATACACAAGCTTCTTTCTATGGCTGATACATTTTTAATACCTATATGATATTATCTTGAAGGCAAATATGAGTTTTTGGAGCAGAGATCAAAGTTATTATTACTCGCATCAATAACTATGTGTTCACTTGCCCCACCCACCATAGTGATAAGATGAAGGCCAGATGTTACCCAATATGTCCTGGGTTCTGTACTGCAGGGGAGTAAGCCCCTTTAATCTGAGAGTTTAAATATGAGAGGGACAGCTGTTACCCTTCCCCTCCTGAGAAAGGGAGAGAAACTTTTGCTACCTATGGTATACTCATTTTCCTCAGAAAGAGAAGGGAAAGGTCTTGGGTTCTGACCTTCTCAAATATAAATATGTTTGACCCTTGAACAGCATGGGGAGTTGGGGTACAAACCCTCTGCACAGTTGAAAATCCACATATAACTTGTGACTTCTTTAATACTTACTAATAGCCTACTGTTGACCAGAAGCCTTACCGATAATATAAACTCGATGAACACATATTTTGCATGTTATATGTATTATATGTTGTATTCTTACAACAAAGTGAGCTAGAGAAAAGATTATTAAGAAAATCATAAAATACATTAACAGTACTGTACTGTATTTATTGACAAAATATCTGCATGTAAGTGGACCTGCACAGTTCAAGCCCATATTGTCCAAGGGTCAGCTGTGAAAGTTTCCAGAGAAGCCTCTCCTGGTCTCTAACCTCCTGTGATGTCGCCCTGGTTTCGGGTTGTGCCCTACTCTGAAAGGTAAATACATACATCCAGGAGGTAAATCTCTCAGTTCTCTCACTATAGTCTGCCATACGCATATTCTAACTTCTATGGCTTGTTCCTGAACCCAGGTTCTGGTGAAACTTGCTCAGAAAGGCCCAACTGTGCAGAAACATGAAAACACTTACTTGCTTACTGGGGCGGGCTTTGCATCTTTTTCCTAGGCCCAGACTGGCTCTCTCATCCTCTCTCAGAACTTATCACAGCGTTCAGAGATTCAGCCTGCGTATCGGTCAACATGTATTTGGCTGCAAGTATCTGAATGTCTGACGAATAACTGATAAAGTAATCAAAGCATTTCGTGGTCTCACTTGACAACATCCCTGAAAGTAGCAGGTCCTAGTTTGGTGCCAGTTCAGCGGTACCATCAAGGACCTGATCACTTCTCATCCATCCACGTTCTCTCTTCTCAGTGGATGGCTTCTTATCCTCAGAACTTTTGTCCCATTATTTCTTGGGATGGCTGTCACAACTCTAAGAATAGGTCTGTGTGCAACAACACCTAATACAAGAAGTGAAGCAGATAGGGATGCCTCAGTCGGTTGGGTGTCTGCCTTTGGCTCAGGTCATGGTCTCAGGGTCCTCAGATCGAGGCCCATGTCCAGCTCTCCGCTCAGCGGGGAGTTTGTTCTCCCTCTCACACTCCCTCTGTTGCTCTCTCTCTCTCTAATAAATACAAATCTTAAAAAAAAAAAGTGAGGGCAGAGGACAGGGATTGCATGACAAGAAAAAAGAGGATTTTGCCTCAAAGGCCTCTTTGTCATCAGGGAGAAAAATGTCAGCCAGAATACCCTGGTAGAGTTCCCTTTATTGGCCAGAACTGGGTTCCATGCCCACCCCAAGAGCAGTCCCTGGCAAAGAAGGCCTGAATGAGTTTTGATTCATTCCCAGACCAAATTAGGGTTTTATTAGCAGTGTAACAGAATGTTAAAAGTGATCCAGGAATTTTTGGAGAACTTGTCTCTTTATCTCAAATCAAGAGAGATTTCACCCTGCTGGTGAAGGCTTTCCTGACCTCAAGGGAGATGTGATTCTGGCATTGGTAACTGTTTCCAGACGCTTTGCCTAGAGTGTGTTCTTCTAGCCCTTCCAAACAATTTTTGTCAGCCTCCTATAACCTGGTTGTAAGTCTCCTTCTGTTTAAATGACCTAGAGGGATTTCTGTGGTCTGAAACTAAACCCTAACAGGAAAGGGTCCTGTCTAGAAAGGTCTACAGGAAGGGAAGCTGGAAATTGTGCCAGTTTCAGGGTAGAGAAGGAGTAAGAGACCTCTGGGAATAGGGATGCCTTGACTTTTGCTGCAGGTGAGAGAGCCCTAGAGAAGAAGGGAGGGGGTTTCCAAAGCACCCACAACAACAAAGAAAGAGGCTTAGACATCTGGTAGGGCCAGAGAGCAGACATTGGTTCACAGCAACACTGGTCAAGTAAGAACTTTCCTGTCCCCTCCCCTCCTCTTTCTTTAGCAGCTTGGGTAGAGGAGGAATTGAAATGAGGATGGGAAAGAGGAAAGCAAGCGACCACTTCCCTTTATTTTCTCTCCCTGTAGCAGCCCAAAGCTAGGAAAGGGCGAAAACATTGGCTGTTCAGCCACGCTTAACGTTTTGTTGATGACAGGGAGCTGGATATTTTTGTGACTGACTATGGACTTATTCTACTTCAGAGACACCCAAAAAGTCATGGGTTACACTGGAGTTATTTCTAGGGGCAAAAGGAAGACCTGCATGTGAGGAAATAAAATTCATGTTTTGAGCCATTCTGAGCAAACCGTATGTACTATCTAAACCTCAAACATATACTTTGGTTTCTTTTTTTTTTTTTTTCCCTCAGGGTTGGGGAAAACCATCTGAAGAGGAAGATTCTGATACACAGAACTTGCCTCACCTCACTCTTCCTAACTCACCAAAATTGGATGATAACAAACAGAAGTTTCGGGGGTGCCTGGGTGGCTCAGTCGGTTAAGCATCTGACTCTTGGTTTCCGCTCAGGTCATGATCTCCCGGTTGTGGGATCAATCCCCACGTTGGGCTCTGTGCTCAGCGCAGTCTGCTTCAGACTCTCTCTCCCTCTCCTTCTCACCCATGCTTTCTCGCTCTCAAAGTAAATAAATAAATAAATAAATAAATAAGCCTTTAAAAAAACCTGAGAAGTTTCAAAAATATCCTCTACAGAGACTTAAAGCCTCTCAAAGATGGTGCAGATGTATAAATGTGTTTAAGAAGAATTGGAGAAATCAATGGATGCCAAATATGAGGTGAGATATTATGAGAAGCTGGTGATATTTCAAGGAATACCCTCAATTTTCCAGTTGACGAAATGCAAAGTCAAAATCAGCCATGCTCCCTACTCTAGTGCTCAGCATTTGAGGTTTCACTAGAAAGACCAAATCCGGGGCTGGATGGCTATGGGTCTGATCCAATACAGCAATTACTTTTGCTGCTTTGAGCTCCCATAGCACCCTATGCTTCTTTTCATAGCATTTAATATTCTGTATTGTAATTGATTTTTAAATTTATTTAGCAGGATTGTGAATTTAACTCACACCACATCTCTGAAACACAGAGAAGCTGTCCCTTTGTTAACTAATCCAGCCTTCTTCCTCCATCCCCACCTGCTGGTGAGGAGTAAAAACATTGGAACATTTACAGCCTTCCTGGTTTAAATTTAATCTGGTCCAATAATTTAAGCACTCCCTTTGAAATGTGATGTTGGTCTGTCTTGGAAAATAAACGCTTAGTCTGTCAGATTTTTCACCCTTTCAGCTCCAAGACACTAACTGTGTGGAGGCATGTGGAGAGGTATGGAGTTGCCCGACTTTGTGGCTGAGGGGAAGACTGTGGTCCTTGGGAACCTCTTCTACTCTTGTCCAGTTGGTTGCTCTTGGCATTGCTGGCACTGGGCTGTGGCTGATGTGATGCATGGGTATCTCTCTGCCTGTCTCTGTTGCACTTTCTGGTGGCCCTTTCTGACCCACCCCACCTTCCCTGGCTTCCTCCCACCATTGCATCCTCCTGTGACTGGCTGTGACTTCCATTTTATCCTATCCCATCTTGCAGTCCCTCACCTCCCTCACAGGCACTGTGGATCCCCAGCCAGATTCTCATATATCCTCAGTCACAAGGGCCTCATATGGAAAGTATAGGTGACTCTAAAGTTAAATCTCATGACTTTTCTCTGCCTGGCCATGCTGGCCTACATGGGTTGACATGAGGCAGCCTGCAATGAGGCCTCTTCTCAGAGTCTCAGATGGGGAAGGAGGAAGAAGGACCTCCTCTTGCCCTTGGTGCCTTCCCCAGTCTCATACTACATACTTAGGACAGGTGTCTGCTGCGTTCCTGTCTTGCTCTCTTCGTCCCACAGTTCTGGGGCTGAAGAGGAATGGTTTCCTTCCCACTTCCTTGGTAACACACCCTCCTTCTACCACAGAATAGTTAGAACTCCTCAACTGAGTGTCTTCTTTACTCAAGGAAAGAAATGTCTGAGCCAAGTCACCCAGGCCTCGTTTCTAACGGATGGGGGATGAAGCCTAATAAAAGAATTTAGGAAATCCCCTCCCGATTCAATGACCTATTTTTTGAAGTTATTGTTCAGCTTCACAATCTTATTTGAAAGTCAGAAGCTGAATATTAATTTGATCTTTCTCTCTGCATTACATGTAAATTGTTTTGAACAGTGCCTGGCACCCAGTAAGCAATCAGTGTTCTCATTCTATAACAAATCTCTTAATCTCCTTCTGAGACTGGTTGGTGTCTTGTGTAAACTGGGAAAAATATGTGCTAGGAAAAGCAAAAGAGAAATATCATGCTGATAATTTCTACAATATTAGCCTTATTAACTAACATGTACATTTTACCATGTTCCAAAATTATCAATTAGTATATGCTTGTAGAGGAATTCAAACAATGTGGGAGATTACAAAGTCAAAGTCCCCAAGAAACTTCTAATATTTTCCCTGACCTGACCCCTGTTTTACTCTTTTCCCTAAAGATAATAATGAGTGTAAGGTGTCTGTTTGAATCTTTTTTACTTGTCCATCTCCCCTATCACACTCTGAGCTTTTTGAGCTTGCCTCTGTAGCACCAGAGGTCCCCAAAAGGCTTGATGAATGAATAAATAATTGAATAATGAATTATCAAATAATATAGATTACATAAAATGTCTCTAAGAAAAAATTTACTGTAACATAAATTTGTTAAGATAGTCATTTTTTGAGCTTTCTCGATAGGATTGCATCTGATTAAAATAGAACAGAGATTAAATTATGAGATTAATTTATTTACAGTGTTCTTTTAAATGCTTCCTATCATGCTTAGAGATCTGATACTGAATAATGAAGATTGGATGATACAGTTTTACTCTGTCTCTCTCTCTGGACATTTTCCCTTGGAACCTAGCGACCGTGATGTGAGGAAATGCAAATGTCTTCACAGAGAGACCACCTGCAGGAGTTCCTGTGGAGAGCTACTGAAGCTCTCGGCCAACAGCCCGCATCAACCACCAGTCAGGTGAGAGGGTGAGTCCTCAAATGATTCCAGCCTCAACCTCTGAGTGCAGCAGCTAAGCTTCCAGACATCATGGAGCTGAGACAAGTCATCTCCGCTGTGTTCTCTCTGAATTCCTGACACACAGAATTCATGAGCATAAAAAATGGTTTTTTTCCCCTCACAACAGTCTGAGGTCATTTGTCACAGAGTTATAGCAACTGGGACAAAAGGTACAACTGAGGAAGTCTGTGTGATTTGTTCATGTTTTAAAGTGTTATTTAGGTTTCTGTGAAGAGAATGAATTATACAGAGTAGAAGCAAGAAGACTTACGAAGACTCCCTAGTGTGTCCCAGCTAGAATCAGTTACTTCACCTCGACCTACTTCTAGCATGTCACCTGTAAATGTATTTTATTCACTGGCCTACATCTCCCTCAAGGAGCTTAGAGTTCAGTAGTTTTTCTCTTTGAAAAGCGGAAGTAATTTTTCTCTGAAAATTCTGAAAGATTTCCTAATGAAAAATATTAAAATAGTTGCCTTCTTAGTCTTATTTGGCCATATATAAAAGGAACATAGGGTTCATGTATTAGGAAAAACATCAAATTAATAAAAATCAATTTCTTAATCTTCTTTTAAAAAGATTTTATTTATTTATTTGAGAGAGAGAGAGAGAGACAGAGCACAAGGGGGGAGGTGGGGGCAGAGGGAAAGGGAGAAGCAGACCTCCTGCTGAGCAGGAAAGCTGACTCAGGGCTCAATCCCAGGACCCTGAGATCATGACCTGAGCCAAAGGCAGATACTTAACCAACTGAGTCACCCAGGCTCCCCTCTTCTGGATTGTTTGAGTGAAGATATTTTACTCATTGTACCTCTCTATGGGTATTAGTGACAATAATACTTATCTTGCGGGTTACTGAGGACTGATAAAACACCACTAGCAAGTTATTAAAGACTTTGAATAGTGGATAATGGCTCCCCAGTCAAAGACCTCGATGAGACTCCTTCTAGCCTGAGAAAATGTGTGTATGTGTGGAGGGAGGTAGGATGGGTGCTGGGAAAAAGAAATGGATCCCTTTTATGTGTTGTCATTTTCTTGGACCAATTACATTGCTCCATTTCATCCATTCACTCCAGAGAGCTGAGTTTGATTTCTCAACCATTGCCAAGAAATACATGATTGATTCATTTCTTTTTAAAATTGAGTGCTTATTAGCATTGTGCTAAACATTTTACAAACGTTATTTGATTTAATCCTTACAATGAACCTATGAGAGGAGTACTAGTATTTCCACTTTACAAATAAAGGATACCGAGGCACAAAGAAGCTAACTTACTTGAACAAGATCATATAGCCAGACAGAGCCAGGACTTGAGCCCCATTCTCTCTGGCTTCAGGGTCTGAGCTCTTAGCTCAACGCTATACTGTCACCGATCTTCATGGATGTTGTCCAGTGGGTAGGTGGCAGTAACTCAATGACACATGTCCCATTTCCTTTACAAAATCTTCCTTGCCTTGACTTTATCAGACCACAGATATAGCTAGCTCCTCTGAATTATTACAACACTTACCGTCTATATCATTCACTTGGCATCTATAATTTATTGCCTTATATCGTGTGTTTGATTTTCTGTATATATGTGTTTTGCCTGCTTCAGTCAGGGATCTTTGACTGCAAGCTACAGAAACTAACTGACGTGCTCCCTATCACTCCCTGCCCTCAATATGGAAAGAATATTGGGTGATTCACAGAATCAGTGGAAAACAGAACCACTGGACCTTGGGAGGAATGGAAACTGGAACAACTCTGGGGATCTTTAGAGAAGATGTTTATGTATGGTCTCTTTGGTATGATCATTGGAATAATTTAACTCCAATGGCCTTCATTCCACTCAAGTGTCACTCTGCCCAAGATTCAGATCCCTGGCAGAGATGGAGAGTCTGATTGGTCCAACTAGTATAGTCATCTGCCTAATCCTTCTAGAGCACAGGCACTGTGATGGATAGTGACCAGGATCCAGAATGATTCTACTGGATACAGAATGGGCAATAGTTGTATTTGTTTCTAGAGTATTTTGATAAATTGTGTACCCCTTGATGAAGAATAATATGATTTTTCAGGCAGAGGGATCCTGAGAATAAGCAGAGAAATCGCCCTTCTTAGGATAATGCCCAAAGGAGAGGCACATTAATTACTACAGGCTTCATCAGTAACCAAGTACTTAGTCTATTATACTCTTATTAACTGTCCCCTCATTTTCTTCTACTTACAGAACTGTTCACTGTGATGAATTTTATGGTTTGATCAATCTTATAGCAGACTACACCTCCTGAATAAACAAACATGGAAATGAATTATTATGAGCACAAGTTAGAAGTAGTACATTCATAGCTATAGTTAATTCAAAGTAAACTTGGTTTACAAAATTACAACTTATAATAAGTAAATTTTAATACATATATTTTTTTCAAATTAAAGATTTGATTTTTTTTTTCAAATTACATTTAAGGGCCTAAACTTTTTCTTATGAAAGCATATAATGTTTTGGATTAAATGTTGTATTATTCCATACTTAGAAATTCTTTTAGAACATCCTCTTTCTCTAAGTGCTATAATATTGACTAGTCAGTGCTGAGCTCAGAGTAGTTGCAGAGAATCAATATTGGCTTAGTTACAATTTGGCAAAGCCTGGGAGGTAACCTAATAAGAGCTGTTGGGCCAGAAAAACCATCCAAAGATAAAAGGCTTCAAAAAAATTATGGCAAATGCAAGATATGTTGAATTCTAATGAAACAAAGTAAAATTTCTTCCAAAAGAACTCTCAAACCTTTCTGCACACATCATTATTAAAATCATCTACCAAAACACAAAAGAATCATGATTGTGCTTCTCAAGATCCCCAAATGTTAAATCACGTGCCTAAAGTTACCCAGTAGATTAGTGTCAAAGTTTGGGCAAGAATTTTTTCACCCTATGTTCAATCCATTATGCAATGAATGTTGAATAGAACTCTAATGGTTAATGATAACATATAGATAACCATTAAAGAAATTAAACCCAATCCCCCAAAATTGCAAATAACTGCACCTCTTCTTTCTACTGTTTTATACATGTTATTTTTACGTATTTGCTATTCATGTACTCATATCATTCAGTGATCTACATTTTTCTTTGATTCCTCAGTATAATCCTTCTACTGTTCTTCTCATATTAGACACAAGAAACCAGCCTAATACCTCCCACTTCAGAATGCTCACATGAGCATTTGCATATTAACCCAACAAGATTTTAGGCTCATCCTCCCTTCCTAAACAAAGGCATATCTTCTGTTCTCGATTTAGCCCTAAGGTCCAAATGGGTACATGACTATACAACTAATGTGTCAGTTCATCTAATGCAAAAATAATGACTTGATGCTTCTCTTGAATAGTAAAATCAAGTTCACAAAACCATTCATAGAATGGGATACTAGTCTTCTCGTCTGCAATAGAGTGTCTGCTACCACATCTCACCTTCTAATTTTACTTGCAAATGAATGGAACCAGACTACTTATGATTGAATATGTTTTTCTTTGCATACAATGCTTCTAGAAAACAAACAAATCACTATTCCGTTACAGATCTTACACTCAGAGAGGTATGTGGAGATTCTAAAGTATAAATTGTGAATAACAAGATGTTAAGTTAGGATTACTGTGCCTGGGAAAGTTCTGAGGTAGTATTTAATAATCAAATGCACTACTGAATATCATTTGGAATAGGTATGCTTTTTGTTTTTGTTTTTGTTTTTAATTTAATGCAATAAGATGAAACTTCTGCTATAGAGTAGGCATGTAACAGCAATGGTTATCATTGACTGAGTGTCCGGCACTGTGCTAAATGCTTTCTGCGTATTACTTCACTTACTTGTCATGATGAAATTATAAAGTAGGCACCACTGTTTTTATAGAAGAGGTACCAAAGCTTAGAGAGACATGCTACTAGTAACAGGTAAATAGGACTGGGACTTAAACCGTGGGCTGCCTGATTGCAAAGCTCATGCCCTTAACTGTTATGCATCTAATTTTGGTAAATGAACCCATTTTACGAATGAAAGAATGAGTAAGGGTTATATTATAAGTAGAAAGAGAAGGGGAATTGTATACAAGTCACAGAAAAACTGTGGCTTAAACAATGAAGACATCAAATCATTTCCCGTAACAAGAAGGCTGGGCAGATTCCGAGTTAAATAGACCCTTGCTTTTTTTTTTTTTTTTTAATGATTTTATTTATTTATTTATTTATTTATTTGAGAGAAAGAGAGTGAGCAAGCAGGGGGAGGAGCAGAGAGAGAGGGACAAGCAGACTCCACACCAAACACAGAGCCCAATGCAGAGCTCGATCCCATGACCCTGAGATCATGACCTGAGCCCAAACCAAGAGCCAGAGGCTCAACCGACTGAGCCACCAAGATGCTCCCAGACTCTTGCTTTTGTGCTCTGTCATCTGCGTCAGCCGTGCCTCTTCCCGACTGCGGCTCTAATGATCTCATATCGTGACACACCAAGACAGAAGAGGTAGAGGCCAAAGAGCCTATATATTTTATAAACTGCTCACCAAGGTAGAAATCTTTTTTAGGACTTCCTAGCAGATTTTCCCTTATAGCTCAGTTACCAGAACTGGGTCACATAGATGCGTAACCTCTAAACCAAACACAGACAAAGGAGACCAGGGTTGTCACGGCTGCCTTGGGCCAGTGCAATCCTGGCTGCCCATTATAATCACCCAGGATATTTGTAGAAAACCTGGGCCCCGCTTTCAGAAATTCTTACTTATTTGTCTGGGCTGAGGAATAGGGTGTCAGTTTTAAACAGTTCCCTAGTGATTTTAATATATAGCAGGCTGAGACCCAACGGTTTATGCCCATCTTGATTTTTTGCCTTTGATGGCCATGTAAAAAGTAGAGCTGTTAGCAAGGAAACATAGGAAGACCCCACAGCCCATGGTGGCTATCTGAGGAATTTACAGAAGTAGGTCTAGAAAACCCTCCTGCTAAAGAGCACATCTGAATTCTGTAGAAGGTATCATTCATTTAGGTTGTTAAAAAAAACCCACAGGTCCCAAATGGTGTCACCTAGGCCAGGTCAGCAAACCAAGACTTAATACGTAACCTAACTGTAGGCTTAACACCCTCCCTCCCGCCCCATTTTCTTGTCAGCTCTAATAAGGAATCTGTCACATGGACCCTCCTCATCCCCCAAAGGGAGATGAGGTAATCCACCTACTAAAACTCTTTTGTCCCCAAATGAAGGTGACCTCACATGAAATCTTTTTCCCCCCTATTTGTGACCTCCTTGTCCTGCCTTTAAAAACCTTTCCCTTTCTGTAGCCCTTTGGAGCTCCTCCCCTACCTACTTGCTGGATAGGATGCTGCCTGATTCATTTAATAAAGCCAACTAGATCTCCAAATTTACTTGGTTCAGTTTTGTGTTTTAACAGGTCCTCCATGAATTCAATCCATCAAGCACGTGTTGAGGTTATACTACTGTATTTGCAAGACCCTATGTGTATAAAGTAAAAGCTGAGCAGAGCACAATTTTTCTGAATCTCGTGAGTCAGTTTCCTTTTTTTTTTAAGGATTTTACTTATTTACCTGACAGAGACAGAGACAGCCAGCGAGAGTGGGAACACAAGCAGGGGGAGTGGGAGAGGAAGAAGCAGGCTCACAGCGGAGGAACCCGGTGTGGGACTCGATCCCATCACGCCGGGATCACGCCCTGAGCCGAAGGCAGACGCCCAACCGCTGTGCCACCCAGGCGCCCCGTGAGTCAGTTTCCTTATCGTAATTCCTTCACTCAGTCCCTAGTACCGGGCTGCAGCATCTAGTTAGCGAGCACTTCAGGGGAAGCCGCGTCTCAGGCGCGTTGAGCTCAATCAGTGAACAAAGGAGGCAGAGCCTCTGCCCTAACGGAACTTGGTTTGAGAAGACGGCTGTGCTCTGTTTTGAAGAGGATAGTAAAGAAACAGGAGTGAACTAACAATTCAGGCTTCACCTATTCACTTTTTACTTTTTTAATATAATTTTTATTTTGTTCACTTTTTACTTTTTAAACTCAATGTTTCTTAAGTACTTACACGTGGTAGACGGATACTTGTAAACAGAACGGTCTTGATCCGAGTCATAAAACTTGCGGTCTAAGTAGGAGAGACAAGATACCAAGAATTAAAAAGAGAAATATGCTTCAAATTGCAGTAAATGCCATGAAGAAAACAATAGGCTCTTCTCAGAGAATTATAGGGCAATGTAATTTAAAGAAGATCGGGAAAGGCTGTTTAGAATAAAATGGAGACAAGTATAAAATTCAGATTAGGGCACATCCCTTCAATTTCTTAATTTCTTCTCCACTACCCTTTCTTCTAGCCAAAGAGGCAAATATTTAACTTCTAGAAAGACCCACCATCTTGCATAGCCTAGCGAAATTAATTGAGATGCTGATCTCAGAGGAGCTGCTTTCTTAAGATTGTTGGACAACCAATTTGCTCATAGATGGATGGTTGGGTTGCTTTGTCTTGCTTGCTTTTTCTCCCATTGCCTCCTAATACCTGCTTTCCCCATCTTTTTTCATATTTTCCTCCCCTCTTTCCGTCTACCCCACTGCCTTTTGACTGCTCCCCTATCCTCTTGAAAACACGAATTAGTCCTAAACGCACTCAAGTACTCCACTCACTTCGGAATCGAGGTGAGTGAACGTTACAGAACAGCGCCCCCAAAGTTAGCAAACAGAACTCTCAAACCACGGCATTCATGGCAGCTGTCTTCCCAGGAAGAAAAGCGCGAGTAATCCTGGTTCGTTCAGCGGTACGCATGAGATAACTCTACACTGTAAAGCCTCGTAGTTCCAACTGTGGCCTTTAGAACAGCAGCATTGATGTTACTTGGGATCTTGTCAGAAATGCACAATCTTGTTATGATGAGCTCTGGCTGTGAGAGGTAAGCGATGAATCACTAAATTCTACTCCAGGATTACACTGTATGTTAACTAACTAGAATTTAAATAAAAATTTGAAGAAGAAGAAAAAAGAAATGCAGAATCTTGGACCACACAAAACCTGTTGAATCAGAATCTGCATTTCCGCAAGATCCCGGTTTGTTTCATCTGTACATTAAAGTGTGAAAAGCACAGGTGCAGAGAATCCCAAAGCAGATGAACTATGAGGATTCCTAATCTTACTTCTTTGGCACTGCTCTGTTACATAGTCAACCCGGTATAGCTATTTTCACTTTCTCAGTACTTTTTAACCTAGTTATTCTTTAAATGATCATTTTCAGTATTTTGTTTAGAAATTCGGTGTTCCTTTCTGTCTGTTCCTTCTGGCAAACCATAGCATAGATCTTTAAGGTCCAGAAAACTGGGGCTGGTGGAAGTCATCCATTGCTTTTTCCTGCTGGTGGAGCTATTAGACAGTGTTCTGTCCTTGGATGTGGTGTGTGTTTATATCCATATCATTCCTGTTATTCTAGAGAAAATGAAAGGCCAGCACTTGGAGAGGGAGTTTAGTGTCCTGTGGAGTATCAGCTCTGTTCGTACTTGGCTTGGACCTTGATCAAGTCACTGGATTTCTTTTGGCCCCAGATTGTTACCTATAAATGTTCAGGTTTTATTGTGTATCAATAAAGATGCACACATACAAATCTGATTTAAACTTTAAGTTAAATGTTGCACTGATACAAAATAAGATTTATAAGGTATATGTAAGGGATAAAGAATCATGATACAATAAAACCATGTACCCACTGCCCAGTTTAAGAATATTTTAATATGCCTTTAAAATCCTATGTGTACCTGGTTGCCTGGGTGGTTCAGTAGGTTAAACATCTGCCTTTGGTTCCGGTCACGATCTCAGGGTCCTGGGATTGAGCCCCATGTCGGGCTCCCTCCTCAGTGGGGAGCCAGCTTCTCCCTCTGCCTGCTGCTCCCCCTGCTCGTGCTCGCTATCTCAAATAAATAAAATCTTAAAAAAAAAAAATCCCTATGTGTACCTGCCAGATACGAACCATTCCCATCCTGCCCCTTAATCACCTCTCCAGAATTTTGCCATCGTTCCCTTGTTTTTCTTATTTTACGATATTTGCGACTTAAACCACATAGTGTTTACTTTTGAAGGTTTTTGAATTCTATATTAATAGAATCATATTGTGTTCATTCTTCTGTGACTTTTTTTCATCCGACATTATTTTCCTGGTACTTATCTACACTGTTGTGTGTAGCTAAAACTCACTTATTTTCACTACCATTTTCCTTCTAAAAAAGTTTTTTTTTCCATTTTTTTACTTTAATTCAATTAATTAACATATAATGTATTATTGGTTTCAGAGGTAGAAGTCAGTGATTCATCAGTCTTATATGATACTCAGTACTCATTATATCATGTACTCTCCTTAATGTCCATTACCGTTACCCCACCCCTCCACCTCCCTCTCATCCAGCACCCCTCAGTTTGTTTCCCATGATTAAGAATCTCTTATGTTTTGTCTCCCTCTCTGGGTTCGTCTCATTTTATTTTTTCCTTTCTTCAAAGTTTGTTTTTTTTTTTTTTAAGATTTATTTGAGAGAGAGTGACAAAGAGTGAGCACATGAGTGGGGGGAGAAGCAGAGGGAGAGAATCTCAAGCAGACTCCCCCCTGAGTGCAGAGCCCAACATGGGCCTCAATCTCACGGCACTGAAGTTATGACCTGAGCCGAAATCAAGAGTTGGAAGCTTAACCAATTGAGCCACCCAGGAACCCCAAGAAGTACTTTTAATATTTCTTGCAAAAAGCAAGTCTATTGGCAACAAATTCTCCCAATTTTTGCTCATCTGAGAAAGTCTTCATCTCTCCTTGACTTTTGAAGGATAATTTCACAGGGTATAGAATTCTAGGTGGGTGGGTTTTTTTCTCTCAACACTTTAAATATTTCACTCCACTCTCTTCTTGCTGGCCTGGTTTCTGAGAAGTTGAATGTAATCTTTTTTTTTTTTAAGATTTTATTTATTTGACAGAGAGAGACAGTCAGCAAGAGAGGAACACAAGCAGGGGAGTGGGAGAGGAAGAAGCAGGCTCCCAGCAGAGCAGAGAGCCTGATACGGGGCTCGATCCCAGGACCCTGGGATCATGACCTGAGCCGAAGGCAGACGCTTAACGACTGAGCCACCCAGATGCCCTATCTGAGAAGTTGAATGTAATTCTTATCTTTGTTCCTCTTGAAGTCTTTTTTTTTTTTTACTCTGGCTTCTTTCAGAATTTTTTTTCATCTTTCATTTTCTGAGGCTTGAAAATGATATGTGTAGGTGTAGTTTTTTGGGCATTCATCCTGCTTGTTGTTTTCTGGAGCAGCTTTCTGGATCTGTGGTTTGGTGTCAGACGCTAACTCGGAATTTCTCAATCATTTCAAATATTTCTTCAGTTCCTTTCTCTCTTCTCCTTCTGGTATTCCCATTACACGCATGTTATACCTTTTGTAGTCGTTCCAGTCCTTAGATATTCTGTTGTTTTTTTCCCCCTACTAGTCTTTGTTCTCTTTACTTTTTAGGTTTGAGATATACTCAAGCTCAGAGATTCCTTCCTCGGCTGTGTCCCGTCTACTAATAAGCCCATCAAGGGCATTCTTCATTTCTGTTACAGTGCTTTTGATAACTGATTTCCTTTGGGGTTTCTTGAAAGAATTTCCGTCTCTGCTTACGTTGCCCATTTGTTCTTGCATGCGCTCTACTTTATCCATTAGAGCACTTACCTTATTAATTATAGTTATTTTAAACTGTTGCTCTGATAATTCCAAAAAGCCTGTCATATCTGAGTCTTGTTCTGATGCTTGCTTTATCTCTTCAAATCGTGTTTTTTTGCCTTTATTATGTCTTCTAATTTTTTCCTTGATAGCCAGATGTGATGTGCTAGGTAAAAGGCCATTAGTAATGTGGGGGTGGGGTGTGGGGGGAGAGGAACTATATAGTCCTATGAATAGGTCTTTTAGTAAGCCTATACCTCCAGGCACAACTTTACCTGTGCTTTTCAGTCCTCCTTCCTCCTTTATGTGGGAAAAGATGACATAGAATGGACTGAAGTTGGGTATTTCTCTTCCTCCACGTTGGCTAGAGCCAACTGGGTACTTCCCTTCTCCCAGTTCACTTAGGCTCTGGTTAAATAGTTTCTCCTGTGAGCACAATTTGTCAGGAGTAGAATACTCTGCCATATTTCAGAATGGATCCTTTCTTCATCCCCCCGCCGGAAGCACAAGGGGATTTTTCTCTGACATTCACTGGAAGAACTACAGGAGGTAAAACTCTCAAATATGCAAGAGACTCCCAATGACTGGGAGTTATTTCTCAGACTTAACCCCCACTCAGCCTCAAGCAATTTGTCAATTACAGTTCAGTTTTTCCTACCTGGACACTGGTTCCTGTGGATGTTTCAGCTTGTGGGTTTCTGGTCCAGTAAGTCGTGCTTCTCTGTATTCTCCTGTTGGGTCTCTCCCATTATGGCCGTGGTTCGCCCTGTGACCTCACTACTCTTACAGATCTAAGAGTTGATTTTCAGGTTGTTCAGCTTTTCACTTGTTAGAATGGAGAGGTGACTTCCAAGTTTCTTGTGCACAGGACTGGAAATTGGAAATCTGTACTGAATCTTTAAATTTGAGAATAACTGATATTTCTACTGTGTTATGTGTTCTTATCTAGACACATGGAATAGTCCTCCACTTATTTAGGCCTTCTTTAATATCTTTCAATAGTTTTATAATTTTCTTCCTAAAGGTCTTATATATCTTGTTTTATTAGCTCAGGCTGCCATAATAAAATGCCATAGATTGAGTGGGCTAACAGAAATTTATTTTCTCAGTTTTGGAGGCTAGAAGTCCAAGATGAGGGTGCCAGTGTGGTTGGACTCTTGTGAGCTCTCTTTCTGGCCTACAGACGGTTGCCTTTTTGTGGTGTCCTCACGTGGCAGGCGAAGAGCTCTGGTGTATTCCTATAAGGTCACCAGTTCTGTTGGATCAGGGCTCTATCCTTATGACCTCCTTTAACTGTAATCACACCCTTAAAGGCCTTATCTCTAAGACAGTCACACTGTTGGGGTTGGTGGTGGTTACGGGTTCCACATATGAATTTTGATAAGGCACAATTCAGTCCTTAGTACAATGTTTTGTTAGATTTTGTCCTAAATACTAAATATTTTTGATGCTATTATAAACGGTTTTATTCTTATTACACTTTTAAGTGTTTTGTGATAAATGTAATTAATTTTTGTACATTGCTTTGGTAAGAATTTGCTTTTATAAAAAATAGCATATAAGAGATCTAAGAATGATATCAAATCTTCCAGGATTTTTCCTTATAAATTTTTTTTGAGAATTTCTTTATTTCAAATTCATTGCCACACAGAGTCTCATAATTCTCAAAATCTAAGTTTACAACTGATCATCACAAGATCCTTTATCCATATACACATTAGTTAGAGGAGAAAAAAATTCTGTACAATATTTTAGTAGTTACATGATTTGTAGGCAGTAGTGAATTAGTGAAAACTGAAGAACTCCCAATGCCTTACACACAGGATAACCATTGTCAAATACAAGAAACTAGGCAATAAAAGAAAACTTTCTGTTCGGTCATAGAAAAATGCCAAAGGCATTTTATGATGAGAGAAATGTTTTAAGTTAGTTCACAACCTATTGGGCAAATAAAACTGCTACATAAATTGGTACTTTTGCTCTTGAATATTTGTAGTATGGTATTACCCATTTATCTGACATTTAATAATACATAAAGTTTTAAGTCTGGGTTTCTCAGAACAGTTACTTGACAATTTTGAATAATGTCTGGTGTACTCAGAGTGCTTTTTTCATTTATCTTTTCTTCTTTCAGAAGTTTTAAAAATTTTTAAACATTTAAATGATACATTTATTGGAGTTGTACCTTTTCTACCACAATGGATTAAGTAAACTTGTCAAAAGTATGGTTTTGTCACTTTCTGGGACACTTAATTTGCTGTTTTTCCTTTCAATGCCTGTTAGCACATGTGGCCAAGTGACCACCTGCAACAGCTAGGTCTCATGTTATTAGTTACACAGATAAGGAAAGTTGTATATAACCATTCCTCCTACTCACTCTGTTGACTTAAAGCAACAGGGGCTCCCTAGCACCTAAATCTTTGCTTTCCTTTTCATATATATATACATGTATATATGTATATACATAAAACAGTAGACACTTCTTTCATTTATCTCTTCTTTTTTAGTGGGACTGTGCAATGCTGGAACAATAATCTAGAATGTCCTGAATAGTGAATTCCATTGTAACACCAGATCCAGGATAACAGCGAGCTATCAAACCTTCAAAGTGCTTGTACTGACGTATAAACTCATCTTGCATAGAGTGCCACACGACCTATTATAAAAATGAAAACAAAAGTCATTAAATTATGAATGGAAATATATAATCAAGTATGTAGAAATAATGTCAAGATACAGTCTAAGATTTTAGCAGAGTGTAATGGTTAAGAATGTGCATCTTTGCTCCTTCTACTTACAAGATATGTGACCTTAAGTAGGTTACATCACTGCTCTGGGCCTCAAGTTCCTCATCTGTAAACAGGGTAGTAACAATGATACCTTCCTCATAAGTTTCTTGTGAAGATTAAATGAGTGCATGTATGTAAGGTGCTTAGTACAGTGTTTGACATGGTAAGCACTCAATACGTTTTAGCTATTATTATATCTATTACAATATCCAATAGAGATGTGTATATGCACAATTATACATGGAACTAAGACTAGTAATTAAATGAAATGCAGCAGTTAATGCTTAAATTTCATTCCAGATGAAAGTTTCAACATTTATATAAAATTGATGATACGAAACATTGCCTGATGCCATGAAGGATACCAAGATGAGACAGATGGATTATATATAATCCAAGGATTTATGATTTAGCACATGGAAACTACTCAGTAGACAACTACCGAGGCAGAATCTGACATATACAGTGACATACTAGCTAATACTAACAGGGGCCATTTATTGCTGCTTACTCTGTATGAGCACAGTACAAGGTGCTTTATATAGGTATTACTCTATTAAGTCTCATGACTACCTGGTGAGTGTGGGTGCTCTGACCATGATCATTATCCAACAGATGAGGGAATGTTTTCTTCCACGATTTTTCCTTATAAACCCTTAATCTTATAAACCCTAAATTCCTGTCACCTTAAGTCTGTTTACTAAACAGTATTACACGTCTTGCTTTACATCTTTTAGCTCATGGTATTTCTTCTATCTGCCACTCCTCTCACTTTATCTGTAACCATCTGACTTTCAGAGGCAAACACAAATGCAACAGCCCTCATAAAGGTGTTGACAACGCTGAAGTCAGAATGACTCTCACTCATCTCTGGGCCTTTCAGTACAGTTTATAAACAATAGTGGCCTAATTTGGGGTTTAAATTTGGCTCTACCATCCATTAGCTGTGGTCTCTTGGTCACGTTACTCCACCTCTCTAAGCTTTGATTTTCTCATCTATAAAATGGCAGTGACAATAATAGTAGTGTCCACTATATGAGAGAGGTATTATTTCCACTTTTCAAATAAGAAAATTGAGGCTCAGAGAGGTTAAGTGACTTGCCCAAAGTCATGCAGCTTAATCTGGAGCCAGATTATGAACCTGTTTCTAACTCTGGCTCCCATGCTCTGTACTATACTCTATATACAGTACTCACTGTACTATACTCTATTCCATTTAGTTATTCCCCTCAAGTGTAAAAAACAAACAAACAAAAAAGCCTAAAAAAATCTGCCCCACCCCCCAAAAGCAAAACAACTAATGCCTCAAAACAATAAAGCAGAAATATAAAATAAACAGGAATAGCCATATAAACATATTCTAAATATTATTCCTTTTATTATTCCAACTCATTAGTCTGGTCTGTACTTTATGGTACTTTATGGAAATATCCTCCTGCACTAAAATTAGAAAAATCTGTAGGCTTTTTAGAGGACTCTTCTGGAGAAAAGTAATATATGTAAAGATGTACAATCTAGGATAGTTAATAGAACTAAGCATACCTGAAGTAAGTTTTCCTCTTCGCATAAATGTTTATCAACCTTCTTGTAGAGGTTATCTAGACCTTTTTTCACTTCCTTTCCAGGATACTCTTTAATGACTTTACGTAGTTCTTGTTTGTTAAATGCAAGTTGATAGCTTACTTCCTCCTCTCTTATACCCTGTGCTACTCGAGCTTCCACACCTTCAAAGAAATGCTTCAAGGAAATGAAAAAAGATGTGGTATATATACACAAAGGAATATTACTCAGCCATCAACAAAAAAAAAATGAAATCTCGCCATTTGCAACAATGTGGACGGAGCTAGAGAGTATTCTGCTAAGTGAAATAAGTCAGTCAGAGACAAACACCATATGACTTCACTCATATGTGGAACTGAAGAAACAAATGAATGGGGGGGGGAAGAAAAGAAGCAAACCATAAAAGACTTTGTTTTTTTTTTTTAAGATTTTATTTCTTTATTTGACAGAGAGAGAGAGAGCGGGCGCACGAGCACACAAACGGAGGGAGAGCCAAGCAGAGGCAGAGGGAGAAGCAGACTCCCACCTAGCAGGAAGCCCAATCTGGAACTCGATCCCAGGGTCCCAGGATCATGACCTGAGCTGAAGGCAGACGCTTACCTGACTGAGCGACCCAGGCGCCCCCACCATAAGAGACTCTTAACTACAGAGAACACACTGAGGGTTGCTGAAGGCGAGATGGGTGGGAGGATGGGCTAAAGGGGTGATGGGTATTAAAGAGGGCACTTGCTGTGATAAGCACTGGGTGTTGTATGTAAGTAATGAATCACTAATTCTACACCTAAAACTAATATTACACTGTATGTTAACTGGAATTTAAATAAAAACTTGAAACTACAAAAAAAACCACAACCCACTAAAATAAATAAAAACGTAAAAAAAAAAAGAAATAATGGATAAGCACTGCTTTTATTATCACTTAAATTAAAAAACCCTACTTATAAAACAGTATTTATTCATTATGTTAAATTCAGAAGTATAAAGGATAAAATAACAATCTGCTACTATTCCACTACTCAGAGATAACCACTGTTAACACTTTAAATTTCCTTCTAGTCTTTTTTTTTTTAAGATTCTGTTTTTTTAAGTAGTCTCTACAGCCAAAGTGGGGCTTGAACTCATAACCCCAAGATCAAGAGTCGTATGCTCTACTGACTAAGCCAGCCAGGCGCCTCTCCTTCTAGTCTTTTGATGTGAGTACATAAATGAGATTATAACACTGTATGTTGTATTTTCCATGTAATATTTCAATGTTTTTCCCAAAGTATAAATTTTAATGGCTGCGTATTATTCTATCTAATGACTGAACTACAATTTCTAATTCAGTCCTCCAGTATTAGATATTTAACATTTTTCACTTTTTTTCAGAGTTGGCAAAATCTACTCAGATTAAAAGAAATTTATTATAAACACAGTTGTCATAAATATCTTTCATACATAACTATCTACCCACATTACTGATTACTTTTCAGCACAAATTTCTATGACTACAATTCCTCAGCTGAGAAGTATAGTTATAGTAATCTCTGAAGATTCTTCAGATACATTAATTGCTTCCCAGGAAAGTTCAATTGATTTATATTTCTGTCAACACTACAAGAGACTGCTATTTAACATATTATCATCAGTATTAACACAATTTAAAGAAATTGTTGCATTTTGATGAGTGAAAAAGATTTTTTTGTTTCATAATTCTTTGGCTATAAATGAAGTTAATCTGCTTTCCTATGCTTCATAGTACATTCAGAAACTTTGCCCATTTATACATTGGGATCTTAGTGTTTTCTTACTCATTTTAAAAAGTATTTTATATTTTATATTACTGACTACTGGATTGTTACAAATATTCATCTCTGGTTGTCTGTGAACTATATTTGTTTTTTAAATATGCAGTTTTATTGACTGGCATGCCTTTGCTTGAGCACTATACAATATGATCTAATACTGAAAAGCCAACCCCCTCTCATTATTTTTCTCTAAAATATTGTTGGCAATTACTATTTGTTCTTCATTAAATTGCTATTATTATGTTTTTGCTAATAATTGTTTTGACAAGTCTATTCCTGGTGCTTTTAAATTTTCATTTCTACATAAACATTTAATTGGTTATTATGACATACAGGAAATACATAGATTTTTTATATATTTATTTTGAATCTTGCTACTTTATCATAGATCAGTAATTTCAACCTATTATACATAGGTAATTATAATCTTGACCCTCCTTTCTTTTTCTTTAGAGAGAGAGAGAGAGCATATGCGTGCGAGCAGGGTGGGGAGGGGCCGAGGGAGAGGGAGAGACAATCTTAAGTAGGCTCTACTCTCAGTATAGACCCTGATGCCGATGTCGGGGCTTGACCTCATAACCCTGAGATCATGACCTGAGCTGAAATCAAGAGTCGGATGCTTAACTGACTGAGCCACCCAGGTAACCCGCTGACTCTCCTTTCTGTATCTTTTATGTTTCAGGTCTTATTGCATTGGCTAGAGCTTCCATAACAATATTAAATATTAAAGGATCTAGCAATGTTTCTGCTTTAAATTTGATTTCACAGGGAATGGCTCTGATGTTGCTGTTAAGTATCACATAAGATTTAGGTCTGAGACAGAATTTTTACCCTAAAGGAATATCTGTTCTTAAGTTTCAGAAGGAATTGGTTCTGTATTTGACTAAATATCTTTTAAGTGTTTGCTGTTGACAACAGATATATATTTTTTTAAGATAGATTCATTCAATCATTCATTCATTCAGTGCACAGAGGGAGGGGCAGAGGGAGAGAATCCTCAAGCAGACTCCTGCTGAGTGCAGAGCCTGATGCAGGGCTTGACCTCACAACCCCTGAGATCATGAGCTGAGCTGAACCCAAAAGTCAGAGGCTCAACCCACTGAGCCATCCAGCTGCCCCCAAACCATCCTTTCTTAATTTTAATGATCAAATATTCTCTGGGGAATGAGTCAGTTCAGGAAAGGAAAGGAAAGGAAAGGAAAGAAAAAGACAATGAAAAAAACAATTTTTGGTTTTCCTTTTATCTTGATAAAGTTTTCAAAATCTTCATCTGAACTAAGGTTAAAGATCAGCCATTTGTGAGGTATGAAATAGGAGAGTCTGGTATAATGGAAAAGCCTAATCTAGGGTTCATCCCTCAGCTTTGCTACTTGCCAGTTACTGTAACTTCAAGCAAGTTCATTTACTTTCAGTTTCTTCATTTGTAAAATGGGTTGATACTACCTTACCCCACATCATTGTTTACAACAATTAAAAGAAATAACATACAGAGCATCTAGCAGTGTCTTAGTAACTGGAACCTTGGATAACTGGGTCAGTCCCTCCTTCCTTATCCTTCACATCAATACATGAGCAAATTAGGATGAATGTCTTGTTGTTTTTCAAATGTAAACATATGTATAGAGGTTTAAAATCAGGAAAACAATACTGAATGAAAATATACTTACATTTAGTTTTTCAAGAGGTTGTCCTAAAGAGTAAATGACATAAGACTGAAGGTGATCTGTGTATTTTTGCTTGGCTTCTTTTTTTTCAGCTTCTAGACATGAGATTTTCAAACGAGAAAGTGTTGCAAAAATATGGTGAAAATTTTCCATCATAACTACATCCCTGGGGGTCTTCTGGCTTTCATTTGCTACTTTCTCCACTAAAAGAAAAAAAAAAAATAACATCCTGACGTGAGTATTATCATATATAGCTATAAAAATATTTACACAATTTTTTTTCATTTGTAAGTTTAAGAAGTAAGCACAGCTCTGGACTTAAGACATTCTGAAGGGTCTTCATATCCACCTAGCCCTAACAAAAAAAATCACTCTAAAATAGTTATATATACATATAAATCCATATATATGTATATATATATATGGAAATGCAGTATATAATAAAGGTGGCTTTTCAGATCAGTGGGGGAAATGATGAATTACTCAAAATGTGTTAGAGGACAACCAGCTGGTCCTTTTTTTTTTTTTTTAAAAGATTTTATTTATTTATTCGACAGAGATAGAGACAGCCAGCGAGAGAGGGAACACAAGCAGGGGGAGTGGGAGAGGAAGAAGCAGGCTCATAGCAGAGGAGCCTGATGTGGGGCTTGATCCCATAACGCCAGGATCACGCCCTGAGCCGAAGGCAGACGCTTAACCACTGTGCCACCCAGGCGCCCCAACCAGCTGGTCCTTTTGAACACACTAATAAACCTGGATTCCTAATTCCCATTTTCAGCTGAACAAATTCTAAATTGCTCAAGTACCTAAAAATGTAAAAAGCAAATAAACAAATATAATCACAAGTACTAAGGAACATAAAGCTAATTAAAAAAATAATGTTGTGATAGCATGACCTTTTTACAGAAGGTCCAAAACTTAGAAATCATAAAGGGAGAGACAGATAAATCTGACAAGAAATTTCAAAGCTCTTGCATGGTAAAAAAGAATACCATAAACAAAATCAATTTTAGCCTATTAGGTTGACAAAGAATAAAAAGACTGATAATACTTACTAATATTCAGCATTAATGAGATGTGATGAAAACTTTCACCAACTGCTCAGAACACTTAACTGGTATAACCTTTCTGTGAGACAGTTTGGCAAAGGCCTTGAGATATATGCAAACCTTTTGACCTGGTAATTCCATTTCTAGTAATTTACTCCACGGAAATTATTGGACATGAATAAAAGAATATATGCAAAAAACTGGAAACAAACTAAATGCTTATTAATAGGAAATCTGATAATGATACATGGAATACTATGCAATCATTAAAAATGATTACAGTTATAATATAAATTGACAAGGAAAGACATTAGAATTATGGAGTAGCAGGTTCCAAAACAGAGTATAAGTTATGATAAAAACTTACATTCAAGAACACACATACACATAATATGCACATACATATAAAGGAGAAATATTGAAAAGTTTGGACAGATAAAAATTAAATGTTATCTCTGCCTGATGAAACTACAAATTATTTTTATTTTTTTCTTGATTTTTAAAATCTGTTTTTAGACTTTTGGGGGTATATAATGAGCATATATTAAGCAAAGCTATTTTGAATTAAAAAAAAATTTTTTTTTTAAAGTAGGCTCTATACCCAGCATGGAGCCTAACCTGGAGGTTTAAACTCATGACCCTGAGATAGAGACCTGAATTGAGCTGAGATCAAGGGTTGGAGGCTTAACCAACTGATCCATCCAGGAGCCCCAAAGCTACCTTGAATTTCAAAAGAAATATCAACCATACAAACATTCAATCATGTAATTTATCTATCTTTCTCTAGAACTGTTTCCACTGAAAATGTGATATGTAATTGGTAAGATGATTCTACTTCCTGTCAATTGTTTTAGCTTTTAAAATTCCTGAATATATGCAATCAGATCATTTATTTCAAACTAAATGGTACATCATACTGTTTCTGTAACTTAATTGTAGGATCTGACACAGGAAGACAGTTTAGCATTAATCTACCTTTTGTGACAGATACGAAAACTGAGGCCTAAAGAAGTAAACTGATTTGCTTACTGTTACACAGATATCACTGCCTATCACTCCCTGAAGACTCTTGCTAAAATGCAAATGTAAAATCTCATTTTTAAATTTTTTAAAAAGATTGTTTTGTGATTAAAAAAAGAATTCCAATTTTGCATAGTGATAATCCCATATGAACCCTAAAATAGAAGTGGTGCCTGATGAATATGAATGGGTTTTATATGTACTGCTTCTTCTTTTTTCAGGTTCGAGAAATACCTACTTTCAGAAAACTTAAATAAGACTATAGAATATGGAAAATAATGAACATATCTATCCCCCAAATTGAGTGCCCATAAATAGTGAAAACAACCAACCAAAAAATTCCTTAGTACATAACAAAAGCTTACCATTAACAAATACTCCTCTGATAAGTTTAGTATATGCTTTATCTAGATCTCCACGACGCTCAGCATTTTTAAAGATTGATTCTGCGAGTCCAGCAAATTCTTCAAATTCAGCAACAAATGGAAGAATTCCTACTTTACTCTTCTTTGAGATTTTTACTTCTTCCATTTGCCTTATTTGGTTACTCTACAGTTAGGCAGAAAACAACGGAGAGAAATAGCCAAGCAACTTAGAAACAACATATAATCATAAGCAAATGTATATACCATAGAGGAAGGACACAATTTAGTACCTAGAACATTTTGGATGTTTACTAATTACAGATTACTATAACAGGAAACACTATTTTTATAGATTAAAAAGTACACACATATATATTTTTATTGTTGGGGGGGAAGAGAGAGAGAAAGAGAGAGAAAGTGGGCGAGGAGCAGAGGGAGAGAGAGAATCTTAAGCAGGCTCCACGCCCAGTGCAGAGCGAGATGTGGGACTCAATCTCACAACCCTGAGGTCATGACCTGAGCCAAAATCAAGAGTCGGAAGCTTTAACCAACTGAGCCACGCAGGTGCTCAAAAGTACACATGTTTTAAGAAAATAAAATAGAAGAAAAAAGCCAAATTATTTAAAACAAGATATAATCAAACTCTGTACAGCTCAAGTTTTTGTTCAAAGGGAAAACAAGCAATAAACAATTCTATCATTCACGAAAGGTAAGTATAACGCGACTGCTCATTTTGACGTGGAGTAGATACCAGAGCACACACAGGATTTCTCTAGGTTATTTCTAGTTGGTGGTCATGTGGCCAAGTTTGAGAATCACAGTCCTTTCCCATTCTCATTAGCCTAAAACTTGTGTTTGGCTAGACCAGTTCTTTAATTTCTGGATATGAGAACAGAGAGGGAGAACAGGCATTTCTACAATGGATTTATACTATCTAGTTTGCCATGTATCTATCATGTACTTGTTCTACTTATTCTCTACTTGTTTCAGCAAAGTGCTTGTGTATGATGGTGACAGAGTACAAAAGGGATGTCTTATATGGACAAAACCTAGACATTTGGGTTCAAAAAGATCCATGAATTCAATTTGGTTCTGTGTACTTCTCAGAGGATCTAGATAAAAATTACACCGCCAAATACTGTAGACATTTTTACCTCTACCTAAAATTTCATAAATGCTTTTGGGGTGTAACTTGAAAATCCTATGACATGTGGCTTAGAAAAGTAATTATCTGTAGGCTACACACCTTAGTATTAGAAAGTCCTGTGGCGTACTGTCAACCATTTGATATTATCTTTCCTACCACAGAATACCCATTTTATTGGACTTCGCTTTAATTGCACTTCACAGATACTGCATTTTTTTTTTTTTTTTTTTTTTTTTTTTTTTACAAATTGAAGGTTTGTGGCAATCCCGTATTGGCAAGTCTGTCAGTACCACTTTTCTAACAGCATTCGCGCATTTCATGCCTCTGTGTCACACTGTGGTAACTGGCAATATTTCAAACTTTTCCATTATTACTATATTTGTTATGGTGATCTGTGATCAGTAATCTTTTGTTTGGGGTGCCACAAATCATGCCCTTATAAGATGGCAAACTTAATCAATAAATGTGTGTATTCTGACTGCTCCATCAACCAGCCATTCCCCCATCTCTCTCCCTCTCCTTAGGTCCAGACACAGTTTTATTCCCTGAGACACAATATTGACATGAGGCCAATTAAGTGTTCAAGTGAAAGGAAGGGTCTCATGTCTCACTTTAAATCAATAGCTAAAAATAATTAAGTTTAGTGAGAAAGGCGTGTTAAAAGCTGACAGGCCAAAAGCTAGGCCTCTTGCACCAAACAGCCAAGTTGTGAAGGCACAGGAAAAGTTTTTTAAGGAAACTAAAAGTGCTACTCCAGTGAACACACAAATGATAAGAAAGCAAAACAGCCTTCTTGCTGATATGGAGAAAGTTTTAGTAGTCAGGATAGAAGATCAAACCAGCCACAACGTTCCCTTAAGCCAAAGCCTAATCCAGAGCAAGCCCCTAACTCTTATTCTGTAAAGACTGAGAGAGGTGAGGAAGGTACAGAAGAAAAGTGTGAAGCTAGCAAAGGTTGGTTCATGAGGTTTAAGGAAAGAAGCCATCTCCATAAAATAAAGTACGAAATAAAGCAGCAAGTACAGACGGAGAAGCTGCAGCAAGTTCCCCAGAAGATCCAGCCAAGATCACTCATAAGGTGGCCACACTAAACAACGGATTTTCATGTAGACAGAACAGCTTTCTGTTGGAAGAAGATGCCATCTAAGACTTGCATAGCTAGAGAGATATCAATGCCTGGCTTCAAAGCCTCAGGGGACAGACCGACTCACTTGTTATGGGCTAATGCATCTGGTGACTTCAAGTTGAAGCCAATGCTCATTTACCATTCCAAAATCCTAGGGCCTTTAAGAATTATGCTAAATTTACTCTGCTTGTGCTCTATAAATAGAACAATACCTGGATGACAGCTCATCTGTTTACAACATGATTTACTATTTTAAGCTCACTGCTGAGACCTACTATTCAGAAAAAAATACTTCTTTCAAAATATGACTGCTTATTGACAATGCACCTGGTCACCTAAGAGCTCTGATGGAGATGGGCAATGAGATTAATGCTGTTTACGTGTCTGCTAACACAACATCCATTCTGCAGCCCATGGATCAAGGAGTCATTTCAACTTTCAAGTTTTATTATTTAAGAAAAATATTTTGTGAGGCTAAGCTGCCATAAATAGTGATTCCTCCGATGTATCTGGGCAAAATAAAGTGAAAACCTTCTGGAAAGGATTAACCATTCTAGATGCCATTAAGAACATTTGTGCTTCATGGGAAGAGGTCAAAAGTATAACATGAACAGGATTCTAACCCTCACGGAGGACTCTGAGGAGCTCAAGACTTCACTGGAGGAAGTAACTGCAGATGTGGTAGAAACGGTGAGAGAACTAGAATTAGGAGTAGAGCCTGAAGATGGGACTGAATTGCTATAATCTCATGATAAAACTGTAATAGAAGAGGAGTTGCTTCTTAGGGATGAGTCAAGAAAGTGTTTTCTTGAGATGGAACCTACTCCATCTGTGAAGTAGCCGTGAAGATGCTGTGAAGACTGTTGAAATGACAACAGATTGAGAACGTTACATAAACTTAGTTGACAAAGCAGCGGCAGGGTTTGAGAGAACTGTCTCCAATTTTGAAAGAAGTTCCACTGTGGGTACGATAGTATCGAACAGCTTTGCACGCTATAGAGAAACTGTGAAAAGAAGAGTTGATTTATGGGGCAAACTACTTTGTTGTCTTATTTTAAGAAACGGCCACAGCCACCCCAACCTTCAGCAACCACCACCCTGATCAGCAGCAGCCATAAACATGGAATCAAGACCTTCCGTCCACAAAAAGATTAGAACTCGCTGAAAGCTCAGATGATGGTTAGCATTTCTTAGCAGTAAAGTATTTTTAAATTAAGTTATGAACATTGTTTTTTAGACATTAATGCTATTGAACACTAAGAGACTATAGTGTAATATAGTAATATGTACTGGAAAACCAAAAAATTCATCTGAATTCATTTTATTTCAATAACTTGCTTTATTGTGATACTCGCTTTATTGCGGGAGCCTGGACCAACTGAGTCTGCGGTATCTTTGAGGTACCCCTGTATTCCACTTCATCGGTATTGATGATTGTGACAAGTAAAAATGGATGCAGCAGAGAGGGGAGTGTAAGACTGCAGGTGCTGGAACCAGACTGTCTGGGTATGAATACTAATTCCATCATTTCTTACCGTTGACCTGGGCAAAGTAACACAACCTCTCAGAGAGTCTACCTTCTGTAGGTGGGAGGAGGTCGTGAAGATTAGATGAGATAATGTGTGCAAGGTGCTTAGATCAGTGCCTGGTACACAGTAAGCATTAATTTATGAATGCTGCTCTATGGTGGTTAGTAAGCTTCAGAAGATTTTTGTTCAGGTGGCATTTAAAGGCATAGGATATAATTATAGCCTGAATATACTTAAACATTAACTGGAAATATTCTAAATGACAACTGTCTTTTCTGGCATTAGAACTGGTAGAACAGAAACAACGCATTTGTTTAAAAAAAGAGCCATTAGGAGGTACCTGGGTGGCTCAATCAGTTAAGCAACTGTTCCTTGGTTTCCGCTCAGGTCATGATCTCAGGGTTGTGAGACTCAGCCCTGAGTTGGGCTCTGCACTGGATGTGGAACCTGCTTGAGATTCTCTTTCTCCCTCTGCCCCTTCCCTCCAGCTCACACGCACGTGCACGCTCTCTCTCTCTCTCTCTCTCTCAAAGCAAAGCCATCAATGAACTAAATCTTACAAAAAATAAATTTCTCTCAAGCTCTGGGGCACCTGGGTAGAAGCGTCTGCCTTTGGCTCAGGTCATGATCCCAGCATCCTGGGATCGAGCCCCACATCGGGCTCCCTGCTCGGAGGGGAGCCTGCTTCTCCCTCTCCAACTCCCCTCTGCTTGTGTTCCCTCTCTCACTGTCTCTCGCTGTCAAATAAATAAATAAATAAATAAAATCTTTAAAAAAATTTCTCTCAAGCTCAATGCATACATTATTTGCAGCTGACTGCTCGACATGGAGGTTATTCAATGATTAAGATTACAACTTGGATGAGAGGCACACATCGCTATATTACTTATCCATCCTTCCTGTCCATGGCAATTTAACCAAATCATATCATTCTCAAAGGTTTAAGAGCACAAGTCCATATCACCATAGTGTGAAGAATCCTGAAAAGAAAATTGAGTGCAGGTAAGAATGTTTGGGACTGCAGAGCCTAGCTTGGTAGTACTTGATATGTCACTTACTTTCTAACTTTAGTTTTAGCTCAGGCGAGGCTAGCTTTTTCAGTCCTGTTCTTTGAAGAACAGCAGATACTCTGAGCCTGGCCATGAGATGAAAGAGCCAAACTCAGGTGCTATTTGTTCCATTTTCTGCAGCCATCTGACATTCATGCTTTTGGCTCAATACAAACAGGCCCATTTATTACCTTTTCAAGGTATGCCTTAGGTCCTAATCTTGTCCCAAATACCAAAACATAATACTTACTGAGTACATACTATCCACCAGACACTGTGAGAAGATAGGAGTTACAGTAAGAGACAGAGATGTCCCGTTAGTGACAACAGATAGATCCTTTGGAAATACACGTAATTTTATAAGAAAATATTGAGTTTATACCTTTGTCTAAGTTAATCTTACTTTGTTTTTCTATTCTGCCTTGAGAATAACATGAACGTTCTTTAATAAACTATTATTAATGACTACCACTGGCAGCAGTAAGAGCACCACCACCTTTATGAGCCGTCAGTTACTAAGGTCTGATTTCTGTGCCAGACAGTGTGCTAATAAGCACTTCATCTGAACCCACATCTATATTTACCTGACACTACATCCTGTGCTTTTAACAATTATGTTCGGTTGGATTGACAGGTTTACATAGCGTTGTATTTTACTAATAAAAGGAACAAAGCCTTCATAGTCTGGAAATGTAGTGTCCTCATGATTTATGTCACACGGGACTCATTATCTTAGCCGCTAGCAGCTCTTCCTTTTCCCTTTGGCTCTCAGCTTGCAGTCAGACCCTCTAGGTTTAGCATCACCACTGGAGAAGGTGGGAGAAAGAAGAGGATAAGCCTTAAGAGGTCAAATTTCATAGTATTTCAAATACCAAGTGAAGTCATGTGGTAAGGAAAGAGGATTAACAAGCTTATTGAGGTGACATTTAAGTTTCTATAGTGAAAGTAGATTGCCTTTATACTTTAAAAACCCAATAAATATTATTTTTCAAAAATGATATAGATTTTAATTGCCCTTAATATTTCTATCTCCTATTATTTTATGGATATTCGAGAGCTGGATATAACTTAGAAGTTACATAGTAGAAATATTCAAATGACAGACATCCACTTTTACATACTAACCACATTAATAAAATGAACCTCTATTTTAGAACCTGGCCCAGCCCAATTCATACCTACAAGCTTACCAAAACCTAGCAGACAGAAATAAAATTGCTAATGATTTTTCTTTCCTATTAGAAGGAAGAACATAATGATTGCTGGAAGTTATTATAAGAACAATGTATTCTCTCTCTTCTTTAAAGACTTTTTAAAAAAGATTTATTTATTTATTTTGTGGGGGGAGGGCAGAGGGGGAGGGAGAGGGACAAACAGGCTCACACTGAGCACAGAGCCTGATGGTGGGGCTCCAACTCAGCACCCTGAGATCATGACCTGAGTGGAAAGCAAGAGTTGGACGGTTAACGGACTGCATCACTCGGGCACCCCAAAGAACAATGTATTCTTAAAACAAAACAGTATGATTATTAATTAAAGTTATTAAATTAGTAAACTAATAAACCTAATTAAATAATTTAAACAATCAATTAAAATAATCCAATCATTAATTTTCTTATTAGAACATATTTTAAAAAGAACAACATTAAATCCAAATGATAGTTTCAATTGTTTTATGTGATCTCTGGTCACTGATCAGTTAACTGAGATTTCGTTACCTAGTGGATCTCTCAAGCAGCTGCTGCCTCTATGCCGCTCACTCCAGAACTTGCCAAGATTCACAAACCGTGTAGAAGGGAAACTAGCTGGCACAGTAGCATCCAGCTAACTCCGCTCCTATGAATTGCAGCTAACACTCTGCTTCAGGCTTTGAGAGATGTGAAGAGTAGATCACACGATAGAAAACTGGAAATTTCTTGACTTAAATACATTTACCTGTTTTTTGCCATGATTAGAATTCTAAGTTATTAAAAAAAAAACCACAACTTACAATGCATTTGTCAAAGTTCCTTTTGACAGTCACCAAAACATTTCCCAATGTAGTACTCAGAAAAGAAGCAGGGTCCACATTCTGTGCGGTCCACACATGATGACTCATTTTGACAAGCATGTAAAGGGAGTTAAAGCTATCAATTTTGTCTCCTAATGCAATTAGGTTGTTCAGTTCTGGCTCGATGCAGCGAAATATTTTAATCATCATCTGACGGATCATATCTTTCCTGTTCAGAAAACATAAAAAATATAGGAATTTATTACAGGTTTCGTGTCTTGATCTTTAACTTTAATCCACTGCATATATACGAAATGACTAAAATTTTACATTTCAATGAAAAATGTCCAAATATGATGACCTAATTATTCTACAGGAGTTTCCAACATAAAAATATTTTTTTCAACATAAGAATGTTTTTTGAAGTTGAGTTTTATTGCTCAAAATATAACTTCATGTCATTTGTAAAGCTGGATCCTGAAATGTGCTTTGTAATTGCTAAGAAATACCGTGCGATTCAAATGCTACTTCTTACCAGCAAACATTCAACTGATGGCACTTTTTTGTGATTACTAGAGCCAGAAAGAGCTGAAGGGTCAGACAACAGGACGCATTTTAACTCAGTAAGACGTCTGAGAAGACACTGGGCACACATGTCAGTGCTCTAAGTGCTGTCACATTACCAGAATCATCTGGCTCCTCACTGAACAGCACTCCTCGAGGCTCAATGTTAAGTGCCCCCCTCCCCAGATAAATGACAGATAGTAACAAACACATACTCAGATGAGACAGGCGGTGGCACACCAGCATTATGTTGCCGGGAAAATATTCCTCCATCTAGGTCCTCTGCTTCAGTCTGCAAAAATTATTCAGGTACTTTACATAATAAAAGACCAACAATTTGACTAGTTTATATAGCAAAAGCCTGCTCAGTCTTAAAATTCCTAGGAGAGAATACATTATGAAAAATGATTTTTAAAGGTAGTACTACTGATAAAACTATATAATTTAGTATGTTGTTTAAGAATGGTTATGAAATGTTTTAGATTTTATCTGAGATTTTATCTGAGAATTATTGTGGGCTGAGAAGATGTGCTCGTGTGTATGCACGTGAGGGGAAAGCAGGGACAGAGAAGGTACAGGAGGCTCAGAGGGGGTGTAGGAATGGGGGGCAGCTCAAAAAATCAGAAACAACTTTTAAGAAAGAATTTTAAAAATTAAAGAAATTGCGTCAATCGTTTAAAACTCTGGCATTTAAAAAATGCTATTAAAAATTCTTAGAGAGGCTAACAAATAAATTTACTATCATTACCACCTATAACAACAAATTCATTTTATGATTGCTTTTTATATGTTGGTTCTGTTTTTTAAGATGACCTTATTTTTTTTCAAGTAAGTTTTATGCCCAACATGGGGCCCAAATTCATGGCCCCGAGATCAAGAGACGCATGCTCTATCAACTGAGCCACCCAGGCACCCAAGATGACCTTAATTTAAACATCATTTTATTTCCATTGTGCTTTTAAGTTTTTCAAAATACTGCAGCAGTCTCTCATTTTATTTCCTTACATTTATGCCACCTGAGGCATGCTGAACAGGCATTACTATATTCATTGTACAGATAAGGAAAACTGGGGATTAAAGAATTGGTTTAAGGTCTCATAGCTAGTTAGTAACAAAGGCATAGGAAAAGTTCAGTTTTGGAGCTTCTTTATTTCTTTCTTTCTTTCTTTGCTAGGCCATGGTATATATACTCAAATATCTTTTTCTTTTGAAAATTATATTTTTTCTTGGTGACTACTAAAATGCTAAAATTTCTTTTTTAATAATATTTTTTTACAAAGTAAATTCAGACATTTCCCCCTTACTAATTTAGAGGATATTTAGGTCTAAGACAATATGGAGTATTAAATTAGATGCTCAGACTCCAACTATCACTGTTTTTATTATCTTGTGGTATGACAAAAATTACTGAAAAAAATCCTTACATCGTAAATTTTTTCTTTTTCTGTTCTGATATTGAAATTGTGACAATACATTAATTAGGTTAATTATACTACAGATTATAAATATCAGCCAATAAATAAATGCGAGCCATACCATAGTTCCAGGCATACTCTGATGTTGCTGTAGTTTGAAAAATTTACTTATGAAGTCCTGTTCTGCCAGACACAAGGGCTCCAGTTCACTTAATACCTGTTCGAAGATCTGAAGAAAACAAAAATGAACTGCACCAAATGCTTTAAAAATCTTCTACATTTAATTTACTTTTCTGTAGGGATCACAGATGCTTTACGTATAATCGCAATAAAATCCCAAAAGAAACTATTCCAAGATTGGCAGGATGATGTAGCAGTATCAAGGCATAACAGAGCCAGACATACCTAAAATAAAACTCATAGTAATTATTCACTTGAAATCTAGAAAGAGGAACAGAGATAAAGTTTTTAAACTTAATGCATTGCAGAGAACACTTAGCTTCACAAAAGCTGTTATTTCCTCTTTACTTTGTAGTTGGCTCAAAGAACTTAGAGATGCAAGCTCTTAATGATTTATAATAAATATTAATAAAGCTGTATATCAATGAACTGATAATACACATTTCAGTTGCCATTTGACTAGTATTTTTTTCAGATTCAGAATCCGAAAGTAAAGTATGGTTAATTCAGAGAGCCAACATAGCCCAAATCCTTGAACACACTTAAAGCAGTAACAAACTGCTATTAGAAAACTAATGTTACAGTTTAAGACATACTTGTTATCTTATTTTACCTTATCAAATTTGGTCCTGTCGGCAACATCGAGATCAGAGGCAGACATGTTTCCCATATCCAACAAAGAAGATGACTGAGATCTGCGATTCCCTGAACTCTGAACGCTGAGTTTATTTAGACTAGAAGTAGATCCAGTTAATTTCCCAGAACTTCCATGAAGACCTAAGAAATAATAAAACTTTGAAAGTTGTGACCTTCATGAATAAAAGACCCATAGCGTAAATGAGGGCTGTCTTCATCTTCAGTGCTCTTATCAGTCATTGCACAAGTCTACCGCATGGGGCGGGCTGGAGAGTGTCCTGCTCTCTCACTAACATTTGTGTCCTATTCCTGAGTATATTGTAGAGTAGCGAAAACTACACAGATCTACAGAATAGGACTGAAAGGGGTCTTAAAGATCACATAATCTATCCCCTGCCCAGTACCACCAAAGTTGCCTGATATTTCTAGATTGAGGCAGATGAAGATTTCCTTCCTACTCAAAAGACATAGATATGGATGAAGGCCAATAACTCCTTAGTGTACTAGTTAACATGACTTTTTTATTTTTTTAATGACTTATTTTTATTTCTGAAGAAAAAAAGGCCATATCCCAATATTACTCGCCTCTACATAACTGAAAATATTGGGTTGAACCACAGGAAACTGCCAATACTCGATCATTCTTGCCCTACAAAAAGTCAATTACATATGCTTCAATTTAACACATTCCTGAACCCAGAAACTCTGCTTTTACACTAAGTGAACTGATTAACTACAGCTCTTTAAAAACTAAACAGAATGAAGAGAAAAAAAAAACACGCCTGAAAACTTGTTATACTTAAAATACAACTAAAATATAATACATCATGAGCTACAAAATATGTGACATCTTTGAGGGAAAATGAGAAAACTGTGGCTGGACAATATTCTACATCTATCAAGGAATTAAAGGCTTCCATTTTTACAAGAAAATGTAATATTTTTATTCAGAATTAAATATAAACAACAAATAACTTTTTTAATCTTCTAAAACATTTCTCACTTAACGTATATTATTTGTTGATGGTCAGAAGGGACAGATGAAGATATAATAGGGAAAATTAAAGATAAACTTTGGTTTCATTATGCAAAATCTGACCATATCTATAAGAATTTTTATGGTTTCTTTCTTTTCTTTTTTTTTTTTTAAGAATTTTTATAGTTTCTAGGGGCGCCTGGGTGGCACAGCAGTTGGGCGTCTGCCTTCGGCTGGGGGCGTGATCCCGGCGTTACGGAATCGAGCCCCACATCAGGCTCTTCCGCTATGAGTCTGCTTCTTCCTCTCCCACTTCCCCTGCTTGTATTCCCTCTCTCGCTGGCTGTCTCTATCTCTGTCGAATAAATAAATAAAATCTTTAAAAAAAAGAAAAAGAATTTTTATAGTTTCTAAACACAGCCTGGAAAGAGAAGTTTAATGGTTAAGCCTCTCCATAAATTTCTGACTACCCACCATAGATTTTGAATTACATTTCTTGAATGTAGCCATACCACTACCATCATGTTGGTTTCCTTTCATCGAACCTGGCAACTCAGAGCAATCAGTTTTTTTTGGCATAACTTTTTTCAAGACAAAAAACTAATTTCTAGACATTAAAAAACATGGATTGAGAATACCTACTAATACACTAAGCATACTCACTCTCTGTTTCCTGTTTGACAGCACTTTCTTTTCGAGGCAGTGTAGCTGTGATGGATTAGGTTGCAAGCATCAAAGACAAAGACAAGTTAATAAACTGCAATTTGCACAAACCATGCACAAGAGGAAGTTAAAGCTCTAGTTTAAAAGACACATGCAAAGAACCATGAGCATCAAGTAACAAGAGGTGCAACATATGTTTAGTTGGTCAGCTACTGTTCGACAAATTCTGAGAGAAAAAACTTTACTAGTCTTTTTGTTTTTACTCAAATATTCAGGTAAAAATATCCGTACTTGTCAGCCCCTCCCCCAACACTGTTAAATGATTTTTTTTTTAAGTTTATGGAGCTAGTGTGCTTAAAATTTAAAAGACTACATTTTGTAAGTTTTGGTTTCTGGGAAAAAAAACAGTTCAAGTAAAAGTGTTTTTTAAATTTTTTAAGTTATTTTATTTTATTTCAATCATAATAAGTGTACTCTTTAATCCCCAACCCCTATCTCACCCATCCCCCCCCCACCAGCCCTCTGGTAACCATCAGTTTGTTCTCTATAGTTAAGTGTCTATTTCTTGATTTGTCTCTTTTTTCCCTTTGCTCGTTCATTTTGTTTATTAAATTCCACATATGAGTGAGATCATATGGTTGAGTAGAAGTTTAATAAAGTGGAAATTTATTAGAATGAAGTTGTAGACTTAGACATTAAGCACATCAACAATCTTGATCCCTGAAAACTCGTGAGAGGAGTGAACAATGTTTTACTACATTCGATAAAAAATTATACATGAGTGGGGCTTTGAAATCATTTCAAAATATCAAGCCAAACTACTTAGTAACTGGCTTTATGAACACCTAGAATGGAAAGTATATATCAAGATACTAATTATCAGGAGATGGGTGGATGGAAGGCTAAAGCTAAAGGAACAGGCTTAATATAGGAATCTGAGCTCTTTTGGGGCCATTTGGCATTTTATTCTAAAACTTCTCTCTATATAATATTCATTAGATCAATTGTAGAGATCATCTTGTGAAACATTCTAAACTCAAATTAGAAGTGAATGTGAAAGGCAAAGAAAGAAATTACAGAATGAAAGAGAAAATTAAAGAATATAACTATAACCTGGAAACATTTTAAAAACAGAGAACAATGTATCAAACTGTCACTATCCTTACCAAACTTCGAGGCAAAAGCCCAGGTAAAAGCTACTGACTTATCATACCAGGGATATGTATATCTTCGCAGGCCTAGCTATGTGAAGCTCAAGGGAGTATGAAACACCAAGGCTAGAGATTAAAGTGATAAGCAGGAATTGTGCTGGAGCTATTAGCTGACCAATCTGAATGGTACCTTCTGGTGGCTTTAAGGTATCACTATACTAAGTTCACCAGTTTCAGAACAAGGCCTGACACTTCATACACTTATTTTTAGTACCCAATAAGGAATACAGAGTTACCAGTAGTGCCAATTAATTATAATTTGGGGCTCATCAAAGCCTATATTATTTATCAGCAACAAACAATATTCGGGCAACCTATTCTTTTTTTTTTAAGCAGGCTCCACGCTGGGCATGAAGCTCAACATGGGGCTTGAACTCACGATCCTGAGATGAAGACCTGAGTTGAGATCAAGAGTTGGATGCCTAACCTACTGAGCCACCCAGGCACCCCTTCAGGTAACCTTTTAAGTATCTTTAAATAATCCCCATTAGACTGTAAACTTCATGAGGTAGGGTCTTTGCTTATTGCTGCATTCTCAGTACCTAGCAGTGCTTACTACATAATAAATAATTAGTATTTATTAAATGAATTTTCTAGCCAGCACTGAATTCAGTCTTATATTCAAAACTCCTTTTGGAATCAAGATTCTTAGTTTAGTGGAGAAACACATAATGAAAAATAATTTTGACATACCACTTTTAAGATTTTGGAATATTAAATACAAGGGAGGCAGTAATTATATAAATGCATATGTTAAGGGACTGAAATAATGTGTATGTGTGTTATCTTAGCTATAGAAAGAAAAAATAGGTGATTTTAAAAATAATTTCTAAATTTCCTTTACCTGCCATTTCATTAAGTACATTTGTAGAACACAAGGGGAAAAAAACCCCACCAAAATATCATTCTTGGGGAGGGGGGGGGGAATTCCATGCCTCTGAGTTTATCAAAGTAAAAACTATTAATTAAAAAGGCCAGTTAGCTACATAAAGACCTTACCACAAAAAAAGGTGTTTGCTGGTATTTCAACATTATTCTGAATTACTTGAGCTAAAGTGATGTTAAAGTTGAGTCAAAGTATTTAAAAAGAGAGTAGTCCCCTAAATCTCTATGACTATATCGACTATACATTTCCTTTTGTAAAGTACATTCAATATGACTTTCTATTCTTATTAGCATCTATGACCCAGAATTTTCAGAGCAAGTAAAAAACAAAAAAATTTAAATTTTATTTATAATTACTTCATTTTGATTCACGGACAAGTTATCTTTCCAAAATTTCAGGTTTCTATTTTAATTACGTTACTTTTAAAAGTTGATTTAAACACAATTTGAATGACTGAAAAGATATTTAAAAAATTTTTCATTCTACCTTATTTAGAATTTAAGTCATCTGTATTTAACTTGTCCTCTGAATTCTGTTCATTATTTAGTTTTTCTTCTCTTGTAGCTGATGACATCAAAATAACTGAAACTGTGGTTTTCTGGTGCCATCAACCATCACAAATTACTCTCTTGTTATTTTTTGATACATAAGAAGAAATGTGATTTTAATACTATAAAAGTGCCTTCTAAACTTATTTTAAAAATATTTTAAACAAGATAATTTAAGAACTTTCTAAGAGGAAGAAAAAGAAAAAAAATTTAATTTTCAGGTTAATGCAATGATACCATTAAAATACTGTTGTACTTGTTTTAAATTACATTTTTGGTATGTCATTTACCTCAATGTGAATCTTAGGCTTGATAAACTATTATGATACTGGGATTAATGACCTCCTAAGGAGATAATTTTAGAAAGATTTCCTTTTTATCTCCAGTTTCATATTCTGTAGAAGAGTTCTCTCAAAACAAAATGGTTCACTAACAAGTGGTGACAAATATACTAAATGAAAACATTAAACATGTAACTGAATTAATATGCTGCTTACTAAAAAAAAAAAAAGCATAACATACCCACAGTGAAACATTAACAAGGATATAAACACACTGCTGTTTAAGAACAATTAACCTTTAGGATGAGTTAGCATTTCTGTTTCCAAAAGCCTATGGTCCCAAGATACTTATCAGTATCTTTACCTCAATGTAACATATGTGTACATAAATTCATTTCAACAGTCTGGACTAGTATAATCAATATATTAGTGTTGAATTCAACAACAACAACAACAACAACAACAACAGTGAATTACTAAATAATTACCCACTAAAGACAGTCTTCTCTGTCCTAAAGGAAAAGAATGGAAAGATGTGCTATCAATTTCAGTCCTGTTTCCTGATTTCCAGAAATTGCTTAGGGCATAGGCTCCTTTCAACAAGCAAATGCTAAACTCATTATTCTAAAGGGGAACTACGCAGACACACTGAGGAGTACACATTGTAGCCATTTAAGGCCAGGTTTTGACTTGAATAGGCACAGAACTCCATCCAAAAGGAACTCCAGAGATGGGTACATGCAAGAGCAGAATGTGGCCTCGGCAAATCACCTTCCTCATAACTTGATACTTTCACTGGTTATCTTTTCAAATCATGTTTCTGTCCACTTAACATACTTAGAAGCAACAAAAAATAAGATGCTTCAAAAATAACTCTTTGGAAAAATAAGGTATAATCACAGGAGAAATTTGGGTGACATTTTTACAGCCCCTTTGGGGGGGGGAAGGAAACAAAAAATTACTTTTTGATTCAAAATAGCCAGTGAGAAGTAAGAAGCCAGGAATTACTTTCATTTCCCTGTAGAGAGCAATGACTTAAGAGATCAATGACTTGCCACCAACTGCTGCAAAAGGCCTTTTAGGAAGCTGGAAACAACTCTCAATATGTCTCTTAGCCTAATACCTTCTCTACCATATTGTACTTCATTTTCTGGTCAACTGCTTTTCCTGTGAATAGATGCTTTCATTTACGGCACGAATACACAACTGCTGTCAGGTCCATATACTACAGCATTTTAGTAAAAGTCATATATTTACAGATGTAAATATTTGTTTTGTGAAGTAACTCTAAATCAAACCAACACATCAGCCTTACTTTTTCATCAATTCTACTGTATCTTCTTCCACCCTGCTCTAAAAAGTCTTAGAATTATTCGTCGTAAATAAGGCCACTTTTAATAGAAAACAATGAACTGGGGTGTCTAAGCTTACCAAACTTCTTGCTTTCTTTAGTTGTGCCAGTCATCTTGATCTTTGCAACTTCAAAGAAATCTTTAATTTCTCTCTCATATAGTCGTGATAAATAATCCATGTAATTCTTAAAATAAAAGTAACAGGTACTTCTTATTAATAAAACAAATATTAACAATTCAGTCCCCCCAAATCCTTCGTGCTTGCTTTAAATTTTCTGGACTAAAATTCTGATATATTTCATAGGAAATAAAAAGTCGGCTGTTTTCTGTCTTAAAAAAAAAATTGAACAGGCATCAAAACAGCAATTTACAAAAATATGAAGTTGAACATAATCACACATTTTCATTTTTATGTATTATCTTTCATATATTTTAAATAGAGTTGCAATCATACTGTACAGGATATTTAGGTCAGAGCAATCATGCTTGTCCAGTCTCACACTTTACTGACTATACGGTGTTATGCTTTGTTGATGTACCACAATTCAGCAAATCAATCCCCTAGCAGAGGCCACTGAAGTGGTTTCAGTGTTTTGCTATGATAGACAATGTTACAATAACCTTTCATCTTCAATGAATTGTTCTCTTGGAATAATTTCCTAAGGGTGGAAATACAGGGCCAAAGAATATGGGAATCTTTATAACTGTTCCTACATACTGCCATGTTGCTTTTAAAAACAATCATACCAACAGACAGTGTCAATGGCAACAAAGGAGCACATTCAGTTTCAGTGTCCCCTGTCAACTTAGGGTATTAAGTAATGTATTATCAAAATAGGTTATTTTCAATAATCTTTCAATAAGCCTAGGGTATTTAGGTATACCAAGATAAGTGATTTTCAATAAGAATTTAATTAGAATTCGTATATCTTTACAGTTTTCACAATTTTTTTTTTTAAAGATTTTATTTATTCGACAGAGATAGAGGCAGCCAGTGAGAGAGGGAACACAAGCAGGGGGAGTGGAAGAGGAAGAAGCAGGCTCATAGCGGAAGAGCCTGATGTAGGGCTCGATCCCATAACGCCGGGATCACGCCCTGAGCCGAAGGCAGACGCTTAACCGCTGTGGCACCCAGGCGCCTCCACAATTATTTTTTAAAAAACAACTTGGATTTATTCTAGCTCAAATGGAAACATCTATAATTTAGCAGAGAAACTCATTTCTTTGTCATATCTGCTTACTATCACATAAAAATATTTTATGCTCTCAGGAAGGATTCTTCACCAGTGGGAGACCACGTATTTTACCAAGTCCTAAGTTAAATGCCACACGCACTTTGACTAAATTTAAATAAATCCACAGGAGAAAAACTGTATTTGGCTATTCTCTTAAATTTATCATGGCATCTAAGCTTCAGCTTCCTTTATTACTTCAAATTAATACATTCAGCTTTATTTATTTTTATTAAAAATTTTTTAAAAAGATTTTATTTATTTATTTGACAGAGAGAGAGAGAGGCAGAGAGACCACAAGCAGGGGGAGTAGCAGGCAGAGGGAGAGGGAGAAGTTGTGGGGCTAGATCCCAGAATCCTGGGATCACAACCTCAGCCAAAGGTAGACACTTAACTGACTGAGCCACTCAGGCACCCCAATACATTCAGTTTTAGAGCAGGTTTATGTTCCTTTAAACATCAGGAGCACCTTTCAAAGGGATATATTATGTGAATATTTGTATACTCATAGTTACCACTGATTTCCTTAGTTTATAGATATATCCTTATAAAATAGTATTTAAATGAAACATAATACACAGATCCTTGGTTTTTCAATTTGTAGGCCACATATATTTCCCACACAGTCCCTGTAAGAAAACTTAGTCTAATAGGCAATTCTTTCCCATGATCTGTGCATAAATTTAAAAGCAAATATAAATTAAAACACATCCTAAAATTGATTCCTATTTCATTGGGCTGTCTCACTTTTTCAATGTCTCATTTTTGCAAGTTTAAATTCTCATAAAAATACTGATCATTGCAAATCAGTAAATAGTTGACAAATAAGAAATTAATTTCACACTATTTGTGAAATCTTCATCAGTGGTTTCTACTCAAATCATTCAACATAGCAGACTGCATTCCAATACCCAAATTGTTTAAAGTGCACATTACTATCCAAGCAATTTAAACAATTTCAAAACAGCTCCTTCGGTATCTAGAAAATAGTGACATGAGCAGACTACTGAAAATCACTCCCTTTTCCAATGCAACTTGAATGACTGGATACCTTTTTTCCAGCTACGTAACAGAACTCATTGGTGGGAAAGGCCACAGACAGGTGTAACCATCAGTTCATTCATTAACCAAATTCTGAAGAATGTCTCTTATGAGGTACCTCTTAGCACCTTGTATACAGCACCTGACATTTAACTATCATGAGTTTAAATATTGACTCAGGCAGTCTTTTCAACTTTACATTGTGCTGACTGTACAGTCTTACCAAGATCTCTGTATTTTACTTTTTCTTTACACAAATGGGTAAATTCCACAAATGTAGAACTGAGGTTGAGAGAAGACGTCTGGGTAATCTTCAAGACTGACCATCAACCTCGGGAGATTACTGGGAGAGAAAAGCTCATTTCCTCCCCTAGCATGGGTGGACCTTCTCGATTATTAGCTGCCCTACATGAATAACCCAGAGCCACAGACAGGGGTTGTAGTCCTGGGGAGGAAGGAATCTGGGCAATTGAGCTATTTCCCTGAGCTCTAATTATGTACACTAAAAAACTGGGCTTTGCTAGATTCAGCCCTAAGCAGAGCTAGGGCAGTGCCTAGTGATTCTTATACCTTGAAGAACGGAAAAAGGCTTTTCTTTTTGCTGCCAGAAAGCATGAAAGCTGCATATACCCAACCAAGTGCAAAAAGTATCTGCATTTAATTATTTCTCACTGAAGAAGCACTATTTAATCTGTTTCCTTCTTTCTTTCTTTCCTTCTTTTATTTCTTCTTTTTAATAAAATTCCCATTTTTGATAACTTCAGCAACCAAATTAGATTATGAGGTAAAATACATAGTCTGTCAAAAGTTCAAACCACAGGATTGAGTAACATTCCTGGGAAATAAGTCAATTTCATTTAAAAAGCTCATTAATATTGTCAATCAAAACTATACTGTGAGCAGAGAATGATTCCATAAATCATTGCTAGGTTGGCTATCATTCTGTTTCTTCACTTAAATTACATTCATGAATACTGCATTATATATAAAGATAGGGCAATAATACTCACTGAGAACACAATTAGGCAAAAAGCTTATTGATTACTTTACTTATTTGAATATTCACTAGGGGACAAAGCACTTGTTGGCACAAAACTCTTAAGGAGATACAATAATGTTTAATTATTCAAAATATTAATCCTCCTAAAACTTCAAAAGGCAAAGAATTCCAGTACTGTAAATATTTTTCCTTAAGATAGCTCCAAATCAGAATTCTGTTGAATGAAAACAAAACAAAACAAAATATAACACAACAGTAGAGTTGCAGAACACTTAAAAGACTAATTCTGAGGAACAAAAGTAATCTTACCTAAAATAGCTGGCCAGATAAGTATATAAATACCTCAGGATACTTATATTCTTTTTGAAAAGCATTTTTAAAATTATACTTTAAAAATATTATCTATTTTACCAAGGTTTATGTCCCCTTCCTTATGATCTCAGTTTAGAAGTAAAGGAAGCCAGATCTTACTTTAAGTGGGCAAAGGCACTTTGAAGAAAAAACACATAAAGACTGATATGTAAGAATGTCCTTGTGCCAAATGTGTTCCTATCGATACACTGATAGGAATGTACAACCTGTTTTTTTTCTTATCGTCATAGTTCTCACAAATTTCTACCTAATCTATCTTCTCATGAAGCATGAACCTAACACTAGAGGAAGCTGTAATAATTATTTCAGTAAGTATGAAGATAAAATGGGTTCATGTACAAACAAGGAAGAATAATCTTCATTATAAAACACTCTGAAAGAGAGCACCACTTTTTGAATAAAACTAGGAAAAACTCTGACTAGCAAAACTAGCAAAAAATAAGATGATTTAGCTATGTAAATTCTGTTAGGACCTTTTCGGCATAAGCACATGGTTTGAGGGGAAGAGCTTTTATATTAACAATCTCAATATTTTTGTTTTCACTCCAAGAAACAAAACACATTACTCTTTCCAATTTGAGAATATCTTTTAAGATCATATTGTCCACATAATTAAATTATTACTAATTATTAAAATAACTTATGCATTACTTAGATTTTTTATTTTTAAACTCTAAATTAAACTCTAAAAACTTAAAAGATTTACATGTTTTTCAGGGTATTTCAGAATTTTAAGTAAACTGCTCTTATATCTGATATATAAATATAGCTGTTTATATACTGGAATTAGGTAGCAATTCTTCAGCTCCCTAAGTGACATGGTCAATTCCAATACTAAAGGTCATAGCAGAAATGCCAGAAAAGTATTGTACCCATGGCTTCCTGCCACAATGGCCATTTATTAAAGCTAAATCAGACCATGTCATTCTACTGCTCAAAGCCCACCAAAACCCCCTCCCCCATCTCCTTCACAGTAAAAGCCAAGTCCTTACCATGGTACACAGTCCCTTCCAGATCTGCTCTACCCCACCCCTACTTTACCTCTCCTACCTTCCTTCTAAGGTCCTGTCCCTGGTCCTCTGTGCTCCAACCACAGTGCCTTCCTTGCTGCTCTCTCCGTACGCCAGGCATGCTCTTGCCATAGAACACCTGTACTGTGCCTGGAAAGCTTTCCCCAAGAAACTCCCACTGCTCACCCACCCTTTTTTTTTTCTTAAGATTTTAAGTACTCTCTTGGGGTGCCTGGGTGGCACAGCGATTAAGCATCTGCCTTCGGCTCAGGGCGTGATCCCAGAGTTATGGGATTGAGCCCCACATCAGGCTCCTCCGCTGGGAGCCTGCTTCTTCCTCTCCCACTCCCCCTGCTTGTGTTCCCTCTCTTGCTGGCTGTCTCTATCTCTGTCGAATAAATAAATAAAATCTTGAAAAAAAAAAAAAGATTTTAAGTACTCTCTACACCCAAAACGAAGTTCGAACTCAACCCTGAGATCAAAAGTCGAATGTTCTACCGACTAAGCCAGGCAGACACCCCTCATCCTTGCTCATTTTAAAAATCTACGCTCTGGTGCATTATTTGAAACTATAGTCTTCCCCCAGTCCCAGCGTTCCCTGCTTTATTTTTTCCAGACACTCAGCAGTACCCTCTAACATACTATACAACTGACTTTTTTGTCAGTCTTTCTCCAACAAAACATGCGCTATGAGAAGGCAAACATTTGTCCATTTCCTTCGGTGCTGTATCTCTAGCACTTACTTAGAACATAACAGGTGCTCAACTCATATATGAATGAATGACTCATCTTCTCCAATTGCTGATGTTTCTGGGACTGCTCCTCTAATCCCCAAGCCTAGAAAGTTTGGCATCATCCTGTCCCTTCCATCACTGAAGTCTCTCTTTTGGTGTCTATTCTCTACTCCTACCACTATCTTCCTGGTTCAGATTTCATTTCATCTGAATTATATTAGGTTCTTAATGAATTTGCCTCATCTAGTTTTTTCCCATGTATGAGGAATGCTGTTAGGGCTCATGGCTCTTCTTTTTCAACATAATTTCTCGCTGCTCCAGAATATGAAATTTCTGCTTCATAGGTTTGCATTCTCCATTGTCCTGATAAAAGGGCATATTTTCCCACCTCTGTCTGTACATCTTGCCGTTCATCCCTGGAATGCCATTTCTCTTTTTTTCTGATTTATCTAATCCCATTCATGATTTAAAACTTAAGTCAAGTCCAATTTCTGCCCTGAAGCTTTCCCCCACGGCTTTAGGACATGGATTTCTCTTTTCTAAACTGCCATACATGTAAACCCATTTTCAGTTTAGCACTTAATGTTTTGCTGATTGTTTTAAGTATAATTGTTCTTCTCACTCAGATGTAAGGCTCTTTAGAAGAGGGACTTGTTTGTTAGGCCCCGTGTGCCTGGAATAGTGAAATGCTTGCTTAATAAAGAGGCACTCTGCACTTGCTTAATCGAACAGGTTATCAATTCTTTGAGAGCAAATACCTCACTTATACGTATATCTTCTAGTCTCTATTTCTATATTGCATATAAAGAAACTTAGGAAATAATTACTGCATTTAACTAAACTGAAAGATGCTTAAGGCCACAGTACAGCCTATTACTATATCAAACCGAAGTTTGAAATTTTGCTCTTCTTTACCCAAGTAAATAAAATAAGTGTTCTGCCTGGTTAATGAGCACTCAGAAATTCAATTAGTTTCTGCTTCGCTAAGAATGTACTACAGTACTTCAAACGTCACTTGGGGAACTGAATACATGATGTCTTGATTCTAGAAGATTATGTTCCATACTCAGTGAGTAATTGATATCAAACTCATACCTTTGTTAGTCCCTCGTATTTTCCATAATCTGTACTCTTTAGCCACTCCATCAACTTGGCATATCGAAGCAAGTCTCTATGAAACGGATGATGATTGGGTAAAGCCAGTTCAACAGAGTGCTGAGCAAGAGTTGAACTCTGATCATGACCCTAGAGTGAGTAAATAAGTAAATAAATGCATTGACAGTGAAAGAAACATGTAATTGAAAATTCTAAACAACGACCACATGTAGCCAACGAAAAGCAAAAAAAGATAGAGAAGTATAAAAACTGAGTACTTACTTATCTTCTTTTATGATCCTGTGTAAATCTACCAAACACCATCACCATAAAATAATCATAAACATGCAAGAACAGCCCTCTGGGATAAATCAACTACCCACCTCATCTTCTAAAGGAGTTGACAATGAATGTTTTAATCAAACCTGTCTCTCCCATACCATTTTACTATTTATTAAGCAAATATACCTCATGATGCAACTGTACTGAGAAACACATCAAATAGGGAAGTCATTCAAAACAAATTGTCTACATCTATGGTATTTTTACTATTAGAGTCTACGATATTTAAAACAACAGATAAGGACATAAAGGATATAAAATTTTAGAACTAGGAGGCACCACAGATGATGATATCCTGGGCTTTCCTGGATAATACTTAGTAGTAGTGTAATTTTAGTTTTTTTAGTAATTTGTTAATTAACTACACATGATTTTATTTTAAAACCTTGACAAGGCTTTTATGTAAATAAATTAATAAGTTATCAGTCAGTCTTAGATGATGCATCCTGACTTTTGATTTGAAAAATATGGGCCTGGAAGATTATCTGTTCCAATGACCTTATTTTCTAGAAGAAATGGAAACTTAAAGGATTAAGTGATTTGCTCAGGTCATGCTGGAAGGAAGAACTGGAACCTTAGTCATGTGAGTCTCACTTCCATTTCCTTTTAAAAACATATGTAACAAAATCATTTATTTTAACCAGACTCAAAAATTGCAAATGCCTACTAGTTACTGGTATCTAAAAAACAAGCAAACAAACACACACAATAAAAATCTTCCCAGCCCTCTTTGGTAACAATCTAGCTCTCTCTGCTACTTGGTCAATATTTGTGATGAACTCAAAGCCAGTGTCTAAGAGATGAGGAGTTGAAAGATTAAAGGAGTGGATTCCCCTTGAAAATGTAAGTTCCCAAGAAAAAGGAAAAGGAAAAACAAGACGGATTTATTTGATGTCAGTCTGACTCAATCTAATTTGCTTAGTCAGAAGTTATTTGTTAGCATTCTGTTAAAATGATACAGTGATTGAGTTTTGGTGCTGGTTAATTCATTTCCTAGTAAAGTTACCTAAACCTAATTATATGTGTATTATACTAGCTGCCATAAATTATCTTTTAAATATCCCGAATTTAAATTCTTTTATTTAGTTTTATTTTTTAAAGATTTTACTTATTTATTTAGAGCGCACAAGGTGAAGGGCAGAGGGAGAGGGAGGGAGAGAGAATCTCAAGCAGACTCTGTGCTGAGTGCAAAGCCCAATGTGGGGCTCGACTTCAAGACCCTGAGATCATGACCTGAGCTGAAATCAGAGTCAGCTGTTTAACCAAGTGAGCAATCCAGGTGCTCCTATATTTAAATTCTTTTAATTTAAAAGAGGTTTCTTTCCTTTATCTAATTTATATGCTTTACTATATACACAGAATAAGAACTTAGTGGTTATGGATTTTTTAAATAATTTCTTTTAACTACAGAGTATTCAGAAAAAATTTCTGGTCTAAGGCAATGAAGAATTCTCTAGCAATTGAGAAGTACCTTTAGAGCAAGAAAGACAGAAGTATAAAACATGCCAAGTACTAAAACACTCATTATTTGAGTTCCTTCTTCATTAAAGCTTTCAAATCAGCCTGTTGGATAATTTTCTTCTTGTAAGATTATATCCCCAATTTAAAATGGATATAAAAGGAAAAATAAGGACCCATTATATAGAAATTCCATATAAAATTAGGCAGAACAATCAATATATTTCTAAGATTAAGGGTTACTTAAGATTAAGAATACTGATATTACTTAATTAAGATTACTGATACCTACTTAGGAAATTGGAACAGAGATAGCAGAAAAGTATCAGAAAACTCAATTGACCAAAATAAGCAGCAGAAAGGGCGAGGCCACACAAGTTCACAACTATTATAGATGCTATATACAAGGTCTACTGTATAGATAGGTCCACAATCCCTTTCTTCAACTCTAAAATACAAAAAGCTCTAAAACCTTCATTTAAATTTGGTGCCAAATCTATTTTAATGGCAAAACTTGACCTGAATTGACATGAGGCTATTTATAGTGTCTATTTATAGTGTCATATATATTTATATATGAATGACTATTCATATTTTTTGCTGTAGGAACATTGTGCTCTTAATCACAGGGCCCTGCTCCAAACCATCCTGGAGTGGTTATAGAATATATATGTACTATATTACTTTACTAAAATCTGAAAAATTCTAAAAACATAGCTGACCCCAAGAGTTTTGGATAGGGGAGCATGGACCTATGTGAACATTCTTTTTTGGATGGCTGACTAAATATAAAACAATCACATCTTCCAAAAGAATCACTGTGGACTAAGAGCTACATGTTGAAAAATGCAACTATTCTATATATTTGGAATGCCTGGTCACCAACATGTTTTCTGTGAGGTAAAGACTAATAATAAATATGAACAAAATTAATCATTTTAAATAAAACAGTTATTACCACTGGATTATACTTCATCTCTCATTACAGTTGCCAAAGGTTAATTTTTAAAATTCTTTATTAATAATATTAGACATCTTTTATCATCCCAAACAATCTGTCTCATTAATTCTCAATGATTCAAGACTCAAAATTATTGTTTATGTTCTTCTTCAATTGTTTACTCGGCCCATTACATGTTACACTATATTACTTAATTTAGTGTCAGAAAAGTTCTTCAAATAAAAACCTTCTCCTCCCCTAAAAATGGAAGAACTAATTATTGTTTGTAGAGGAATTTACAGTTTATAAAGCTCTTTCACATGTTACTATTCAAAGCTTTCTTTTGCAAACAGCATTTTAAGATCATTATACCTGAAAAATTGCCTTCTAATATGAAAACATCATTGCCTTCAAACCATTACAATTAAGATAGATTAAATGTGATTAGTGCTAACAGATTTAATTTTAGAGAAACTGTTCTAAAATCATTATAGAAAATAGGAAAATTACATATTTAAACTGTTTAATTCAATCACTAATACAAGTTATGGGCACTTCTAGAACTCTCATGTGCACACAACTTTATTCTTTATATATCAAAAAAATTAAGACATTGTTTAGTTTCTTATTATATCTTAACTATAGGAAACAATTGGGGGGGTGGGGGTGATGGGGATTAAGGAGGGCACTTGATGGAATGGGCACTGGGTGTTATATGCAACTGATGAATCACTAAATTCTACCTCTGAAGCTAATAATATACTATATGTTAATTAAATTGAATTTAAGTTAAAAAAAGTTTATTATAAATAATAATAAATTAATAACAGTAACAATTTACTGAATGCCTGTTGTCCTGGGTGTGCTCTCTGTCTCTTTCTATATATATAAATTCTAATGTTCACAATAACCTTGTAAACTACTTTCCTCCTCATTTAAGAAATAGCAAAGCTCGGGTGCCTGGGTGGCTCGGTTGGTTAAGTGTCCAACTCTTGGTTTTGGCTGGGGTCGTGATCTTGCAGTCATGGGACTGAGTCCTGTGCTGAGCTCTGTGTTCAGCATGGAGTCTGCTTCAGATTCTCTCTCCCTCTCCCTCCCAGCCATACACACTCTCTTTCTCTCAATCAAATCAATGAATCAATCAGTCCTTTAAAAAAATAGCAAAACTCTATTATTAACATAATTAAAAATATTATAGTAGGTTTTGTCAAATTAATCTAAGACACATTTTCTACAAACTTAGTACATTATAAATTTTCCTTAGTGTATATATTACTAGAATTTGTGGCACAAAGGGGTTAATTAACTTGCTGAAGGTCACCCAGCTAGGAGGTAGCAGAGTCAGGGTTTTGAATCCAGGAAGTTTGGCTCCACCGTCGTACTCTTAACCACTGTAACTGATTTTCAAACAGAAATTATACACTCATTTCAAATGTTGAATAAATTCTCAAAATCTGAGAATTCTTTCTTTCTGTGTTATGGCATGTTTATTTTTGTTTTCTTAAAGAAAAAAGAAAGTCTGAGCAAAGTTCCAACAAACATCACAAAAACTGATCTTAAATGATCATAAGTCTTTCAAAGCTTTTAATTACAGACATTTAACCTGTATTTAGGAAACTGTGAAACATGCTTAAGGAAACAATTTTTGTGAAATGAACTGAATATTGGCAGTATATTTTACAGGCTTTATTTTACCATGTGATGTTTCTATAAATATATGTTGAAAGAAAAATTCCCAAGCTTAAGCATATAGCAAAACCCCCACAATTTCAGTTTTTCCCGGTTGTAGTTTTAGTTGGGTGCATAGTCAGTTCTTATCGTATTGCAAAAGACCATGTACAGAATTATGAGGTCTCTGCAGGACCCAAGGGGGACAAAAAACGCAGAGAAGAGTTATCCTTTCAAGCCGAATCTTCCAAAAGACAACCAAAATAATTTTTTAAATACATACACTTTATGCAAGTACTTCCTCAATTTCATTAGCCTTAATTTGACTGCCTGTTTTCAGTATCAGAATCCTAATTAGCGTAAATGACCTGAATCTCTAGTTCAGTATCTTCTTAGATATACAAACCCCTTGTAAATGTAAAAATTATAGGTAAGAGTCTACAATTTCAATGGAAGATGAGTGTGTAAGATCATCTAAAAGAGTCAAAAGAATCCAATCAATTGTTAAAAACATTACTCTATTATGTGTATATATAGTAAGAAGTGAATATTAAATAAAAATGCATTTCACGTTTTCATTAAAATATAGCTATGTGGAAGTACTACTATGAAAGCTCTATCAGAGGTAGCATGCTCTGGATCAGTGATTCCCAAATGCGAAGATGTTTTTTTACTGGCCTACGGCACTAAGAAACAAATAAAATGACGGCAGAGTTTCTCATAAAGGGAAATGTGCTTAATTTGGAAGTCTGAAGTTATATTCTTTTTAGTGCCAAGATAAAAAGATAGTGAAAGGATTTCTTTTTTAAAGTTTTTATTTGGTAAAGTAAAAAACTGGTGACTTAGTAAGTCTCCAAATTCTATTTCTTTTAATTTTACGGATGTGTGAATTTTAAAAAGACTGGGAATCAGTGCTCTTAAATTACTGGTATGTTGTGATCAATAGATTATTTCCACTGTATTCTTCTGTACAGTAGTTACACATGTTGAATATACATACATTTGCCAAAAACTGCATTGCAGACTCTGTTCAAGTCTTCGTATCCACGATGCTATACTTGACTACCTAAAATCTCAGTAAACTCACTTTTCATTAAAACTTTTTAGCACTTGTACATATATATATAAACTATGTATATGTAGTCATACAATTAACAATTTCATATATGCATTGCTGTAGAGCTTTAAATACATTAGTCTTAATGTCTCTTTAGAAGCATCTGGACTGTAAGAGCCATTTCCTATTCTTACATATGGAAACAACAAGTATTCAAGAGGCACACAATGAAAATCTGCTAAGATACATACTATAATATGGTAATCAATTTTCCCAGCTCATTTGTTCCACAACTAGGACTAGAAATACCCATGTTCCCCAACTCTTTTGCTAAGTGACCTGATGCACTGAATTCAACACACAGAAAAATCTCTTTTCTGTATTTCGGACACCCTCCTCCACTTTCTTCAGCACATCCTAGGTCATTGCAACATTCTGGTTTTTCAACATGCATCACTCACATGTAACAATACATATTAGACTTTCAGAACTGGAAGCATTCATAGTAAACAAAGCCGTTAGTTTACAAAGCAAGGAAGCAAAATCATAATAATCATAATTAATACTGCATGTTACAACAAACAATGAAGGGTGCAGAAAGAGCTGTTTACCTACAGTAACATTCTAACATATCCAACATTTCCAATGCCATCTAGAAATGTGGATAACGTCACTATCAACAATGTCATTTTTAAAAACCACGGAACTGGGGAGAAATAAATATTAAAATACTAATGTAAGAAAAATGTGATGAGTATTTCCTGTGTGACTTCTAGATCTACTTTCTTCGTGCTACTTTTCGGGTCAAGTGAAACATTAAGAGAGTCTTCCCCAATGTCTCCCTCGCACCCTTAGTTATATGGTCTTCCTTTATGCTCACATGTGTGACCGCTACAATAACATTTACCCTTCCTGAGTATATCTACCTCCTTCCCATAGACTGTGAGCTGCTTGAGGACAGGATCAGCTTCTCACCTATCTCAAGTAAATGTCTGGTATGCATCCCAATCACCCGGTAAAAGTTTCTAAATAAACGAAGGAGCAGAGAGTGAAAGAATGACAGGAAGAGAGGCAAGCAGGAGATGAAATGCCTTTCTGGCCAAATTAAACTTTTTCCTCTGGGACATTAAAAAACTGCTATAAATATGGTTAACGGGCAGCTTAAGTCAGTAAAGTTATAATCTATAAAGATTCTGCTGCTGTTAATTTAGCAAACTTTATAGGAAAAAAAAAGAATCAGAGAAGCTTGAGCCAAATTTAATGTACTCACAGGCACCGAAAGAAAGTAGGACCTGTTATAGAGCTGAAGGAGGGCCTGAGTAAACTAATCGGAAATAAAATAGAGTAAATACAATTGTTTTCAAATACTGCAAAGTGAAAACAAGGTAAGAATCCAATGTTTCAGACAGTATTTCTTGATGAACAGAATTTCTCTCAATTTTTTTTTTGTCCAATAACCCTAATAAGAGATGAAAAACATAAGAAACCTAATCTATTACTCCAGATTAAAATGCCTTCTATTCAAATCCCTCTAAGGTACTCTTAATATTATTAATATTAATATTAACATTATTGCCACAACCTTAATTATAACCTCCTTTTCCATATAAAAATGTAGATAAAGGGTTTATATAAAATTAAATCCAATGGAATTTACAACTCAGCTATAGTCATTTTTCTCATATATAAAAATATATACAGCCAATGAAACATATATAACACTTGAGTCAAGTCCTGGTTCTTACCTTAAAATACTGAGAAGTAAAATAGGCCAAGCAGCAAATATGTAACAAGTTTGGACTTACTTTTATAAATAAGAACATATAAATGGTATGTGTAATAAGTAAGCATAGTTATTTATTTGATTTCTAGAATCAGAGAGTTTTAGCTGAAAGGAACCAGATGGTCTACCTCAGGAGGCAGTTGAGGCCCAACACACATCTATGAGCAAATACTTAAAAATCTTATTTAAAAATCTCAAATAAACATGTGAATAAACATATGAAAGAATTTACTGTGATCCCAATTAAATACATTACAATTTTTGTGGAAATATATATATAAAAGCTACAGAAACATGCCAGTTTTGTTAATGAAATAAAATTACCTGTTGAACAAAAACATTGTTGAGGTGACTGGCCAGTCTCCGTGCAAACTGTTCTCGCAAATCACTGAAACGCTGCTGCTGCTGTTTCACTGCCAAGAGCATGTCATGGCCTAAAACCAGAATATTTCTTGACTGATTTAATAGGTAAGAAGATTTCTCCGACCTTCAATGAATACATTTATAACAGTATCCATAGTTCTGTTTTGAAGAACCCAAAGTTTTACTTGTTTTAATCATTTGCTTTATAAAAGAAAGGTGAGCAAGAGAAAAAAACAGTATAGCACAGCAGTTCTCCAAGGGTGGTCCTGCCTCAGCATTATCTGGGAACCGCTGGACATGTGGATACTGGAGCTTTGGCCCAGACCTACTGAATCTGGGGCTGCGGCCTGGCAATATGTGTTTTAACAAACCCTCTCCATGATTCTGAGCAAACTCAAGTTTTGGAACCATTGGCCTAACAAAACCTCATGCTCTCTGGTCTAATCAAAGCATCGACTCTGTGCTCGGTTTTGTAGACAGTACTAGAGAAAAATCATGGTGTTAACTAGAGTCACTGCTGATCAATCACAGGAACTAAAATAGAAAAGTTCTTAGTGCCAACAGAAACATGATTGGAAAGACGTGAAACTGGTCTGAGGAGCTAATACTACAGTCACCCTAAACCACTTGCCCCATGTACTTCTTGTTAAAAGCTTTATACCAAGTTACAGGCTTAGTCTCAGATTCTTGGTCAGATTTTATCATTTCTAATGAACATACCTGGACGAAGAGCTACATTCATGCACTGCAGAAGGGCATCAGCGGCATTGGTGCAGGCCTCAATGCCTCTAGAAGAAGCAAGATCACCCTCCTGAAGGGCCTTTATATGACCTTTGGCCAAGTCCATGTGGTTCTGGAATATATATAAATATACCATTTGCACATGTAATTTTGGGACATTTACAGTTAAGATGCTACTCAATCCTATCATAACGTCTTTGGAATTATGTGAAATCTTACTCTCACAAGAAAATGAGAAAATGTTTACAAATGGGTGTTATATATCATATTATATTTTTCTGTTTTTGTTGGTGGTAGCAATTTACCAACATACTTACCACAAGAAATTCTATTTCAGACAGGAGTTTTACATTATTAGTGTTACTGAGATGAATTAGGTGGTTGCTTTCAGAGATCTGATCCATTTGTTCTTTTACACTTTGGAGCATTTCCTCGTAACTGCTCAGTTTCAACTCAATCTGATCCACCTCCTTTAGAGCCTCATCCAGCAACTTCATCAGGATGTTCACTTGCTTCTCAGAGGCCATGATTGATTGGATGTTGGCCTACAACATGAAAAACAAAAGTAACTCTTCGTATTATTTAGATGTATAAAAGTAGTGTTCAGATGAAATATTGCTAAATCCCTTTGACAGCCGAGTAACAAAGACTGGTAAGCATCTACACATTTATTTTAGTTCATCACTTTATGTTTATGTTCCCTTTTTACACAGTATTTCAGGAAGATACACTGGCCTCTCTATCAAGGTTAGAGACCATGCCTCAGTATTTCATATTTCCCCAGATTGTACAAGTAGGGTTCTGCCCCACAATGTATCATCAGTGTCGATATATTCCCATTTCTGACACTTCCAATTCTACCAGCTATAAAAATCTTCTATACTTAATATTGTTGTAAAATGCCAAAAAAAAAAAAAAGCATAATTACCTGTGCAATACCTTAATAAAGAGGGTAGCAGTGAGATCAGTCTTTGAAGGATACACTGAACTAATTTATAACTGTAGTACAACTGATACTTACATGATGTGGAAGAGCCACGACCGTAAGACCACATGGCCACAGACTATATATCCATAAGATAGCGCCTTCTATTGTCTTCTTTCTTTTCTCTTTCATTTGCAACTACTGTACATTTTTTTCCAGGCAAAGTGGGAACAAGCCACCATCCCCTTATCATTGTTTTCTAAGCGATTCTGACTAATGATTCTAAGTTTCCTGAAATATGGAAGCTGTCAAATCCAAAATAAAACTGGCAAGCAATGTGATAACTTGTAACATACATGCAATATTCATTAGAAAAGAAAATATAAACCACTAAGCCACACTAAGAAGGCAGGTAACAGGGTATGAGGAAAAAACTTGCATCAGGAACGAAAAGAATCAAGGACAGTTGCGGCAGTAATTTCACACGTATTTTATATGCTATTCGTAATAACTCAACTGTAAGTGTAGCCCAACTGTAAGAGTCAGCAGGACTCTGGGCCACTGAATAGATCTCTCAAGTAGCAGACGTGGGGCTCGACCTTGACCAGGACAATTTCCACTGTTAACATCTTGAAGTTTCTTCTAGGCTTAGCTTCCAGTGAGTTTTATAAACTTGTAAACTTGAACTATTTGTGTAATCTCTGGGCCTGAGTTCAACCTCATAAATTCTGTACCTTTCATGTATAAAATGCCAAAATTTTTTAAGTCTTTAAAATATTCCTCATTCTCTGAGGGTTTTTCTTAAATGCTTTTTTGTCTAAACAAAACAAAAAACACCACATGTTCTTGTTCTAGATTTTTCTCACATTAGTGGTGTTATTTTTAGCTATGTCTTTTAGCTTTTTACTTTCTAAAGATGTGCATTGAGTTTACAGACTTAGAAACTGTGCATACAAATTAAAAAGAGCTATCTCAAACATTTTAGCAGGGGAGCCAAACATCCTTTTCCTCTGGCTCCTTGTTTTCACTACATTTATTCTGTTCCATTTGGGTAAATGATTCACTTATTTCAAACTAATTTTTCTATTTCTAATTTGTACCTTTTTTTCCCCCCCAAAACCACAAAAATGCTATTCTTTTGCAGCGAATTACTCTGCAGTGTTTCAGAGGCTGGGGGGAAGCAGCCCCAAGTTGGTTTCTGGTCGGCTACTTTTTACTTCCATCGCTTTGTGTCAAAAACCCCCCCAAATCCCCAACCTCAGCCAACCGCCTTCACTGGCCTAATTAACAGGAATGGTTCTGTCTTTCGAACAAGAGCAGTGAGAGATAAGGCATCTCGTAACGTGCTTCCGGAGGGAGATGGCTATAATTACACTATAAAGGCTTAGGTGCTGAGGCAGCAAAATCTGAACATCACCAGTCTTCTCAAGCCACTACACATTGTTCATTTACAGATTATAAAAAGGTCTTACCCCATCCAGCACCTGCAGCTCTCTGGACAACCTTTCTGCAAAGGCCTCAGCATTAGAGATTGCACATTCACAGCCTTCCATCATTATTTCAATATCCTGCTCTTCTCTTGCATTTAACTCTTGGTATACATCTACGACTTCTTCATCACCTCCTGTCACACTCTGATTTTCTCCACTTGGAACAGACTCTTAAAGAGGGTAAAAATTAAAAATAAAGTAGTAAAAAAGTAGGAAGGACAATAACACGGTACTTATAGTCAGTTATAAGCACAGGTCACATTTAGTGGCTGAAAAATAGGAAAGAATGATTCAAAATATTAAAAAAACCTTATTTTTATGAAAAACTGCATATGTTAATACATTTATTGTAACATTTATTATAACAAATACAAATACATGCAGTCTAATTCACTCACTTTTAAGTGTTAAAACAGGCTTTCCAACAATTTCCCAAAACATAAACTACAAAAACAAATACAAAACCAGAAACAAGACACGTGGAAACAAGCCTACTAATCTTTTTTTCCTATGGTGGTTGTTGCTCTAATAAAACAATGAGTATGAATTTAGGACACATAAATAATTTGCTTTCCTTTTTTTCCCCAGGTAACATTTTTCCTTTGTTCTTTTTTTGTCCTTGTTATGGTTTTTTTTTCCAAATAACTTTTAGTTGATATGAAAAATGTAGTCACAATTTACTTTGGGTATTGAAAATATTACATGAAATTTCCATTTCTTTGTTTAAAACAATTTCATATGCATTGATAAAATTTCTAAAGATCAGGTATAAAGGTTTTCTCAACAAGTCTACAATAACAAGAGCAACAATAACATGGCTGTTTGAAATTGCAAAAGTTTAACTGGTCTTCATGCTTCTTAACAAAGGACCAACAGGTCAAATGTAAGGTGTCTTCTGGATAAACGTTTCAATTCCATGTTTTGAGAAAATACACTTAGCTTGTGGGATTTTATATAAAGCTTGAGGTTAGGAGAGGTAAAGTGAAAAAAAAAATAATTTTTACCCCTAACTAAAACTTTCAATAAAGTTATTGATTTTCATAAACTTAATGGGACACTACTTAAATCACAACCTCTGGACACTTTAAATATTCATTATTTTGTATGCAAATGAAATATTTACATTCAGCATGACTTGACATATGTTAATTTGTTCTAGGAAAAAAATAACTAACTCAAAGTAATAAATGACTTACTCTTAAGAATGATAATTAGGCAGATTTAGATAATGTCCCAGAAAAACAAAAAGAGGGGAATAAAACTTTTGGTACAGGCAATTACCGATTACAGTATATAAATAGTTCTTTAGACAGGCATCACCTAGTTCCCTGTCCTTTGAACGAGTCCATTTTAGCTCACTGTGGAGATGTCAAATGTCACATCTGACAGTTTATTAGCCACTAGGGGGCAGGGACTGCTCAAATCATTCTGTACAGCTCCTTACACAAGCAGATATTTAAAATAAATAAATATTTTAAACGATCATAACTGCTTCAGAAGTATTTTCTCTTCCATGAAACAGTCCTTTGTAAGTCAATAATGAATCCTATCGTTAATTTTATTACTATATGGATTTTGTGGTAACAAACTTGTCCCTATGCACAATTTCATAAAATATGCAACCAACAGTACATAACAATGGCAAGTAATAAAAAATATATGGAATAGAATAAAAAGAAAAGGTGTTACGCACCTTCTGTAACTTTAGGCAGTTCTGGAGAGTAAAAAGGTATGAAAAAAGCAGAGGAAAGTAAGCAAAGAATATTAGCTGGGTAGAAAAGTATACAGGTTTAAAATTTTTAAATACTACCCATATTTCATTTGAACTTTTGGTACATCAAAGTTTAAAAGACAACGTCCAAATCAAGTACCAAGTGGAAAGATCCACAGAAACTAAATTTCCAGAGTTAATTTTCTTATTCTTTTTCTGACAATGACTAAAAATACATTTATCTTTCCATTTTTTCTTTTAAGAAACAGCACTGACTAGTCCTTGGAGAAAACTGGGAAACAGATCACTTCCTGAGAATTATTTTTAGGTCAGCTCTGACTCATGCATTTAGTCTAGTTATTTTCACTCAAGGCCCCAGAACTTTACCCAGACACTCCCTCATAATAGATTAGTCATAAAACACTGTTAAAAAGGACGAGATTGAAACAATTTTAAAAAAACACACGAGATATCTGTTCAAGCTGGCTAAATTAAGGATTCAAGCCAAAGATTTCTTTTTTAAAATCTGGTTATAAGAATGAAAAAGAAAAAGTCAAACAAAAACTTGACTCTACTTCAACTGCTAACAAAATCCTCCTTTAAAAACCTTAAAAGCCTTCTGCTGAGAAACTTCACTTACTGGCGTAAACATTCAATTGTCACTAACAAAAACCTCTAAAGTTGCCACTGTTAGCATTCATAGTGAAGTCTTACTTGGATGATTACTTATCTCTTAAAAGTAGATGGTGATAATTTCTTATTTGTTTTTTAACATCACCCAAAACTTAGACACATTTATTGTTTTTTTAATGGGAATCAACGGCTATGATTTCAAAATCCATTAAAACAAGTTTACAGACATTAAGGAAACTATTCTCTGGACTCCACTAAACAGTTACTGATTTATATAGAAAACGATTTTCATAATGAGATCCTTAAGGATCTTCACAGTATTCCTAAAATTGATCTGAATTAGGGGTAACTTTTATAAACATGAAAATGTCTACACTTTGCTTTAGGCCTTAAAAAATTAAATGTCTTTCTTTTTTTTTTAAGTTAGACACTTCATTTAAAAAAGACAGCAATATTCTTCTCACTGATTATGGTAATATTTCTTAATGAGGGAAGCTAGGTAGGGTATGTATTTTCTAATACCGTTAGTTCAATGAAATGTATTGGTCTAAAACATATTGTAGGCAACGAATAACAACCAGAGATACACAATATTTAAAAACAGAATAGCAATCATTCCCTCATCAAAACATTCAACCCTGAAAAGGCAAAAAAATAAATAAAATAAAATAAAAGCCGTTCAAAACACAAATTAAACCACTATTCAAGGCATGAAAAATTATCATCAATTTCTTGAAGGTCATTCCCTCAACATACTCAGTTGCCAAGATACCGGGGTCTAATGTTGGTCAGATCACAGCCCCGAGGGCTCCTACACAAGGGCAGCACTGAGGGGAGTAGCACAGGGCCTGACAGATGTGACTTGCCTCTCCAGTTTTAAGCATCAAACTTAAAACCAATAATGGGCTTAATACTTACTAAGTATTGGGAAGGAATACTATATTTGAGGGAAATATCCACAGGCAAACAGAAAAGGAGTAAGTAAAACAGAATACCGAAAGGACAGAGGCAAATGGCTAAGTAAATGAATAGCTGGAAGCATCTGAAACGGCCATTTTTATAGGTCAAAATGGTTGAATATTGGTTATTTCAGATGTTTTAACCGAACAGAATGAGGCTCCTATTTTAAAATGCTAATATACAACTTAGGACAAATCTAAGTTTTCTTTCTAATATATATTATTTGGAATAAATCTGTTTTTTTATTAATAAAGAGAAGCAACAACTCTATTCATCTGCATACTAGCTGTTATTTCAACTGCTTTCTTTGAGATAAAGAATACAACACAAATTGTATCCACACGGCATACAGAACCATTTTCTTACAATGTTTATGCCTTTATGAAAGAAATTTTAAAAGAATAAAATCTAATTGTATATTTTTAATAACAATAGTTTTTGTCTTGTAACACAAAATAATCCACAGTAACAACCCTGAAGATATACTGACCAAAAATATCCTATTTAACTTCATGTCTAAGGATTTTATCCTGATAATATAATAAGAGCTAATATTTATTGAGTACTTACTAAACACCTGGCATCGTTCTCATCACTTTCATATACTAAGTAATTTAATCCTCACAACAACCCTATGGAGTGGATACTACTAATTATCTCTATTTCTGAGATAAAGAAAACTGAAACATAGAATAATCCAAGGTCACATAACTGGTAAGTGACAAAGCCAGGATTTGAACCCAAGTAGTCTGACTCAAGTTCTGTTCTTAACCACTATCCCTACACTCTGCACAAAAATATAACTACACGGATATTCATGTCAAAATTATTTAAAATAAGCAAAGATTGGAAATTTTAAAATAAATGACTAGTTAAATAAATCAAGGTATAGTCATATGATGAAATACTATGGTACCACTAAAAATAATGTTGGGATAAGTATTTAATAACATGAAAAATGTTCATTATAAGAAAAATGTTCATTATAAGGAAAAGTATGTTAGAAAACAATGTGAATTTATTTTAAGAAAGTATTTAAATATGCATAGGAAAAAGATGAGAAGACTATCTAACAAAACATCAACAGCAGTTATCTCTGAGGATTAAGTTTATAAGTGATTTTTATTTATTTAAAGTATCAATTTCTATACCAAACAAGTATCACTTCTGCAATAAGAAAAATTATTTTTCAAGTCCTTTGCAATATAAGGTAAATCAGTGTGCTACATCATTCTGAATAATGTCAAGTTATATATTCACTTGTAGGTATATTTGATTTTACATAAGCATTTTTATTTAACTTTACCTTCCAAGAGCTGTGAACTAACATTGACAAAATCAATTTTCTTCCGGAGATATCGCTGATTCAATTTCCAAATGCATGAAATAAATGCATTCTTTTCAGCAGTGCTGCTGGCAACCCATTTATATATTTTTTCAAAATGTAAATCAAATTCAGGATTTTCCTGAAATAAAATATGCAAAAGATATTGTTTTTGATCATATCTTTTTCATTATTATAAAGTCTATATTTCAATAGAATGAAAAGAAGTTGAAGCTGTTCTTAAAAGAAAATCACCATTAAAAATCAGCTAAGTGACTTACACAGAATGGTTCAGAGAATTCAATTTGTAGGAAAAACCTTGTTTTCTTCCGAAAAGAAGCTGGATAAAAAAACAACAAAATGTTTTGGTAATTTCCTCGTATGACCCTTTTCGTATGACCCTTTAGTATATGAGTAGAAGTATAGGATGTCTAGGTAAAAGCTTTGTGGCTGGACTTCCTAGTTAAGATGACAAGTCTCCAGTTTTGATGTGGACCTAATTTTTCTTTTTAAATTGCCCATGGGGTTTTAGAGCTACACCTATTCTTTGATGATAATGCACTATTATTCATAGTGATCTGACACTAACTCCTTAGTAAAGAATATGTCTTCTAATTATAACATATGAGAAAAAATACAATCTACATCCTAGTGTGGTTTCCAAGAGCAAATGAGGTGAAAGCAGGAACGGACTGAAAACAGAATAATCAAAGGTGCCTCAAAAATAAAAAAGGCTGGCTAGCCTTGAAGTTCTTTTGAATGACAAAGAAGCTCAACCTGTGGGAGAAGTGCAGTACGCTGTCTCTTAAGCCACCTTGCAGCCGTGATTTCATACCAGGCTAATATTTCCCACGTGAATGTAGAATCACTTGACTGTTATCTAAAACATGAAAATATATGGATGTATGCTTTTCTTCACATCTGAGGAATTAAAAATAGATTCAAATGTTCTTAATGTCCTACAGAAGGCTAACAATATATCCGATTCATTCAAAGTGTCATTTGGTGAGAAAAATGTAAATAAATGCCTTAAAGGTAAGGGAGATGATACCAGACTTTTGTGAAGGGTTGGGATAATTGAGGAATCAGGATTTGACCTGGTATAACAATCACATTACAGTAGCATGGATCTACTAATTATAATTAGCTCAATAAGCAGAACTGAAACATCAAAAGATTAAAAATCTGCATTTCCAATAAAAAGGTAATTGCATTATTACTTATAAAAAAAATCTAAGGGTATTGGCAACTAATCTAAAACTTGATGGGAAATGATCTCTTCCCTGGGAATATTTCCCATAATGCCAAAAAGAAGCTGAGTGCTCCAGTGGCAACACTCACACAAATCAATGTGTGACACTAAATGGCTAATGTTAGGCTATGTATAAAAATTTTATGTTTTACATCCATATATAGTGTGCACACGCCAAGGTGCTTACATAAAGTGAAAAAAAAAAGCATCCATTAAGAAAGTCAGCAATGAGGCATCAGCTGTGAGAAGGCATTCAAATAAGCATCAGCAACGTTAGTGAATTATGCAAGTCAATGGGGTTATAAAGTGCAAAACTATTGAAGGAAAAAGCTTCTTTAATAAAGACTCATTTCTAAAAAGCCCTTACAGTATTTTCTCTTAAACAGAAACCTACCAAAAAAGTCTCTACTCTTGATCTTTTTCCATGGTAACAGAATTTATTTAATTAGTTATTAAAGTGTTTTGGGTGCCCCTTAGGGATAAAGCAGCAGCCCAGTGCACCTAAATTACTTAAAGAAAAGCACTCGCCACGTTTGTTAGAAATCGGAATTCTGAATTGCATATTCTAGATATGCAAACTCTCCTAAAGTTGTTTTGGCTTCATTTAAAAAATATTTTACACTCGACACAACTGCCTGTCATTTTGTCCAGACTTTAGCTCCCCAGAGGTCTATACCAGGGTAAGGGTAAAGTCAGATTTTTATTTTATTGGGTTGCTCTACAAAGGTAGCTTCTACTTCTTCTGCCTTTTAAGTAAATGTGTGAGGCTTGAAGGGTTAAATCAAAGGGCACCTGCAGTTACATTAAGGTAAGCCTTGCTATCAGCCCCATCACAAGTGGGTATGATGCAAAACATTCCTGCGAAAGGAAGATGAAGGGCAGGGTGAGAGAGGCTGAGGGGAAGGAGCACCTAATTTCACCAGAGGAGCTCTACTAAATTTCTTTGAAAAAAGGGTATTGCTGTGAAAAGCCTTGACTTGTCAGAAATAAACATGGTCCTTTAACACGATTATTACATTATTCAATTTTCTTAAAGTTTGAGTGTGGCTTGTGAAAAGTGGAATATTTACATTCTTGTACCTTCTTCTTTAAGTTCCTTAAAATAAGGTGTGTAACTCACCATCGCTTCCTTTACTTGAGCCACAAATACGAAACCATGGCCTCAAAAGGCCAGCCCGGTTGCCTCAGCTGATGATTCTACACTACTTTGTGAAGACAAACTAAGGAAGATTCACTTTGGTTATGTGTTACACATGATGTTGAACTAGGTTTTACCAAAACAATGAAGGCTTTTAAAAAACTACTCACAACACTTTAAAATGTGTACTAATACATGAATTTTAGACTAGATATACCTAACCCAAATACCGAAATATATAGTTATTTTGCTCTAGTGTATATAACTTGCCCACGAACATAACTATAGCTCAAAAAAAAGCAAAAACAATGAAACAAACATGCATACAGATTTATTTTAGCTTGAGACTGAAGAGTGGGAGAATGGAAGGTTTAATAATACACTTTAGACTAATTCTTGCTGAGTTGGTAGAGCAGAGGGTTACAAAACAAGACATTTAGCTCATCTTAGAAGACATACTACTACGTTAGAAAATGAAAGACACTTTCTGAACACGGGTCAAAGAACTAAGAAAAACATACTTTAATAGCATCCTTGGCATCTACCACAGCAAGGTCTCGAAGGGCCCAAGCAATCTGCCTTTTGTAGAAATCTCCTTTATCAGATTTCTTGACTTTGACCATCTTCACCTGCACAGGGCGTTCAGTTGTCACTGTTGAGTAAAACACACTTTCATCAGAAATATTCACTCATTAATTCTTCATCTATTCATCCGCTCATTGCAAATACAGTTGTCAGGTGCCCGTACGTGATACTAAAAGTAGTATTTCCTAATGTATGCCATGACTGAATAATGCACAGAGCATCAAAGGGAACATCTAAATCAGACAACAGGGTCAGAGGCAGATTCCTTGAGAAGTAAAGCTTCAGACCAGTGTTGAAAGAATAGTATGAGCTCTAAAATGACTGACATATGTGAAGCCAAAGGGGCTTGAAAGAGCCTAATACCATTTCACAACAGCGGTAAGTGATTCAGTATGGATTGTTCATGCAATAAAGTGGGTGGAAATGAAGTTACAAAAAAAAAAGATGAAAGTTCAGATCACAAAGGGCCTTTATCTGAGGTTGTGGGGGTGCTCTTAGAGGACTTTAATTAGGGAAATGACATGCTCTAATTTGTTTCTAAAAATTACTCTGTCAGCGGAATATTGGATGGAGTGAATGCCAGTACTTTAAAAAATTTAGATGAAGTGGTTGAATCTCTAAAAAATGTAACTTACCAAAACTGACTTAAGAACAGAAAATACGGAAAATTCTATAATCATTAAAGAAACTGCATTAGTAAGTGAAAAATCTCTTCCCCAAACCTACTCCAACACAGTTTTACTGGTATCTTTTGCCAAGTTTTCCAAGGAAACATTCCAAACATACATAATTATTCCACTGTACAGAAAACAAGGGAATACTCCCAACTTACTTTATTGCTTTGGTTTTAAGGACAAAGATAGTGTACAAAAGAAAATTACAGGACCATGTCATTAATGAACATGGGTGAAAAATTTTATAACTACAAATACACAAATAACTACAAACAAATACTGCATTGGCAAACTTAATCCAAGGGCATATACAAAAGATAGTATTTCGTTTCACCAATTCTGAGATGTACATTTTCCCCCCACATTTTAACATCTCTGAAATCAGAATGTCTTAACAATTGATGCAATATCATAGCATTTTTTAAAGTGGTACATAATAATATATGGTATAATTGATGGCATATGGTACATCATGATTGAGTTAGGTTATTTCAAGAATTCAACTTATCATTTGAAAAACCAAGTACAATTACTCGCCACACTAATAAATTAAGGAAATAAATGATAATCTCGATGATTTAAAAAAGCATTTGATAAAATTGAACATCCATTCAATGACCAAAAAGAAAAAAAGTAAAAAGTCAGGAACAGAAGGGAGCTTCCTTTGCATTGTAAACAAAAAAACAGTAATTATAATACTAAAAAGTGAAGCCATTCCCTTTGAGATCAACACTGTATTGATGGTCCTAACCAGTAGACTAAAGCAACAAAAATAAATTAAAAATATAAAGACTATAAAGGAAGGAAGAAAATATCACTACTTAGAGTCTATGGACAAATTATTAGAATTAATAAGAAAGTCTAGCAAGATTGATATGGAAATCCATATAAAACACCAACTGTATTTCTAGATCCTAACAATAACTGATTTTTAAAATGTATTAATGTTTAATAAAATTAAAAGCTTCTGATCTGCAAAAAACAATATTAAGAGAATTAGAAGACAAGCCAGACTGCAAGAAAATATTTGCCAAAGACACATCTAATGAAGTAATGTTATCCAAAATAAACAAAGGACTTTATTTTTTTTTTTAGGATTTATTTATTTGAGAGAGAGTGCCCACGCACATGGTGGGGGAGGGGCAGAGGAAGACAGAGTCTTCAGCAGACTCTGTGCTGCTGAGTGCTGAGCCAACATGGGCTCCATCTCAGGACCCTAAGATCGCAACCTGAGCTAAAACAGTCGGACGCTTAACTGACTGTGCCACCCAGGTGCCCGTATACAAACGACTCTTAAAATTTAACCATAAGAAAACAAAAAACGTGATTAAAAAATGGCCAAAGACCTTAACGGACACTTCCCCAAAGAAGATATATAGATAACAAATAAGCACACGAACAGATACGCAACACCATATTTCATCAAGGCAATGCCAATTAAAACAGCAACGAGATACCACTATACACCTATTAGTATGGCCAAATTCCAGAACATGACAACACCGAATGCTGGCAAAAATGTGGAGCAGCAAGAACTCTCAAACATTGCAGGTAGGACTTCAAAATGATACAGCCACTTTGGTAGAAAGTTTGGTAGTTTCTTACAAAACTAAAGATACTCTTACCATATGATCCAGCAATCACACTCCTTGGTATTTACCCAAAGGAGTTGAAAACTTATGTCCATGCAAAAATCCACACATGGGTGTTTATAGTAGCTTTATTCATAATTGTCGAATTGACAATTGAGATATCCTTCAGTAGGTGGGTGGATAAACTGTGGTACATCCAGGCATGGAATATGAATCAGTGCTAAAAAGAAATGCGCTATCAAGCCAGAAAAGGCATGGAGGAAATGTAAATGTATACTACTAAGTGAAAGAAGCCAAGCTGAGTTGGCTACATACTGTATGATTCCAACGATATGACATCCAGGAAAAGGCAAAACCATGCAAATGGTAAAAAGAACAGTGGTTGAAAAGGGTAGGGGTTCGGGGAAAGACAAATAGGCAGAACACATAAGATTTTTAGGGCAGTGAAAATACTCTGTATGATACTACAATGGTGGATATATTTCATTATACATTTGTCGAAACCCATACCATGTACAACACAAAGAGTAAACCCTAAGGTAAACTATGGACTTTGGATGATTACAACATGTCAATGTAGGTTCATTTTTGCTAACAAACTGTTGCCACTGTTGCCAATAGTATTGATAAAGGGGGAGGATACACATATGTGGGGGCAGGGAATATATGGGAAGTCTGTGTACCTCCTTCTGCAATTTTGTTGTAAACCTTAAACTGATCTAAAAAATTAAAGTCTTGGACGCCTGGGAGGCTCGGTCGGTTAAGCGTTTGCTTTGGGCTCAGGTCATGATCCCAGGGTTCTGGGATCGAGTCCCACATTGGGCTCCTTGCTCACCCAGGAGCCTGCTTCTCCCTCTGCCTGCTCTGCCTGCCACTCCCCCTGCTTGTGCTCTCTCTCTCTCTGACAAATAAATAAATAAATAAACTTAAAAAAAATTAAAGTCTTAAAGATGTATTAGTGCTAGTAAGTTATTATTTATGATAGTATCAAAAAATCTAGGAATAAATACAACATATGTGCAAAACCTTTAAAACTATATATCTTATTGAAAGCCTTTAAAACTGTAAAACTTATTGAAAAGCATTAAAGAAGACCTAGGTAAATGGAAACCACACCATGTTCATGGACAAGAACATTCAGTATCATGAAAATACAAGTACTCTTTGAACTGAACTACATATTCAAAACAATTCTAATTAAAATCCCAACAAAATCTGGCACTTGCCAAGTGGATTCTAAAATTTAGGTAGAAGAATGAAGAACCAAAACAAGACAAAATAAAAACCAGATATAGGAGAGAACCCAGAAATAGGCACACTCACATTCATCACTACAAACACGGACACAGGTAAATTAAAAACTAAAATGTGAATGGCAAAATTATAAAACTTTTAGAACACAGTACAGAAGAATACTTTTGCTACTCCAGGGAAGTATATCTTTTTTTTTCTTTTTTTTTTAAGTAGATGCCACACTCAGCATGGAGCCCAACATGGGGCTTGAACTCACAACCCTGAGATCAGGACCTGAGTCGAGTGCTTCACCGACTGAGAGGTGCCCCTCTAGGGAAGCATATCTTAAATAAGATAAAAAAGTGAAAGCCATAAAGGATCAGATTGATTAATGTGATTTCATTAGAATTAGAAATTTCATTAAAAAGTATCAAAAAGTACACAAGCCACAAACTGGGATGCATATAACCAACACAGGATTAGTAAGTAGAACTTGTACAAATCAGTAAAAGGACAACCAACGCAATAGAGAAATAAGCAAAAGGCTTTAAGGCAAATTTCTAAGACAAGGAAACTAAATGGCCAATAAATTCATGAAAAGATGCTCAATTTCATCATTAATAGGAAATGAAATTTAAAACCACAATGAGATACTATTTTACATGCTATTTCCACCAGGTTGGAATCAATTAAGTCTGTCAAAACCAAGTGTCAAAACCAAGTTTTGACTAGGATGTACAGAAAGAACTCCAAACACACACTGCTTGTGGGAATGAAAACCAGTGTAACTACTTTTGAAAATAATTTGGTATTATACTAGTGTTAAACATTTATATGCCTATGACCCAGCAATTTTACATTTAGTATCTACCCTAAAAAATTTTTGTACGAGGACACAAGGACAAACATGTTCACAGAAGTGCTGTCTGAACAGTAAAACCTGAAAACAAACCTAATGTTCATCACTAGTATGATGCGTAAGTAAACTGGTACCCTCATAGATTAGAACACTCCATAGGAGTGAAAATGAAAGAATTATGGCTATACGAAAAAAAAGAAATAAAACTCACGAACATGAACATGAATGTTGAGTGGAAGAAGTCACAAAAGGATATATGCACTATGATTCAATTCATGTAAATGTCAAAGACACGCAAATCTAAACAATATGTTATTTGAGATTACAAACACACAGTAAAATGATAAAGAAAAGCAAGGAAAGACTGAACCAAAATTCAGGATACTAGTTACCTCTTAATGAGTGAGGGAAGAGAATGGGATTAGGGAAGGGCACACAGGAGACTTCAAAGGTAATGGTAATATCTTCTTACACTGGGTGGTTAAGCACATGAGTGTTCCCTGTATGGTTAGTCTTTGCACCTTATATATATACAGTATAGATTCTGTTGTATCTACTCAATATTTAATTAAAGACAATTTTAAAAACAAATGTGTTGGCCCAACAGTTTTTCCAATTACAGAAACAATGAGAATATGAATATATGAATATATATATATATATATTTTAAGATTTTATTTATTTATCTTATCAGAGAGAGAGAGAACACAACCAGGGGAAAAAACAGGCAGAAGGAGAAGCAGGCTCCTTGCTGAGCAAGGACCCCAATTCAGGACTTGATCTCAGAACTCTGGGATCACGACCTGAGCTGAGGGCAGACGCTTAACCAACTGAGCCATCCAGGCATCCCGAGACAATGAGAATATTAAAAACAAGGGGAAAGTCCTCTGGGGAATAAAACAATAAAAGAATGCCAAACAAGCACTTTTTCTTACTAAATACCCACCTGTGGCACACAAAAAACAGTTCTTTTTCTTTTTTCCAGCTTTGCAGACATTGACAATACTCAGCAGGCGTTCATCATTTGGTGTAAAAATGTCTCTTTGTAATGCATGCTTGATTGCTGTCATTTTTAATCAGCTGAAAAAAATTGAGAGTATAGATATTAAGCTCATTCTCAAAAATCATTCTATCTCATATTGTTCCATTTATGATTTAAAAAATTATTTATGGCTAATAAGCATAGGAAGAATGATTTCATACATCAACATACCAACCTCATAAAAATAAAAAGTCGTATGATTGGAAAAGAAATTAGAGCCAGCATTATCAAACTCTAAAATCTTTGGAAGTGCTTACCAAATATTATGATACAAAAAAAAATTCTAAGAAAATTCTAAATTCTAGAATTCTAAATTCTAGAATTCTAAAAAATTCTAAGAAAAAAATAAAAACGTATGCTCAATCTTTAAATATAAATTTCCTATATAAGGAGCTCTTACAACTCAACAATAAAAAAACAAATAACAAAAAAAAAAACAAAAAAAAATTCTAAGAAAATTCTAAATTCTAAAATTCTAGAATTCTAAAAAATTCTAAGAAAAAAAATAAAAACCTATGCTCAATCTTTAAATATAAATTTCCTATATAAGGAGCTCTTACAACTCAACAATAAAAAAACAAATAGCCTAATTAAAAACTGAGCAAAGGATTTGAACAGACATTTCTCCAAAGAAAACATATAAATGGCCAATAAGCACATGAAAAGATGTTCAACATCATTAACCACTGGGGAAATGCAAACCAAAACCAAATGCGCTAACTACCACTTTACACCCGCTAGAATGGCTAAAATTAAAAAGACAAGCATTGGTAAAGATGTGGAGAAAAAGAACTCTTTCATGCATTGTTGGTGATTGTAAAATGGTGCAGCCACTTTGGAAAAACAGTTTGTTCCTCAGAAAGTTAAATGTGACCCACCAATTTCATTCCTAAGTACAGACACAAAAGAACTGAAAATATATGTCCACACAAAAACTTGTACATTAATGTTCATAGCAGCATTATTGACTATAGCCAAAAAATAGAAACAAATTCAGATTCCACCAATTAATAAACTGATACAACAAAATGAAGTATATCTACACAGTGGAATATTATTTGGCCGTAATAAAGGAACGAAGTACTGATATATGCTACAACATTTATGAAACTTGAAAACGTTATGCTTAGTGAAAGAAACCAGTTGAAAGACCACATATTTTATGATTCTGTTTACATGAAATGTCCAGAGTAGACAAATACATACAGACAAAATGATGTGGTTGCAGGGGCAAGGGGCAAGAAGGACTGTTAATGGGTATGGGGTTTCTTTTGGGGTCATGAAAAAGCCCTTGAATTAGATAGTAGTGATGGTTGTATAACCTTTTGAATATACTAAAGGCTACTAAATTATACATTTGAGAGGGTGAATTTTATAGTATATGAATTATATCTCAATAAAGCTATTATAAAGAGAGGTTTCCATTTATCTCCTTTTTCTCACTAAATTCAAGGTCTTTTTTCAAACATCAAATTAAATATTTTTAAAAATTTCTTTTCAACTTTATTTTTAAATACATATATTTATGTGTATATATATATGTATACATATGTGTGTGTATATATATATATATAACTATTTTCCAACGCAAATGTGTGGTATTTCATACATGTGAACTTGCTTAGGAAATTAACCTCTAACACCCTTTTTATGGGAAAATGAAGAAATTATAAGTTTTAAATAAATGACATAGAATAAATTTTTATAATACAATGACACTTTTGGAAACGAGGCATTTCCTATATTTTACTCAATCTGTGAAATTTTTATAATACAATGACACTTTTGGAAACGAGGCATCTCCTATATTTTACTCAATCTGTGAAACTTCGATGTCTGCTCCAAGTCAAAAAATTGCTTTTCTCACAAAAAAAATCACATCTTCCCATTTCCATCCCCTTTCACTTTATCTTAGCCTCTAGTCTTCTGAGCCCCCCCCCCCCCGCCTCCTTCCTGTTCTCATCGTCTATCTGGTCTCTCCAAGCTTAATTTCTTTTCCAACCTAGCCTGCAGGCAGTGTTCACCCACACTATCTCCTTCAACTATCTTACTCTGTTTGTAGACTAGTTCACCATGTTTTATCAATCTCCATGAACTGTATTTTTCTCCACTTCTTATGGGCTACCATATACCACTTAAGAAGGCCATATATCTATGTTCATTGCATTCATTACAAATATCTAAATCTGTTCAAAGCTAGACTTTCACTGTTGCTCAGCAACCCTTTAATATTTCCTTTGATGCCTCCTCTTCCTATTCTCCATCACTGTGTTGCAAATCCTTATTTATCTTCTTTAATCCCCAACTCCAGTGTCAGCAAATGATGTCACCATCTACGCTGCAGAAGATTTAGAAGCCATGGAATATGTTTTTCCTCAATTGCTTTCTTCTCCATCTCTTTACATCTTCACCCATCCTAACGTCCATTCCACCTACTGCAAAATTTTGTGTCCATGTTACTAACCACTTAATATGTTCTAGGGCCTAGACGCTGTATTAAAAGCTCTACTCCACCCTATGTCCAAGCTACACTGGATCATGGCCACTTTACTTCTCTATCTCTGGGCTTTGTTCATGCAATTTCCTTTTCCTGGAATTCCTCCCCCCCTAGGAAATTTCAACTCATTCCTCAAGATCCTGCTAAAATGTCACCTCTTCTGTTAAGTAGTCACACACACAAAAAGAATAATTCTTTTAAACTTTTCAAACATTTTCCCTCTACTCTGCTAACACAGCACTTACCAACCCTATTTTCCAGTTAGTTGTATTCTCTCTCCCATTAAAAGTAGTTCTTTGTAGGAAATGACCGTATCTCATTCACATCTTTGTATTCCTAGAACTTGGCAAAGACACAGCAGGCATTTCAAAATTAAGCAAAATGACAGCACCAAATGACATGACAACTATAGTTTCCCTGATTCCCCCTTTCCAACTCTCACATGTGTAACCAAATGTCCGGGTTCAAAAACCTGTCATATTTGCTTCTCTTCCTCCATTGTCAACATGAAATCTGCTGCCACATTCTACTGATTTCCCCTCATCTACATATAATTTACCCTTCCTTTCTGTCCCCACTGCTAACACACTAATCCAGGTTCACACCAACTATACTCATTTAACACTTCAGTATCTGGTTATCTCTTTGCAAATTTCCACAATCCCCAAACCCTGTATAAACAAATAATATTAAAACATAGCTTTCATCACAACATGCCCCTGCTCAACATTTTCCTAAGGTTTCCAAATACAGATCTTCCAGTTCAAGCCCTCTTCTCAGTGCAGTCTTTGCATCTTTGCTTAGTGCTTTTCCATGCAGGGAATATCATCTATCCAAACCCTAATTACACTTCATGGTTTATGTGAAGTGATTCAGTAATGATCTTAATCCAAAATGATCTCTCCTCTCAACTGCTAGAGCACTTTTTGTATTTACTAAATAATCAAGCACTTGCTGTCCAACTGGTTCATGAAATCATAAGCTTGTAGATCTCAAGAACTCTCTTGAAAGACAGAGAGAGAGTGGAAAAGGTGCTCACTCCAGTATAGCTCTGTGTTCTTTCTTAGCAGGTACTCAGCAAATACCTCTTGAGATAACCTGAACTGAACAGTAAAAACTGGTCAAATGAATGAGAGTGGCCAACCTTTCCCACACAGTCCATCTTTGGTCAAAAGCAACAATGAGTGTATGGGAAGTGTAAAGCAAGAGAGGACTGGTTATACCTCATAAAGGAGTTAGGCATAATGTAAAGCCTATGCGAGCCTTATTCATTCAGCAAATACTGATGCCTACCAAGTGCCCTGCACTGTTCTACGTTAGGGGTGAATATGACAGACATGTTCAGGAAGACAAGAACATCATGCCTCAATGGCATTTACATTCTAAGGGTCGAGTCTTTAGAGTACTTTTGTGTAAGTCAGTGAATAAATCACTAGAGATCCTCTAAAACTATTTTCCAGGTTTGAGAATCCATGTCTGACCACGTTCCAGTAGTAGTCAGCCACTGTGTTCTGTACTGGTTCTTGTTACCTTAAACTCAGTTGGACCATTACACTGCGTTGACAAAGAGCTTGTCAATGTGAGTGTCCGCGTGGGTTGGGCCCTGTATGCTATCGAGGCAACTCAGCAAGTGGAGCATTGTCATCCAGAGGAGAAAACTGTGCACAGAGACAGGGGAATGAGCTTCAGAGAACTAGAAGAAAATGTGGATTTAGACAAAGAAGAAGGCACTGTCACGCCTCCTCTCCCGGTCTACGCCAAAGAGCAAATGATCAGGGCCGTTCTGCACAAATGAAATCTGGTTCTTATGGGTGAAACCGGGAAGGGATGTGTGAGGACCGCTCTCCCAGCCCCCAAGACAACGAGGAATTGGTGGACGCACCTAGCGGACTTTGCGCCTTACCCAGATAGGCGGGGAAAGGGAGGCCAGACGGCGAAGAGACAGGTACCCGACCCGGGACGCGGAGCCAGCAGCGGGACTGAAGCGCCGCCGCAGAGCTTGGCGCCCGCCTGTCTGCTAATCGTCCACCGCCGCCGGGAACTACTGGGCAGCCACGACCCGAGGCTTACCGCAAGGCCGGACCGAGCCCGGCTGTGCCGAGGCGGGTCCTCCAAGACAGAGACCGGACAGGGCCGGGAGGGCCACCGCTACTAGGATGAGCCCGTCAACTGAGCCGTTCCGCCGCTACTTCCCATTTCCGGGCACGTGACAAACTCCACGCCGGAAGTCAACCCCGCGGAAAGGAAGGAGAGGCGGTGATAGGCGTGGCGAAGCGGGCAAGGTCTCGCTGGAGGGGCGTGTCAAGGATAGGCAGGGGCGGGGCCTCTGGCGCTCCGAGACTGACTGGGCACCCGGGAGTTTGGTGTTGCGTGCTATTACTTTCTTAGAAGTTATTTATTGAGATACTTTCTGCAATTTCATGTAAGAAGCTATTCGATTAAGTGTTTTCTTTTTTCGTATATGTAAAGGTCTGTTAACCCTAGGTCCTTGAGTTTAAATGACTTAAATCAGAATTTCTGAGGGGTGGGACTCAAACTTAAGTGCTCTCAATATCTTCCGAGAATATCCTAAAACGCAGCTACGGTCGAGAGCCATTGATGTAGTGGCCTTGACGGTCAAAGTGTGGTTCTCAGACCAGCTGCTTGGGCATCAGCTGGGGGCTTTTTAGATACTGCAGACTCTGGCTCACTTCAGATCTATTGAATCCACATCCGCATCTTAACAAAATGACACCTATGCACATTTAAGTTTGAACAGCACAGATGATGCCAAGGTTGCTGGTTGCAAGACAGATAATTCACATTCCATATTCCTAACACTGGTTTTATGCTGGTAACTTTGACCCAAATGCAGAGGTGATTCAGACATGAATCTTATGCTGACAAGTTCACAGGTTGGTAGGTACAAATGCATATAAAATTAGACACAAAATAAGTGACCAAGGAGATGTACAGGTCGCATAAGTGTGCTGGGAATTCAGAGGTGTGACTTCTTTGCTCCTGCTCAGCACTGTCCTTTGCAGGTGTTCTGCAGGGATTCATTCGTGTATGCATTCATTTATTAGACAAACGGTGCCAGCTCTATGCCAGACGTGGTGTCAGGTGCTAGAGATACAAAGGCAGGGATCTCATTGGGGAAAGGCACACTCTCATTGGGGAAACAATGAAATATACGGATAAATTATAGTTTGGTGAGGTAAATCCACAACAAAGGTAGACTGAAGAGACTACCATGGGACTGCAAAAGAAGTGACTCATTCCATCAGGGATGGGGTCACTGAGAAAGAGAAAAATAAGCTGTGTAAAGTATCTCTCAGTGTTTATCTGAATATGTAATTTGTTGGAAAAGATCAGAATTAATAAGGACCTATTTGCTACTGAGATTAATATGCTCTAGTTAATGCTACTTGGAATGTGTTTCAATTTCATTAAATGAGTTTCCTTTTAAGAGCAGGATCTGTATCTAGTCCTATCTTTAAGACGCATTTGGCCCTTCATGTTCAATACTAGAATTCTTACTGTGGACACTATTTATGTGACAATTGCATGTGCTAATTTGTCCTATTATGCTTTTTTTTTTTTTTTAAACAACTGTATATTTGTGGCCCTCTTCAAAGCTGGGAAGTGAATTGCATTTCAGAAGTCTGGACTTCTTTCTTAAACTCCACATTTGTGTATAGACTGCCTTCCCAATATTTCCACTTGCATGTCTTGTCAGGCATCTCACCCTTATGGGTCCAAAATTAAATTCTTCTCTCCCCTCTCCCCTCTTGGATTTCCCCAAAGTACAGGCTGAAACAAAGGTTTATGTACAGTAGTTTATTTGGGGCTTTGACCCCAGGGAGCAAGAGAAGGGGGAGGAAAAGTAAAACAAGGAAGAAGGAGAGGCAATATGATGATGTGTTATTGAGTTGGTCATCACCACATTTGAATGTTTTCCTGATCTCTTAAGACCTTCTGAGAAGTTTCATGAGATAAGTCTCAAAACTGCCCACTGAAGGCAAGAATGGAGCCCAAAGTGACCAAGTAATAGTGAGAGTTCCAAGTTCACTGAATTCCATGCTGTGTATTCTGGTGGAAATTCTCTCCACCCAACCCCTGGAGAACTAATTATTATTATCCAGCAAAACCTAAATTTGAGAGTCAGGAAACATAAATCCATAAGTGTCATTGATAAGATGGGCTAATCCTTCTCCAATTCCTGTGTTTTGAAGCCATGTTCTTAACTGTTCAGGGATACTCTTTATTGGTTGGTTTTGAGAATTTACCATATCTTGTAGGACAACACCTCAATCCCAAGCAGGCACATTAACTGGGTTTGTAGCAAGCCATTCCACTATTTTTATGAGCCTGACTGCTTCTGAGTGATGAGGAATATTTCAATATCAGTGGATTCCATGGTGGTGTGTATATTGTCACGTTGCAGTTGGTCTGATTTTTGCTCTGAAATGGATTCCTTGGTTGAGATGATGTTGATCATGAATGTTGTAATTCTGCTGATCATGGATTTTGGCAGAGTCACTGCAGGCAAGACAGAAAAACCTAGACATCCGTAAAGATTTTTATTTCAGGCCACTTCTCTCTCTCTAAAAAGCAAACAAAGAAGAATACTCCTCCAAGCTCTGCCAGCTGGGAAGATCCCCCTTCACTTTTGTTCTTTAGATCCATTCCTGCGTGGAGCTGTGGGTGCAACAGCAGTCCAGTTTTGCCTGCCTACCAACCTAATATGCCAGCTCATCTGTGGACCAGCTTTAAATGTTTTTATTCTGGTTAGGTAGACGTAGGGACTTTCCAAAAGGCATAGGAGTGAGCTGATGAACAGATGTCAGTGCTGTAAAAGTAAGTGCCAGGAGTCGGATTCACCTAGTCATATAGTTTACTTGAGTCTCCTGGATCCGCTCAGGCTCAATTCTATACGCCATTTCCAAACTTCATACATTCCTG
>NW_024426996.1:39584975-39615495 GCF_017311325.1 Ursus maritimus
GTGCTTATGACTTGATGGACCTGATACTATGCAGCTTATGATAAATAGCTCTCGTTTTCCCAGTCCCTAGTTCTGTGCCTCAGAAGGTGTGGCCTCGCAGAACATGAGGGACCTGTACTGCAATTCTCTTACTGGGGGCTTTCCAGAAATTTCAAGTTTTTTTTTTTTAATCTATCATAGATCCCTCTAGCACCATTAGATCTTGTCAAACAAATGACCTGGGCATTAAGTAACTTGCATAACAGCCCTTGTGGGAGCGTATCCAAGTGATGGGTACTTAGTTTTGCAACAAGTTCATTCCAACATCCTTACTTCTTTTTTTTTTTTTTTAAAGATTTTATTTATTTATTTAACAGAGAGAGAGACAGCCAGTGAGAGAGGGAACACAAGCAGGGGGAGTGGGAGAGAAAGAAGCAGGCTCCCAGCAGAAGAGCCTGACGTGGGGCTCAATCCCAGAACTCCGGGATCACGCCCTGAGCTGAAGGCAGATGCTTAACGACTGAGCCACTCAGGCGCCCCCCAACATCCTTACTTCTGAGAAATATATTCTTGTGGTGGTTCTTTAGTCTCATGTGATAAAATCGTTCTTTTTTTTTTTTTTAAGATTTTATTTATTTATTTATTTATTTATTTAAGAGAGCACAAGCAGGTGGAGGAGCAGAGGGAGAGGGGGAAACAGACTCATTGCTGGGCAGGGAGAGCGATGCAGGGCTTGATCCCAGGACACTGGAATCATGACCTGAGCCGAAGGTAGATGAGCCACCCAGGAACCTCGATAAATTCATTCTAACATTCCTGTGTCTCTGTCTTCTGATTCTTTTCTCAACACTCATTCAAAATTTTTCTAACATCTCATTTAGCACAGGCCATCACCACATCCAAGCTTTAAGGAGACATCAAGGTCGTGTATTAGAACTGACTCCAGGTGTTGTTGCCAAAACATTAAATCCAGAATCGCAGGTGAATGGTCCCATGATATAAATTCTTCCTTGTACAGCCTTATAACCTGATCCCTCTGGTTTAACATTCTTGATATTCCCTCTCGCAGATATTCCCCTGGTTCATATTGGCATGTTGTAGCAGTCTTGCAATTCCTTATGAGTTAGTCTAGTCCAGTAGTTCTATACCAGGGGTGATTTTGATGCCTAGGGCACACTTAGTAATGTCTGGAGACATTTTTGGTTGTCATTATTAGAGGGATTCTACCAGAATCCAGCGGGTAGATGCCAGGGCTGCTACAAACAACCTATAATACACACAACAAAGAATTATCCAGCCCAAATGTCACAAGTGCTGAGATTGAGAAATCCTGGTCTAGTTACCCGCAGAGCAGGGATTGCAGTCCCTTACATAAGTTGTGCTGAGATCTGACCGTGGTTACAGGCTTGAGGTACTGAGGGTAATAGGGGTGGATATTGAGGGAAATAAGATTATATAAGGAGGCACTTGCCTCAGATATATTCTTTGCAGAATTTCTGGACAAGGAGAGGATGCTTTATCAGGAGGAAAGAGACTGTTGGCACAGAGGATAACAATAAGCCTGAAGGCTCAGGAGTAGAAGGCTTGTCCACACAAATGTCTGCATTCTGGATCTCAAGGTCCCGTTATTTTCCTATTCGGGTCCTGGCTTTGACATGGGTGGTGTTTCAAGGCTGTGCATTCAGACTTCTTTGTAGCTCTGCTACCCTTATGATTATATGTTGGAGCTGATTTTTAGCATAGTCGGCTCTGTGGCTACACGGCCCTAGAGACCTTATGGCTTTCACAGTGTGCCATGATTGACTGAACACAGCCTGTCATTTTCGTTTGTTAGGATCTCCAAAGCAGTTGACAGACATCAGACCATCTTATAATCCTTATTGTTGTCATCATTCTGACGTAACATATGTACCACATAATCCAGTGCTTCATTTTCTGTCTGCCCCTCATTCTGATCTACTAGACTTGAGAGTCTTGGTAATTGTGACGTTACTCTATGCCAGGGGTTATCACCACTTGCGATTTACCACCAACCACTTACCACCAGCGGGGGTCCTTATTGTCTCGTGATCAGTGTTGTAGGATCAGCCTCCAAAATCCCATATTGAAGGTTTCCTTTCTAGGGCCAATTTCAGTGCCCAGGGTTCCCCTGAAAGCAGACCCCAAGATGAAGGCTTATATACTTGTAGTTTATTGAGAATATGAGTTCAAGGAACAGAATGAGGGCACAGGGGAAATAAAATAGAGGAGAAAAACCAATACAAGAGTATATTACTGAGGTGACCTATGCCATGGGCCACTTTGACTGATCTTATGGTACCTTCTGAGAAGTCTTATAGAATGTCTTTCAGAATTCTTCACTGGAATGAAGGAGAAAGAGGAAAGCATTTATCCATCGCTTCCTGTCTACCTGTCATTGGTCAAGATTACACTACATGCCTCTAGTTGCACGTGGGTGTGGAGGGCTGGTTTCTGCAGGCATCCCATGCCATAGGCAGGGAATGAGAGAGGCAAGGTGCCGTTATATTGCTCTTGAGAGAAGCTGGTTGGTACCTGCTCGGAATTGGTCACTGCCCAACACTTAGAATAGGAGGTGAAGCTGGAAGGATTCAAAACGATGCATGGAAGACTTCTAAACATAGCTTCTCCCTCAGTTTTGTCTATTTGGGTTAATGATATCTCTCTCTTCTTCCTCTCTCTCACATTCTACATCAAATCTTTCAAGACATCTTATTGCTTCTACCTTCAAAGTACATCCAGAATCTGACTACTTTTCACCATCTCCATGGCTACTCTTTCCTTGATTATTGTCGGTATCATGCCTCTCCTGAATTACTGCTGTCCAAACTCTTACAGCATCGTATGCTCTGCTTTTCTACCCTTACCTCCTCACAGTCCATTCTTAACACAGCCTCCAGAGTGATCCTTTTTAAAACATGAGTCTAATTATGTTACCCTTTGCTCAGAATCATCTAGTAGCTCCAGAGTAAAACCGAAGGTCATACAGTGACCTACAGGGCTCTACACAATCTGCTCCTCTGTCCACCCACCAGACTTCATCGTCCACTACCCCTGCTTGGTCACTCTAGTTCCTTAGGCCTCCTTGTTGTTCCATGAAAAGTCCAAGCAAACTGGACCTTGGCACTTGCCTTTTCTTCTGCTTGGAATGATTTTCCATTAAATATCTGCATGGCTCACTACTGCATCCTTTTCAAGTCTTTGCTCAAATGTTACCTCGGTGAGGGCTTCCACGACAGCCCTGTTTAAAATAGTGTCCCAGGGGCACATGACTCAATTGGTAGAGCACGTGACACTTAATCTTGGGGTTGTGAGTTCAAACCCTACATTGGGCGTAGAGATTACTTAAAAAATAAATAAAAATAATAAAAAATAAAATAAAATAAAATAGTGTCCCAACCTAGCATTCTTTATCTTCTGTCTTTGCTTCGTTTTTCTCTTCATGGTTCTTATTACATCCTGGAATACTATGACGATACATCTTGTCATATATAGTGTTTGTCTAATTGCTCTTTCTCTTCCTCTAGAATGAAGCTTTATGAGGGCAAGGACTTTTATCTGTTTTGTTCACAGATGTATTCCCAGTTCCTGGAACTCATACCAACGCACTTATTATGTTCTATATACTATTCTAAGCACTTTACATGTATTAACTAGTTTAGTCTTCACAACAATCCTATGAAGTAAGGATCTTTATGATCCTTACTTTAAAGACTAGAAAATGGAGGCACAGGTAAATTATTTAGCCCAAGGATGCATAGTAAACACATGGTAGTATTTTAATGAATACCTCTTTATGTTACTATAGTCCTCTGAAACATAAAATGGTGGAAATATATCATCACTGGGTCATGCAGAACTGGGTTTAAGTCTGGTATTTACTGGTTCAATGGCCACAGGGCAAGTTACTCAATTAACACTTCTGAGCCTCAGTTTCCTCATCCATAAATTCAAAATAATAATCCCCAACTTTTGGGACTCTCATGCAATTTGCTGAGATAGTTCTTGTAAAGCACTTGGCACAGTGCTTGGTACATAGTAAGCACTCAATAACTAACTGATAGCTGCTATGACGTGCAGGTTGGTTTAGAAGATTCGATTGGGTAGATTGATGTTCTTGAAAAATGTATGATAGTCACTCAGGCTCTGAGATCCTGCTTTCTTTTCATGGACAGGAGGCCACATATATTAATATACATCACATATGAGGCAATCTCATGTTTGGATAGCATGAAATAATTTTTCTGCTGTTAAAAAGCTCTGAGGGAGAAGTTTCTTCCAAATAGCCGAGAGGAGTGAATATTGATGATGACAACATTGGCAGGATTACTGAAGTTAATTGCTCCCTCAGAGAAATCTCTCTTGCTACCTTGCTCCAAAAAAGCAGAGGTGTGGAGCTTGAGAATTCTTAATGATCTTGGAGCACTCAGAGTAACTCATTTACTCATTTCTCACCTTTTGGAGGCAGAAGGGGAATCCCTGTTCCTCTGACTGAAAACCCTGAGGAAGGGAGAACTGAAGTGTCCTGCTGTCTCCAGGGCTCTGCTAGATGACACACCAATGGGTGGATAGCACAACTGACTCTGTGGACTTTGTTTAGTGAGAAACCGTAAGGCTCACAGAAATGGACTTTCACGTAACCCACTAATCCTGCAGTCCACTGTCCCTTAATTTAAATTTGATTGATTTTAATTGCATAGGAGGCGAAGACGTCTTCGTATGTTTAAAAAAAAATCATATGAGTTTATATAATTTCATTTTTTCCTGTTCCTAACTTTGGGGACTTTGATTATGGCAGTTACTTGGATTTTTCTCTTTTCTTTCTCTTAGCGTTGTTTTCTCACAATTCAATTATGCACATTTCTGTCTAAGAAAGAACAATTTCTCAGAGATGACAGATCATTAGTATGAATATAAAGAAAACCAAGTAATTTTTTTGGAGCAATGAGAATCACAGTGCTCCACCTTCCACATTCTTTCTTTATAAATGGCTTTAGAAGTGCCAGGATGACAGAATAGCGTCTACTCTTGTGCGCATAGTAATTGGTGTTTGTTTTAGGCTTTAATAGAAACAGATGTCAATATCCCATGATAATACTTTTCATTTTTTTGCAGCTTTATAGAAGGAAGTCAGGGAGCCACTAAATGAGAGTGGTAACTCCCCATATCACTATTAATTAAGTAAATATAAAAAATGAATATTAGCTAGATAACAGATGCACATTTGAACAACATAGAAAGTAATACAATAGGATGTACAGATACAAGGAAGGCAAAGTTTGGCTTTGCAGAATCACGTCGCGGCTCAGGCTTTTTTAATGCAGTTGCCTTATTCAACGTACATATTGTGGGGTGATATTACAATAAAAGACATGGCTCAAAGTTCTCTGTACACATTCAGAGGGATTCTCTCAGAAGTGCAGAGATCATCTCTTATCTAATTCTGAATCTCTTCTGGGAATTGGCCACCATGGACAAAAATATACATGTTTTGGCTTGAAATAGAAGTTAATGATTCTCAGTATGACTTTGTTAATATACTTGGGTCAAGCACCAGACATAGAAAGATTTTTCTCTTTGCACTTGAGGAATTCAAGAACAATGCCACCTAGACCTGCATCCTAGAAGCATAAGCAGATTAAGATGACTATAAGTGAATACGTGGGCTTGACCACATTAATTTTTGCTAAAAATCAGATTTAACATTGAGTACTCCAACTGCTTCAAACTTATATCCCTCCTTTATTTCAAGACATTATTAAACTGTTTATCATTTGTATGGATTAAATTCAACAGAAAGATATATTTTCACATATACTAAGTAATGTGTTTATTTTATTTTTTTTTAAAGATTTTATTTATTTATTTGACAGAGAGCGAGACAGCCAGCGAGAGAGGGAACACAAGCAAGGGGTGTGGGAGAGGAAGAAGCAGGCTCCCAGCGGAGGAGCCTGATGTGGGGCTCGATCCCAGAACGCCGGGATCACGCCCTGAGCCGAAGGCAGACGCTTAATGACTGAGCCACCCAGGCGCCCCTAAGTAATGTGTTTAAACAACAGTCAACAAATAACTTTCTAGTAAGTAACACTTACACTGTACAAAGGTAGGACTGCTGTTACTGTTATTACTTAGTGGCAGAAAGTGTAGATAATTAACTTTTACCATTAATGAAGTCTCTTGAAGATCAAGGACTTCCTAGGAGAGGCATGAAATGAGTCTCCAAGATTGTTTGTCCCTTAGAAATGTATATAAAATCTGGTACGTCTGCAGTAAGCTTATTACCTATTTTTTTCACGGTATTTTCAGTCTTTCAGGCAGAATATTTAAAATTGGTAGTGAGCAAAAAAGGGATAGTCAAACCATGAAATAGGAAAGACAACAGTTATGAGAAATTCAGTAAAGTGGCCTCCGGGAAGTTGTCCAGCCTGGAATGGTTATATAAGTACAATGTACAAAAACTTGGTATGAGGACTAGCCATCACTAGAAAGTGAACTCACCTGGCCTAAGTTTCCATCAGCATGGTTGAAATCAAAGATTTGTTTCTGAAATCTATGGATGCCCACAAAATTTATTTTCTATTTTCTTGACAGTAAAACAAATGGAGCTTGTTAATATCTGCACTGGTGGAGAATTACAAGTACTTTTACTTGACTTCATATTCTGATCAGTGTTAACTCTCAGGACAGTTTATGGCTTTTCTATTGTCTGGTTATTTGTTTAAGGGTGGGAAAAATTTTGAAAGCACAGTGGGTTACTCATTTTCTTAATATTTTCAGTGTTTTCTTTCTTTCCCAATATTTAAACACTGTGGTAAAAATATACATAACATAAAATTTACCATCTTCACTACTTTAAGCGAACAGTTCAGGGGTATTAAGTACATTCATACTGTTGTGCAACCAGCACCACCATCTGTCTCCATAACTTTTCATCTTGCAAAACTGAAACTCTGTACCCATTAAACAATCGCTCTCTATCACCCTCACCCCCAGTCCCTGGCAATCACATGACATTCTTTTTTTTTTTTAAGGTTTTATTTATTTATTTTGGGGGGGGAGAAGGAGAGCACAAAGGGAGAATGAGAGGGAGAAGCAGACTTGCCACTGAGCAGACACCCCAGCGGGGGGCTTGATCCCAGGATCCTGACATGAAGACCTGAGCTGAAGGCAGACGCTTAACCGACTGAACCATCCAAGTGCCCCAATCATCATTATTCTCACTAATGTTTTTTTAATAGGATTTTTTAAAATAGAGAATTAGATGATTAAAAATATTATGTAAGATTTAAAAAATATGTCTCTTTAAGCACCCATACATATAATATCTGGGAAATAATTATGTTAGTAAATAATTTTCTGGTTCAGACTTTCCCAAGAAAGGGAAAAGTGGCTGCTTTCACACCACGAATAAGCTACTCTCAGACGCTGTGGAAACAAGTGGCTGAAGTGTCCATCAGTTCTCTTTTATCAGGACTTGGCTCCACTTACTCAAGAACTGAAGGTTTCCAAGTTTCCCCCACAACCAGCCTTCAAGGGTAACATGTTAACAGACTTGCAGGATCATAGACTTCTTTGCTACTTGCTTAAGGATAAAAAAAATATATATATATCATTTGCAAATGGGAAGTATGACAGCAATCAATCAAATAAATACCTCTAAATTTTAGGTCTCTTTATTATAAAAAATAAATCTGGTTTTCCAAATAAAAGCTCACTTTTATATTTATAAAACATCTGCGGGGCAGGCACTGTACTATGTGCCTTGAGGAACCCAAAAATGAATAGCTTTTATCATGTCTTCAAGGACCTTGGAATGAAAACTGATGACCATTGGGCATATCCACCCAGTGAGGCTATCACTTTCTCACCCATACAATGCCTTGATATGAACTTAATTAATCAAGCACAACTTTAAAAATTTTTAAGTAAAAAAAATTAAATTTTAAGTAGTAGTATGTGGGACGCCTGGGTGGCTCAGTTGGTTTAGTGTCCGATTCTTGATTTTGGCTCAGGTCACAATATCAGGGTCGTGGGATTGAGCCCTGTGTCAGGCTCTGCAATGATCGTGGAGCCTGCTTGAGATTCTCTCTCTGCCTCTCCCTCTGCCCACCCCACTTCCTGCTTTTGTGCACTCTCTCTCTTAAATAAATAAATAAGGTAGTATATTATTGTACAACCTGAATAACTCCCCCTGAGAGAAATTTCCAGAGCCCAGGCAGGCAGAATGCATGTCGTGCTACCATTCGTCCTTCCAATATCTATCTAGGCAAGGAAACAAAGCCAGAATGGCTCAGGCTTCTGAGAGAAGAAGGTGAGCAAGAGAAGCAATGTGAGGGGTTTGTTAGATTGTGATATTGGCCTCTATTACTCCCCTGAAGCCCTATTATACATTTACATTCTTGATGATCTCATTGTGAGTGGAGTACACTTTCCAGTACTTTGACTTTGGACTTGGTCTGGTGACTTGCTTTGACCAATGGTTTGTTAGTGGACATTATATGAGCGGAACTTGGAAATGCACTTGCACAGTTGGACTTGCCCTTTTTTAAAAAATTCCAAAAATTTCATGTCTTTGACCATAAGAAGAACAAGTTTGGGTCATCATTGGTCCAAGGAGGAAGAAAGATGTGGAGCAAACCTGAACTCATCTAAGCTGGGAGACCACCTCGGCCCAGTTCAGACAGGCCAAGCCTAGATCAGCCATATTTCAGTAAAACCTAAAGATGCATGAGCAAGAGCTTAATACTTGTTGTCTTTAAGGCATTCCAATTCATAGTTGTCTGTTATACGGCATTATTGTGACAACAGCTATTACCAACTGATGCTCAGAACATAGTCAAGAGTGGAGTGTGTGGTAGGTAATCTCCATGCGTGCAGATGAGGGTTTACGGAGGAGGGAGCTCTCCCCCACTGCTGCAGAACTCGGCTGGGGGATCTGAAATTCCCCTTTAGATGTGGTGTTCTTGTATAGTGTGCAACCTGAATGCCTACATGGGTGACTCTGCTGGTCTTGGCAACTAGGTTCTGGGAATTTCAAACTGCTCACAGTGGCTAAGGTAAAGAGGAATATAAGAAAACATCTAAGAACAAAGTATAGAGAAATAAGATATGTTGGCTTGCAGAGGAATTAAACTAGATAAGAGTTGGAAAAAAGAGCACAGGAAAGGCAAAGGGGAGAGAGAAGAGACACAAAATAATACTAATATGATGAGGTTTTCAATAAGTACTTGAAGAGTCAGACTTCCTTTATAAGGATTACATGTCAAGAAAATAAATACATACATCTTGAGTGCCTCCTGTGTATATTCCAAAAGTGAATGAGATACTATCTTTATTCTCTCTATAAAGACATCACTCCAATGTAGGAAGTGGTCACTTTTGTTAACCACAATCTGAACTCTCTACCTGAGAAGCAAACATGTGAGCTATATGGATCGGTTTTTATTAGTTGGAAAGGGCAACGTAAGACTTGGCGTGGGATATATGAGATTTTTCTAGTATATTGTCATTTGAACCGCCTGCTTTGATTAAAAGGCACACTCAAGGTTGTACTCAACTAGAGGGCATTCCCATTTTCAACGCAACTAGATAACTAGGTAACTTGGTTTCAGGGAGTGAGGTACTATTTTTCCACATTTTGATGCTGTCTGTATATGATGGCCTTTTTCATCTTTTAGCTACTGCATAGAAATCAACTCATATAGGGCTTTAAAAAATTATTTTGGAAAAAATTTAGCCTTCATGAGCAAATGTGAAGATAGTACAGGGAGTTCCACATTTCTTGTCCAGCTTCCCCCAATGCTAACATCTCACACAACCATAGTACAATTATTAAAACTAAGAAATTAACCTTAAGACAATATCACTAACTAAACTATAGATCTTATTCAGATTTTGCCAGTGTTCCCACCAATATCCCTTTTCTGTTCCAGGATACATTCTAAGATCATGTAATGCATTGAGCTGTTACATCCCCTTAAGCCTCCTCCATCTGTTTGTCAGTGTTATTATGGGTTGAATTTGTGTCTCCCCATATACCCTGAATTCATTTGTTGAAGCCCTAAACTCCAGCACCTCAGAATGTGACTTTATTTGGAGATAGGGTCTTTTTAGAGGTAGTCAAGTTAAAATGGGGTCATTAGGATGGGTCTTAATCCAATATGACTGTTGTCCTCAGGAAAAGAGAAAGTGTGGACCCAGATGTGTACAGAGGGAAGATGATATGGAGACAGGAGAAGATGGCCATCTACAACCCAAGGACAGAAGCCTGGAACAGATCCTTCCCTCACAGCTCTCAGAAGGAAGCCACCCTGCTGACCTTGACCTCCAGCTTCTAGCCTCCAGAACTGTGAGACAATAAATTTCTGTTGCTTCCCCCAGTTTGTGGTAATTGGTTATGGCAACCCTAACAAACACACTCAGTCTTTCCTTATCTTTCGGGACCTTGACACTTTTGAAGAGTGTTATCTTGTAGAATGTCTCTCACTTTGGATTTGTCTGATGTTTTCTCATGGTTAGAATAAGGTTATGAATTTGGGGGAAGAATACTACAGAAATGATGTGTCTTTCTCTGTGCATCATGTCAGGGGACACATAACATTGATACATCCCATTGCTGCTGGTGGTGTCCCTGGTTAAGGGGGTGTATATCAGGTATCTGTCACTGTAAAGTTACTATATTTTCCCCTTTTTTAGTCAACAAATATTTTAAGGAAAACACTCAGGCTATGAAAACATCCTGTTTCTCTTTACACTGCCACTCAGTAATTTTAGCATTCATCTGTTGATCTAGCCTGTAAGTTATTACTGTGTGGTGTTTTACTGGTGATTTTCTATTTCTCTAATTTTTCTACATTTATTAGTTTCCTTCATTTCTTCTACCTTTATTATTTGGAATTGTACTGTAAGGAAGAATTGTCCCTTCTCCCCTCACTCTTTCATTTCTATCAGTATGTGCTTATCTTTACTTCATTCTTTTTTTTTTAATATTTACTTTATTCTTTGGGTTGTGCTCCAATACTTGCATTATTAGTTTTGCTGAAATGGTTCTAGCTGTGGCCATTGGGAGCTATTTCAAGTTGTCTCCTGGGTCTTTTTTCCTCAACCATGGTTTTTTTTTTTTTTTTTTTTGAGTGTTTCCTTATCCTCTGGCACAACGAGATGTTCTGGGCTTATCTAGTATTTTCCCTGTCCAGCCCTTCTCAAGGAACTTTGGCTCTTTTATAGGACAATGGTATTTCAAAATGATCTTCAACCTTTGTTTCAGGATGATAGATGCAGGTATTTTTAAATGTTTTATCATGAAAATTTTAAATGTACACAAAATAGAGAGACCGGTATAATAAACTCCCATGGATTCATCATTCAGTTTTGATAATGACTATGCCAATCCTATTTTTTATCATCTTCCATTTTTTTTCTCCCTGGAGTATTTGAAAAGAAATCCCCACTTCATGACATATTACCAATAAATATCCCAGTATCTAACTATCTTACCTAATGTATAAGTTCTTTTTAACAAAACACACCCACCACATTCTTACCACACTCAACAATCCATTCCTCAGTATCTAATACTCTACAGATTCATATTTCCCTATTTCAAAACTGTCATTTTATATTGGTATATTCAAATCAGGGCCCAAACCAGATTCACATGTAGTATTTGAACACTAGATTTCTTAAGTCTCTTTTAAGAAATAAGATAAAAATAAACAATGCTCCTTCCCAACCCCCATGCTTTAAAAAAATTTGATTTGTTAGAGAAACTGAATCACTGGTGTGTAGAATTTTACATTCTGTATTTGGGTGTCATTTAACTCATCCTTCGTTCTCCATATTTCCTGAAACTCAGTGGCTAGACCTAGAATATGGATTAGATTCAGGTTCATTTCTCAGGTGAGACTCCTTCTTTGGCGGTGTTGCATGCTTACTTCATTGCCTGAGTACTTAAGGCTGGTTGACCCACTTTTAGTGATACTAAGATGGTTCAGTGGGTTCAAGTGGTGTCAGCCTGGTCCTTTTGTTATAAAGTTCCCCATAAACTTTCCCCTAATGGTTTGAGCATTCACTGATAATTGTTGCCTAAATCCATTATTTCATTAGAAATTACAAAAATGGCAATTTTCAGATGTTCCAATGATGATAAATGAGAGCTTTAGTATTATGAAATTCATGGATTTATATATATATTTGCTGCATTTCGTTCTATTATAGTCATTTTCTTTGTTATGCTTAGATTTCTCCATCTTAGGCCAGTGGGAGCTACTTCAAGTTGGCTCCTTTGTCCTTTGGCTGATCCCAGTCATCTTTGATAGCTTGCTTTCTTCCTGGTGTATGAGGATGTCCCGTGTTCATCTTGCGCATTTGCTACTCCAAGCTTAGAATCAGTAGTTTCTTTAAGCAATCTGTGTTCTTTTCAGTAAGAAATAGCATTTATAGATGACTCTTGAAAGCTAAGATGATCATTGCTCATGATGTCTTTGCTTCAAGGTCTCAGTGGACAAATCTAGAAAATGCATGCTTATTTTTTAAAAGATGAGTTTATATTAATATTTTCAGTTAAATTACTCCTTCAGGGTTTTAATTTCTTTGATTTTATTCTTATGTATTCTCTCTTTTAAGCTTGAAATCTCAGTTTCTAATGACATTAACATGATAACATATGCTTTTTATCTTACGATACTCGATACTTTCATAATTGTGTCAAAATAAATTACCAATATTACTAGTAATAATTAAACTTCAGAATATGGTTTAGATTCAGTGGACTTTAACAAGCATACATAGTCATGTGACCACCACCATAATTAAGGTATTTCTGAATATGCAAATGGACCATGACCAGATTACATGCTGGACTAGAACTCTGACCCATAACCTGCCCCAATCAGCTTGGGAAGCCAACCTAGTAGGTGCAATAACCAGTCCAGGAACTTAATCATCTTTTCACATGTTTAAGTGTCATTTGCAATTCTTAATGAAATGTTGGTTCATATCATTTTCCAATTTTTTAGCAAATTGCATTGTTGATCTTTTTTTAAAGGTTTATTTATTTATTTTAGAGAGAGAGAAAGAGAGCAGGGGGGGCAGAGGGAGAGAGAGAGAAAAACTTAAGCAGACTCAGCACTGAGTGTGAAGCTGGATGTGGCGCTCGATTCCATGACCATGAGATCATGACCTGAGCTGAAACCAAGAGTCGGACGCTAAACCAACTGAGCCACCCAGGTGTCTCTGCATTGTTGGTCTTTTTAACCCCTCAAGTTTAGGAGAACTCCATTTATGAAAACTATTAGTATATTGTTATAATTTGCATTTTTTCCAACTTTGTCATATGTTATTTGATTATTTATAGTATTTTTGCATGCAAAGTCTTTTAATATTTATGTAGTTAAATTCATCACTTTTTCTCTTTATTATTTCTGGATTTGAGTGATAGCTAGCAGTTTTTCCCAGTCTCAGTTTATAAAAAATTCACTCATGTTTTCTTCCGGTAGACTTCTAGTAGACTAAACGTAGTCCTTTTTTTTAACAGCTTTATTGAGATATAATTTACATACCATACAATTCACTCATTTAAAGTGTATAATTCGGTGACTTTTAGCATGTTATTTTTAATCATGATAAAATACGTATATAACATTAAATTTACCTTTTTGACCATTTTGTGAATGTACAATTTAGCAGTATTAATTACATGCACAATGTTGTGCAGCCATGACCACCATCTATTTCAAACATTTTTCTTCATCCCAAGCAGAAATTCTGTAACCATTCAGCAACAATTCCCCATTTTTGCTTCCTTCCAGCCCCGATAACCTCTTACCTACTTTCTGTTTCTGGATTTGCCTATTCTAGATATTTCATATAAGTAGAATCATACAATATTCGTTCTTTTGTGTCTGATATTTCACTTGGCATATTTTCAACATTCATCCATATTGTAGCATGTACCAGAACATCATTGCTTTTTACAGCAGGAAAATATTCCACTGTATGAATAGATTGCATTTAGTGTCTCCATTCATCTGTTTATGGATGCTCGGGTTGTTTCCATCTTTTGGCTGTTGTGAGTAATGCTGCAATGAATGCTAGTGTGCAAATATCTATTCAAGCCCCTGCTTTCAATTCCTTTGAGTACATATGTAGGAGTGGAATTGCTGGGTCATTTATTAATTCAGTGTTTAGCTTTTTGAGAAAATGTGAAACTGTTTTCCGCAGTGACTGTACCATTTTACATTCCCACCAACAATGTATAAGGGCTCCAGTCCTCCACATCTTGGATAATACTTGTTATTTTCTATTTTTGTTTTTGTTTTTAAAGCCATCCTAGTAGGTGTGAAGTGGTATCTCATTGAGGTTTTAACATATTTCCCTGTGACTAATGATGTTGAGTATCTTATGCTTACTGATATCTTCTTTGGAGAAACATCTATTCAAGCCATTTTTGAATTGGGTTGTTTGTCTTTTTGATGCTGAGTTGTAGGAGTTATTTATATATTCTGGGTATTAAATTCTTTTTTTATTAATGATTTTTTATTATATTATGTTAGTCACCATACAGTACATCCCTGGGTATTAAATTCTTATCAGGTATATGACTTGAGAATATTTTCTCCCACTCTGTAGGGTTTTTTTTTTCTCACTTTCTTGATAATGTCTTTGGATACAAAAGCAGTTCTGATGAAGTCCAATCTATTTTTTCTTTTGTTGCTCATACTTCTGATTTCATAAGACTCTATTGCCAAGTTCAAGGTCCTGAAGATTTACTCTTATATTTTCTTCTAGGAATTTTATGGTGTCAGGTCTTACATTTAAGTCTTTAACCCATTTTAAGTCGATTTTTGTATATGGTGTAAGATAGGGGCTTCATTCCTTTGCTTGGGGATATCCAGTTGTCCAAGAACCATTTGTTGAAGAGATGATTCTTTCCTCTTTGAATGAATTTGGCACCCTTGTCAAAAATGGGTTGATCATAGATGTTTGGATTTATTTTTGAACTCTCAATTCCATCCTACTGGTCTATATGGCTAACCTTATGCCTGTACCACATTGTTTTGATTACTGTAGTTTTGTAGTGAGTTTTGAAATTGGAAGATGTGAGTCCTTCAGCTTTGTACTTCTGTTTCAAGATTGTTTGGCTATCCAAGAACCCTTGCAAGTCCATATGATTTTGAGGATCGACTTTTCCATTTCTGCTAAAAGTGTTGTTGGAATTTTAATAGAGATTGCACTGAATCTGTAGATTGCTTTGGGTAGTATAGACGTCTTGACAATATTAATTCTTCCTATCCATGAACACAGATGTTTTTCCGTTTGTTTAGGCCTTTCAAGATACTTGTTGATATTTTTTAGTAGAATACAAGTGTAGGCAAAACCATCTAGCTCCTTCCAAAGTTACCAACCAACTCATAGGCAAAAGTCCCAAATGTTGAATGATTGAATTAAAACACATTTCACTGCAATTCACAAAGCACCACTTTATTTTCATATAAATAATAGTCACTGATGAAGGGGAAAAACAAAATCACGACTATTGATATCTACCTAGGGAACCATTTTCATAGAACACTGTTGAAGGAACATGGTATACATCCTCAGAGTGGCAGGGGACACAGAGACAAGCACACTAGGTTGAAAGCGTAAAAGCATATTCTCATAAGAACCAAGCAATCCTTGTTGTTGGAGGACCAAATGGAATCATCATTAATGTAAGTAGAATCAAAGTTCACAATCTGTAAGTCCTTCTTAAGATATGCATGATTCAGCTTATTTACAGTTCGAGCAAAGGCATATTTAGAAGCACAACTATATGCTTCCAAACTGTACACTTTCTTGAAATGCAGATCAAAAAACGGATTGTCCTAGAAGAAAAAGAGAGACATGTTTTTGTTTGTAGCCAGGAAAGTAGCTGGATTTCCTGGGGATTCTCTCATATTCTCTTACATATGCTTATTGATTGTAAAGTATCAGTATCAAACGTATTTCTAAAATCTACAAATGAGCTTTCCAAAGCTATCTGCTCTAAACAAATTGCTTCTAAAGAGAACAATAATATGGAAGATTATTTTGGAAGCCTCTGTGATTTTTCAATTATTCAAATAAAACATGTCTCAGAATGCACAGTTATCAAGTCTTCCCAAAGTAGTGAGTTTGAGAGGATAAGTAGGGATGGAAAAAGAGAATAAACTCCCTTTACAGACTTCTGGAGGGGAGAAAAGATTTCTCCTTTTCTTTATTAGGAGGTTGGTCCCTTGTGCTATTCCAATGGTAGAATGGGGGGAATACTAGATGGCAAGATCAGCTTTTGGCATGCTATAGATCACCAGCTTGCTGACTTTGAAGTTAATAGCAAGGAATTATCTTTGATGTTAATAGCTGAGCTCATGAATTCATTTGACTGAAACTGTCAAATTACTTAAGACTGCCTCTATTGATTGCTCTAGGTTCTTGCTATATTTCTAGTGGAGGTGTTTTGAGAAGAAGTGGACAGCAAACCTCCTCAAGGTCCTATAAGTTAAAATAATAATAATTGCTGTTACTAAGAGCAGTAACAACAATGCCTAGCATTTATAAAATGCTTTTCAGTTTACAAAATGCTTCTACATTCATTAACAGCCTAACCCCTAACTCTTTTTGAGGGTAGACGTTTTGAATTATTTATCTCTGTATTCCTAGTGCTTATCCATGACTACTAAGTTCTCAACAATTGTGTGTTGAACTGATCAGAAGTAGTCCTATAGAAAGAGAGGTAGAGGTAAACATTGCCCTAAATGACAAGGAGGTGGAGAGAGACCAAACCAGACTATTAATAATTTGTTACCAGGTAGTGTGTAAACATTTTACGCAAACAGCTTATGCATTTGCAATTTCTCTTTTAAATAGGAAAATTCTTGCAGGATGCAGGAAAAAGAACATGAGTTTTGAAGTTAGATAACCATTTTGAATCTCTGATGTAACTATGGGCAAAGTACTTATCTGATCTGACCTTCACTTTTCTCCTCATTTTAGATACGGTTGCTATGAAATTTATATGAGATTAATTATAAAAACAGCATGTGTAGAGTTTAATAAATAATAGCTCTTTTTTCCCAAATCTGTCCCCAAAGATTGATACTGGTGTTAATACTACCTTGCTTCACACCATTAAATTAAAAAAAAACAAAACAAAACCAACAACAATGCTTTCAAACAAGAATGTACAAAAGTGATGTGATTTTTAAATGCAGTGTTCCCTTGAGCCACGCCTTACAAAATTTTTCCTGGCTGTCATAATTGCAGCTTGAAAGACACTTCTGCAGGAAATTTCAGTAAAAGGAAATCACACCCATTTCATCACCACATATTAATCATGCTCTTTATATAGTTTTCTCACTAAAACATTGGCTCCTTATCCTGTAGATAATATCCATTATGTCTTTGAGATACTCAGAGAGGATTACTTTTCTCGTTAGCCTAATAAATGAAGCCTGAGCAGGCATGCATATAGAATACAAGTGCCTCCTTCCCTCTCTTTCTCTCCCCCTCCCTTCTCTCGATCTTTCTTTCATAGAATCCTAGAGCTAGAAGGGGGTCTCATGGATCACTCAGTGATCTCTTGTTTATGACTGGGATAATAGTTTCTAGGGAGGTGGAGCCCAGGTCACACGTGTAGTTGTTGGCAGAGCCAGGATAAGAACCGAGATCTCAATCAACCCAGCCCGATGTTTTGCTACACTGCCTGCCCTCCTGGTAAGCCACATCACTCTCCAAGTCCCCGGTCCTTTTGATTTCTGCTTTATAGATTGACTTCAATTTCAATTTCATTCCATTTTAAAGTTGACAACTCTCTGGCTCAAAATTGTTCTATTTAAAACCGTATCGTTGCTGTTGAGAAAAATATAATAAATGCTGACTTCTGAGGATTCAATTCCAAGAGAGAGGAGACAGAAATTCCCAGAACAACTGGGATATTTTCATTTCATCCACGGAAAATAAATCTTTAAAAGAACTGTACTTTAGATATTATAGGTTTTTTTCTGGCAGTTTAGTATTTTAGATCCTGAAGTGGGGATGAGAAAATTAGAAATGCTCAATTTCTCTTTTGTATCTAGTTCACTATCAAAGATGATGATCTTCAATGGGAAAGGGAAGAATCAACAAGGTTGGGATGGAATTAAGGCCAGGAAGGTGAGTAGAAAATAGAGCACAGTGAGCTGCTTCCAGGGAATCTAAGTTGACAGCCTTGCTGAATACAACCCCGGGCACTGACCAAGCTTGTAGAAAATCATTACGACATCAGTAATATTTGAGAACTTGAGAGAAAAATAAGAAAAGGAAAATGGGCCAAAAAAGAAGCAGGGATGGTTAATTTGTGAAACTAGATTAGTGAACTTGACATTGATTTTTTTAAAAAAAATATTTCTTTTATTTATTAAACAAGACAGTAAGAGAGAGAGAAGTTGAATATATTATCAGAAAAATGCTATGTGAGTACTCAGGGGAAAAAAAGCAATGAAATCCAGCATGCTTTCACCAAGAAGTCATGCCAAACATACCAAATTTTTAAAATAGGATTGATTCCTAGGTAATGTCAAGATAATAACAGGTAGCATATATTGATTTCAGTGAAGATCATAAGGGCAAAATTCAGGTATCCAGACTAGATAATTAAGTAAATAAGTAAGTAAAGTAGAATTAAGTGCTTATGTCTGTCTATTTCACCACTGTATCTTCAGAGCCTAGCAGAACCTGATATACCACAAATTCTGAAGGAATGAATGAGTGAATGAATGAATGAATGAATGAATTTGTAGAGATGTTAAACAAGCAGTCCAAAGAAGACAAATTAATAGATTTCTGGGTAAAGTCTAGCTCCACTACTGAATAGCTTTGTGACCTTGGGCAAGTCAATTAATCTCTTTGAGTTTCGTTTTCCTCATCTGTAAATTGGAAGTAATAACAGAATCTAATTCTATAGGGTTTTGTGATGATTATGTGAAATTATATATGAAAAGAGCTTCATGTGGTTCCTGGCATCTGATAAGAGTTTACTAAGTGTGAGATGGTAGCAGGGAGAGGTATTACAAGTGGTGGTAATAGTAACATACCAATTACCTAGAGGTTACCCAGATGGCACTTAGCTCTGCCTGCTTCATCATTTTTATTATTGACTTGAATCAAGTCCTACATGTTGTGCTCATTAAATTTGCATTATACTACAGTGAATACTAAAAAATCAAATATTAAAAGAGCTGGTAGGTGGGAATAATAAGCCAAACTAAGACTACAGTATTCACTAGGATTAAGAATAAATACATCGACATGGATGGAACTGGAGGGGATTATGCTAAGTGAAATAAGTCAAGCAGAGAGAGACAATTATCATATGGTTTCACTCATATGTGGAACATAAGGAATAGCGCGGAGGACCACAGGGGAAGGGAGGGAAAACGGAATGGGAAGAAATCAGAGAGGGATATAAACCACGAGAGACTCTGGATTCCAGGAACGAAACTGAGGATTACAGAAGGGAGGGGGTGAGAGGATGGGGTAACCGAGTGATGGGTATTAAGGAGGACACACGTGGTGATGAGCACTGGGTTTACATGCAACTAATGAATCATTGAACACTACATCAAAAACTAATGATGTACTATATGTTAGCTAATTGAACATAATAATAAAAAACGAATAAATAAGCTTAAATTCTAATTGATCCAACAAAAACACAAATACTTACTGAATGCTTAATACCTATAAGGCAGAAGGCTACAATAAGGGATGAAAAGTCATTTCAGTTTTTTAGGACATTTCCATCCAGAGGAGAGATAGAGTAAGCCAAAAATTGCAGTTTGTAGAATTACGTCTGTAACTTACATCCACAATGCAATGGGGGGTCTTGGGGAAGGGAAACATGAGTAGGATTTTACTCAATGGGGAATCTGGGAATGGGGTGAGAGATGGAGGTGACTGGGCATTTCAGACCTCAAGTGTCAGTAGTTAAGCACTGTGTATATACACAGTTTAGGGGGGAATGACCAGAAATAAAGGAGCCAGATCACCAAAAGCCCTAATTTAAATTTTATTCTATGTAAGTAGAGACTATGACAGATCAGATTAAACGGTAATAGAGGCACAAAAGACCTGAGGTTTCAGGTAAGTGTTTAATAGAACTAAAGAATTCAGATCAAAGGAAATACAAACCAGTCACACTAATTCTAAATGATTGTATTTAATTCTGAAAAGCTGGAGCATTCCAGGGGAGAGAAAACAGTGCAGTGAGGGTGTTGAAGCAATGTCATGGGAAAGAAATCACAACAATGCTACTACCTCTTAGCATTTGTATTGTTCTATCATATTATCTTATTTGATCTTCATATGAAAGTTATTTAAAGAAAGAAATGGGTACATTTAACCTAGAAAAGAGAAAACTTGAGGGAACATTGTAATCATCTTCAAATATTAGAAAGGCTGCTATGTGAAAGTAGGATTGGATTTTTTTCTAAGTTGCTCCAAATGGCAAAACCAGGACTGATGGGTGGATGTGAAGCAGATTTTTGGTGAAACATAGCAGGAAATTAAAAAATAAAGTATGGCAATTCAGAAATTGAATGGACTTCCTCACATGATAATGAGTTCCCCATCAGTGGACAAGTTCAAGAGAAGACTGAGAAAACCACTAGTCAAATGGTCAAGTGGAGAGATTGGCAAATATACCCTTCCTCCGCCCCCGCCCCTTTCAACTCTAAGGTTGTAGGATTTCCAAGAGTTACATGGTTTTTCTGGAGGATTAAATGGCTAACAAACAGATGTTTGAAGAAGATGAGGAAGGAATCCCCAAAATTTAATGGAGGAACTTAGGGTGGGGAGAGGATGGTGGTGGAAGCATCACATAAAGTTTTAGGATTGACTGGCAGATCATGTTTAACCTGTTCAGAATCCCCTGGGAAAGATGCTTTTAAATTTAATAGACAAAAATTCAAACTTCAACTCAGAAAAATGGAACAAAAACCCCAGTGGATTATTCCAGCAGAAAAACCCATAGCACTTAAGAGCAATATGTCATCTTAACACTTAGTATATGCCAAGAATAATATGAAGTAAGATATTGAACACAAAGATTTCTAGCATATTGATCCCACATCTCCCTTACAAAACATTACACTTACGGTATCTGCTTCTTTTCCATCAATCATCTGCAGATCGTTCAGAGACCACTTTTTTGTTACTTCATATTTTTCATCTAAACCTATTCTGTAGTGTTTCACCATAATTATTTTTACTTCTTCATTTTTGGTCACTGCAGGGCAGAAAAACATTTAATTTACATAAACTCTTAGAAGGTAATAAATTATTCATCAAGTTATACTTTTTATACTTTTCAGTATTTATGTACCTCCTTTTCATAGAACAGGTTTGAGCCTACACTCTATCTGTACCCCAGTGATGAACCCTGATGTATCTGAACCCTCATGAGTATGCCCCCTAATTTGCTCCACATGTTAACTTCCTTTCTGCTGTGATTGTGGTGACATCCTGCCGTGGAAATGTCTGTCAGATGGAGCACTGAGCTCTGTGCTTTCAGCTATGAGCTTTGTGGTGGAGAGTGGGGTTCAACTCACGGCAGGAAATAAGAGGCTTAGCATTCGCATACAGTCAGTGCCGAAGTATTTACCAGAACAAATTGGAATTTTTTTTTAAGATTTTATTTATTTATTTGACAGGGATAGAGACAGCCAATGAGAGAGGGAACACAAGCAGGGGGAGTGGGAGAGGAAGAGGCAGGCTCATAGTGGAGGAGCCTCATGTGGGGCTCGATCCCACAACGCCGGGATCACGCCCTGAGCCGAAGGCAGACGCTTAACCGCTGTGCCACCCAGGCGCCCCCAAATTGGAATTTTAATTTATGACAATATGGAAAGTGAGGTCAGGAAAGCAAACAGCTCTGCTCACGCAGCAACGCAGTGTTGAAGAGGGACCAGTACGAAGACTACGCCGCATGCTTTCTTTTAAAGTTGCTGTGAGATGTTTGATGTAGAAGTGCTTGCATCGCAGCTACTGTTGACCTGTTTGGTATTGTTGGAGATTTTTATTCTTCTTTAGCATGTCTCCAAATTTTAGCTTTCAAAATGTGCCATCAAGACAAAAGGCTTTAGTACCATACCTTGATACTAGGGCATGGGAAGAATCATTGCTTATTTGATGTGAATAAAAGGAGGGAAATAATTTCCTGGCCTTAAAATCTTTGTCTCATGTGAACACATCAGAAGCATCAACATTTTATGTTAGAGCTCCTGGATTGAAAATTATCAATGAATTAATAAAGGAGTATTTGATGAGCATCTGCTATTTATCTGATAGAGCTATTACAGATGCCAGAGGGAATACAAGTATGAGACATGGTCCCTGGCCTCTAGAAACTATGGTTTTGTTGAGGAGACAATGCTCACACACAAGTCACATAAAATATATAGTGATGGTATATAATGGCATATGGTATATTATACAATGGTATATAGGTATATTATAAAGAGGTGGCAGTGGGAGTTGAATATCTGAAAGCTTCTTTCAAGATAGATGATGTCACTTAGAAAGTTGCAAACTGGTTCTGTCCTTTCAGAGTGAGACTGGAATTTGTCTTTGAGGAGCTCTCTTTTGGTTCTAGAAAGTGCCACTTTGGCCTGTCCTCTTGATTAAGAAGATATAAAACAGTACATTATGATATAATCATAACTCTAGATAAACAATGTGCAGCAGACTATATGTTCAACAGGAGTTCTGAGGAGGGAGAGGATTGGAATAGTTAAGGAAGGAATTCTGGGAGAAATAGAATTTGAGATAGGATTTAAATTAGTCCTGTTTGGGACGGCAGGAATGATACTGAAAGCACTTCTAGGTGAAAGACAGCATGAGGAAATGGATGACAATAGAAACAACCTCACCAATAGAATTAGAGCAAGTGGACTGTGTGGATTGGTTGGTGATAGGATACGGCGGGCAATAGGATTAACTAGGGTGAGAAGATTGTGAACAGGTGTTCAGTGAAAGCTCACACAGTAATACATATTCAATAAGTCTCTTTCCTCCTTGAACCAGAGGCTAGTACGGTGGTGCCCTGTTAAAGGAGTATTTTTCTGGGAGCAGTGATGCACAAGATACATTGGAGAAGGAAAAAAAGCAGCGCTGCAGATCGCTGCAGAAGGCAGTGTGGCTTAGGGGGCTCTGGCTTTAGACAGTTTGGATTCAAATCATGACACCGCTCCTTACAGTGTGGTTTGAATAAACTACCCCATGTCCAGAGAGATTAAACTTCCATTCGCTCAAGTTGTAAAGCGCACATCAGAGTTCTACACTCATGGGGTGTAAAGATTAAAGATAAAGTAGATAGATGAGGTAGGATAGTGCCTGGATTGCAGTAAGTGGTAAAGTAGTTTATTTTGTTTGTTTTAAGAGGCTGTTGTTATAATCTAGGTACAGTATGTGGGCAATGGAATAGACGTGGCAAATCTAAGTAAGATTTCAAATGAGGCATTGACAACACTGGATGGAAACCCGAACAGGAGAGTATGGACAGTGAGCTGGTTGGACAGAATAACGAGGTTAGCTTTTGACATTCAGACAAGGTGTCCATAAACGATCTCAGAAAAGGAGATGGAAATGTATAGTTTAGGAGCGGAGATACGGACTTAGGATTTTTCTGTGTGGACAGGTTTCCAAGACCAAGTTTATAGGGAAAAGAGCAGAGGAAAGAGGCGAGACAGAGCGGAGAAGAAAAAGGTGTGAGCAGAGAGGTCTGAGAAGGCGCCGCGGGAAGAGGCAAGCCCAACAATGCAATGCTATGGATATCAAGAGGACAGGGAATTTAAAAAATTGGAGACCATCCCACGAAGTCACTTTGTTGGGTAAAGCAGAATTCAGACCTGGCACTGAATCAGACTTGGGGAATGTCATTGATTTCTTTCGATGGCAGTTTCTCTGGAATGGTGAGGGTAGAAGACAACTTGCAGAGGACTCCTTCATGCACTAATACTGAGTGCGTACTGTGTGCCACTTCCTGAGTTAGGTAGGATTAGAACAAGAAACAGGAAGAGACTAAAAGCTATGAGTTAGATCACACATTCCAAGAATTTGGAAGAGGAGGGATCGTGTATTCTGGAAGACGAAGGGAGTGATTGAAGAGCATGTCCTTGAAAGGACACAGAACAGAAGATACTAACTCGGCATCAACAAACTGGCTCAGAGTCTGTGAGCCTCCAAAAATTGGTGAGTTTCTGCTTATGCACATTTCTCCAGCTCTAAGAAAGGTCCATTTCCGCTGGGCTAGATGTTAGCTTTGGGAAGAGGAAAGGATTAGAAAGGAAGCCATTAGGACGGTGTGTTGACGTGGAGGCAGAGTTGATTCTGTCAGACTTCATAAGGATAAGATCTTGGAGGCTGTTTCTTCCACCACGAGGCAGTTGTGTCTGTTCAGACAAAGGCTCTACCCCAGAACAAAAGGACAATGTTCTTGTTCTGACTCGCTGTCTCACTTGCTATTTTGGGTGTGGGAGAGGATGGGTATGTGGAGAAAGAACTGGATGCTATATGAAAATGTAATTTGAAGCAAAGTCCACTGCTTCATCTACATGTTATGGTAGTCAGCCAATTGCCTATAGGCCCACTGATTCATTTCATTAATTTGATAAATTTTTGAGTTCCCCTTTTGTACAAAGCCCTGTGCTAGGCAGGAAAACAATGAATTCCCATAAGGCACNATTCCTGCTCTCACTGAGATTACAGGGAGTAGGGGCTCAGGAAGAAAACACAAGATCCCAGTGCCGTGAATGAGGAACAGACAGGGTAATATAGGAAAATGGAGAAGGGACATCTTCTTCCAACTGGTGGGGTCAGGGAGAGCTTCTTGGAACGGGGTAATCTGAGTTGCAAAGGGCAGTGGGAGTTAACAGAATAAAGAAAGGAGTAGAGGAGGTTCTGGAACAGCATGTGTACAAAAGCATGAAGTACTTGATCCTTTTGAGTCGTGATAGGTACTTGGTATTGTTGGCATGAGGTGCGAGGGTAGATAGGTGGTAGGAAGCAGGTAAGGCAGGAGGTAGTTCCTGAAGGGTCCAGAATGCTAGACTAAGGAGTTCAAATGCTATCCTAAAAGTTAGGTGTGTGTGGAGGGGTCACTAGGGGGGAGGGTTGTTGCTGAAGGATTTTAAGTAATAGGCTGAGCTTTAAATTCTAGGAAGATTTCTTGAGCAATTCTATAAAGGATAGAAAGAGATGTTAAGAAGGTAGGACCTACCAGTTATCAAGTTTTCTTACATTAATGATTACTGTCCCACTAACACCAAACTAAGAAAACAAACACCCTTTAAACGCCAACCTTTTGATACAATGATGCAGCACAGAGACAATGCAGACTCTTTAATTTGGCAAAAGCAGCCTCCTCTGGAGTCAAGGAGGCTCCAAGAATTGTCCTTAGCCAAGAGTCAAAGAAGTCTACTCACGCTGGAGTGGACCCAATCTCTAATTTTCACGCTTGGGCTCTGCTGCCTGCTAAAATTAAATGGCCATGTCCACATTAATGCAGTGGCAAAATGGAAACTTATCACATTGTCTTAAAACAGAAATGTGTTTATATAGTCAAAGTGTTAGAGAGTTGGTTTCAGTAACATCAGAGGTGCCGTTATATAATTGTTTAGTGAGTAATATCTATAGACTCAGGGAATTTCAAAACAACCTGCTCCCATATTAATAGTTGAGTTAGCATTTTCAGAATTACAATCTCAACTTCATGCGCACCATTTATTTTCACTTTAAATTTCAAAAGAAACACTCATTAATAACTGCCTCTATTACCATGATAAAACAGTCACTATAATTCTTAAGACTAAATGGAAAGAAGGCTGATTAATTGAACCAATATGATTTTGCAGAATAAAGAAAAAACAATAGCTCACAAATGAACTATACAGAAATGCTTTAAACAAATGACTGCTATTTTACAGTCTTAATATTACATAATTGTTTTCATCATTGAAATTAAATAATATGAAAAAACTACCATGAGATATCAAAGATAGGAAGGCTCAGTGAAAATGTTTCAATGTATCAGTGATATCTTGGGGTCATTGAGAATGTTATTATTGATTTCATTAAAAAAGCAATTTTCAAATCATTTTTTTTTCTAGAAATATTTTTATAAAATCCATTTTGGGGCTATACTGAGCACTGTAAATTGAATGTTTGTGTCCCCCCAAAGTTCATTTTTGAAATCCTAGCCCCCACAGTGATGGTATTAGGAGGTGGGGACATTGGGAAGGTGATGTAGCATTAGTACCCTTATGAAAAGATTCCAGAGAAATCCCTTGCCCTTTCCACCATGTAAGGTTACAGGAAGATGGTGGTCTCTGAGGAAGTGGTCCTAACCAGACACTGAATCTACTGGGGCCATGATCTGGGACTTCCCAGTTTCCAAAACTGTGAGATATAAATGTTTGTTGTTTATAAGGCACCCAGACCCTAATATTTTGTTTCTTTTTCTTGCTAATTTATTCTTATTTAATATTTTCACTCTTATCATTTTTCCTGTAAATGGTTTGACAAAATTGTTAGATTCCCTGGTTCACAGAGAAGCTCTGTTCTGACATTAAAATGTAATATGTGTGGATAATTTATACACACAGTTTTCATAATTCTAGAAAATAACATTTATTTTAAAATTAATATTTATGAATGAAAAATGCTTTTCTAAATATATGAGAATACTTAATATAATCCGTATCTGAATATGCACATAATTTATATTTATAAAATATGTAATAAAATATCTCAATTTTCATTATATATTAAATATAATATTTATATATGTTTAGTGTCTATTTTATTTTATTATAAATATTTATAGTATATACTATTTATACAAATACATTTCAGCATTTTTTCACAGTAAATATATTTTTCTATACATTTAAAATATATAACCATACCTTTTATTTCATTTCTTTGGAACATAATTTATGGTTTTATGGCTTGGGTTTTTTTTCCTGGTTAGGATTTAACAGGAGAGAACTACGTGCAAATGCAGGTGTTATTATTTCTATTACAGTGATGCCAACACTGAGGCCAGAGAGGTTAATTATCTTGCCCCAAATTTCGCAGCTGGTGGGTAGACAGATCTGTCTGATTGTGAACATTCCAGGGTCCATTCTACCATGCCCTGCTACTTCCCATTCAATTATGGTGAATGCTGGATATACTATTTCAAGTTCTTCAGAATTTCTTTAATTTGTTTGCACTCATTGCACAATGACTTATCCCTTTCTAGTGCCCGCATAAAATAGGACTCCTCTATCTTCTGTAAGAATATGCTGCTTTTAACTGACAGGGATAACAATGTTCTAGGCTAGGGGAAGCTAATCCCAAGGAGAAATGACCATGCAAACTGAGTTGGGAGGAGACTAAGGTGCCAGGAAATCCTCAATGTGAATCCTATCAAAATACAGAGAGGGAGATAGGGTTTATGACATCTGATTTTTTACATCAATCAGGTGAAATACCAAGTTAACAGTAAATCACAATCATCTGGTTGTGAGATCAACCCCTGCAAAAGACAGATTCTGATCAGATAAGTAGAAAATTTAACTTATCTAAACTTATCTTCTTTAGTTTGAAAAATGCCTGATGGAATTCAGCCAGTCTAGCCTTCAATTCTTACAAATTTAGAATTGCTAGATTGTAGGATATAAAGAGAAAATTGTAACCATGAGTCTCTATTCTGTGAAGGTGGCCAACATTCAAAATTTGGAGTTACTTGCCTCAATAATTGTGATATGACCTGTTTGATTCCTATCAATAGAAATCTTCTGAGTAAAGCATGATCAAAGATTAAGGTCTATCAATCATCACACTGACTTCATTTTAAATTACCATTCTGCCTAAATGTATTTGAAAGGGTCATAAGGGGATGTTACATTTAGGGAAAGTGCTCTCAAATTGATGGATGTGATATAAAGAAGTTATGAAAAATTAGGAATACGTATGACTTATAATGTTAACTTTTATCTGGAATATCACAGTCTTGCTTTCTCTTCACATCTGAGAGGACCTTGTTTTTTGTTTTTCTTCCTTCTTACAGAAGAGAATCATTGAATTTTACTAATGAAAGCGGTCACCTACTCTACTTGGTCATTTTTCAGATGAGAAAATTGAACCCTAAAGAGGTCGCCTTCATACATGTTATGAATGTTAACCCCTTGACCTTCTGATTCTTGTTAAAAGGATTCAGGTGATTTATGAAAAAAGACAGCAGGTAACCCCAGCCCACAGTACCTTTCTCAGAACTCAAGGACAATAGAAAAAAAGACATTATCCATTTCCAAAAGTTTAATTCTAGGTGACTTTTTTTTTTCATGCCAGATAAGACAAGTTTAGTTAATTATATAATTGGAGAGAGGAATTAAAATATATTTGGTAAGTTAGACATTGTTCAGATTATTTTATTTTTATAAGTTTTAAAAAAAAATCCTTGTATACTAATGTTACATAAAGAGTAATTAACTTTATAAAGAGGGTCATGATAGGAATAAAATGATTAAGTAGTAATGTTGAAATAAGCATCATCTCTAATATATTAAGTCAAAATACAGTGATTTTGTGGTTAGGATACAATATGGTTTCTAAAATTATTTCATTTGACTTTTTCCCATAATTTGATTTCTTTCTTTTTCCTGGCCAATTAAGTTTTTTATCTTGCTGATATGCCAAGTCCTCATACTTTGTATTTATATGCAGCAACATACGCTAGGTAAAGTATTAGATAAATATTACTATGCTTATTATTGAGTAAATACTGTTCTTATTAGGAATGATAGAATTTTAAAAAAATTCTTAGCACTTTATTTAAGGCTGTCTACTTCCCTTATAGTACTCCATCTTGACAACTTTAGAGAGTCCTTCTGAGGCAATTATAAGGAAGAGAATTATAATAAGTTGTTTTCTGAAGATGCTATGAAAAGAAAGTCCACAATGAACACTTAGAGTTTCTGAGCTCTTTCCTCCTAAGCCCCTGAGAAGTAGTAAAAGGCATGGACTGGGAAAAGGGAATGTTATATATTAAATTCAATAATGGCACACACATTCTGTCTAAATTCACAAACATGGCAGTTTAGGCAAATCATAATTAAGCGCAAAAGCCTATTCCCCCGTACAGACAATTTTCATGAATTTTAAGAACATGAGGGAAAATCTGTATTTTGGTTAAGTAGTTTAGAGAGCAGCCCCTTATCCTTAAAGTTCCATCTTCATGAACTAATTTCTACGATTAAAGTATTGTTACTGTAAGCATACTTCCTAGAAGAGAAAGAATTTTTAGAAGATCATTTCTCTTTTCAAAATAAACCATAAGGAAGTCTAAAGAAGCCCTGAGAAGAAAATCTAAGGTCTTTTTTTCCTTCCTAGCATGAAAAAGGAAACTCTCCTAGTTGTCCAGGCTGGTTGGGAATAGAGCTGTATAACCCAATTCTCCAGTGTATTTAAAAATATACAGAAAGCTCTCTGTTGAATTTCTAAAAATGAGCTCTTACACTTGAAGATTGCATACCGTGCAAGTGAATTAAATAAACGATTGGAGACAAAATCATCAAAGCAGGAAAATCTGAACAATTAACCCAAACATTCTTATTACGATATTATTTCTCTGTCTTCCATTTTAGCACCGAAAATAAAATCCCGTGAAATCCAAATTCCTAAACTTGGCATAGTTAAACTCTATCCAGAGATAACACGTGCTGTTATTACTCAGGAAAATAAATATAAACATGTCCTTCCACCACCCACACCTCTTGGAGTGATTTACATTTTGAAGTGATAACAGAAAGAACAGATTACCTGACACACAGAGGTAATACCTGTCCTGGACCGAGAACTCGATTTCAATAAACTCGTACAGATTCTGCGAGAGTGGCTTAAACAGTTTCTTCTCCAAGTCCTCCTTTACCAATGATGACATTTCCTCCAGTTCCACTTGGCCTGATGTCTTGGCTCAAGATCACCCTTGCTCTCCTTTAGCCCCCTTGATTTCTTGTTGGGGTGTGCGCCGCCCAGCCCTCGTTCCCTTAACTTCTCATTCCCAGCCAGACCCAGGCTCCGGGAGCGGTCGCGCGGTCAGACCCCTCACTGCGCTGTGTGCCCAGGGGCAGCGGCGGCGGCCAAAATCCCGCAGCAGCACTCGCCCCGCCGTCACTCCTTAGCATCCAGGCTCAAGGAGGCTGCTCTCTGGAGCTCTCCTGTGGTTTGCTGATGGGGAGCACATTTCTGAACACCGGCAGCCGCTCTACTTGTGGAGTCCCTTGGTTATTTAGTCTAGTAGCCTTTTCCCTTTCGCGTCCCTCTGCAGAGGAAGACCACTGCCTCTGCTTGATTCCATTATATAAATCAGCTGTCTGGCTCTATCGATTGGGATCATCTTCCACTAAGAACTTTGCTGTCATCGGCAGGAGACAAAGCACCAGTGCCCACTGCTCGCTCCTGACACTTCCAACAAGTCTCCTTCCCC